>NC_047041.1:78429142-79064810 GCF_011762595.2 Tursiops truncatus
GTTTGAGAATCTATTTGGAATAGATATTCAGGAGCAGAACCAGGCAAAAGACAAGAACAGGCAATTTCCAGAAGAGAAAACCCAAAGGACTAGCAAGCATTTGAAGTTTTGTTCAAATGTATTAGTAATCAGAAAAATGGGAATCAAAACCAATGAGTTATCACTTTACACATTTTAGACTCACAGTGATTAGAAAGCTGGATAGTGCCAAGTATGGGTGGAGATGAGGGATACAGGCCCTCGTCCACGGCTGGTGGGGAGGGATGCGGAGCGATTACCTGGCACAGTGGTTCTGGAGAACCATCTGGCAGTATTTAGCTAAATTCAGACATGCATAGTTTTCTGATAGGTATTGTTTTTATTATTGCATTAAAAATCATTATTAAACACCTACTTTTCTCATTAAAAAATAATTATTCAATACCTACTATCTTAGCTCTACCTAGCTCTATCGGGTGCTAGAGCTCAGATGTGGTCCTTGCCCTCATGGAACTTAAGATACACCTGGAAATGTTTGGTCATCTCTGTACCACCAGGACCTAGCAGGGTGCCTGGCTAACTCTAGCTCAGTAAATGTCTGCTGAAGAAATGAACAAGGAGAAGCAGATATTAACCCCACCACCGCTTTCTAATCTTACCATAAGTTGACCAACTTTCAGCCTCTAACACTGTCCCCCAGGCAAGGATGGTACTTTTTGTTCTGCAACCTATCCTTGGCCTCCAGGACAAGCCTTAAACTCCCCTCTCCTACCCCTTGCCCATCCCCCCCCCAAAGTTCTTTGTAACTAACATTAATTATCTTCCAAGCACTTGGCTAAGTCCCTTTACTGCCTAATATGCATTCAGTGATGTAAGTACTATTACTATCCTCATTTTACAGATGAGGAAACTGAAGCTCAGAGCAGTGATGGAACTTGTCTGAGATCACACAGCTGCTGAGAGGCAGGCTGAGCTCCACCCAAGATCATTTTTGCTCCATGGTCTGAGTCCTCTCTATGACGTCAGTTGGGTAGGGTATACGGTTAGTTTGGGCTGCTATAACAAAACATCACAGACTACACAGCTTATAAACAACAGAAGTCTATTTCTCACCATTCTAGAGCCTGGAAGTCCAAGATCAGAGTTCCAGCATGGTCAGGTGAGGGCCCTCTGGGGACCACAGGTTTCTCACATGTGTCCTCACCTGGGGGGAGGGGCAAGGGAGCTCTCCCAGGTTTCTTTTATAAGGGCATTAACCTAATAACCTCCCCCAAATCAGCCTATCACCTCCCCAAATCCCACCTCCTAATACTATTCCATTGGGCATTAGGACTTCAACCTAGGAATTTGGGGGACACAACTATTCGGACTGTAGCACGGAGCATTTACCTTTACCGTCTTACCTAGTGCCTTAACACATGCACGTTATGTTCAGGCAGATACCTGCTGAACAAAAAGGGCATTTTTATAACTGTCTGTTAAGGCATTGGTTTTCACCTCACAGTCTGAATAATCACCAACAGCAGCTCCCCGCCCTCACCCTCCAATGGCACAGTTTTAAGCAGCAGAAGTGCTCATTAGAATGGAACCCCAAAGCTTTGCCTTAGCTCCTCCCAGGAGTCTCAGGCAGTCTGCTCCCAAATGGTTCTGTTCAGGGTTGAAAAGATTTATAGCATCCTCTAGCTGCTGACGATCTTTCCCTATCGATCCTGCTTCCGGAGCTCTGCTCAGGGGACAGGGAGTGACCGAAATGCTAAATTTTTACCAAGCTCACTGCAAAGTCAGCCAGACAGCCCAGGCCTCCTTTGGGACCTGGGGCTGAAGGCGGAGGGATAACCACTGAGTCACACAAACTTCCTCTTGAGCCACAGTGGCCAAAACGTCCCCTCCCTTCAGTCAGTGCCCCAACAGCCACTTTCCAGGGTTCATCCAAGGTCTTTGCTTGCAGGTTTCAGTCTTCCCTTTCTCCACAGACGTTTACTCCACCAAGGCCCCACTACACCTTCATACCCCTGCACTCTAGCCCCTTTCACTCTGCTGAACTAGACCGCTCTTTGAGGGCAGGGACTGTACAGCCGGCTGGCCACAGCACTGAGAACAGAGTCAGCTGGGGGAAATGTTGAATGAAGGTGGGGGGAGAGAGAGGGAAAGACTGGGGGTTTGGGGTTAGCAGATGCAAATCATTACATTTAGAATGGATAAACAACAAGGCCTTACTGTATAGCACAGGGAACTCTATCCAATCTCCTGGGATAAACCATAATGGAAAAGAATATGAAAAAGAATGGATATATGTGTATAACTGAGTCACATTGCTGTAGAGCAGAAATCAGCACAACACTGTAAATCAGCTATACTTCAATGACAAAAATAAAATAAAAAAAAAAAGAATGTCACACACACTGGTCAATTTTCACAGCAGGAACTGAGAATATGAGAAGCCAGTAGTACCATGGATGAGTTATAGATGCCAAATTTCAGTTCTAGGATTTTGGAGGGCAGGAGCATCGTTTGTTTCATGTTTAGATGAAAGAGATCTTATCTATGGGACAAAATCTGGGTCAGGGATGGCAAAGTATCTGTCTATATATCACCCCTTTTAACTGTCACATCTATGACAGACACCATTAATTGTTCAAGGTGTCCTATTTCACTGAATAACCAGGCAGGCTTTCCTAATTATGAGAGGTGAGACCCCTATGCCATCCCTCGGCTAGGAACAGTGCACCATATTGTGCTTTGCACCACAGATGCTACAAAGGTGTGGTTTCTCACAGTCTGATTGGAAAGAAAATGCATTCACATATAAAAAGAGTAAATAACACTATAATGTTCTATGATAATTTATTCATTCATTTAACAAAAATGTATGGAGCACCTGTTATATATATATGCCAGGTACCATATGAAATACTGGAGATATACGAGGATGAATAAGGTGTGAGTTCCTGCTTTCAAGGAGTTTGTAGTCCAATGGAGGACATGGAAACATTGCATTTAATATACAATGTGGTAAGCTGGTTTGGTATAGAAAATGTAGGGTGCTACGGGAACCCACAGGAATGGCCTTGGGAAGTCTAACATGGAACCAGAGAAAGTGTACTGTATTAGTTTCTTGACGCTACTGTAACAAATTACCACTAATTGTTGGCTTAAAACAACAGAAATCTATTCTTTCATAGTTCTGGTGGCCGAAAGTCCAAAATGAGGGCCATACGCCCTCCAGAGTCTCTAGGGGAGGGTCCGTTCCTCGCCTCTTCCAGCTTCCGGTGGCTGCCAGCCTTCCTTGGCGTGTGGCTGTATCACTCCAGTCTTCAAGGCCATGATCTTCAACTCTCTCTCTCTCTGCTCTATTTTCCCATCTTCCACTGTCTCCCTCTTACAAGGATACATGTGATTGCGTCTCAAAATTCTTAATTTAATCACATGTGTAGTCTTCTTTTTGTTATATAAAGTAACCATCATAAATTCTGGGAGTTAAGATGGGGATATCTCTGCAGGGGCAGGGAGCATTTTTCAGCCTCCCACAGGTACCCAGCATTTGTACTGCACCTGGAACATTACAGACACTCTATATGAGTGAAGTTGCATGAGTATGAGTATGTAGAGAATGGTATACTCTTGTGCAGAGAGTACATGAGATAAGAATCTAGGAAAGGATCACAAGCTGGGGAAGGAAGCGGGAAGACCAAAAGTTGGAGAAATTGATTCAGTTGGACACCAAGTAGAGCAGACAGGAGGTAAGGGGTGAGGCTTGGGACAGTGGGGAGCAACAGTGAAATACTGAGAAGGAAAGTCAAGGCCAGTTTAGGATTAACCTCTTAAAACAGAAAGTTCACCAACAGCCCATTTTAGGGGTGCCTTTGGCCCCTTTGCTGGGCTAGGACAATGATGAAGAGAGTGGTAAGGGTGCTGAGATGTTGATGGGCTCATGGTTTCTGTCTGTTTCCGGTGCTTGCGGTGCCCTCCCCCCACTGCCTTTTTGCCAACTCCTACTCCCCTTTCTGGTCTCAGCCATGTGTCTGTTCTGACTCTGGCTCTCTTCTCACTGATCTTTTCCCACAGAGCCCAGGGCAGCCAGTTGGAGAGGAGAGCGGTTACAGTAGAGCGCAGTGGGTAAGAGCGAGGATGCTAGAACGGAGCTCCAGGGGGCAGGGAGGGCAGAGATTTTTGTGTCTTTTGTTCACTGCAGTATCCTAGTGCCTAAAACAGTGCCTGGCACCCAGTAGACACTCAATAAATATTTGTTAAAAGAATGAATGAATGGAGCCAGATGTGGCGTTCTAGTCATGGTTCTACAACTTACTAGCTGTAAGTGAGTAAATTGTTTAACCTCTCTGTGCCTCAGTGTCCTTATCTATAAAATCATGATGCTAGTATCTGCCTCCTGAGGTTGTTCTGGAGAGCGGAAGGGTTGATACGGGCAAAACATTTAGAACTGTGCTGCGTGCGGACATGTTTTTCAAATCCACACTCAGAGGTTTCCACAAAGTTGGATATATATTTAATTTCAAAGTACATTCTAACCTATTTAAAAAACTGAAAATTTCAAAGGATGTACTTTCAAAAGTATCCTGTATCAACATCAACACACAGCAAAACACCAATATTCCACTTGCCTTTCTCTCATTGACTTTAAAAAATCAGTAAAATAATCTAATCTAAATTTTTAATATAAAGATATACTAGCAAAATAGTATCTGTCCACTCTGTTGGGATTCTGAGGAAAGATTCCACTTGAACCCAGGGTACATATTCTGGGGCTGATACTGGTGACCACTCTTGCCTAACTCTGTTTCATACAATGATAGGATTTGATTTCATCTGTGTCCAAACATAGGCAAAGAAGACAGTCAAGTTTGCCTTATTTGAAGGGATGGCCTTGTTCCAGCGTGAAGGAAGAGAGAACGCTGAGATTTGTTAAAATCACCAGTGTCTTTGGCCTCAGCTCCCACTGTGGCTATAAACGGTGAGGCACCAATCTGGTGTCCGTCTTTCTCTCTACTCACACAGTGGAAAGGGAGTTGTACCAGAAATGGCAAATTGATAGGATGTTCTTTCAAAATACCGGTCCCCTCAAGTTGTTTTAATTTATACATTTATCTCAGAAATGAGAATTAATAACATACCATGTCTAGGGTATCGTGCCGGGTGCTGAGGTTGTAGAGGTGATGAAAGCAACAAGATCCTGCCAGGATTGAGCATAGAGCTCTCAGTAAAGAAGAAACTCCAACAGTAAGACGAAGTGTGGATCCTATGGTCAAGGAAGTACTCCCCCATGACATCTGGAGTCACTCACTTAGGTGGAGAAGAGACTTCCCCGGACCTTCAGAGGAAGAGAGACTGAAGCTGAGATCTGAAGAGTAAGTAGGAAGACTTGGTTTAGTAAAAAGAGAATGCCGGAGGTCAGGTACAGAACAATATTCCAGCAGAGAGAAGGACGTTCATGAAGGCATAGCGGCTAGAGAGAGCACACCATGCTCGCAGAACTGAAAGAAATTTAATATGGCTAGACCATAGAGCTAGGACCTTCACTGTCACAGCCCTTATTTTTCAAACATGTTCACTGGAATATCACTCAATCTATTTCTTGGCCTTTAATTTCTTTTAAAATTTCAGTTCCCTTTTTTGATGGTTGCCTGCCCCATTACAATATCCACTTTTCCAGATGGTCACCACCTTTTGCCATATGTCCAATGTACTTTCACCTTTTTTATTTTCTCCAGCATCCCTGACTCTGCTTTCCTCTCTTGGCATAAATGACACCTTCCTGTCTGGTGGCTGCCCCCCCAAGCTCTTCTCATCTGCCTTTCTTGGGACTCAGATTTCACACCCACAGACAGCAATCCTCAAAGGGAGACAGACCCAGCATAATAAACACTCCAGCTTGGCAAAATGAAGTAAAGTCTTTGATCCCTCTCGGGTCGCCCCTTGGAATGAAATGAACTCTTTGAAACTTGGCACACCTAGAAATGACAAGACAGCATGAGAAGAGTTACAAGGTTAAGGACGAGAAGAGTTATAAGGTTAAGGACAAGATGGTGCCGCATGTAGGTTATTTTGTTAGAGGATGGATTTGAGGAGATTTTTCAAAAACTTAGCTTAGGTTTAGGCTGTCAAAATTAGCATCAGAAACTAGATGATAATTCAAGCTGAAAGATCTTCCCCCACTCTCCTGGCTCTATACATCAGGGTGGCAATCCCACACCATTACACATTCTGCCCCTAAGAACTTTCCAGAATGTATTCCAGATGCCATACAAGTCAATATTCAGATTCATTTCGCACAGTCCACAAACACAGACTATCTGTCTTCTAGAATTACACTTAGAAACGTACCAGCCTTGCCACTAAAGGTTAGGCAACAGGGGCAAACAACAGCACCATCTGAGCACCAACTCACCAATCCTGAAGCCATGCGATTCAAGCCACAAGGGAAGGGAATCCAAAAATGCCCAGTTTACTTTGTAATCAGGCCTACCAGGCAGAGATGGTTACGGGGTGCTCTGGGACCTGGAAGCGAGCTCCCAAATAACTCAATCCACCCTGTTTTCTCACTAACTCAGCGACATGTACTGGAGATCAGTTAAAGTATGTGCTCATTAAATATGCTCCAGATGAAGACCATAACCGGCCTCCAACAGGAAGTGTTGTTACCCTGCATTCAGTTCTAGCACTTTGAGTTGCCAGTAGGTGGCAGAAATTCAAAAAAATTTTATAATTCTGCTTTCTTTGAAAGTAAGGTCCAAGTGTGTTGAAACCAACCTTCGATAGTCATGCCACATCTGTATGAGATTAGAAGCGGTGAAAGAAATGTTTGAGAAGGTGATGGATAACCAACTTGGATTTACCACATTTTTAAATCATTTGGGCAATTTCCCTGGAGGGTGTGAAAAAAACCTGTGGTACAAAGCATTTGATCCATTGTGTTATTTTTATGACTCTTCATAAGGAATTGCTCTGTATTGCATAGCCAACTCTGGTCTTGCATCTTTTTAATGTCTGTCCACACTCACCACCCATGAATTTTGAAATATTGTAGTTCAAACTTTTCCAAAGAGGATGAAGTTGGCAGCTTCTCATGAACAGTCAGTCACTCTTTTCTTAGTCTACAGTGAATAGTCTGATAGAGGTGGGTTCTTTTTTAACCCCTAAAAATAGCTTTAAAAAAGAAAACACATATGCATTTTCAGTATGCATTCAGTAGGCAGAGTTATGTAGAAATAAGAACCAGAAATGTGAAGGAATAAAATTTCAAGCCATGGAGAGGAAAAATACCTGACATAAATATTTCAAATTAAGATCTGCAAGATAGGATTTATAGGCTTTCAAGCGGGACCATATGAAAGCAACAGGAAACACAAAACATATGAAACATGATGAAAAGTTTTCTTTCTTGAAGAACCTAGGAGAAAAACCAAGCTCCAAAATGCTTTGTTTTTTGAAAGACCAATCAAGCAACACCCAGAAGCCTCTTAGAGGTTTTGGAAGTTTAACGTTTGGGGTCCTGCCAGTAACTTTGAAATTTTTCAGGAGAGACTGCCATAGAAATACAAAGAATTAAGGATGACTTCCTGGTGAAACCAAGGAATCAACTCACCATTCCAAAAAAATACATATTTTTTCCATATTTTTTTTGGTTAGCTTTTTTCCTCCCTCCTGATACACAGAGAGGCAAGAAGCAACCTAATTTCACTTCAAACGGATATTGAATTTCCCTCCATCAGCTATGATGCAATCCTCTCTAAGCCAGCTTCTCCACTTGGTGGTTCTATCCCTGGGTGATCTGCCAATAACCGCACCAGTTTGTCACTATGGTTGTACTTTAGGTTTGGAAGCAAAGAACCGGGTGAGTAGAGACCCATCTCAGATTGCCCCGTGCTGCTATTACTTATACCTTAGGCTAGTGGTTTTCAAAATGTGGTCCCCTGATCTCCAGAAGCAGCATCACTTGAGAAGCTGGTTGAAATACAAAGTCTTGGACCCCCTCTTTAGACCTACTGAACCAGAAACTCCAAAGGTGGAACCCAATCACCAGAAGCCCTCCAGGTGCTTCTGATTCACACGCAAGTTTAAATCTTCAACAGAGCAGAGGCTCTCTGTATTCAAGAATTAGGGTCTTCTCCTGGGGACTATGAAGTGCACCCCTGAGTACCAAGCGTGGGGACAAGGAAGGCAGACCTTGGAACCTCTTTGGTCATTCTCAGTATAAGAAAGGGATTTCTTTTGTTTGGGGAGTGGAGTTATTTTTCCACAAACTGATTTTACTTCTGAAAATCAGTATGGTGTAGCATAAGAGAATGGTCTCTGACTCTACCACTTTTTAGCTGTGTAACTTTGAGCAAATTACTTAATTTATCTGTGCCTCAATTTCCACATCTGTAAAGTACAGGTAATACCAGTTTTACTTTTCTTGGATTGCAAGCATTAAATGAGGCAGTGCATGAAAAGCGTGAAAAACAGTGCCTGATGTGTGACAACCATACAATGTGTTAGGTGTTAGCATTTTCATGGTCCTTCAAAATCAAACTCACACACACACACAAAGAAATGCTATTATTAAAACATTAAACAAGTTTCTGATATTGTAAAAAAAAAAATCAAACTCACTTGTCACACTGAGTCAAGGACTTTCTGCCTCCACTATCCTGGGTTGGTTAGTCCTTTTTCTGTGCTATGACTATATTTTGTCCTTAGCATTTACACATTAGCCTTGGTCATGTATCACCCACCTTAATGGAAGAGGAGTGGCTCTCCAACTGAAAATCAGGGTGTTATTCCTAGAAGAAAGGGAAGAGATTTCAGGTAGGGAAAAACAACGAATGTCTATAATAGGTATTATACTCAGTCTTTGCAAGTCCTTGCTTATTCTGCAAAACCAAATTAAACTAACAAACAGTCGTGGAGCCCAATACATGTAGCTATAAGTAGACATACAGTCACATCACAAGTTTTTGCTACGTGACTATCCAATTGTTACCTATATATTGCTCAAAAGTGACCCATGTGGTATGTTTTATTTCTTTTCTTGTATAACAGGTGTCAGAAAAATTATGAACGACTTTAGAATTGGCCAAACAAGATTAGTGGATCTAGTTCATTCATCCAGGTTGTCTTTGCCTTTCATGGTCTTTGACCTATTTTATAATTCTATACACTGCAGAAAACTAATAATGATGCATGTTACTTTTAAAAAATATCTTTATTGGAGTATAATTGCTTAACAATGTTTTGTTAGTTGCTGCTGTATAACCTAGTGAATCAGCTATACGTATACATATATACCCGTATCCCCTCCCTCTTGCGTCTCCCTCCCAACTTCCCTATCCCACCCCTCTACGTGGACACAAAGCACTGAGCTGATCTCCCTGTGCTATGAGGTTGCTTCCCACTAGCTATTTTACGTTTGGTAGTGTATATATGTGCATGCCACTCTCTCACTTCGTCTCAGCTTACCTTTCCCCCTCCCAGTGACCTCAAGTCAATTCTCTACGCCTGCGTCTTTATTCCTGTCCAGCCCCTAGGTTCTTCAGAACCATTTTTTTTTAAATTCCATATATATGTGTTAGCATACAGTATTTTTCTTTCTCTTTCTGATTTACTTCACTCTGTATGACAGACTCTAGGTCCATCCACCTCACTACAAAATAACTCAATTTCATTTCTTTTTGTGGCTGAGTAATATTCCATTGTATATATGTGCCACATCTTCTTATCCATTCATCTGTCGATGGACACTTAGGTTGCTTCCAAGTCCTGGCTATTGTAAATAGTGCTGCAGTGAACATTGTGGTACATGAGTCTTTTTGAATTATGGTTTTCTCAGGGTATATGCCCAGTGGTGGGATTGCTGGGTCATATGGTAGTTCTAGTTTTAGTTTTTTAAGGAACCCCCATACTGTTCTCCATAGTGGCAGTATCAATTTACATTCCTACCAACAGTGCAAGAGGGTTCCCTTTTCTCCACACCCTCTCCAGCATTTATTGTTTCTAGATTTTCTGATGATGGCCATTGTGACTGGTGTGAGATGATATCTCATTGTAGTTTTGATTTGCATTTCTCTAATGATTAGTGATGTTGAGCATTCTTTCAAGAGGGTTCCCTTTTCTCCACATCCTCTCCAGCATTCATTGTTTGTAGATTTCGCCCCCATGTCATTGTTATCCATAGAAATGCAAATAATTGTGTATGGTGGGGTGCTGTGGCAGGCAGATTCTAAGATAACCTTCCAGTGACCCAGGTCCTAGGATAATCTCCTCCCCTGGAGTGTGGGCAGAACATGTGAATGAGATATCATTCCTGTGATTATGTTATGTTATATGGCAAAGGGGAGATTATTCGAGTGGAACTAAAATAATCACATGAGTCCTAATTTCACTGGCTCTTTAAAGTAGAGGGTTTTCTCCAGCTGGTGGCAGAATGGGAAGTCAGAGAGATTCAAAGCACCAGAAGGATTTGATGTGCAGTTGCTGGCTTTGAAGAGGAAGGGGGCCAACTGCAAGAACCAGAGAAGGGTTTCTAGTTGTCGACAGCAATCCCAGTTGACAGCCAGCAAGGAAATGGCATCTTCAGTTCTGTAGCCACATGGAACTGAATCCAGCCAGTAATCTAAATGAGCCTGGAAGCAGATTCTTCCTTAGAGCCTCCAGATAAGAGCCCAACCCAGCGGACAACTTGATCTTGGCTTTTTAAGACTCTAAACAGAGAACTCAGCTGAGCCCACCAGACTTCTCACCTACAGAGCTGCGTGAGATGGTAAATGTGTGGTTTTTTCTTCTTCTTTTTTTAACACCTTTATTGGAGTATAATTGCTTTACAATGGTGTTTCTGCTTTACAACAAAATGAATAAGTTATATATATATATACATATGTTCCCATATCTCTTCCCTCTTCCATCTCCCTCCCTCCCACCCTCCCTATCCCACCCCTCCAGGCAGTCACAAAGCACCGAGCTGATCTCCCTGTGCTATGCGGCTGCTTCCCACTAGCGATCTACCTTACGTTTGGTAGTGTATATATGTCCATGCCCCTCTCTCGCTTTGTCAAAGCTTACCCTTCCCCCTCCCCATATCCTCAAGTCCATTCCCTAGTAGGTCTGTGTCTTTATTCCTGTTTTACCCCTAGGTTCTTTATGACATTTTTTTCCTTAAATTCCATAGATATGTGTTAGCATATGGTATTTGTCTCTCTCTTTCTGACTTACTTCACTCTGTATGACAGACTCTAGGTCTATCCACCTCATTACAAATAGCTCAATTTCGTTTCTTTTTATGGCTGAGTAATATTCCATTGTATATATGTGCCACATCTTCTTTATCCACTCATCCAATGATGGACACCTAGGTTGTTTCCATCTCTGGGCTATTGTAAATAGAGCTGCAATGAACATTTTGGTACATGACTCTTTTTGAATTATGGTTTTCTCAGGGTATATGCCCAGTAGTGGGATTGCTGGGTCATATGGTAGTTCTATTTGTAGTTTTTTAAGGAACCTCCCTACTGTTCTCCACAGTGGCTGTATCAATTTACATTCCCACCAACAGTGCAAGAGGGTTCCCTTTTCTCCACACCCTCTCCAGCATTTATTGTTTCTAGATTTTTTGATGATGGCCATTGTGACTGGTGTGAGATGATACCTCATTGTAGTTTTGATTTGCATTTCTCTAATGATTAGTGATGTTGAGCATTCTTTCATGTGTTTGTTGGCAGTCTGTATATCTTCTTTGGAGAAATGTCTATTTAGGTCTTCTGCCCATTTTTGGATTGGGTTGTTTGTTTTTTGGTTATTAAGCTGCATGAGCTGCCTATAAATTTTGGAGATTAATCCTTTGTCAGTTGCTTCATTTGCAAATATTTTCTCCCATTCTGAGGGTTGTCTTTTGGTCTTGTTTATGGTTCCCTTTGCTGTGCGAAAGCTTTGAAGTTTCATTAGGTCCCATTTGTTTATTTTTGTTTCCATTTCTCTAGGAGGTGGGTCAAAAAGAATCTTGCTGTGATTTATGTCATAGAGTGTTCTATGTTTTCCTCTAAGAGTTTGATAGTTTCTGGCCTTACATTTAGGTCTTTAATCCATTTTGAGCTTATTTTTGTGTATGGTGTTAGGGAGTGATCTAATCTCATACTTTTACATGTACCTGTCCAGTTTTCCCAGCACCACTTATTGAAGAGGCTGTCCTTTCTCCACTGTACATTCCTGCCTCCTTTATCAAAGATAAGGTGACCATATGTGCGTGGGTTTATCTCTGGGCTTTCTATCCTGTTCCATTGATCTATCTTTCTGTTTTTGTGCCAGTACCATACTGTCTTGATTACTGTAGCTTTGTAGTATAGTCTGAAGTCAGGGAGCCTGATTCCTCCAGCTCCGTTTTTCGTTCTCAGGATTGCTTTGGCTATTCAGGGTCTTTTGTGTTTCCATATAAATTGTGAAATTTTTTGTTCTAGTTCTGTGAAAAATGCCAGTAGTAGTTTGATAGGGATTGCATTGAATCTGTAGATTGCTTTGGGTAGTAGAGTCATTTTCACAATGTTGATTCTTCCAATCCAGGAACATGGTATATCTCTCCATCTATTTGTATCATCTTTAATTTCTTTCGTCAGTGTCTTATAATTTTCTGCATACAGGTCTTTTGTCTCCTTAGGTAGGTTTATTCCTAGATATTTCGTTCTTTTTGTTGCAATGGTAAATGAGAGTGTTTTCTTGATTTCACTTTCAGATTTTTCATCGTAAGTGTACAGGAATGCCAGACATTTCTGTGCATTAATTTTGTATCCTGCTACTTTACCAAATTCATTAATTAGCTCTAGTAGTTTTCTGGTAGCATCTTTAGGATTCTCTATGTATAGTATCATGTCATCTGCAAACAGTGACAGCTTTACTTCTTCTTTTCCGATTTGGATTCCTTTTATTTCCTTTTCTTCTCTGATTGCTGTGGCTAAAACTTCCAAAACTATGTTGAATAACAGTGGTGAGAGTGGGCAACCTTGTCTTGTTCCTGATCTTAGTGGAAATGCTTTCAGTTTTTCACCATTGAGGACGATGTTGGCTGTGGGTTTGTCATATATGGCCTTTATTATGTTGAGGAAAGTTCCCTCTATGCCTACTTTCTGCAGGGTTTTTAACATAAATGGGTGTTGAATTTTGTTGAAAGCATTCTCTGTATCTATTGAGATGATCATATGTTTTTTTCTCCTTCAATTTGTTTATATGGTGTATCACGTTGATTGATTTGCATATATTGAAGAATCCTTGCATTCCTGGAATAAGCCCCACTTGATCATGGTGTATGATCCGTTTAATGTGCTGTTGGATTCTGTTTGCTAGTATTTTGTTGAGGATTTTTGCATCTATGTTCATCAGTGATATTGGTCTGTAGTTTTCTTTCTTTGTGACATCCTTATCTGATTTTGGTATCAGGGCGACGGTGGCCTCGTAGAATGACTTTGGGAGTGTTCCTCCCTTTGCTATATTTTGGAAGAGTTTGAGAAGGATAGGTATTAGCTCTTCTCTAAATGTTTGAAAGAATTCGCCTGTGAAGCCATCTGGTCCTGGGCTTTTGTTTGTTGGAAGATTTTTAATCACAGTTTCAATTTCAGTGCTTGTGATTGGTCTGTTCATATTTTCTATTTCTTCCTGATTCAATCTTGGCACGTTGTGCATTTCTAAGAATTTGTCCATTTCTTCCAGGTTGTCCATTTTATTGGCATAGAGTTGCTTGTAGTAATCTCTCATGATCTTTTGTATTTCTGCAGCGTCAGTTGTTACTTCTTTTTCTTTTCTAATTCTATTGATTTGAGTCTTCTCCCTTTTTTTTTTAACATCTTTATTGGGGTATAATTGTTTTACAATGGTGTGTTAGTTTCTGCTTTATAACAAAGTGAATCAGTTATACATACACATATGTTCCCATATCTCTTCCCTCTTGCGTCTCCGAGTCTTCTCCCTTTTTTTCTTGATGAGTCTGGCTAATGGTTTATCAATTTTGTTTTTCTTCTCAAAGAACCAGCTTTTAGTTTTATTGATCTTTGCTATTGTTTCCTTCATTTCTTTTTCATTTATTTCTGATCTGATTTTTATGATTTCTTTCCTTCTGCTAACTTTGGGGGTTTTTTGTTCTTCTTTCTCTAATTGCTTTAGGTGTAAGGTTAAGTTGTTTATTCGAGATGTTTCCTGTTTCTTAAGGTAGGACTGTATTGCTATAAACTTCCCTCTTAGAACTGCTCTTGCTGCATCCCATAGATTTTGGGTTGTCGTGTCTCCATTGTCATTTGTTTCTGGGTATTTTTAAATTTCCTCTTTGATTTCTTCAGTGGTCACCTCGATATTAAGTAGTGTATTGTTTAGCCTCCATGTGTTTGTAGTTTTTACAGATCTTTTCCTGTAATTAATATCTAGTCTCATAGCATTGTGGTTGGAAAAAATACTTGATACAATTTCAGTTTTCTTAAATTTACCAAGGCTTGATTTGTGACCCAAGATATGATCTATCCTGGAGAATGTTCCATGAGCACTAGAGAAAAATGTGTATTCTGTTCTTTTTGGATGGAATGTCCTATAAATATCAATTAAGTCCATCTGTTTAATGTATCATTTAAAGCTTGTGTTTCCTTATTTATTTTCATTTTGGATGATCTGTCCATTGGTGAATGTGGGGTGTTAAAGTCCCCTACTATGAATGTGTTACTGTCGATTTCCCCTTTTATGGCTGTTAGTATCTGCCTTATGTATTGAGGTGCTCCTATGTTGGGTGTATAAATATTTACAATTGTTATATCTTCTTCTTGGATCGATCCCTTGATCATTATGTAGTGTCCTTCTTTTTCTCTTCTAATAGTCTTTATTTTAAAGTCTATTTTGTCTGATATGAGAATTGCTACTCCAGCTTTCTTTTGGTTTCCATTTGCATGAAATATCTTTTTCCATCCCCTTACTTTCAGTCTGTATGTGTCTCTAGGTCTGAAGTGGGCCTCTTGTAGACAGCAAATATATGGGTCTTGTTTTTGTATCCAGTCAGCCAGTCTATGTCTTTTGGTGGGAGCATTTAGTCCATTTACATTTAAGGTAATTATCGATATGTATGTTCCTATTCCCATTTTCTTAATTGTTTTGGGCTTGTTAGTGTAGGTCTTTTCCTTCTCTTGTGTTTCTTGCTTAGAGAAGTTCCTTTAGCAGTTGTTGTAGAGCTGGTTTGGTGGTGCTGAACTCTCTCAGCTTTTGCTTGTCTGGAAAGGTTTTAATTTCTCCATCAAATCCAAATGAGATCCTTGCTGGGTAGAGTAATCTTGGTTGCAGGTTTTTCTCCTTCATCACTTTAAATATGTCCTGCCGGTCCCTTCTGGCTTGCAGGGTTTCTGCTGAAAGATCAGCTGTTAACCTTATGGGGATTCCCTTGTGTGTTATTTGTTGTTTTTCCCTTGCTGCTTTTAATATGTTTTCTTTGTATTTAATTTTTGACAGTTTGATTAATATGTGTCTTGGCGTATTTCTCCTTGGATTTATCCTGTATGGGACTCTCTGTGCTTCCTGGACTTGATTAACTATTTCCTTTCCCATATTAGGGAAGTTTTCATCTATAATCTCTTCAAATATTTTCTCATTCCCTTTCTTTTTCTCTTCTTTTTCTGGAACCCCTATAATTCAAATGTTGGTGTGTTTAATGTTGTCCCAGAGGTTTCTGAGACTGTCCTCAGTTCTTTTCATTCTTTATTTATTTTGCTCTGCAGTAGTTATTTCCACTATTTTATCTTCCAGGTCACTTCTTCGTTCTTCTGTCTCAGTTATTCTGCTATTGATCCCATCTAGAGTCCTTTTCATTTCATTTATTGTGTTGTTCATCATTGTTCGTTTCATCTTTAGTTCTTCTAGGTCCTTGTTAAATGTTTCTTGCATTTTGTCTATTCTATTTCCAAGATTTTGGATCATCTTTACTATCATTATTCTGAATTCTTTTGCAGGTAGACTGCCTATTTCCTCTTCATTTGTTAGGTCTGGTGGGTTTTTATCTTGCTCCTTCATCTGCTGTGTGTTTTTCTGTCTTCTCATTTTGCTTATCTTACTGTGTTTGGGGTCTCCTTTGTGCAGGCTGCAGGTTCGTAGTTCCCGTTGTTTTTGGTGTCTGTCCCCAGTGGCTAAGGTTGGTTCAGTGGGTTGTGTAGGCTTCCTGGTGGAGGGTACTAGTGCCTGTGTTCTGGTGGATGAGGCTGCATCTTGTCTTTCTGGTGGGCAGGTCCACGTCTGGTGGTGTGCTTTGGGGTGTCTTGGATTTATTATGATTTTGGGCAACTTCTCTGCTAATGGGTGGGGTTGTGCTCCTGTCTTGCTAGTTGTTTGGCATAGGATGTCCAGCACTGTATCTTGCTGGTCGTTAAGTGAAGCTGGGTGCTGGTGTTGAGATGGAGATCTCTGGGAGATTTTCGCCGTTTGATATTATGTGGAGCTGGGAGGTCTCTTGTGGACCAGTGTCCTGAAGTTGGCTCTCCCACTTCAGAGGCACAGCACTGACTCCTGGCTGCAGCACCAAGAGCCTTTCATCCACACGGCTCCTTAATTTGGGATGATTCGTTGTCTATTCATGTATTCCACAGATGCAGAGTACATCAAGTTGATTGTGGAGCTTTAATCAGCTGCTTCTGAGGCTGCTGGGAGAGATTTCCCTTTCTCTTCTTTGTTTGCACAGCCCCCAGGGGCTCAGCTTTGGATTTGGCCCCGCCTCTGCTTGTAGGTCGCCTGAGGGCGTCTGTTCTTCGCTCAGACAGGACGGGGTTAAAGGAGCCGCTGATGCGGGAGCTCTGCTCACTCAGGCCGGGGGCGCGGGGCGGGGGGCGGGGCAGGGAGTGCGGGGCGAGCCTGCGGCGGCAGAGGCCTGCGTGACGTTGCACCAGCCTGAGGCGCGCCGTGCGTTCTCCCCGGGGAGTTGTCCCTGGATCCCGGGACCCTGGCAGTGGCGGGCTGCACAGGCTCCCCAGAAGGGGGGTGTTGATAGTGACCTGTGCTCGCACACAGGCTTCCTGGTGGCAGCACCAGCAGCCTTAGTGTCTCATGCCCGTCTCTGGGGTACGCGCTTTTAGCGGCGGCTCGCGCCCGTCTCTGGAGCTCCTTTAAGCAGCGCTCTTAATCCCCTCTCCTCGCGCACCAGGAAACAAAGAGGGAAGAAAAAGTCTCTTGCCTCTTCGGCAGGTCCGGACTTTTCCCCGGACTCCCTCCCGGCCAGCCGTGGCGCACTAACCCCCTGCAGGCTGTGTTCACGCCACCAACCCCAAGCCCGAGCCTCAGCTCGCAGCCCCGCCCGCCCCGGCGAGTGAGCAGACAAGTCTCTCGGCTGGTGAGTGCCGGTCGGCACCGATCCTCTGTGCAGGAATCTCTCCGCTTTGCCCCCCGCACCCCTGTTGCTGTGCTCTCCTCCCCAGCTCCGAAGCTTTCCGCCTCCGCCACCCACAGTCTCTGTCCGTGAAGGCGCTTCCTAGTGTGTGGAACGCTTCGCTCCTTCACAGCTCCCTCCCACTGGTGCAGGTCCCGTCCCTATCCGTTTGTCTCTGTTTATTCTTTTTCCCTACCCAGGTACGTGGGGGGGTTTCTTGCCTTTTGGGAGGTCTGAGGTCTTCTGCCAGCATTCAGTAGGTGTTCTGTAGGAGTTGCTCCAAGTGTGGATGTATTTCTAGTGTATCTGTGGGGAGGAAGGTGATCTCCGCGTCTTACTCTTCCGCCATCTTCCAGGAAGTCCTGTGTTTTTTTAACCTGTGAAATTTGTGATGATTTGTTACATAGCAATAGAAAACTATTATGAATGAAATTGATTATTGCCCTATCAATCTTGCCCTATTTTATAATCATTTATTATAAAAGTGATTATAGATCATTTTTGCTTCTCTTTGTAAATTCATTTCAGAATTACTTGTTTCTTATATATGATTCTGATCTTTGAATTCACCCTTTGTACTAGCTGTACTGTTTTACTGGTTCCCTCCTAAAGTGATGAGTTAAATAAAAATCTTTGACACATGCTCATTTTATTTTTATATTATAGTCATGATTTTATCTTTTTTATTTGAAAATTACACTTTAACACTGGGATGAACAATTGTTTTGTTTTCAATTTTGTTTTTTCATTTGTTATTTTCTGCATACCTATTACTCATTCAAGTCTAATTTTTTTTTCTCTCTACAACTTCATTCAACATGGTAAGTCACACCACATAGTTTATCAATTGCATTCTGCCCCCAGCTGCCAACATCACTTCTGGAGCTCTTAGTCGTGGCGCTCACACTGCTTGGGGTGGTTACCCTCTAAGCCTGCTGCAGAGTGGTCATCTTGGAACTTCCCTTTATCACCACTCTGTGAATCTCCCTCACCTCTCTCTTTCTTCTTATCCCGTTTCTTGGGATTTCTTTCTTTGATTATGCTCTCATTTTGTGGGACAGCATCCTTCAGTAGTTTCCTGGAAAAAGATGTATGAGAGAGAAACTTTTAAAAATCTTTCATGTTTACACAGATTTTTCTTTTTCTTGACTATGAATATAATTCTGTGTTGGAAATCATTTTCCCTTGGAATTTTGAAGGCATTATCCATTTGTATTTTAGCTTTTAGTGCTACTCTAGAGGGGTTTCATGCTATTCTGAATCCAACTCTTTGTATGTAGCTTGTTCTTATTGTCCCTCTCTTACCACTTCTGAAGATTTTAGAATCTTCTTTTTGGTCTGGGATATAATGGAACTTCATAATGATGTGCCTTGGTGTGGGTCATTTAAATTCAAAGTAATGGCCAATGGATGGGTTCTTTCAATACATAAATTCAGGCTCCATCATACTTGATCCTCAACAGCAAGAAGCATAACTGGCTACTCTCTTGTTACTGAAGCTCTCCTGTATTTGACTTGGCTACTGTCTCCCTCTTCCAGCTTTCTTCCTACCTTCCTGATGGCTTCATTTTAATCTCCTCTGTATTTTGTATTCTGGGTTCTCTGTTTTCCCATATATTCAATATTTTCCTTCTCATGGTTTTAAATACCATCAATATGTCATCAATATGCCAACTATATCCAAATATACATCTCCAGGAAACTTCTCAGCTCTGGATCATATGTGAAATAGCCTACTTGACATCTTACATCTCAAATTTAATATGTTTCAAGTCGAAACTTTATATTCTTACATTTGACCCTGGTCAGTGGCTTCCCTCTTTTTTTTTTTTTTTCCACATCTTTATTGGAGTATAATTGCTTTACAGTGTTGTGTTAGTTTCTGCTGTATAACAAAATGAATCAGCTATATATATACATATATCCCCATATCCTTTCCCTCTTGCGTCTCCCTCCCACCCTCCCTAGCCCACCCCTCTAGGTGGTCACAAAGCACCAAGCTGATCTCCCTGTGCGATGCAGCTGCCTCCCTCAGTGGCTTCACTCTTTAGCACCAGTCGTGAGAACCAGAAACTGGGAATCATCTTCAGTTTCTCCCTCCCCCTAATCATTGTATTCAATCCCGTCCAACTTCGGTCACTTCCACCTATAGAATATCTCTTGAATTTCCATCCTCTTATCTCCAGCTCTGTGGCCACCTACCATCACTGCTTTCCTGGTGGCTGCAATGGCCTCCCAAATGATCTCTTTATGTTTGTTCTTTCTCCAACTCAGCCATTCTCCAAACAGTAGTTTCAGTGATCAAGCTTTAAGGTCAAATCTAATCCCATTTGTTTTCTGCTTAGAACTCCTCGATAGTTTCAGAACGCACCTAGAGCAAAATTCAATATTCTTAAGGGACCTATGAGGCCCAAATGACCTGACCCCTGCCTACCTCTCTAGAACCTATGCAATTCTCTCCTTTCTCATTTTGCTCCAGTCACACCGATTTTGTTCATGTGTTGAAAGTGTCAAACTTTTTCCACCTCAGGGCTTTTTCCTAGAATTTGTCCTTCCTCCCTTCACATGGCTCCTACTCACAGCTCATATTCAGCATAAAGTCCACCTTCCAGAAGGCTGTTTATCATCACAGTATAAATAAGGGCCCCCTTTCATTCCTCTTCCTTTATAATACCCACTAAAATTTTGTAGAATTTGTATAATCTATTTGTTTCTATTTTTCTTTTTCATTAGATGGCAGATTCCAGAAAGGCAAGAACTATGTTTGCTTTTACTATTCCCAGCACCTAGCATGGAGACTCATCTGTTACATGAATGGTTATTCATCTGGAATTTTAGTAATCTGACTCAAGTCCTGGCCCCTCCACTAATTGTGCAAAATGGGCAAGTTACTTAAACTTTCCTGGCCTTAGTTTACTATAAAATGAAGATAAACAGTACCTACTTCACAAGGCTGTTGTGAAAAATTAAAGGACAGAATTCACGGGAAATGGTTTGCACAGTTCCTGGCACATACTAAGTGCTCAGTACTTTTAGATGAAAATAATAATGATGATGAGAGGCTATAATTTCAGATCCAAGAGTGAGAGAAATAGAATGAAAAGTCAAATAAAAGGTTTTGATTGTTCTACATGTTTTAGTCCATTTGTGCTGCTATAACAAAAATACCATAGACTGGGTGACTTAAACAATAAACATTTATCTCTCACTGTTCTGAAATCTGGGAAGTCCAATACCAAGGCTCTGGCTTTCTGGTTCACCCATGGCTGTCTTCTAACTGTGTTCTTATGTGGTGGAAGGGGTGACAGAGTTCTCTGGGGTCTTTTTCATGAGGGTATTAATCCCATTCATGAAGATTCCACCCTCATGACATAATCACCTCTCAAAGGCCCCACCTCCTAATAGCAACACACTGGGGGTTAGGGTTTCAACATATGGATTTGGTGGGCTGTACACAAACATTCAGTTCATAACACCGTGTAAAGCTACATAAACTATTTATATCTACTGTATATAATGAAGTATTGGGTTGGCCAAAAAGTTCATTCAGGTTTTTCTGTTACATCTCATGGAAAAACTCGAAAGAACTTTTTGGCCAATCCAATATTATGTACTCGGCTCTCCCACTATCTGTGTTCTACAACTGGATGAATATAAAAGACACTGTTGTTGTCGAAACAAATTAATTTCTTCTCTTCTTTCTTACTAATAGAACATTCTTTCTGTTCCCTCCAGAGAGTCCTCCTCTCCAGACAACAATATGCCTCAGTCAAGCCAATCACGGGTGTCCCACTCCCCTTGGCAGTGAGTGATTTTGGAGTGGGCATGTACTTAGTTCTTGTCAATGAGATGAGGAGGGAGCTCTGCTTGGGGTTGAGAGGGGCCTGGGAAAACTTCCCCCTTTAAGAAGTTGAGCAAGGAGCTTCCCTGGTGGCGCAGTGGTTGAGACTCCGCCTGCCGATGCAGGGGATGCAGGTTCGTGCCCCGGTCCGGGAAGATCCCACATGCCGCGGAGCGGCTGGGCCCGTGAGCCATGGCCGCTGAGCCTGCGCGTCTGGAGCCTGTGTTCCGCAACGGGAGAGGCCACAACAGTGAGAGGCCCGCGTATCGCAAAAAAAAAAAAAAAAAGAAGAAGAAGGTGAGCAAGAAGAAATGGTCCCTTTGCTGCCTCTGGACCCTGGCTGTGGCATCTGTAAGTGCTGCAGCCATTTTGTGACTATTAAGGGAATTGGTCTTAGAAAGAAGCTGCTGCAGAGCAGAAAAATGGAAGGAAGATGGGTCTACGATGACATCATTGAACTGCTGTGATACCATGCCTGAGGCCCACCCTCTTTCTCCTTTGAGTGTCTGGCCATAGGAGACAACTTTCCCAAGCATTTAGGTCTGAGTCAGGGTATAATGTTACATGGAGCCCAAAGCATCTCAACAAGGACCAAGCAGCTAGCTCTTCATCAGAGGCTGTATCGCTGAAGGCCATGGACCTCTGACCCCCTCTCCAACTTTTAGATAACATAATGACATTTAGTCATTTATTAGACAAAAATGACTTGGGGGTGAGGGGGTGAGGAGGAGACAGTTTGAAAATACTTTTGCCAGTAAACAGAACTGCACATTTGAGTGTTTGTAAGTGGGTGGAGTGATGCAAACTTGCCACTCCCAGCTCCAGGACTGTGCCACAATGGCTCCAGTGAATAGACTCTTGTTTCTACAACATTATTCTTCCATAGCCTTGCCAGATGGAAAACATCATGTGTTGTTCCTCTAGAGATAGGGGATCAATTCATTTTCCAAGTGTATCAAAAGAACATTCATTGTTCTGGCTCTTTTTGGCCCTGTTCTGGATGATTTTTATTACTTACCCCAGACTTCAGAGGTCTTAGAAGATACTAAAATGCAAGGAGGCTTCCCAGGCCCAACTGAAAGGCACCAAGTTAAGGTCTGATCAACCCATGAGGCCAGAGGGCACTGGCATCAGAGGGGGCTTGAAGATTTTGTTGTAAAACAGGCATCTCTCCTGCAGTGTCCTCCTCTGTATCTAGGCCTGAGGAATATTGGACAGAAGTTTAGCAGCATTACATTTTATGTCAAGCTAGGTTCTAAAGTTAACACCTAAGGCAAAATTGCATGTGGTCAAAGTGGTCTTGAAAGAGTCCTTAAATAATTGATGTAGAATAGGGCACATTATTTGCCGTATACAACCCTGCGTATATATGTCTGTGTGTCTACATATGTAAACAACCCTGCATATATACGTATGTATATGTCTGTATAAATGTATAATGTATTTGGTTATCTGTAGTAGTTCTTGATAAAGAAGACAACAATGTATGCAAAATATAGATCTTGGTTAGAATAATACTCAGCAAGGTAAGATGCTCACATCATGAAAGGCCAGAGGAACTGAGAATATGAAGGAAACAGCAGTTTCACATCCCTTATCCTTTCTTAAATGATGCCCTTTCTTAACTGTATGTATAGTCTCTACACTGGAAGGTTGTGGTTTAGAAAGTCATTTCTTTTAAGAAATGTCATTTAAGAAAGTCATTTCTTAAGTGCCTTCTTTCTTTTTTTCTTTCTCTGCCTGTTTCATGGAGTTGTTGCAAAAAAAAATCTTGGCAAATGTTCTCTGTGGATTTCAAAGAGTGATAAATTTATATTGTTTTTAAGAGGCACAGAGATCCCAGTCCATAGGCCCTACTTTATGGAATTGTCCAAGTGAGTGGTGAAGATTTGTGAGTGGAGGTGTTGCATATGTCCTCTGAAAACCTGGAGATTGCCTGGGTTTGGGGGTAGAAGGTAGCTGAGATTCTGCCATAGTGAGAAGCCCTGAACACTTGTGGATCAGGGTATGAACACTGGGACACTTAGAGGGGGCACTGTTGGAAGAGCAGGGGAGACTAAATTTGATGGAGCATATAGTCCTGTTAAGGAATTTACTTTGGATGGGCCCAATCCAGGTGAAGAATGGGACTAAGGCCTCTAATTTCTGGGAACTAACTAACGATCCCTGGAATGTATTAAGTTCTAGGTAAGGTGACTACACCCTTTCCTCCCCTTATTCCGCTGAAATTCTGATAGGATTGGGAGAGAGAAGAAACTTTGAGTCTATTTTCTTTCATAAAGCTCCGACATTCAAAACAGAACAAAATCCTATGCAGTTTAGTACTGTTTCGCAATGTTTCATGTATGTTTCTTTTCTGTCTCCAATTCATTCAAGAAAGATTGGAGGGCAAGGGGCTATTGAATAGACTTCTCTTAGGCTCCCTCCAACCTTTTCCTTCGCCAAGCACTGGATGGGCTGCTGCAGGACCCTTCCAGCTGGTCTTCCCACCCATTTACTCTTGCTTACCACAATCCATTCGCCAGTAGCCTGTGCAATCTTTTCCAGACATACATCACACGCTGTCCAATAGAAACATGATATGAGCCATATATGTAAGTTTAAATGCTCTAGCAGTCACACTGGAAAAAGTAAAAAATATGTGAGATTAATTTTAATGATATATGTAAAGTTTATTACTTAGCTAGCCAAAAATATTACCATTGCAACATGGAATCAATGTAAAAAATTATTAATGATATATCTCACATCCTGTACTTTGTACTAAGTCTCCAAAATCTAATATTTACACTTACAGCACACTTCAGTTAGGACTGGCCACATGGCAAGTGCTCAATAGCTACGCGCATCTAGTGGTTATTGTAATGAACAGTGTAGACCTGGCAGATCATGTCACCTTGATTCCCACTGCTGGGTCTGCCCTGTCTAGTGGCTATATTTTATGTATGTAAGTTCTAGGAAGGCAGGGATTTGGGCTATGTCTCTAGTACCTAGAATAGTGCTTAGCATGTAGTAATGACACAATAAATACTTGCTGAAAGAGCTAATTATTGAATGGTCATGTATTTTATCTGATTGAAAGGGCATAGAAAATGGTCTGGAAGGAGATATACCAACTTGTCAACAATGGTTACTTGGGGAAAGGGCAGGTTGGAGACAGTGATCATGAGGAACTTCATCTGTATGTGTTGTTTTCATTTTGTATATATGTTTTTATTTTTATGTGTATTGGGGTATTACTTGTGTAATAAAAAATAAATAAAAATAATTTTAAAGATATGAAAGAAGATAGTGGCTCTTTATAATCAGAGAAACTGAAGCTAAAAATCAAGAAGAATTAACAAAGAAAAGAACTAAGTTATGATGTTAGCTTCCTATGGCTGCTGTAACAACTTACCACAAACTTAGTGGCTTAAGGCAAGAACCTTTATTTTCTCAAGATCAGAAGTCCAAAGTGGATCTCGCTGGGCTAAAATCAAGGTAGCAACAAGGCTATGGTCCTTCTGGAGGCTTTAGGTGAAAATCCATTTCCTTGCCTTTTCCAGCTTCCAGAGATTTGCCCATATTCCTTGGCTCGTGGCTGCTTTTCATCTTCAAAGCCAGCAGTCACATCACTCCAACCTCTGCTTCTGTCATCATGTCTCCTCTTCTGTCTCTCTGGCCTTCCTCTTTCACTCAAAAGGACCCCTGTGGTTACCTTGGGCTCACCTGGGTAATTCAAGATAATTGCCCCTTACCAAGACCCTGAGTTTAATCTCACGTACAAAGTCTCTTTTGCCATGTCAGGTAACATGTTCTCAGGTTCCAGAGATGATGATGCAGACATCTTTGGGAGCCATTACTCTGCCTACTACAGTTACCTCGTCAGACTCAGCTGCCTGCCTGCCTGGGATATGGAACTGACTGTGTGCTCAGGAATTCCCTCATCAGTGGGCTCTGTGGTCACTGAAATGAAGCCTGGCTGCTACTGCTGGATGTTGGTCCCAGGCTGTCTCTCCAAACTGATATTTTGAGAAATCAGGAGAGGCTGATCTTGAAGTTCCTACTATGTTTACCTGTCATTTCCCCTTTTGGTGAAAGCTGGTTCTATTTCCTGAACTTGTGTGGCCAGCCTCTGAGATGGCCCGACAATTGCCACCCCTTGGTATGCATGCCCAGAATAACGCTCTCCCTTGACTGTGGCCTGGACTTACTGACTTGCTTCTGATGAATAGTATATGGCAGAAGCAATGGATGTTACTCCCAGGATTTGGTTCCAAAAGACTGCGGCTTCTGTCTTGAGTGCCCTCTCCCATTCTTTTTCTGGCTCCAAGGAAATACAAGCCGGCTGCTAAGTTGTGAGCTGCCCTGTGAAGAGGCCCCTGTGGCAAGGAACTGGTGTCTGTGACTCACAGCTGGAGAGGACCCAAGGCCTGCCAACAGGGGCATGCATACGCTTGGAAGTGGTCCTCTCCCCGTGCAGCCTGGAGACGGCCGTAGCCCTGGCTGACACACCGATGGTAGCCTTGTGAGACCTGGAGCCAGGGATGCTGTCTTAGTCCGCTCAGGCTGCTATAACAGAGTGATTTATAAACAACAGACATTTAATTCTCACAGTTCTGGAGACTAGAAGTCTGAGGTCAGGGTGCCAGCATGGTCGGGGTCTTGTGAGAGCCCTCTTCGAGGTTCCAGACCTCTTATCTTCTCGTTGTATCCTTTGACGGTGAACAGCAGACTGTGGAAAGCTCTCCTGTGACTCTCACAAGGGCACTTTATTCCATTCCTCTAATTCTAATTTCATCTGTTCTGAATTACCTCTTAAGGGCCCCACTTCCTAATACCACCATATTGTGGGGTAGGGTTTCAACATACGAATTTGGGGAACATTCAGACCATAATATACTGAATGTAATAAAACATTCAGTCCATAACAGACACTCAGCTAAGCTATGCCTGGGTTCCTGACCCACAGGAATGGTGAGATAATAAATGTGTGTTTTTTCATTCCTTAGGTTTTGGGGTGATTTGTTACACAGCAATACATAGCCAATATGGATCACTCCCTCCTTGCCTCCTTCCCTTTCTTCCCCTTCTTTCCTTCCTTCCTTCTTTCCTTCCTTCCTTTCCTCTCTCTCTCTCTCTCTCTCACACACACTCGTCTGGCCTGATCTAGTTCCCTAAGATAACTTATCCTGAGGAAGGCCAGATAATAAATATTTCAGGCAGTGCAGGACACATATAGTATCTATCTTGTATTTTTTTTTCTATATATGGTTTGTTAACCCCAGGAACCCATGTGTTCTGGGTCAGGAGCAGTTTCTTCCAGTCTGTCTCCTCCAGTAACTTTTCTGCTCAAACCTTTCCATGGCTTCCCAGATCTCTAGGAATAAAAGCCAAAGTCCTGATGATGCCCTGCAGAGTACTGCACATGTATTGTGCTCATCTCCCTACCACCCTGTTCCAGCCACACTGGCCCCCTTAATGGTCCTCATATGAGCACCCGGCTCCTGTCTCAGGACATGTGGGCTCCTGTCCCCTTGCCTGCAATGCTTCCCCCCAGGGATCCACATGGCTTCCTCTTTCATCTCCTGCCCATCTTGACCATCCTATTTAAAACTGCGCTCTCACCTCCTTCCCCCAAATGCTTACCTTGTCTCTGCTTTATATCTTCCCTTCTTACATACTAGATATATTTACTTATTTATGTTGTTTATTATGTCTTCCCTATTAAAATTTAAGCTCCGTGAAGCCGTTAGTCTGTTTTTCTCACAGCTGTATGTCCAGTATTTATAAAAGTGCATGGAACTTAGCAGATACTCAATAAATATGTGTTGAATGAATGATGTTTTACAAAGAGCACTGATCTGGATTTGAGGAGCCCTAGTTCTCAATTAACTATGCCTAGACTACCAGTGTGGCTTTAGGCAAGTATATAATACTAAGCAAAAATTATAATAAGTAGGTGCTATCACTGGGCACTAATTTCATGTCATGTACTGTGCTAAGTGGTTTATAAACATTACCTTATTTAATCCTCACAGCAAGTGCTATTACTAGCATTCTTTTATGGATGAGGTTCACTGAAGCTGAATTTCCTCATCTTTAAAATGAAAAGATTGTGGCCAGATAATCCCTAAGGTCTCTTTTCCCCTCAAAAGTATGTCTTTTTATTTGAAAATTTATCTATGTCTTTCTATTTGAAAAGATGCATTTATTTATCCATGACTCAGAGGAAGAAAGTAAAGTCTCAAAGCTCCATCATAAATTTGAACCTCAACACAACTTTCAGATAAACCATCTTTTGCTTCTTTTTATTCTAAAATACTCACCCCAGTTTGCTGGATCCTGGGTAAGGTCTCTGGAAAGGAATGATCACCATGGTATACTCCTTCCACATGCAAATAACTTCCAACATGAATATCCAAAGTGTGAAGTTCAAAACCCTTGCATTTTGAAAGAAAATCCATGACAAATTATTTTTAGGGCACCTGAAGACAGTTCAATGTTCATTACTGGGTTTCTATTAGTAATGGAATTTAGGGCTGTTGTCACTGAACATTCTTTGCCTGTAGCCTAATAGTCGTTCTTTAGCGACTTATCCTAAGAAAATTGGATTAAGGAAAAGCTTTATGACACTCTGTATTTACACCTCGAATCACACACTTGAAGGCTGAAAAGGACCAGAGTGATAACCTGAGGCAACCCTCTCATTTTGCAGAACAGGGGAAGGAAGGCTCAGAGAAGATAAGCCACTTACCCAAACACACACAGCTAACAAGTGGCAGAATTGGAAATTTGGACAATAATTTACCCAGTGCCAAAGCCCATGCCTTTTCCACTTAATCCTGCTTCCTTATTGTGACCCTGAAAGGCAGGTTCCTTTCTGAGATTTTGTTTGGAGCAGAAGTTGTTTTTTTTCCTCCCTTAACACAACAAATGTGACAGAAGACACTCATGAATGCAATACGTTTCCATGGTGTATTCAGAGTTTGATGGAAATCAAATAGTATACTGCATGAAAGTAAGCAAATAGTACCACAGGGCACTCGCATGCCTTACCATAATTTATAATGGGTGCAATTATGCAAAAGAATAAAATAAGCAACAGATTAAATGAGTTATAAGCACTTTCCAGAGTTTGAAATATAATAATGAAGATGAGACTGAGAATAATAGCTTTGACTAAATGCTTATTATGTGCCAGGTGTTGTGCTAAGTGTTTTAAGTCCAAACCCAGATGTAACAAAGAACAGTGGTTGCCTGGATTCAAATCCTGGCTCTGCCATTTGCTAAGTGTTGAACTTGGGCAAGTTGTTCAAACCGTTATTCATCATTTAGGTGTATCCACAAAGTAGGGCTACTATAGCACCTACTTCACAAGATTATTTTAAGGATTAAGCCCGTAGAACAGCCACTGAGTTTCACCACTTGCCAGGCTCTGTTCTGGACCCTCAATGAGTGTTAGCTCTCATGACTTCACTTCTTCCTCACTGTCAGCCCAGAGATGTTTGTTCTGTTCTGACAAAATCATGCATGAGGATGTAAGCAGAAGTGCCTGGAACATAGTAGAAACTCAAACAATATTTTTTCAATGAATAAATCCATGAGTTGTGTGCCCTTTTTACCTTCATTTTGCAGTTGAAGAAACTGAGCCTTAGTTCTTTTTTAAAGGATCACATGGCAGCTTTATGATATGATGACATATTAAAATATGTGATAGGCAGACATAGAGAACATGACTTGTGGTCGCCAAGGAGGAAGGGAAGATGGGGGAGGAATGGATTGGGAGTTTGGGATTAGCAGTTGCAAATTATTATATATAGAATGGACAAACAAAAAGGTCCTACTGTATAGCACAGGGAAGTATATTCAATATCCTGTAATGAACCATAATGGAAAGGAATATGAAAAAGAATATATGTATGTATAATTGAATCACTTTGCTGTACACCAGAAACTAACACAACATTGTAAATCAACTACATTTCAATAAAATAAATTTTAAAAAACGTGTGATAGGGAACATATCAAAATGCAATTACAAGAGCATGAGAGAGGATGAACCTAAATCTGTTCTAACTAGCTTTAATAATCTGATTATTTTCCAATATGACTACTCATTATTTTAAGGCATAAGTTACTAGAGGCATACCTGATACTAACTGGGATAGACCAGTGTACTGAGGTGAACCTGTAGGCAAGGCAGAGCCACAAGGCATTAGATGTGGAGTGATGTATGCAAAGGTATTTAAGGAAGATGAGTGTAGCATAAGTGTGCACAAAAGATTGGAGGGCCAAGGGCTGGGTGCAGGGAGGGTTGTATAGCAATACGATGGGGGGGGGGGGGAACTTAATCCAGCCTAGCAAATTCCAAGTGGCCTCCAAGTACCCTCAGCCCAGGTAAGGAAGGCTAGATGGTGAATCTTCCTGACCCCAGGGATATTGATAGGGTCCTTTTCAGGGGAAGAGGAAAATTAGATCTGGGATTTACCTGCGACTGTCAGAGGGGATGGTGTGCACTCATGAATAATCCAGGGGGAATGCAGAACCCCGGAGTGTCCACTGCCCTGCTTGGCTGGGCTGACCGTGGAGTCAGGCTGGCAGTTGTGACCGTGTTTCTACCCCTCCTTTGCAGCGCAGCTCCACCACAGCAACCTCGTTGGGAAAGACATGGGGTGGGGGGAGTTTGAGGAGAGAGGAAGAGCTAAGTAGGTACATGCTGGACACGAGGTCCTGCCTGGTCTGAGGGACCAGTCATCTCAACCTGTCTCACTGGGGGCAGTAAAAACTGTGTGGCCTCCATGCACACCCAGCACTTCCACTGGGAGCCAGATGCCAGTCTGGAAGGTAGGGCGTGAAGAAAGACAGGGGCTGCAAGAGACAAGGGTGCAGCTGTCTTGTGACAATGTTGGGAAAGACTCAGGACCCCTTGACCATTATTAGCTGCTGTATTTACAGCTGTATCCAAGAGGCTATGACTGCATTTGGAGATGTGCACCGTGAATGAATGGAAAAAGGGAAAGATTCCTGAATCAGCAGGGGATGAGCCTGAAGGAGGCAACACTGTGCTGCAAAAATTGCAGACCGTAGGGTCCAAGACACTTGGGTTCAAATCCCATCTCAGCCAGTTTCTGGTTGGGGGACTTTGCACAAGTTTTGTCACTGATCTGGGCCTCAGTTGCATTGTCTGTAAAGTAAGGAGAACCATGATTCTAATAAAATACAACAACTCATGTTTGGGGCACTAAGCTATGCCAGAATTATAATATATTCTACAGTATAATGTGTAGAAATTACAAGCATAGATTCAAACTATGTGGGTTTGAGTCCTACCTCTGTAACTAATTAAGTAAACCTGGAAAATTAACTTCTCCAAGTTCTAGTTTTCTCATCTGTTCAATGGAGATGGTAACAGTCCCTGACTTCCACAGAAAATGCCCAATAAATATCTGTTGAATGAATGAGTGTGGTTGACAGGGTTCCATATGGATATGTGTATAAAACGTTAAGCCTAATGCTTGGCACATAATCATTCAAAAAATATTGGTGTTATCATCAGTTAACAGGAGTGAGTAAACGGAGTAGCATGTGTATGAACAGTCCCGTGGTTGTTGCTTACTCAGGGTTAGTCTCTCTCACCTTCTTTCCTTTTCCAGCTCCATGAATGACTCTTCAAAACTCTCTCTCACCTAGCCTTGACCTCCATCCAGACATCTCTACAGCTCCGAGCTAGTCAAGGATTTGTAAGTTAAGGTAAAATCAATCTGTCCAGTAGATCTGAGAAAAAGGGCACTGAGGCTGGCACAGAGCCCTGGGTAGTAGTGGATTCTTTCCAGAATCTGCAGGCTTTTCCTCTGCGACACCATGCTGCTCAGAGCACCTGGACGTCTTGCTGTAGCAGTGCTCGTGGGAAACCCCACCCCATCTGTGGTGACCTTGGCCTCTTCTAAGAAGATGAGTAGCAGACCCCTGAGTGAGCTGCCGAAGTGAGTCCATGAAAAGATGGCCCATCCCATTCGAAGCCAGAATTTTATCCCAGACAACCCACGGATTCCCTCCATTACATCCATTCAGCCAAAGTACTGGAAATCCGTTTCCCTCCTTTCGGCCTAATTAGATCCTATCCGGCCATGTCAGTGAGACTGTATTCACCGCTTTCCTCACAGGCAGATGCAGCAGGTTAATTAATAGAACACAGGAGTATAGCCGCTCATGTTAAATCAATGATCTGCCCTTTCACATGCACTGAACTTCCTAGAATGCAGGCTGCCTGAGGGAAGGGAGTTTTGCTTACTTTGTTTATTCTCTAACTCTGGCTCCAAGTAGGGGGCCAGGCAGGTGGTAGGCACTCAGCACGCGCTTGCTGAGTGGAGGAGTGTGTCACGTGATTCTCACTGCGACTCTGTTTTGTAGTGCAGGTGTTACTCTGATCCTTCACATCCAGGACAACGCAAAGGGAGTCTCTGAGGCATAAACACCCCGAGGCAGGGGGCTGATGGACTGCAGAGCTGAGACACAGACCTAGATCTTAGCCTCTGAGTCATCCTCTTTCCAGTAAGCCGTTTTCCCTCCATGGTTATCTCCCCAACTATGTTTGGAGTTCCTCTGAAGCCCTGTTCGAGCAGCCCCTCGTGGAGACAGTTCCTCCAAGTGGAGTTCTCACTGTGATATTCTTCACGGTGGCTTCCTGACTTGCTTTGTGGGTTTTGCTTATTTTCGGGCTCCAGGCCTACCTTGGCTTCAGATACCTACTTGGCCTTTAGTTTGCCAATATTGAAACACGTGGAGTTCTGCTCCTACCTTCCAGTTCCAGCAATTCTCTTACTAATGCCTGGCTGTGCTACAATTCCCAACCCTCTGGTCAGTGTTATTTCTTCATAAAGCTTTTGACGTTCGGCCCACTTGAAAACACTTATTTGTATATATTGTAAGTGTGTGTGCTTTGACGATCATTGTCCAAAGCTGGGGTAGGAGAGAATTTTACTTTCTACTTCATGTATTTGTGAATTGAAAGAAAAAGCAACCTTTTTACAAAGAATATTGCCTCTGTAATTAGCATAAACAAAGATAGTTTCAATAATTTTTTTTTCTTTTTTTTTTTTTGCAGTACGCGGGCCTCTCACTATTGTGGCCTCTCCCATTGCGGAGCACAGGCTCTGGACGCGCAGGCTCAGCGGCCATGGCTCACGGGCCCAGCCGCTCCGCGGCATGTGGGATCTTCCCGGACCGGGACACGAACCCGCATCCCCTGCATCGGCAGGCGAACTCTCAACCACTGCGCCACCAGGGAAGCCCTCAATAAAATTTTTTATAAAAGATTTTTAGCATCAGCTTAGTGAGACACCCTGGAAATGCTCCAGCAGACATCTAAGATACACAATCTTAGTCTTGAATTGTCCCATCTCGTTCACTTGTACCTTGGTCCATTCTGTCCATTACTTGCTTTGTTCACTCAGTGGTCCCTTCAAGCCAGAATTCAAGCTCTAGTTCTGTTCTCTCAGCTTATTTATTTTAGTTCTCTTTTTGCTCATACCTCCCTGAGACCCTACAACTCCGTTTCTGGTGGATGAGCCAATGGTCTGTGAAGGAGAACTTCATCAAATGGAGAAGGTACCAAAGGAAAGATGGTTGGAGTATAAAGCTTCCTTCTCTGACTCCAAACCATCAGGCACTATGTTACATATCCAATGGTTTTCTCATTGGTTCCCGATATTTGCCTTGTTTTTCCAACTATCTTTTAAATGACTCAAAGGCAGGTATCTTAAATATAGTTCTCTTTATCCCACCTAGAAGGAGCTCTGAATCCAGATTCTTTCCCCAGCGATGGGTGTTTTTCTACAGTATTCTGCAAAAGAGATTTCCTAGGGTGCTCACTTGCTGAGAATCTCTCTTCAGGTTTATTTGATAAACGATTAAGCTCAAACTATCTCTTATCGTTTACAAAGTCCTTCACAATTGGGTACCAAACTCTGTCATAGACTTGTGCTGCCTCCCTCTTCCACACAGGCAGCCCCATTTCCAGGAACAATTTCCTCACCATCCCACAATACATCATTACCATCATTATTAATTATCATCAATGCTCTTACATTTTGATGCCTTTGCCCAGTGTGTACAGAATGCTCTCCCTCCACCCAATCTGATAAGACCTTCTGTTCCTTCTAAGACCCATTTTGATGACTTCTCTTCCAGAATAACCTTCCATAGTTCCCGAGGCAGAGCTATTCATTCTCTCTTCTATATTTTCCCACAAAACTGTTTAATACTCGTCACCTTACTTGTATGATGCTTTCTCTCTGATTTTCTCAAGATAAGACTTGGGTCTTGTTTTTGTGTTTGTGGGTCCCTAGCAGCACCTTTTATAATATCTGACAGAGTTGGCATTCAATAAATATATGTTGAATGAATGCGTGAGCAGAAGACAGAAATGTTCTCCACGTAGCCACCATGATGGATTTGAATGCAGAGGGATGGTGAACAATGAAAGAAAGGAAGCGGGGGGGCTCATTTTACTGGAAGTCAAAGGGATTAGTTCTTGCATCACGCAGTGCAGCTGACCGCTCCCAGAAGGGAGACATCCAAATGTAAGATGCAGAACATTAAATATTGAAAGCAAAAGTTAAATATTAAATTTTAATATGAAATATTAATGCCAATAAACAAAGCCAGCCAGAGGGGGACAAAATTAGGACCAGGGCATAGAAGAGTCATGGCTCAGGCTGAAAGCTGAGCTTGGCCTGGGCTTTCCCAGCAGGGCTCATCAGTAATGGTCACACCCATCAAATTTCCTGGGAGAAGCAGTGGGGGGAGGGGAGGAAACCTTTTATAACCCACAGCCATAAAACCCAAGTGTTTCCTACAAAACAAAACACAGTAAAGTGTTTCAGGGCTGACAAGGCTTCAGAACTCATGGTACACTGGAACAAAAATAGAGGCAGCAGAGAGGAAAATATGAGGTTGCTAAACCCTTGGGGCAGGAATCCTATCTTTTTTTGCACTGTGTGGGACTGGACTTGTGTGCAGCCAACTTGGGCAGAAAGAAATAACAAGAGTCATAAAAGAAGCAAAAATAATGGGCTTGCCCCTGTTGACACCAACGGGCATTTTGCCCGAATGAGAAACAACCCTGGGAGCAGAAAATTGAAACTAGTTCACAAAATTTTAAATTATTAGGACCCCAAACTTATCCCACGGGGGACGCAGGAGCAGTTTTGTCTGCCATGACTGTTCTGGGTCAAGGGCCTACCAGCCTTACGGGACTCAAGCTAACCCTGAAAATCTTATAAACTGTGGGTTTTCCATCAGAAAGCCAATGGAGTCTGTTGGTGAAACTCAGTAATTAGGTAAGATGTTGGGTTAGATGTCAAAAGGATCTGGATAACTTACTCCAACACCTATATTCAAATCTTGCTTGGTACCTTTAATTTATGAAAAGCTCTTATGCTAAACATGAAGGCTGGGACAGTGGGGCCAGATCAGATTCTTCTGGGGCAACTGCAGTGAGGTGTTGAGAATGGAAATCCATGACCATGGAAAGGAAATAACTTCACCGCGTTGGCCTTCAGGGCCAGGAGGACACAGAAGACTTTTTGTCTTGCTTTAAACCTCAGAGTTGAGGGGAGAAGTGGAGAATTCTGAGAACAAGACCCCCCTGTCCCAGCAAAGGTCTCACATAACCAGTCCCTAGGCTACAGGAAATTTCAGAGGTCACTGAATGCAGAGCCCCTACCCCCAGCCACGCTCTTTCCTAATTTGGGAAAGACACAAAAGTGTGCAAGACGTCAAGACAGAGGAAGTGCTCCAACAAGTCTCCCAATCCCCAGAACCCTTACAGTCTCCTGGGGAAATATGGATGCGATAATAAAGGAGTGAGGGTAATTTAGCTGGAAGGATAATCTTCACAAGAAATTAGCAAGCATAAGGGGGAAAATGAGCATGGATTGGTAGTTTAATTTTAACCATATGTAAGGATTAACTGATCGGTGCTATCGAGTGACCATATCAAGTGAAAGTCAATCAGGAGACAGCTTGGGGGAAAATTAGGTTTTCTGAAAGGAAACAAGGTATGAAAATGGAAGCTGGAGCCAAGAAACACAGAATCCATATTATGTGATATTTTTTTTCCTTAAGGTCTCTTTCTTTCTTATGATATATTTTGGTTATCTTCTCTTCTTTCAAATCTATTTGAGCCTGTGTATCTCCCTACTTTTGTAATCACAGGAGGCTGAAAAAGGTTAGTCCTAGAAGCTAGGGTAGCCTGCTGAGTTTTAGAAGAGAACGGGGAGTTTTAATGTGAGTAAGTTGTGCTATTCTTGGTGTATACAACCTCACTTATGTCTACACCTGGGGTGAATATAGTCAGATCCCCTGGTAAAAATGTTGCCTCTCGTGCAAATTTATCCTGAGCATGTTTTATAGGAGAAAAAGAGAAGTTATAGTTTGTATAACATCAGTAACACCAAATTATTCTTAATGCCTCACCAAATGCAGAGAAAAGACTGAGCCAGACAGTCAGGAGTAGAGCCCAGCTTTCATACTGAGTCACTGGGTGACTCTGAGGTGAGTTACTCAAGAGTATGGGCTATAGCTTCCATGCCTGAAATATGAGAGGATTAGACCACTAAGTGGTTCTCAGACTGTCACCCAGGGATCCCTAATGGTTCATAGAGAGTTGATGCAGGGTCCACCATAAAGGCAAAGGGATTGGAACAATGTGAGCTTCTTCAACCAGAGTAGGTCCATTTCAATCAACTTACTTGTATACTGGACTTTTGCATAACAGTTTATGTTTAAAAATGGATTCATGCTTAAAAAAATTTAAAAAACTCATTGGGCTATAATAGCTGATCACTCAACAATGTTGCCCTTTTCTGTTCCTTTTACATACATATAGAACCTCCATTTCTGAGCATGAAGGAATGGCAGGGACCATGTAGGTGAATTCCTTCCTTTGACATGTGAGGAAACTGTGAACCAGAGCAGAGGTGATCTGCCCAAGACCGCATGGCAAGTTGGTGACTCAGCAGATTTAGTCTTTCCACTATCCCAGGTCTATTCCTTCCTCCACTAGATCAGTGATGGTGAAACTCCATGTACTAGTGCTCTAGGGCTGCGATAACAGATGTCACAAACTGGTCGCTTAACAATAGAAATTTATTTCCTCACAGCTCTGGAAGCTAGAAGTTCAAGTTCAAGATGCCAGCAGGGCTGATTTCATTCTGAGGCTCCTTTTCCCTGTGTCTTCACATGATCTTCCCTCTGTGCATGTCTGTGTCCTAATCTCTTCTAATAAGGACACTGATCATATTGGATTAGAGCCCACCCATACGACCTCATTTAACCTTAATTACCTCTTGAAAGACTCTATCTCCAAATACAGTCTCATGCTGAGGTACTGGGGGTTGGAACTTCAACAATTTGGAGGACAAATAATTCAGCCCATAACACTAGGTGATTATAAGAATGGCTCTAAGAGTTCTTCTTTTTTTAAAAAATTGTTTTAATGCTTTTGGAAATGTAACGTATGCACTTGTTCAAAAAATGCAAGCAATTCAGAATGGTGTATAGTGAATAATCACCTCAGTCCCCCAATTTCCCTTCCCAGAAGTAACTACTGCTACTTTTTCTTCTGTATCTTTACAGAAATAATTGATGTATATTCAAACCTATAGCATGGGTGTGTCTCCCTAGTATATACCGGGGAAATTTAAAACAAACCAAAACTCTCCTCGGCTCAATCCCAGACTAATTAAATCAGAATCTTGGAGCCAGTGATAGGATAGATTTGGGAAACTGCTCTAGATCCTTGCTACTCAGAGAGTGGTCCAAAGTCCGGTAGTATCAGCATCAGCAGACAGTGACAGTGAACAGACCCAGCCAGAGCAGAGAAGGATGGGCTGATGCCTCCAGGGGCAGGAGGTAGGCCCCCGTGGTGGCCTGTCACTTGGGCCAGCAAGTCCTCTGACAACATGTCCCCCAAGAAGAAGAGAAAGGAACAACCTCAAGAGCTGCCTTTCCATGCTTTTTCCCTGCAAATGCTCAGTGCCCACTTTGGTACCAGTTACTGAAAAGCCTGCTTCAGATGATGCCAGTTCTGCCACCAGACCATCTTTTGCTAGGGAACGAATGTGCCCACGGAGAGCTGGAGCATGGCTCCCGTAAACTACAGCGAGCACACTGCAGAATTGGCAGCCTGGCAGTCCCTCTGGGCTGCTGCAATAAATTGCTGAGGCCATCATCCGTGGCAAATAACCCATCTTGGCTGCCCGGAGGACCCGGGAGGGAGGGACCCAGGGAAGGAGGTGTCAGCCAGTCAATTAGTCACGGAAACAGCATTCCTTCCTCCGGGGTGGATTTTCCTCTTTTCAGCACCACTAACTCAAATGTCAAACAAGTTGTAACTGCCATGGAGAGCAGGCCCTAGTTACAGGATTTGCTTTCTGGAAGAATGAGAAAACACCTCGCCTATTTCGGTCTTACCTTTGGCCTTCCGGGGTTCTGGAGGGGTCAGTGGGCTACCGGTTACCCCCTTCTCTACTCCCACCGGCTCTTTCTACTCCTACTGCTGCTAAAGGGACAAACTCCCGAGGCCCCTTCTGGCTGGTGCAAACCCAGAGCTGGGGGAGGAGGGGAGCTATTGCGCAAAGAGCTGCTCTTCTGGGGCAGCTGTGGCTAGATGGCAGCCCCAGTCAAATCAGAGCATGTTTCAGCATCTTGAAACCCACTAGAAAAGAGTTAATGAGGTCTTGGATTCCACCCAATCCTGGAATGAACTGAGATGCCCTTCACAATCCTGTGATGCCAGGTGTTCGCCTCAAAGAGGCATTTATGGGAGCCACCGGTTTTGGCAATTCCCACTGGCAACAGCAACAGAGGCATGGGAGCTGACCACCTGGAGGAATGTTACATGCCAAGAGCCCCTGTGACTTGCCCAAGACCACTGGGTGTGGAGACCCCTAGGATCACAACTTCCCTGAGCCTGAGCTCCTAGAAGGCAGGCACCACAGTTAATGAACTGAATGCAGTAGCTGGGGGTTCTTTGGAGTGGGAGGCATGTAGGACGGTTGAATGTGAGGCAACGGTGATGATGTCTGGGAGTGGGTTGCACCCAACCCTGGAGCCACTAGGGTACCGCTGGCCCTCCCTAAGATCACAAGGCATGAGGGCATCTCAGTCAGGGAGAGGACAACTTCCCAGAGTGGTTCTCATTTTCCTCCTCTGCCTGGAATGAGGGTGAGGAAGGTGGCAGTGGACCCTTGAACTCTACTTAGGGGGACTGTGTAGACCTAAGCAAATTTCGATGCTCAGGGGTTAAGAGGGCATGTTAATAAGGCAGCCGGGAGTAGGAGGAAACGTCAAGTGAGCAAAGTTGATTGTTTTGAGCAGGTCTGAATGGTGGAGGCTGAATTCTAAGAGGGAAAAGCAGGGCTGGAAACAGACTGGAAAGACAAGCAGTCAAAAGTTGGGTAGAATATGAACAGAAGGTGGAGTGAGACAATAGAAACAGACCGTGGGGCCTCCTAACTGCTTTTTCTTGGCTACCAGCTCACTAGGGTATGGGTGTACTACTTGACTTAAGGAAATGAAGTAGGGGTAAACATGGTCTTGGGCACAAAATGTAGAAGGCTCCCTCCCTCCGCCATTAGCATAGCTATGCTGTGCACATAAAGTTGTGGTTATGCAGGTCCCTCTCCACAGCTCTGGTCAATAGGTACCATAATATTTTAATTGCATCCTTGGGTATATGGACAATGGTTTGCCAAACCCTGGTCTAAACCACTCCCTTTACTTCTTAGAGGTCAGCAGGATATTCATTAACTGTGACCTCCAGTAAGAGCTTATCTCATGGTTTCCTATCCTTGACAATTAAATTAACAACCAACACTAATACAGTGCTTACTGTGTTCCAGGCAATGTTCTGAGTACCACAGAAATACTTACACGTTTAACCAACACAGCAACAGTGTGAGGTAGGTACTAATATTATTCCCATTTTACAGAGGAGGAAACTGAGGTACAGAGAGATTAAGGAACTTTCCCGAGGTCATGTTTAGTGAGCAGCAGAGAATGGACAGAAACCCCAACAATCTAGCTCCAGAACTGTGTTTTTAGCCTCTACACTGAGTTGCAACTTGAGCTCATTCTTGTACTGTTATAGCTAAATTCATGTTATTTTCCTCTGGATTGGCCTGGGGGATTGGTAAAAATGCAGTAGATGCTTAATGAAAATCCTTCATATGTTGGGAGGAAGTATTTGAGCTAAGCTGGGGCCTTCTCTGCCAGGGCCCCTGTGGAGCTCATGGATCGCTTTAGGACGTGCTTTATCCAAGAAGCTCAAAGCAGAGATCTCTAGTAGATCCGCAGCCAAACGAGGAATATGTGGCAGATGCTCCCAGGAAGCATAATATAGCCTTAATATAGCTGAAGGCCCATGTGGTCCAGTCATATACAAAGAAGTACAGTCCAAAGCCAAAAATAATTATAAATGCATTTTGAATTTTTAGTTGTTCCTCTCCAAAAAAATTAAACGGGATCCATTTCTTAACTCACACAGACTTTAACAAATTCTCTTGTCTCTCTTCCCTAATTTATTTATGCCTCAAAAGTGTGCTGCTTCCTCTCTCTTTCCCAGTTTACACTTTTCATTCTCTCCTCCAAAACTCTCCTCCCAGAAGTGGCATTTGGAGATCCCTTTCCACGACCCTTGAGGGACTTGGCGGCTCTGGGGCCTCTGTTCTTTGCTGACACCCCAAGGAAGACACATACTCATCCAGGAAGTTCATTTTTCTTGTTTTGACTATTTCTTAATGAGGCACTCTCTTGGAGAATGTCTGGAAAACAAAATTCCTACTTGTTACATTAATAAATACCATTTTTGAGGGCCTCCAACATGCCAGCCCTGTGCTAAGTCCTTCTAGTTTGTTATTGCATTTTATCTTCACAACTATCCTTCTAGAAATGTATTTCTCATCACAGATGAGAAATTTTAGGCTCACAGAGATTGAATAACCATGCCTAAGGTCATACAGCTAATAAGTAGCAGAGTCAGACCTTGTGTTTCTTAAAGCGTATTCTGCAGAACAGGGTGATCAGAATTAACTAGGGTGCTGGATACAAATGCAGATTCTTTGTCCCATCCTAGATCAAGTTATTACGGGGAGTGGTCCTGAGGAATCTTAATGAATATTGAAATGTAGGAACCGATTATATACTTTCTTGCCTTATTGACTGCAGCTTTCCCCTCCTCCACATCTCCCCTCCCCAGTCAGCTCTCTGTCAGATCCAGCACCTGCCAGGCATCTAAGTAGCTCTTTCTTGCAGGTGCAGCCCAGGCCTTTTACTCTCCTGCCCTTTCCCCACAGAACAAGGACTAACAGCATGCACTTGCTTCCTGCTGGGCCTGGATGGGTATTTTCCATTTGCAAAACATTCTCTCTCCTCCCTAACCTCCCTGAGGTCTGTGAGTAGGGTGTCCAGTCTACTCAAAATCAGAAAACAAACAAGGCTCCCCGTTGGAAAGATCCAGGGAGGGAGGGACTTCGGCTCTCTGGGGCTACTGAATGGAGGAATCCAGGCCCCAATCCAGCTCTCTGGAGCAGATGACAAATGGCCTGGAAGGAAGGCTGCTGGGCTTTCTAGAAGGGCTTGGATGGGAGTGAGCAATCCTGGTTCTAGTCCTTGCTCTTGTCATTGATTTCCCACAAGTCACTGGCCTCTCTGAGCTCCATCTGTATGATAAGTGGTTAAACAACAGCTCCAAGGATACTGCTCCCTTCCAAGTACCTGTGCTTCTAGAAAAGCAGGATCTCAGGCCATCTGGAAGGCATCTCAGAGAAGCTGTGATTGGGACACTGGGACACATTTTGTCATCCTGGCCAGTTTCATTCTCTTCTCTGACATCAAACTGCAGCATGATTAGCACTTCTGCTTAAGCAGGGCTGAAGCTGGATGCGGTCAACGGTGAAGAATTAACTCAGACATTCATGAAACGAAGTTTACTAAGTGCCTCCTATTTGCCAGCTATGGTACTAGAAACTTATGATAAAGCAGAGATGACACTTGTGGAGTATTTATGGTATGCCTACCACTGAGCGTTTCCCATGCATTGCTTCATTTAATCTTTACAACAATCCTACAAGTAGGTAAGATTATTATCCCATATTACAGGTAAAGAAGTTAACACTCAGAGAAGGCGGCCTAGGGTTTGAATCCAGGCAGTCTGACCTCAGAACTCCTGCTCTTTGGCATCACACTACATAGTTCGCTCTGGTCCAAGGCATCAGCTACCAGGAGGGATGTCTTTTCCAAGGTCTCTGGCTGGGCACCTGGTACTCCTGCCTCTTTCCCATATAGACATCTACATCTGATTGCTGCCCACTTGCTTCCATCTCCACCCTACCTCCTAGCTGAATCCTCTCCCAGGCCTGTAGACCATAGTCCAGACCCTCACCTCTTCCCTCTAGAGGAGGGTCACAGCACGCTCACCAGCTTTCTGGCACCCACCCTGCTCCGTCCAGTGTGCTCTACCAGATTCATCCTCCACCAGCTCCATGGCAACTAGATCAGCTCGGGAGCAGCCCTACCACCACCTCTGCGGCTCCCATAGCTCAGGTTACACCAAGTGCAAACCTGATATTCCAGATCCACCGCACCCTGGACCCTGAGTACCCACCTCGGCCTGGCCTCACTCTTCGCACACCCCTGAAGAGACAGCGAATCTACTGCCGGCTTGATGTGCCTTATGCAATCCGGGTCTCACAATAATCCTGCTATTGTTCTCATTTTACAGAAGCAGAAATAGAGGTTAGACTTTCCCGATATCAGGCATCTGGTAAACAGTTGGAATTTGAACACAACTCTTGTGGTCCAAATTCCATGCTCTGCAGCAGCATTTTCCTAACTTCATTTTTTTTTTCTATTTTCATGATTTTGTTTTTGCCATATCCTCATACATTGAATTTATGATTTAATTTTTTTTCAAATAACCCCTTTTCTTTTCCACTTTAATACATCTTGCCCCATCCTAAACCAAAAATCTAAAATTATCATAGGTTTGATGTACTTGTTACTTTTTCTAGTATATGTTCAAATAAATGTTTCATACATTTATCTGCGTGCCCCTGCTGCCCTTAACTTTCTTCACTGTTCTCCACAGATGTGATTCTAATGACAGGGATGATGGCAAGCAGCCTGGGGTGTTGGAAAGACCCTGAACCTGACAGTGCAGCCACAAAGCTGTCTGACTTTGGGCGAGGTGACTCCCAGCCACCACTGTAAGATGAGGTCACTGGACCAAAGTGATCTCTAGGGTCTCTTTCAACTCTGCCACCTTGAGCCTGGCTCCAGAGCACGCAGTGACAACCAGGTGGCTGGAAAATGCCCTCATTTTCCAGGGCTGCTTGGGAATTTGGTGTATCACACATGCCCAGCACTCTGCACGAGGCCTGGCACAGGGCAGGTGCAGGGGGAGTGCGAACTGACTCTCCCTGCTGGTGCTGCTGCGAGATTCCTTCCTCTTTTCCTACCGCTGCATCCTAACCCCCCTCAGCTTCCAGGAACAGGGAGGGAAAAGAAACCAGAGAGGAGAGGCTGGTGCAGCTGCACCCAGGGAGGGAGGGCTGTAAAATAATCGCAGGGCAGCCGGCAGGTATTGCTTTGCGACGATTGCTCTGGAAGGTTGTGTCAAAGTGAGAGGCTGAGTCGCAATCGTGAAACATTAGCACGTTGACACACGTGGCCCCGGCAGAGCAGGGCTCTCTGATTACAAGAGGGCATGACCTCCGCCCTGGCCCCTCAAAGCCGGGCAACCGAGAGGATCCTCCAGCCACCAGGTCTAGGGGCTCACCTATGTGGGGAGGCCCCACTGCCCTGGAGGAAGTCTAAACCCCCCGCTTACCTAATGACCCGTGGCCCTGGAGAGACTTCTGGTGGACCTCCCTGCTGGGCAGACATCAGAGCTCCTGTCAGATGCTGGGTGGGTGGTCTGTCGATGGTGAGGCAGCTGAAAGCCTTGTCTGGACCTCCTCTTCTCTTCCTGGGGCTTGCAGTCAAGCTGCCTATAGTTCTGCCTCCAAAAGGCTGTGTGACTTTGTAAGGTTACTTAGTCTCTCTGAGCCTCAATTTCCTTGTCTGTAAACGAGGATAAAGATATCAAGCTGTCAAGTTAATATGATAAATCATGCTACATGACAAATCAAATATTGTGCGTAAGGGCCCCAGGGCAAAATCTCTAGATAAGACCAGGGGAGAGCAAAAGATTCTCAGGATAGCAGGGGCAACAGAGGCAGTGTTTGGTTTCCTTCTCTGTAAAGATAGCTGGGTCGGTATCTCAGGTTCATTGTTGATGCCTACAGCTTTTAAGGAGTCTGTAGAATGAACTTCTCAGAATGACCTTTTAACAAGGGCTGGGTTTGCAGACAGGAGGCCCTGCCCTCTTGGATGTGTATGGAGAGTCAAAGGCTGATAAACACAGGTTAGGAACTTGTGTGCTATCCCTGAAGCAGCCCTGTGACAGATGTGGGGATGTTCAGAGCTTAGGGAGCAGCATGGGTAAGTTGCCCCAGTACCACCTTTTTAATGCCACTAATGCATTGATGTTCACATGTCTCCTACCTAAGGCCTTGTTTTCACAAAACTTCTTCGCCATGAAGTCCCCACTGACAGCCACCAGTGATCCTCAGGGTATTCACACTCTTGTGTAGTCTCCTCCTACACTGAACCAGAGATGATCTGTATGGCTAATGAATTGTTGCAGAGGTATAAGGTGTGACTTCCAAATCTAGGTTATAAAAAGCATCATGGCTTCCCCCTTGGTCTCTTGGATCACTTGCTCTCGAGGAAGTCAGTTACCATATTGTAAGAACACTCAAGCAGCCCCGGAGAGGCCTATACAGAGAGGAACTAAGGTTTTCTCTCAACAGTCAGCACTAAGATGCCAGCTCTGTGAGTGAGCCATCTTGGAAGTGAATCCTCTAGCCCTAGTCAAGCCTCCAGATGACTGTAGCCCACATACTGGCTGCAACTTCATAACAGCTCTTGAGCCAGCACTGCCCACCCACCCAAGCCACTCCTGAATCCCTACCCACAGAAACTGTGAGACTATAACCTTAATAAATAGTTATTGTAGTTTTAAACCACTAAGTTTAGGGATAATCTTTATACAGCAATAAAAAACTAATATAGAGCATCTCTAGAAAACTCCATACCTATGCTCCCATGCTAGTGGAAAGCACTCGACATTGAGGGGGCTGCATTTAGAATCAGACAGGCAGCTGAAAAGAGGTGTTACAAACATTTAATCCTGTTTTGCCAAACCCCTGGCTCACAGATCTGTATCACAATCTCTCTGGAGACTTGTGAAAATACAAATTCTTGTGTCCTACCTAGGAAATTTGGATTCATGAGGTCTGGTGTCCACAGATCTATATTTTACTTAATTCTATATGTTCCCCAGTAGTTTTTGATAAACAGACATTTTAGATCTAGACCGATGTCCTCATTTTAGAGACTAGGCAGAGCTGAGATGGGAAATGGCCCATCAAAGCCACAAAGCCAGGCAGGGACAGAGGAAAGAATAGAGCTCAAGGTCCTAGAATTGAGGCTTGAGGCTCTTGCCCCAAATCCACAGATTTATCAGTGGAGTTCAGATGTCAAAACAGGAAGGCAGCTAGGGAGAATTCACCTCAGGTGTGGAGACACAGCGCCGCCAGTTTCCTCCAAGGAAGTGTTGGGTGAGTCAGGGCAGGCAGTTGGACAGGCTCTACCGCCTCTGTGGCTCGGCTAATCACACCCATCTCTGCACAAACGCCAGGGAATAGCACTGTAACGAGTCCGCTGTGCTTTTAAAGTTGCACTGAACCCAGCATCTGAGTGAACATGGCCGCTAGGTTTAGGATGGACTTCCAGCTGCCAGCCCCAGCCAAACGCCGCAGGAACAATCGGGATCGCTGCGTACGTGTGCGCATGCGATTGTGTGCGTCGGAAATAATGGGCACGTGAGTGCAAAGGTCTACGTGTGGGCCCCGATACATCGTGTGTGCACGTAAAATACATGAACACACACGTCTGTTTGTGTGTTCTGTGCTGCCATCACATCCTGTACTCCAGCGAACACGCATGATTTGCAGACGCAGGAAATGTCTTTGATGTAATGCATGATTCTTGTCCATTCTTGGCGCTACGCATGGTGATTTACAAAGCCAACATCCCATATTTGATCCGAGTGAGACCTGCCGCGGAGCCATCAACCCTTTGGCTTTGTAAATATTTTCAGGGCTCCAGTCACAATGGGCACTGAGAGCTCTGTGAAGATCAAAGGCATCCCCTCTGCCGTGGTATTTGTAAGAGGAAGGGATGCAGCCAAGTAGGTGTGAGGGTGTTTGTAGAAACATTATTTGAGAAGGGCGTGGCGGCCAGAGGATCACCTACCAAGACTACCCCCCCACCCCAGCTTCCCCCGCATCACTCTCACCCCGCAGTTTAGGGCTTCGGCTCCTCTCCCTGTGGGCCGATTTCCAGCTGAAGCAGGGAGGGGCGATTTTAAGGAGCTCGATGCAGTGTTTGGCAACTTAGCTACTCCTCAGTCTCAGGCTTTAGTGTCCTCCTAGTTCTAACAACTAATTGCTGGTGATTCCAGCAACTGCTCCTCTCTCGTTCTTCCTGAGGCTTTTGATGTATATGCTTCTATGAGAGTTATTCATCATGTTGTATTACAGAAATTTGTTAATGTGCCTGACTCTCCTGCCTCCTAGTCCTGGAGCTCTTTAGGGTCAGGAACTCTAGCTTGTCTACTGCTGTATCCTCAGGCCTTAGCCCAGTACCTGGTACCCAGGTGATGGCCAGATTCTGAGTTAGGGCCTTGGTGCTGTAACCAATCCTTTCCTTGAACCCTAGAGCCTTAATACCAAGATTCCCGTCTTATGGCCTCACTCTAGACCCTTGCTGGAGTGACTTGTCTGCGACCCCAGGTTTTCCTTCCAGGCACCAGGCAGTGTCCTCCATGACTTCCACCAGTTCTTGCAGAAGCTGAACCACTGCCCCGGCCTCCCAGCTTATGCTGGATGGCAAACACGGATAACTTAAATTGAGTGCCAAGCAGGCTTTGCAGATGCAAGGGGCCTGGGGCCAGACTGCTGCCTGGCTGAGCCCACCACTCTTGAGATGCCTGCACGATGTCTCAGTGTCAGATTGCTACTTCCTAGTGCTTCAGGAGCCTATGGAGTGGCAAGGTCCTGTCCTGATAAAGGATCATCGTAACGATGATTATCGTTTGAATGATAAAGCTGTTGGGTATCTAGTACCAAGTGTTTTATGTACTTTAATTCTCACCGAGAAGGTTCTTTCATCCTCCACTTTACAGATGAAGAATCTGAAGCTCTGAGGGCTTAAGTAACTTGCTTGAGATGACACAGCCTCTGAAGTCAAGACCAAGGGAAGTGGCACAATGGGGTTGAGGGGATATAGGTTATGGGCTTGGTCACTAATCTGCTGATTCACCCAGGACAACACACTCTTGGAGCCTTACCTGAAGAATAAGGAACACGAGAGCTACCTCCGTGGGTTATTATGACAATCCAATGAGCTGTGGCTACAAAGCATCTAGTTCAGAGTTTGACGCTTTGTAGGTACTTGCTCGATCAGAGTTTGTTCCCATCTCTCCTCTTCTTGGCCTCTTCTAGTTCTATCTTGAATTCAGGGACCCTGACAAAGAGGCAGCACACTGATGTAATTTCTGATCAAAACTGTCAGAGCTAGACTTTCCTCTTGTCACCTATTTCGTCGTCTCTAATGGGACATAATGAGAAAGCTGGCATTCACCAGTCTTTAAAAAATTTCCCTCATGACAGTAAATGTCCCCCCACCCCCTTACTGTTAGATCATTGTGAATGTGACAAGAGAGAGTCTTATTGAGAAGCAATTATCCTGAGCAAATGAATTCCACACAAATTCAAAGGCAAAGATTACAATGAGAACAGAGACATACATTATTAGGTAATTAAAGTGGAAATCAAACAAGGATTAGGAACCCTGAGTCTCAAATATTTAGTTGTCATAACTGCCTAATTAAAATGTTTTTTTAAGCACTCCTCCCCCCTCGCCATGAGTGCTAGAAGGGTTCTATTGCCCAGAAGACAATTGCAGCACTTATACTTATTATAACTTGAAGGCTGACCCCTGGCAAACCTTTACCCTGAAAGAAAAAGTATGCTGCCTCTTCATTCATGCCTTCATTTAGCAACTACAAAGTGAATGTCTTTTATTACACATTGTTTCATAGGCAGCCTTGGGGCCCACACCCTGGAGGTAAATGGGAGGGGGAGGCCTTCAGAGCCAAGCTGAACTGACTTGCATTACCCAAAAGGCTGCTCATAATTTGCCAAACCAAGAGGGAGCCAGGGCCAGTTGCCTGCACATGGAGCTGGGCCATGGCCAGAAGGTAGGTCAGACTGGAAGGAATAAGGAGAGCAGGAACTGAGATGAATCGCACAGCAGAGCAAGTCGCAAGAATGGACCAGGTAATGGACAGTGGGATTTAGTCTGTAAATACAGAGGTTCCCTAGGATACCTGTTGCTCATTCAGCATCTGTCTTGCTAGACTGAATGCCTTTTAAGGACAAGAAACATGGCTGTATCCCCAGTGCCTGGCAGACAGTAGGGGCTTTAAAAATGTGTTGTTTAGTTGAATTAAATTAAAATGACATTCCTTTGATGTAGACCCTGATGTACTTTAAGAGGAGAGAGGCTTTGGAAAAGTTAAGCTAAGATGGACACCTACTAAGCCTGGCCTATAGTAGCTGCTCATTAAGAATGTGTTGAGTGAAATGAAATACATGAATGAATGAATATCAAGGACTGTTCTACACACTAGAATAGAAAGATGATTAATGCATGACTCTTGCCCTTGAATAGCTTCTAGATGAATGAGGGACACGGATCTGTGAGCAGTTAATGAGAACACTACCTAATCTGAGATGAGTCACACCATTTATCAAGCACAAGAGCTGGCATTTCATTTTCATTAATCTAGAGCTGCTGCCAGGATCATTTTTGTGGATCTAGAGACTTTATCTCCTCAACTTGAGTGTGAACTTTTTGAGATCAGAGACCTGTATAGTAGAAGGCTATCACTGGATGAAGGCCTGAATGAAAAGGCAATGTAACTTCCCTTCAGTGTAAGCATTTGCCTGAGATTGTTTTCATATTGTGACAAGTGCTGGGACTGTCTCCCGGAGTAAATCCTAGGCATTGCCTACAAGTTTTCCTCCTTGCTTAACAAGTACTTTTTCCTCTGACATTCTAGGTATCTCTAAAAATTGGGTTGGAGTGCTCTTAATAAATATCTGCAAACACTATGACAGATACTAACGAGAGAAGGACAGAGGCATATGACTTGACCTCTGCTCTCAAAGGCTCATCCTCTAGTTGAAGGGATGAAGCCTCGATCCACCAAAAAGATCACGGTAGCAGCACCCAAGCAGAGAAAATGAGATGCTAGGTCTCATTGTTGATAAATAGTAACCAGCCTATTCTCTCCCCCCGCACCAAGCTTTTGCCAGATCCACCATTCCAGTTCTTTAGTACCATTGCCCTGCTAAATGAGTTGGTTAGGCTAGGAACATTGATTTATTAGACTGGACCTAAGTTTCCATCACTCTGGGTTAAAAATAAAAAGTATTGAGGGCCTAGGGCTGTCACAAATCACCCCAGGGCAGAATAGGTGACAAGCCACATGAGATGTGTAGGTAACTGATGAGATGTCAGAGGTGGGTCAGGGAACAATTCACTTGAGAGGTGGTATTTGAACTGTGCCTTGAAGGATGTATAGAATTCTCTATGGGGAAAAGTGAGGAACTACGCTATGATTTGACATGTGTACCTTATCTTAGTTCATCCTCCCAAGAGTCTAATCAGGTAAGTCCTGCTAATATCCGCCTTTGCATTTGAGGAAACTGAGTTCAGTGGGGTTGAGTTCCCTGCCTACATGACATCCAGAACCAAAGTGGTCAAGCCAGGCCCAGAACCTGCTTGTGGAACTTTGAAACCCACTCTCCTGCCCTGCAGAGTTCTATGCCGGGGGGCTGGGTTTGATAGAATTGGAAAGTAAACTTTAATTCATTGAAATCAATAAGCTAGAGCATTTATAAAAGTAGAATTGGAGCCCTTTTCTAATTTCCTAGCCCTTTCATTTGCTTTCATTTGACTGAGTCGTGTAGTTATTTTTGCCTTCACTTTGAAAGTGAAATCTCTGCAGGTTGGGGAAGCAATCATATGACTGACAACTCCCGTTGCATTCAAAGTCCAGGTCAGCTATTTCCAATGTCTGACTTCTGAAAGAAAACAATCTTCTTTGAGGAGAGATTAAGAAACTGTGGCAGGAAAATGGGGGAACTGGGAGAAAGGGGCCCCAGGAAAATCATAGGATAAATATTACTTTGATTTTCAACATTCACATCAACCAGACACAGAGAATTCCGGTATTAGAGTTCCTGCAAAAACTGGGAGTGGGGGGGTCGCTGGTATTTCCTTAAGAGGAGCTCAAATGATAAATAGAAAGAATTGCTCCAAGTATCCTCAAAAGAAGGACTTAGAGGAGAAATAGAAAGAAATAAATAGAAAGAAAACTCAAAAGAAGGAGCCATGATATTTTTCAGTGTAGATACAGAGATGCTTAATAATTTACTTCATTGCAGGATCCAACATAACACCTGAAAGCTTCAATAAATAAGCATAAGGCGTTCCCTTAAAAAATGTATTGGTTGACAATTTATTTACTCCTGTATATGTACCTTATGGTATGTGACATGTTGCCCTTCCTCTCTTCGAGGAAAAGTGTTCTATAGGAGGCTTTAATTAGTGCTGGCAGCTAAGGCCAGAAACTATCCTTTTCATACTTAATTTCTCTTGTTCTGCATAGTGTCCTAGGTCTATCTTTCTTTCTTTTCATCTATGTTTTCTTTTCTTTTTTTATCTCCTCTCTCTATGTTTCTATCTCTCACTTTTTTCAGTTATCTCTTTTCTTTCCTTCCTCTTTCTCTCTTTTATCTGTTTCCTTCTCTCCTTTCTTTCCTCTTCCTTCCTCCACCTCTCCCCCCTCCCTTCCCTCCTTCTTTCTTTCTTCTTCTTTCTTTCATTTGTTCCTTCTCACTCATTCATTCACATCTCAATGAACTTCAAAAAATCTGACCCCAAGAGATCCCAACTGCATGGGGGAAAATATATAGGAAAACTATGCTACAGTATTATTAGTATTATAAATGATGTATGTAGGAGGTACATATATTAGGGTTAGGTAAAATTCTAGGCACATGAGTGATATATAAGTGAAAATTAATATAAACATTTTAGAAAGCAATTTGAAACTATATAGCCAAAGCTTTAAAAGTGGACATACAGGGCTTCCCTGGTGGCGCAGTGGTTGAGAGTCCGCCTGCCAGTGCAGGGGACACGGGTTCGTGCCCCGGTCCCGGAAGATCCCACATGCCACGGAGCGGCTGGGCCCGTGAGCCATGGCCGCTGAGCCTGCGCGTCCGGAGCCTGTGCTCGGCAACGGGAGAGGCCACAGCAGTGACAGGCCCGCGTACCACAAAAAAAAAAAAAAAAAAAGTGGACATACACATTGACCCAATAATTCTACTTTGGGAAATCTATCCTAAATGATGGAGGAAAAAATAAATCCCTGAATATGGAAAAAGCTGTTTCCATAAGATATTTAACATTCAAAAGATGTTTATTATAACATTATTTATTACAAAAAGTAAACAAAAGTAATTCAAATTTGTTTTTAAAAAAAAAACCCTAAGTTGTTTAAAAAATAATGCTGTATCTACTCAATTAGGTCAGTTCTACCTGAGGTAGGGATTGGAGGTGGATTCTAGAAATGCTTCCTGGAAGAGTTGACACGTAAGCAAAATTTTGGGTCAATAAACAAATAATTACTCCAGGAACAGCGTTAATAAATAATCTTGAGCAACTGCCCAGGGATCTGCAATATGTAGGTGTTTTAACATACTTGTATTTACTATTCTTTACTGAACACCTACTATGTGGCATTTTGCTAGATTCTCAATTTCTGCTTTGGCATATCTAATCTTATTTAAGTCTCCCAAGAATTCTGAAAGGAATGTCAGGAAATGAATGTCAGGAAAATGAAGCTCAGAGAAAAGAAACAACTTGCCCAAGGTCAAACAAATAAGCCATAGTCGTGGGACTGAAGCCTAGGTCTCCTTATTCACAGCCTGTGCTTGTTCCAGTGTCTTGGCTGACCTGATGGCGATTTCTATATTGGCACACAATGAAGTATGCAAAACTGATAAGCATCAAATACACCTGGAAGTGGAGAGGGTGGCCTTGTTCCTAGGCCACTGTGTTAGTTTTTTTCCCATTTGGAAAAAGGCTCCACACCATGCTTATTAAGTGAGCAGTGCTCCTCTTTGGAAAGCCCAAATTAAGACAGTAGTTATGAAATGTAGTTATTATTAGGACAACAGTTTCCAGTCATGAAATCATGGCAACGTTTGCTTACTGTGGTTAGTCCAAAAGGCTGGTCAGGGCCGCAACGTACCGTACCCTTAATTGAATTAGATGTGTCAGCAGTTTGCACCACAAGTAGTCTCAGCCGCCCAGAGGAAGGTCATGTTTAAAACACCATCCCTCCCTCCTGATGCCACTTGGCCTAATCAGACACTGTCACCAAAGAGAAATGACTACAGTGATATATCTCGTGGTGGTTTCCAAAGCATATCTACATATATTTGGATTCTGACAATAATTGTGTAAGGTAAGACCAAGCAAGCTTCAGTACCCTTGCTTGACAGATGAGGAAATTGATGTCTGGTAAATGCAAATGCTACGGCAGTGCTGTAAATTGATGCATTCATTTTGGAAAGTAATTTGAGCACACATATACAGCAACTTAAAACTATGCCTATTCTTTCACCCTAGAAATTCCACTTTGGAGAAACTGTCCTAAAGAGAGAACACAAAAATAAACAAAAAGCTGTGTGCCCAAAGACAATTATAACAATATTATTTGAAATAACTGTTAGGGAACTGTTGACCAAACCACAGCCTGGGCAAGGCCCACTTGCCTGGTGCTGCAGAAAACTAACCAGAAGAATTCGGGAGGGGCCAAAAGCAGGAGGAGACGACCAGCCTCCCAGAATCCTTCTTGCTGGAATTCATCTTGGTTGAGAGATGCATACGCCACCAGGAAGGACGCTGACTCAGACCAAATATGGGCCAAGCAAGATAACTGGCCAGAGACAACCTGGAAACTAACCCCATGACCATAAAACCTGAGGCTGTGAGTCACGTGGCAGAGCAGTTCTCCTGGGCTCCCTTACCCTGCTGCTCTCCGCCCAGGCCTCCCTTCCCAATAAAGTCTCCTGCTTTGTCAGCACGTGTGTCTCCTCAGACAATTCATTTCCGAGTGTTAGACAAGAGCCCGCTCTCAGGCCCTGGAAGGGGCTCCCCCTTCCTGCAACATGACAGTAACTGGAAACCACCAACATGTCAAAGCCTTCAGGAGGAAATCAGATCATGAGAGTGGAGCCCCCATGAATGAGATTAGTGCCCTTATAAAAGAGATCCCAGAGAACTCTTCAGACCTCTTTCTGCCACGTTAGGACACAATGGGAAGTCAGCAGTCTGCAACCTGAAAGAACCTGACCATGCTGGTACCCTGATCTTGGACTTCCAGCCTCTAGAACCATGAGAAATAGATTTCTGTGGTTTACAAACCACCTAGTCGATGGTATAGTTGTTACAGTAGCTTGAACTGACTAGGACAATATCTCTATAAGACAGACCTATTATTACAGCTGAAGCTGAGGCATAGTAACTTCCCTCGGTCTCAGTTCGTAAGTGGCAGGGCTGGGCTGCAAACCCAGACATTCTGGTTTCCGAGCCCACACTCACGCACACTGCTCTGCTGGCCTCTCTCTGACAGCTGAGAACCACAGAGTGCTTACTAGGTTTCCAGTTCTTACCTAGATCATCTCATTTCATTCTCCCATTAGCACTATAAGGAATATACTACAATTATTCCTACTTTTACAGATAAAGAAGCTGGTGTCTGAAGAAATTAAGTTCTTTGCTTAAGGTCCCACAACCCTGATGCAGGCAGGCTGACTCCAGGGTCCTTGCATTTGATGACTACAATAAACTACCTGCTTCTTCTTGGTATTCATTTCTATCTTCCCTAAACTTTCTGCAATGAAGATGCTTTTTATTGTGATTTCAATTAAATTTCAATTAAATGTTCATCCTGCTGCCTCTTCTTGTAAGTAGAGTTTTATTGGAATTTACATGTAAATGTAAAATTCATTTACATATTATCGATGGCTGCTTATGCTACAACAGCAGAGTTGAGAAACTGAGAGACAGACCATATGACCCACAAACCCTAAAAAGTTCACTATCTGACCCTTTATAGAAAAAGCTTGCTGACTCTTGATTTTAATCCTCAGTGAGCTTGTAAGGGTAACAAGGGAACTAGAATGCCAGTCTTCCAACCGTCAATTTCTTGAAGGCAGTAGGTAGGAAGGGAAATGAGGAAGCGTGGCCTCTAAGTACATTTGTAGGTGTGATACAGTCATGCCTCAAATCTGCAGCTGGCCCTCTCTAGCAAAATCTAGAAAAAATGGTATGACTAGCACATTGTTTTCTTCTCTAAACCATTCCATGAAAGCCTGGACAAGCATAAAAGGGGTAATGAGTGACTCTGGCGTCTTTTGTAAATTGCCAACATTAAAACCACTTTGAAAGACATGGGTGTGTCCACAAGATAAAAAATTTGTGCAGACAAGTGAGAACTGAAAGTTTTAAAGAACATTTCAGTCATTTCAGAAGTTTTCCATCTAAACAGAAACTCAATAAGTAGAAAGACTCACCTTTTAGAACTTTAGAGTCCTTCTGCCAGTGGGCCTCGGGGGCATTCCTGCTTGGGAGAGGAGTGGAGTAACACTTAGCACCCCCTGAAATTGAAACAAAGTGTTCAGGGGCTAAAGAATAGGCAAGACAACCTCAGGACAGTGAAGCGAAATTACAAGCACCTGAAAAACTGGAGCCAATCAGGATTTACGCTAGATCAGTCTCTGCCTCCTTAGGCGGAGGCTGTTCTTGTAAACACAGGAAGAAGTTTAAGGAGATCTAAAGAAGTGAGAAGAAAAACATCTTTTGCATACTTCTGTATGTTTTACCTACTGTGTTAGACTGTCCTCATGCCTTATCTTATGACATCTATTGGTGCTATACCCAACTTACAGATGAGGAAACTGAGGCTCAGAAAGACCAAAGAACTTGCTTAAGATTACACACCTAATAATAACAATAAGAAAGACTCACTTAAGGTTACATGGTATAGTAGTTTAGAGGATGGACTCCAGAGCCAAGAGCTCTGGGGTTTGTATCTCAACTCTGCCTCTTACCTTGACTAAACCACTTAACTTCTCTAGGGTTCATTTTCTTCACCTGTAAAGTAGGGCTAATATTTGCACTCACCTTGAGTGGACATAAGAAGTAAATAAGTTAATTTGTACAGTGCTTAGAAGACTTTCTGGCACATAATAAGTGTTTAAATTAAAACTATGTACTAGACAGTGTCCTAAGTACTCCTTATACATTATTCATGTAATCCTAACAACAACCCTATAAGATAGGTACTCCCCCATTTTATAAGGGAAAAATTTAAAGCCCCAAACAAATAAGCAATTTTCTCAAATGGTAAAGCCAAGGGACAAATGCAAATAGCCTAATCCAGAGCTGACACTTTTAACCATGTCACTCTGCTGCCTTTACCTGGTGAGCAGTAGAGGTCTCTCTGTTTCCCGTGCTCGTGATCTAGATGTTTTATGACTTGGCATCCTCCTTGGTGCTGCAGCTCTGTTTGAGCATGTGTTCCGTCATGGGAGACCCAAATGGCCCCAGGCCTCAGACTCTGGCTCACCTGCTAGGTCACCTACTATCTCCTGTCTGGGTTTGCCCTGCGTCTGGACCCGAATCCAAGGGCTCTCTCTTTATCAAGCCTCAGAGGCTGTGTGTTATTTTTGTATTAGCGGAGAGACACTTTGCTCAGGATAGTTTCCAGCTGGGCCCTTTTAATGCCTTCAGTATGCTCTACAAAGAAGATTGTCTAGGAAGGAAATCTGGGCAAGAGACTGTATAGTAAAGTAGAGAAGCCATGGCAGTTGGAATATAAGGATGAAGTTCTAGCCCTGCGTATTAGTTTGCTCGGGCTGCCTTAACTACGTACCACAGACTGGGTGACTTAGAAAACTATTCCTCTAAGTTCTGGAGGCTAGAAATCCAAGATCAAGGTGTTGACAGGGTTGGTCTCTTCTGAGGCTTCTCTGCTTGCAGATGACCGTCTTCTCCCTGTGTCTTCACATGGTTTTCTCTTTGTGTGTCTGTGTCCTAATCTTCTCTTCTTATGAGGACACTAGTCATATTGCATTAGGGCTTATCCATATGACCTCATTTTACCTTAAGTACCTCTTTAAAGAGGCCCTATCTTGGGATACAGTCACATTCCAAGGTACTGAGTATTAGGACTTCAACATTTGGACTTTGGAGAGACACAATTTAGCTCATAACAACCAAGCTCCACCACTTTTTAGCTGTATGTCTTTGGGTAAGGCATATAACGGCTCCAGTCTTTAATTTTCTTCTGTCTGTAAGATGGAACAAGAGAAAGACCCACCTCACTGGAGGACTGTTGTGTAAGGTAACTGTGCCAACATTTGGACCTGAAAATTTATTTTGCCTCCCAAGACTGTAAAAAACAGAGATAATGGTAATATGTGCAGAATCCTTGTCTGATTTTGGACGTTGTACTTTAACAGGAACATTGGGAAATTGGAGTAGCCAGTTTGAGAGGGACCAGAATCATGAAGGATCTGGAATAGAGGACATGGAAGGAACCGTTGAGTAAACCTAGACATTTAACTCAAAAAAGACGAGATGGAGAGGGAGGATGCAGAGAGCCATTTTAAAATACTGTACACTATTATGGTGAAAAGGGGATGGAATTAGTCTGTTTGGTTTCAGAGAGGAGATCCAATGATAAAAATGTATAGGGAGGAAGATCTGGGCCCAACAACGAGAGGAGTTTCTAATAGTCACAGCATCCAAAGTTGAGGTACTGAGTTTTCTTTCTCAGAATGTGTAAGACCCAGGTGCTTTTCTGAGCATCTGCTCTGTCATATATGATGTTAATCAATTTCACAGAGTGGAGTAGAGAGAATCAATCTTGCACTGGGTGGGAGGTTGGAATAGCTAGCCTCTGAAGTCTCTCTAATTTTGAGGTTCTGTCTCCTGTAAACTACATTGCCTATGAGGAAGGAAAACTTACGTAAGCAAATTTTAGTTAATGGAGTTCTCCTAGAAGGAAACAGATGCTCATGAAACTTACTGAAAACAGTATAAATTTCTCATAAGGAACTGGGACTGGAAACTAAAATGTGTTCGGGGATAGAAGCAATTTCTCTCTCTTCCTTATTGTGCCTGACTCTCCAATGCCCTAGATTCCAGGTCACATTTCAGGCCCAGCACACTCAGCTACTCAGCTAGAACTTCTGACTTTCAAGTCCCAAGGAACTAAGCTTGAGTAGAATGCTCATCCTTGGTTCACTGAGCTGGTAAGGGCAGGCTTGGATGGAGGGATTCCATGTTTCAGGAAGCTGTCATGACCCATCCTCATAAGGGTGGGTCAAAGCTTTCTGAACACGGGGCTGGGTGGCTGCCCTAAATCATGTTTACATGAGGATTTCTCAAACACCTGGATAGAGACTTTGGACTTGCTTTTCCCTCAGAGATTCTGATTCCATAGGTATTGGGTAGGACTTGGAAATTTATATTTTTGAATTACTCTCCTGGGTGATTCTAACGCGAACCACCATACTACACTGTGATTCCGTCCTTCATGGTGCAAACTTCCCCATTTCCCAATCAAAACACACCCTTACCTGTGGGGAAAAGGGAGCCCTCCTACACTGTTGGTAGGAATGTACATTAGTGTAGCCACCATTGAGAACAGTATGGAGGATCCTTAAAAAACCAAAACTAGAGTTACCATATGATTCAGCAATCTCATTCCTGGGCACATATCTGGAAAAGATGAAAACTCTAATTAGAAAAGATACATGCACCCAAATGTTCATAGCAGCACTATTTACAATGGCCAAAACATGGAAGCAAGCTAAATGTCCATCAACAGGTGAATGAATAAAGAAGACGTGGTTATATATACACAGTAGAACATTACTCTGCCACAAGAAGAATGAAATAATGCCATTTGCAGCAACATGTGTGGACCTAGAGATTATCATACTAAGTGAAGTAAATCAGAGAAAGACAAAAAGTGATGAGTGATATCACTTATATGTGGAATCTAAAAAAGTGATACAGATGAACTTATTTACAAAACAGAAACAGGCTCACAGACATAGAAAACAAACTTACGGTTACCAAAGAGGAAAAGCAGGGAAGGGATAAATTAGAAATTTGGGATTAACAGATACACACTTCTATGTATAAAACAGATAAACAACAAGGACCTACTGTACAGCACAGGGAACTATATTCAATATCTTATGATAACTTATAATGGAAAAGAATCTGAAAAAGAGTATATACATAACTGAATCACTTCACTGTACACCTGAAACACTGTAAATCAGCAATCAACTATAATTGAATTTAAGAAAACCATACACGCCCTTACGTCATAGGAATGTATCTGTACCTCTCATAAAACGTCTATCATATTATCCTTACTCTAGTTTTGCCTTTTTAAAAAAAATTAATTAATTAATTTATTTTTGGCTGTGTTGGGTCTTTGTTGCTGCGTGCAGGCTTTCTCTAGTTGCAGTGAAGAGGGGCTACTCTCTGTTGCAGTGCACGGGCTTCTCATTGTGGGGGCTTCTCTTGTTGTGGAGCACAGGCTCTAGGCACGCGGGCTTCAGTAGTTGCAGCACAGGGGCTCAGTAGCTGTGGCTCACGGGCTCTAGAGTGCTGGTTCAGTAGTTGCGGCTCGCAGGCTTAGTTGCTAGTTTTGTCTTATATCTCTAATTTAGTTATGTGTTCCTGGACGGCACAGATTATTTCTTCCAGATCTTGCCAATTCCTACAGCATTTACCACGGTGCCAGCACAGTGCTGATTTCCCATAGAATAAATATGGTTCTGAGAACCTACAATAAGCTACATTAATAAAATGTTTTCTACCTCCCCAACCCAGGCAGGGAAACCCACTCGAAAATGCCTAATTGTTCTGTGATTCGGCATAGCTGGGCAGTCAGGCTGGGATGAGGATGATTAATTACAAGCGGCCCGCTGTGCTGCCCCAGAGGCTGGTAGCCTATGTTACACAGTCAATTAGCTACCAGACACAATCATCTAGGTTGTTATTTATTACTGGGTATGTCTGAGCAGTGAATCCTGTGAGGCAGAAAACAAATGAGGGGATCTGTCACCGTGGGCCTCCAGGCAGAAAAAACAGAGCACATGGTGGGGGGACCAGGGACCCCTGAGCAGGGGCCATTCTCTCCAAGTCAGGCAGCTGGAGAGGTTCCAGGTCCTCCCACCCACAGCTCTCAATACACAAGATGAGGAGGAGCTAAACAAATTGAGTTCGACCAGGGTGTGCCAGACAGCAGCAAGGCTCCAGGGTGGAGAGCACAGAAAATAAGAAGATCCATGCATGAGAAGTCTACGAGCTGCTGGCTGAGGAAGAGGCATGCACTGGAGAAAGAGATGACAATGAACGCTTTAAGGAGCTTTCCCTGGCCTCAGTAGATGGGCTGTAGGTGAGAAATCAAAAGACAGCTCATGGGACTTCCCTGGTGGCGCAGTGGTTGAGAGTCCGCCTGCCGATGCAGCGGATGCGGGTTTGTGCCCCCGTCCGGGAAGATCCCACATGCAGCGGAGTGGCTGGGCCCGTGAGCCATGGCTGCTGAGCCTGCGCGTCCGGAGCCTGTGCTCCGCAACGGGAGAGGCCATAGCGGTGAGAAGCCCGCGTACCGCAAACAAACAAAAGACAGCTCATGAATGCTGTGGTTCGTCATTACTGGAAGGCGGAAGAACATCACTTTTGACAAAGATGATCTGGAAGGAGGTGGAAAGCCAGCCAGATCTGGAGAATAAAAGGAAGAGCACTGCAGGAAAGAAGGGGAAAAAGAAAGCTTACGCTTTGTAGACGCCTCCTCTCAGACATTGTACTTGATGTTGTTGAAAGACAGTGTTACGTAGTGGAAACACCATGCATACTGGGGCCAGATTCAACCTGACTTTGAAAATCCTGGTTTCTGCCACTTACCTTGGGCTAATTTCTTAACTCATGTGGGGCTGTTTCCTAATCTGTGAAGAGGGAAAAAGATATTTATCTCAATGTGTGGTTATGAAGATAGAATGAGATAATCACGTACGTGGAACACCTGGCTGGTTCTCAAAAAGTGATAATTCATGTTATTATTACTGCAGTTCAAAACAGGCCCACAAAGCTGGCTTATCCATTCCACAGATGAAAATGAGGGAAAAGATGTAATTTATCCAAGATTACAAACTGGTAAACGGCAGAGTCGAAATTTAAACTCATATCTGTTTGACTCCAAAGTACATACCTTTCCCAGTACATCTTAAAGAGAATGGGGCAACACAGTATATTTAAGTGAAAATGGGTACAAAATTTTGTGTAGAAGTGAAAGTTCATAGAAAGAGGTGTGTTTGCGCATGCTAAAAAGTTAGTCCAGGATGAAACTCACCATTGGCTTCAATTGCTTTGAACTCCCTGCCCACCTCTGCCCACTTCTCCTATACCACTTCCTGTCACTTCCTCTGGCCTTGCTTCCACTGGCTTCTGTTTCTCCCTGTCATCATTATGCCTGAGGATCCAGGGCAGCTTGGCAATACATTGGAGAATTTTTTCCCTTCTTAATAAACTGAGCAGATCCCCCAGTAGAATTTTCCAGACCTCAGAGACTAAAGACACACAGCTCTGTAATGTCACACTTAGCCCTTTTTCTCCACGAGGGGATCCCACACCAACAAAGAAGCGGGGAGAATAGAGTTAAGAACCAGTTTCTGAGAGGGCTGGGGACCAACAGCTCTCCTTTGATCCTGGAGCCCAGCGACAACGTCCAGTTCCTTAGGCTAGACTCCTGCTATTGTGATGAATTATCTTTCTGGTGTCTACTTATGACCATTTACAATTTTGCTCCAAATAAGTCCCACCCATCCACACTTCCACATGAAACTTGTGTACACTGGTGTTTGACCCTAGGAACTGAGAGTCAATTTCTCTCTAGGAGGCTCTTCAACTTCCAAGTAACTTCTCATGGTACAGCTACTGTGATGAGGTAGTTACATACGTCCACTTTCTAGTCACCCCTGAATATCTGTTCCAGGGTAGCTGTTTCCCCTGTTGCAATATTATTACTGTTGTTACTCTTTTAAGTACCAGCTCTACAAGCCAATTTTCTTAGCCAGGAAGCCCAGATTCTTCTTTTTCTTCTTCCTCTTCTCCTCTTCATCTGTACCCTCCGCCTCATCCTTCTGCCTCTTTTAAAATAGAAGTAATTGTATCTCTGGGTCTTCTGGAAAGAAATCCCTGCCATTTCCTCCAAAATTATAATGGCTAACATGGGGCTAAACACTAAATCCCTAAACCAGGACTTAAAAGAAACTTAGAACTAAATTCCCAGGAAGCATTTCTTGGACCTTGAACACTCTTACACGGGGATGATGACTGGGGGCTCTTCTGCTAGAGCAACGGTTCTCAGAGTCTAGCTTGCATTAGAATTACTCAGTTTCTACAATGTCTACCATGTTCCCTGGTGATGTTGATGCTGCTGGTCTGGGGACCACTTTGAGAACCACTTTATTAGAAGACCTCTTTACTTCTGCATTGCTGAAGTTTAGCTGCTATATTAGGATTCTGGGAAGCTCTCCACTCTCCCTTCTGCTGACCTTCTGCTCTTAATTAGGTCCAGGAATGGTCTCTAGTTGGCTTTTCCTGACATTGACTTTTCCAAATGGTGAAAACAATCTCCCTTTGAGAGTCAACACAAATGGCACCAAAGAATGACTCTATTTAGGCACGCTCCAAAATAAGTTGACTTCTCAACCTGAAAAGCTCATTTAAGCCCAATTCCAAGGGGAATGTCAAGTGTGAAAATTATATGGAAATCTTGCACAGCAGGGAAAGTAAATATGGAAATACTATTAGAAGTGTCATGTTTCTTTTTCCTTTGGGTTATAGCGTGAAAAAGAGGACGTTCACTTACTTGGCCACTTTATGTTTGTTGTTTAACAACCCTCTCCCCTGATGCCTTATTTATGCACACATAAACTCACATAGCCAAAGGCTATATGTGCATTCTCCTTATCAAATAATCTGGTACATTTGATTTTTTTTTAAAAAAACACAGCTGAAAATTCTGCCTTGGTTCAGAAAAGAGAGGGTAGATAGGGGAAAGAGATTTTCTCCCATTTTACTCAGAGGCTAAGATGAAACTATAATTGGTTCCCTCTGCATAGGATTTCCCTTAAGCGTTAGTTCTCCTGAGTAGGATACTTTGAGCAGAGCTCTCCATTCAGGACATAGGGCTTGGGGCAACCCTGAGCAGTTCAAGGCTCTGAGACCGTGTTTCCCACTATGGCTGGCACCACAGGATGTGCACATTAAGTAGCATGAGCTTCAGAATCAAATACATTTGGGAAATGCCGGAATAAGCAGTTAAAGAGTTTATTTATTATAGATAGGACTTCTCAGAGCCTTTATCTTGGAAGTGTTCATTATGGATCTCTTAGAGAAAGGATAATTCTGTAGACGTCTCATAAACTTAATTTTTGAGTAGGAAATACAGTCATATGATTCAAAATTCAGAATGTATAAAAGGGTATACACTTCAAGAATCTTATTTTCTTCATCCAGTTCATCTCACTACAAGCAACACTATTTTCTTGTATATCCTTCTAGAAATACTTTATTTGTATATAGCAAATATATATATTTTTCTATCTACTTCTAAACAAATGGTATCATAAACACCAGTCAGTATATCCCTAATTTTTCTCTTACCAAATATTTTTTCCATGACAGTACATTAAAAAGCATCCTTCTATTTTAATGACACCATTTCATGGCTGTGCCACTTCTATCTTTTGTGAATATGCAATTTTTTTCTAATTTTATTAGAAACATTGCTGCAATACATAATCTCATATAGAGATATTTTTACATATGTGAGACAAATTCCAAGAAGTGAAATCCTCACATCAATGTGTATAATACAGAGTGTATGAGAGAGCCATATCAAACTTTTGGAGATTTGCCAAAATGATAGGTGAAGAATGATTTTTTTGGTGTAGCAATAACTTGCTTTTTTCTTATTAAGAACAACGTTGAACATTCTTTCATATATTTAAGAGGTGTTTATATTTACTTTTCTGTGAATTCTTTATGAAGTTTGCTCTTCTCCTGTTGGATTGTTGGTCTGTTTTTTTTGTTTGTTTGTTTGTTTGTTTGCGGTACGCAGGCCTCTCACTGTTGTGGCCTCTCCCGTTGCGGAGCACAGGCTCCGGATGCGCAGGCTCAGTGGCCATGGCTCTCGGGCCCAGCTGCTCCGCGGCATGTGGGATCTTCCCGGACCGGGGCACGAACCCGTGTCCCCTGCATCGGCAGGCGGACTCTCAACCACTGCGCCACCAGGGTAGCCCTGTTGGTCTGTTTTTATTGATCTGTAAGAGCTCTTAATGTATTACAGAAATTAGCCCTTTTTTAGATGAGTTGAAAATATTTTTCCTATTTTTTTCTTTGCCTTTTATCTTTGATTCTGGTGTATTTTTGCCATCCAAGACTTTTTAAATGTTAACAAAATTATTAATTTCTTTTTAAAGACATCTAGATTTTAAAAAAAATCATAGTTTAAATGCTTTTTCTGCTCTGAAATTGTACAAGAATTCTTCCACAGTTTCTTTTAGTACTTTTGGGTCTACCCGCTCCGCGGCATGTGGGATCTTTCCAGACTGGGGCACGAACCCGTGTCCCCTGCATTGGCAGGCGGACTCTCAACCACTGCGCCACCAGGGAAGGCCTAGTACTTTTTTTTTTAAGATTTTTTTTTTTTTTGATGCGGACCATTTTTAAAGTCTTTATTGAATTTGTTACAATATTGCTTATGTTTTATGTTTTGTGTTTTTTGGCCATGAGGCATGTGAGATCTTAGCTCCCCAACCAGGGATCGAACCTTCACCCCCTGCATTGGAAGGCTAACTCTCAACCACTGGACGACCAGGGAAGTCCCAGTACTTTTATGTTTTCATTCTTACATTTAAACAGTTGATTCTTTTGAAATTTATACTGGGATAAAGTATGGTTTATACATCCATTTTTTTCCCATATGGTCAACCATTTGTGCCAACAATAATTATTGGATAACCCATCTTGCCTCCAATGATTTGAAATACCACTCTTTATTAAGTTCCTGTGAGTACTGAGGTCTATTTCTGAACTTTTAATTGTTACATGGATCACTTTCCATTCATGCATCAATAGCATACTGTTTTAATTATTAAGGCTTTATAGTATGTTTTAATGTCTGGTGGGCTTGTTCCCTTGTCACTCTGTTTTTCAGAATTTTCCTGACTATAAATTTTTGTTTATTTTTACAATGAACTTTAGAACTAGCTTGTCTGATTGTTTAAAAAATTTCCAATTGGTATATTTCTGGGATTATTTTAATCGTGTAGATTACCTACCATGAATTGACATCTTCTGAGTTTGCAGCTTCCAGTCCAACAAAATAGAATGCTTTTTTTTCCCATTTGTTTAAGCCTTTTTGGATCCCTCAAAAGAGTTTAAATTTTTTTATTACCTAGATCTCACATATTTCTTGTTAAATTTATTTCTAGATAGTTCATATTTTGTTGCTATTGTAAATGGTCTTTTCTGCTATTAATATGAGACTTTTTTTTTTTTTGAAGAGACTAGTGGTCTGTAGGACCACCTTGGGAAATTCTAAATTCTACTCCATTTTGTGCATCCTCTGTGCTCTAAATAGTGTGTGTCCTGGATGAGGAAATTACAGTTCCACAGAGTATCCAGAGACTATGTGAGGAAGGGGAGGAGGAAGACCGTTCTTTAGCCTTTGGAAGAGTTGGATAGTTTTGGTCCCATTCTGTGTTGTATAGAAGTACTCATAGAATATGTGAACTGGAAGATTGTTAAAAGATCAAGTGATTAGGGGCTTCCCTGGTGGCGCAGTAGTTGAGAGTCCGCCTGCCGATGCAGGGGACACGGGTTCGTGCTCCGGTCCGGGAAGATCCCACATGCCGTGGACCGGCTGGGCCCGTGAGCCATGGCCGCTGAGCCTGTGCTTCACAACGGGAGAGGCCACAACAGTGAGAAGCCTGTGTACTGCAAAAAAAAAAAAAAAAAAAAAAATCAAGTGATTAAATTCTCTCATATGGAGATGAGAAAAAAATGATTAGAAATTAAAAAATGACCTACTGATGTTGGGCAGAGCCTAGGTTCTGGTCCACATCTGTGAATGTCTGGGGCTTCCTGTAGCTTAGCTTCTTTGCCACCAGTAATAGACAACACCCTCTTATGCTATCCTGAACTTCTTCATGATTTCCTGAGGGTTTCAGGGAGTGTACCCAACATTTATTTTGTCCTAATTCTGTACCAGACACTGTATCATCTACTGCATCTACACTGGTCTTTTTGACACTACACATTCCCATCTTCTGGCCCTGGGCAATCTTGAATGATCTGCCTTCCTATTCCAGTAGAAGCTTTATCTCTTTTCTAGACCTAGACAAATGATTGGGTCAATTTGTCATTGCACATGCAGTCAAAGCTTGGTTGTCTGGTGTGTGTGAAACATGGTTATGGTGCAATAGGGACCTGAAATGAGCTCTCCTATCCAAAGGGGTTCAGAAAATGAAGAGTTCCTCCTCTCATTGAATAGCAACAGGGTCTAGAACCCCACATACTCTGCTTCCTCCTTGATTCCCCAGCCCTTCCCATTTCAGGTAATGGGAGTTTAACTGTGGAATTGTTTAAGCCTGATTTAGGTTATTGATGATTCTTCAATCTTTCTTTGACTTTCATGAGGATCTCCTTCCCTCTCCCTTTCTTGGTCAATCAGGAGTTGAGTGCAGTTTACCATCAAGGTTTTTTATTGATGCTAATCACAGCATTAAGCTTTTTCCATACAACCTGGTGGGAGGAGCACTGACTTGGGGAAGCAAAAGCCTTGGGCTGATGATTTGCTCTGATGGCTACTCTTGGCATCACTTGACGATGGTCACCTAAACTCTCAGGTTTATTTCCTCCTCCCATCAATGGGAGACAATAAATGAACTGTGGTGAAGTATTACTCAGTAGTCAAATTCTAAGAATTACAGTGATATGCAAAAATCTGGGTGGATCTTAGTAATATACATTTTGCGTTTATTTTTACTTTGTTTTGAAGCCAACTTAAGCTTACAGAAAATTTGCAAGTACAGTCCAAATGCTTTTCTTTTTTTTCTGACTCATTTGAAAATAAGTTGCCAATCTGATACTCCATCACCTTTAAATACCTTAGGGTATATTTTCTACATAGAAGGGCATTCTCTTACATAACCACAGTACAACCATCAAAAATCAAGAAATTGCATTAATATTTGACCACCATGTAATCCTCAAACTTCATTTAAGTTTTATCAATTGTTCCAAAATGCCTTTTAGAGCAAAAGAGTCTAGTTCAGAATCACATGTTACATTTAGTCGTTATGTCCTTTTAGTCTCCTTCATATGGAACAGTTCTTCAATTTTTCTTTGACTTTCATGACCTTCATACTTTTGAAGATTACAGCAGAGTTATTTCATAGAATGTCCCTCAGTGTGAGTTTGTCTGATGTTTTCTCATGATTAGATTCAGGTTATGTATCTTTGGCAAGAATATCCCAGAAGCAATGCTGTACTCTTTTCACTGTATCCTATCAAGCACATGATTTTGATTTGTTCCATTGCTGATTAAGTTCACTTTGATCCCTTGATTAAGACAGTGCCTGCCAGGCTTCTCTGCTATGAAGTTGCCCTTTTTCCCTTCAGCAATATAATTTTAGGTAAAAATAGTAAGTCCAGAAATTTTAAATGTTATAATGCCATTTTATAAAGTTAAAAATAACTAAATTTTAAAAAATGCTTATTAGGAATATATATAGATGAGATAAAACCACATAAAAAGAAAGCAAAGGAATGATGAACACAAAATTCAGCTTGGCAACTATATTTGGTAGAAGGAGGTGGGGAGGTAGGGAGATGAGAGGGGAAGGAATGCACAGGTTTATATAAATTATTGCCAAGTTCCTGGTGTTTGTGTTGGGTGGTGGGCTCAGAGAGGCTTATTTTATTGTTAAAAACAAACAAAGTAAAAAGTAAAAGAAGGCTATGCTTGTACCACTGGTGAGAGTGAGTCAAGAACCATTGATTATGAATAATCCAATTCTATGCACTTAAGGTCCCATAGTATAATTACTATGTTAAAAGTTAAAGATTATTTGATAGGCAGGAAGTAGAGAGATATTGGAGAGTGGAAGAGAGGAACTTCTACTTTCACGCCGAAACCCATGGCCTTCAGCCCTAGCAACAGGGATTGTGCTTATATGAAGGAAGCCAAACACTACACAACCTTCTATTCCCTTAGCCATAGCTGATGGGTTGGAGCCCAGAGAACAGACTGTACAGACCTAGGAAAGCCACAAAAGCTTAGAGCATTTTGATAATAAAATCTAGGAAAATTCGTCCTGGAGCAATTTTGCATCCCCAGGACGTTTGCATTTTTCCAGCTTCATTTCCCTTTTGCAAGAACGCATGTGGACTTCCCAGTGCTCTACCTCATCCAGGCCCTGGCTCATGCATGTATGGCTTTGGCACAGTTGATACAGATGGGCTTTTATTGGAAAGAGTCCTGGGTTCTAATCCCAGTTGCATCTTTGATCACTAAGTGACCCAAGGCAAATTATTTCTCTTCCATAGGCCTCGATTTATCTAGCTGGAATTATCTACCCTTTTTTTTTTACTCCAGAGATTCTGATTTAGTACGTGTGGGTAGAGCCCAGGTAGGTGTATTTTGAAAAAGCTACTCAGATAAGAATCAATGTACTTGTTGATCTCTACATCTCATTCGCACTTCAGTGGTCTTTTGCTTTCCTGGGGGTTACGCTCTGTGATGGATGTCCACTGAGGTGAGTTTTCTTCTGGAAAGTGATCACACTCTACAGAGGTTGGTAGCAAATGCTTGCCCTGTGACTCCCACCCTTAGCTGTAGCTAATTTATCTAGGGGTTGTCACCTGACTCAAAACAGGTCTATTACAGTCTCTTTCCTGGGAATTTGGAATTGGAGATTCCAAAGAGATTCCAGTCTCAGTCTTGGGCATTCTCTTGAGTCACAATGGAGATTTCTGTATGGTAAGTTTGGGAAACAGAAAAATTTTAGAATGAAGCTGTTGCACTGAAAAGAGGAGAGAGCGCACAATGAGTTCTCAATTGTTCTTGACTTCTTGGTTCTAGTCCCTCAGGATGCCTGCTTTCCTTCATGCCCTTATGTGATGGGTAATTTTATGTGTCAACTTGACTGGGCTAAAGGATGCTCAGATAGCTGGTAAGTCATTATTTCTGGGTGTGTCTGTGAGGATATCTCTGGCATCAATTGAATCAGTATATTGAGTAAAGAAGATCACCCTCCCAAATGTGGGTGGCCATCATCCAGTCCACTGAGGGTCTGAATAGAACAAAAAGGTGGAGGAAGGACAAATTCACCCTCTTTTCTTCAGCTGAGACATCTATTTTCTCCTGCTCTTGGACACTGGAGTTTGGGCACTTGACTTTCAGACTCAAACTGGGACTTAAACCATCAGTCCCCAGATTCTCAGGCCTTTGGGTTTGGACTGAATTATAACACTGACTTTCCTGGTGTTCCAGCTTGCAAACAGCAGACTGTGGGACTTCTTGGCTTCCATAACCACATGAGCCAATTCCTGTAATATATATATATAGACACACTTTGGGTAGATGAGATGATGAAATAATAAAGTCTCCTTTATCTTGCTTTAATAGCCTCTTTTGAGATGACTGGCATAGTAATCTGCTCTCTCCTGTTCACCGCTCAGCTCATCCTGTTTCATCATGGACCATAAGAACTTCACTGTGGGTTGATAGATTATAGACTGAATAGCTATAGCTAGAAAACAACCTACTGACTTGGGGGTTGGAAGTGGGAAAGTCAGAGGAATGTAAAAGTAAGCTAAAGTTCTTAGCTTATCAGAGGAGATAAATCTTACTAATTCTACACATTAGAAAAATATATTTGAATATGCATATTAAAATTTTGAGAGTAACCACTGAAAAGTTGAATGTAAATATGTATTTCCTTAAAGTAACTGGAGTAACACAAAATAGGCAGAGGAAACTTTAGACCTTTTAATATTATAGATCTCCCCATTAGAAAAACAAAATCAAAACCAGGAAGTATCCCTCAATGAAAAGATCTATGATATTAAATCAGTAACAAGAAGCCACTTTTGTCCTACCAAACTGACAAACAAAACAAACAAAAAATATAGTATCTAGTATTGGCAAGGGTGTGGAGAAATAAACTCCACATGAACTTCTGGTGTAAATATATATTGCTACAATCTTTCTAGAAGGAAAGTTGGCAACATATGCCAAAGCTGTGATTTTTGACTCAGAAATTCTACTTCTAGGTATGTATCCTAAGGAAATAATTAAGAATGTATTCATTCTTAATTATGAATGTTAGTATCATTCTAACATGGGTTATAGTAGTGAAAATGTTAAAATAACCTAAATGCTCAAAATTATGGTACTGTTATAATAAATCACACTACTTCCATGCTTCAAAACACTATGCAGCCATTATCAATTATAAGGTAGGTTAGTATTTATTAATATGAAATGGAAAGACATTCACAATAGTTTGTTAAATAAGAAATACCAAGATACAAAGCAATATGGATTGAGCTTTTATAAAATTAATATGTATCTCTATATGCATAGAAAAACACTGAGAAGAACTCATACCATGGTATAAACTGATGCGTTTTTCTTTAAGAAATAAACTTGATTGTTCATTTTCTTTTTTTTGCCTGTCTTCTACAGTGATATTTTTATGATATAATAATATCCTTTTCAATGTGACTTAGAGTTTGCCTGGAGCTTTCAAACTTATGATTCCATTGGAGCCACGTAACAGCTCAGGGAGTTGAGCGAGGAAAATAGTTTCATCATCCACTTTTACCCACGAGAAAACAGAGCTAGTAAGGGGCATAACTGGTATCAATTCTTGGGACTTCTTCATCTAAGGCCAGTACTCTTTCCCTTGCACCATGAGAGAATGGTACAGTGGAAGTGCTAAAGTTCTCAACAAAAGGATAAGCCAGTTGGAAATGTCAATAAGATGTAGTGTGACACATTAACTTCATGTGGGTCTGTGGACAAAATGTAACCAAGAACAGAGGAATACCACAGGTGCATGCATAGGAATTGTAGCTACGCAAAAAGCAGTATGGACACACACACTCACATACCTATCATCCTGGGAATATATTTATAGAGATATTAAGAGACTGGAATTTTTCTGTATAAAATTTTGAAGGTGCATTCTGGGTGGTGAAAGTAGAACCAAAGTCTGCCAATAAATGGGCAAACCAGGGGACAAGAAGTCAGATCATATTAAGCAGAGGAAGGGCAAGGGATTGGAGTGGACAGTGGGGGTAGAGTGACCAGCTTTTCTTGTTTGCCCTGGACAGAGGGGTTTCCTGGAACCAAGGAGTTTTTAGTGCTAAAACAGGGAAAGTCTTGGGCAAAATGGGACAAGTTGGCCTCTCCAGCTTTGAGAAGTGGGGATGGGTTGAGGCGGAGCTCAAAATTTCAGAAAGCCAGAAAAAACACAGTGAGCAGGGCAAAAAGCTGGACAACACTTGTACCCCTCTTTTAACTTCTTTTATTTGAAGAGGCAAGGGTTTGCTGTTGTGTGCTGGTTGCTAGAGGGAGAGAATGCCATGGCAGGGCTATAGCTAGGTTCTAACTATAGTTGGGCCAGGGGAGGGATTTGACTCAGTTTTCTTGGAGATCTTTTATTTCACCACTAGGCTCCAGTCTCAATTTACAGTAGAGCTTAGCACTTGAGAGCTGCTGAGTTGGGCATTTGACACCCTGGGTTTACAACTTGGCTCTATTGCTGCCTTGCTGTGTGACCTGGGGCTAGTTCCCTAACCACTCTTTGCTTCAGTTTTTACATCTTTAAAGCAGAAATAATCATAATCCTACCTTATAAAGTTGCAATGAGCATCCAAAGACATGATATTTGTAAGTATAGTGCCTGACATATATCATGCTCCCAAAATGCTAACTGTTGCTAATACAGCCACCATGACCTGGAAACAACAGTAGTCCCAGTGGAGTTGACGGACATTTGCTTTCTTTTTTTTAACCATCTGGGCACAAAAGTCATTCTATGTTGAAATGATCTTCTAATTTCTGGTTCCTATTCCAACCACTTCTGATCTTATTCCCATTTTCTGTCTACCCTCCACTCTCCAAACTTCTCCTTGTCAGGATCTTTCTCTGCACTTTAGTCTTTAAAAGTGTCCTCAAGCTTCATTCCTTTTGGAAAAGGTACCATTTCACCCTTTTTCTGCACTGTCTCCAAGGAACATGTTTGCATTATCAGCAAAGACCTTCTAGTGGCAGAATATCTCAATTGAGAGGCACTATGAGGTTTGCAAATTATGCTTGTAGACCCTTCCACTCATACTGCAAGACCCTTCACTCTCACCCCTGTGATGACTAGGAAGAAGGCTGGTCCTTGCTTACTTTGCCTGGTTGTGGTCTTCATGGGGCTGAGAGATGGCAAGCAACCATAACCGGGTCAAATCTGAATTGGGCAAGTGCTTGGCCATTATAGCCAATAGGGGAGAGGTAGGAAAAAAGAAGAAATTTTTGAACTGATCTCTGCAAACCTCAACCCATAACTGGTTTTTAATTTTTGGAAGTGCCCTAACCTCAGCTGTCAATCCTATTACCAGCAGAAAATAAATAAGCAAACACTACATAGCCATGTGGGTTTGGCTGTGGAAGGTGAATTTTCTTTGTGGCTACTGGGGGCATTTCCAGAGAATTTCCCATAAACATTAGTGAGACAAATACTGACAACTGGGAAATGCTAAAGCTGGCTAATGCAGGTAGGAAACAGGATGAGATCTTCCTGGTCTTGCGTGGTACTGAGACAAATTCCATTGAACACTACTCTGAAGGGGCCTTTCCCTGTCAAGACTTAGTCCTGATGGTGACTTTGGTAACAGTAGTTGGAGGAGAAGACCAGAACCAGGAGCTTAGAGTGATTATGGAGTGAGGTCTGAGAAGCAGTGAGTGCAGTGAGCGCAGACCACTCTTTGAAGAAGATGGTCGGTGCAAGTTTATCAGACAGGATCCACTCAGGAAAGCAGAGCCACTATGAGTACTGTGGAAATTATGACAGAAGTCCATCCCTATATAAATGTGGGAGGAGCTGGGGAAGGAGGGAGTTGGAGGGTCAGAGAAGCAGTCACTAAACAAACTGCCTAAAGAACCAGTGCAGGTGGACAAGTTGGAACTGGCAGGGCAATCCTGGAAGCGGGTCTGTTTGCTTCTGAGTGGGGCCACAAAGGGGAGCTCATGGAAAGTTCTGTGGAAACTGCTGTCTCTGGGGTAGTTGTTGGCTCTGTGGTCTGCTGGGGGGCCTGGGAAATTGTTGGTCAGCAGGGTTAGTAGCCAATAAGGTGAGCTAGAACAAGCTGGCGTCCACTGAGCACTTCTGCATCTATTCCTTTGTCACCATGCCCAACTGCAGCAACCTTCTGGTTCACCTCTGCCTTCCAAATTTTATGTCAGTTCCTGGACTGGCAAACAATGACCAGAGCCATATGAGGAAGAGAATCCTGGGAAACATGGCTTCCAGCCTCAGCCAAGTTGACAAAACCTGGTCTAGCATGGAAGGGGAGGGAATATAAAAGGAGGTAGTTTTGCTTTAGTGGAGGACCCCTGAGAATGCTGCAGTGGGCAAAGTTGTAGCATTGAGGCAATGGCTGTAAAGAGGCATGAAAGGGTGCAGTCCAAGACACATGTGGAAGGATTAGCCAATGACAGGAGAATGGACTCTGAATTCTCAGAAGGGGAGGGGGCAAGGATGCATGTGGGCATTGACACCTTCAGAGGAAGAAGGGAGGGTAGAAATTAGAGTTCCCATTACAGAGGGGAACAGGGTAAATTAAGCCAACATGGGGAATAGAGTGACTAGTAAGGAAAGCCAAGGTCTTGGAATTTTTCTGGAGGCCAGGATAGAGAATGGCGTGGCTCTCAGGTGGACCATGTAGCTAAAAAGCACATGACTGCAGACTGAGTCACTGAATAACGACTGAGAGTTTGGTTGCTAAGAGCAACATGGGTAAGGAAAAGCAGTTTCCACTGATCTGGAAAAAGAGCTTTTGCAAGGCAAGGTGTGATTCAGTGCACAGAAGGAGCTGCCTCTTTGCCACTTCTGTGTCCAGCGCAATGCTCTATTTGTATTTGATGAATTGAGGTGAAAAGGTGGCGATAAGAAACATGAAGAAAGGGACTAGCATGGAGATCTAATGGACAGCTCTCTGGAGTTTATAACTACAGTTAGACCAAATCAGTCTCTCAACCTCAGTACAATTGACGTTTTAGACTGGATAATTCTCAGTTGTAGGGAGCTGTCCTACACATTGTAGAACGGTTAGCATCATCTCTGGTCTCTATCACCAGATGCCAGCCATAGTCCTCTAGTTTCAACAAGCAAAAATCTATCCAGACATTGCTAAATGTCCCCTGGAGGACAAAATCACCCCTAGTTGAGAACTATCAATTTAGAGGAAAGTAGCCAACCTTTTTCCATTTTGCTAAACTAAACTTCCCCCATACTAGGAGGGATTTGGGGTGAAGTTCAAGCGGGCTTTCCTGAAAATAGGAAACAACCTACTTATATCCAATAGAGGATTGGTCAAATTATTCATGGTATATCTATATAAAGAAATATTACATTTCCCTCAAGAATAATAGTATACAAATATATTAACACGGAATTGTCCTCCAGATTAATATTTCTAAAAGTATGTATGTGTATATGTTTGTACATATTTGGCCTAGGCAAAAAAGTATGAGAAGATATACACCAAAATATTAGCAGTGAAAATCTAAGGGAGGGAAGAATTACAGGCTTTTCTTCCTTTGTTTCTGAATTTTACACAAGAATATACAGTTTTTTTTAAAGGTGGATATGGGAGGAGAGGGGTGTGCTATTTTAGGCCAAAAGAGGGGGGATTTGCTTGTTTATGTTCATTTGGTTGGGTTTTGCTCCTGAAGTTATATTCCAAAGAGATGCCATAATTTGACCTTTGGTGCTACTCCTTTAGCGTGTATATTTTTCTGGTAAAATTGAACAAAGCTTACCTGAAGGCTGGAGGATGAGTAAGCTGGGCTGTTTCTGCAACCCCCTCCTTCTATCAAGGAGAATTTCAGGTAAAGGAACCACTCAGAAGAAGAGTCTGGAAGAACGTGTACCCAATGCAAGGGCCTGGAAGACCCTCTTTCTGCTGATGATCCAGTAAAGGGAAAGGCGGCCTCCAGGCTTGTCTTTGCGAACTTTCACTCTTTGGCCTAAATTGACTGAAGACCTTTTCTGTGCAGAAGCCACTCGTTGGGCTACATGCATATCTTTAATTACCCGCTGGTTCCAGAGTGCAGCTATTTCCCTTCCCCACTGGCCATAACCCTGAGGAGGCAAAGCCTTCAGGCTTTAGTGAGTCAGCCCTGATCTGGCCAGAGAAGAACAAAATGAGGGGAGGGCAGCTGCTCTGGGGGATCCTGGGTACCTGAAGCCAGTCAAGTTGTGGGCAGCTAGGAGGTGTGTATGTACCTCTCCTGCGGGCCTTTTGTTTGTGGGGAGGGGCTCAGAGCGAGGGCCAGAAGGGGAAGTAGAGGAAATGAAGAACACTTTCAAAAGCAACAGAAGTGATTTCTTCTTGTGTATTTATAAAGACCAGTTTTTTAAAGTGATATTTGTTTGACAGTTAGTCATCTCCAACATTTGATGGATATGATTCAGATGACCTTCCCTGACAGCATATTCTGAAAATACAGGCTGAAGTTTCCTGATTGTTCAGAAACCCTCAAAGAGTTCTAAAAGGCAGCATCATCAGCCTGGTTTTTAATCATCTATATTTTTGGTGGTATTGTTGATAGGTTGAAAGCAAATAATAACAACCCCTGGCTCTGCTGGGAGGAATGGATGCCTTCCTAGGGCTGGCAATAATTAATTGCCATCAGAAGCAGAGTATAGAAATAAGGTAGAATTCAAGAGTCCTGAGTTCTAAAACTCCCTCAATAACCAACAAGATGACCTGACTGTGAACAAGGCGCTTTACCAACCTCAGATGTAACATGAGGGTAGAGTTAGACTACACAGTGGTTAGGTTCCCATCAACCTTCCTTGATAGCCCAATATTCATCAAGGTTAAGTGTCCAACTCCTGTGAAGTCAGCATCTTGTGTTTAATTCCAGTAATAACACTTTTCATAGAATATTGTCATTGCCTCTCTGGTCCATTGACAGAATCCCTGCCTCATTCACTGTTTTCCAAGAACTTGGAACACTGTCTGTATGTAGCACATAGTCAATAGATATTTGTTGAATGAAAGTATGACTGATCTTAGAGCTTCCCAGTTCCAGCTTCCAGTCTCATTCTTCTGCTTTCTATTACTTCCCTTGCCTTCTCATTGGGTCTAGAATAGAAACTTTGACTCAAGCTTTGGGTGACCTCTGAGTTACTTTGGGTAATTAGCTCCACTAGACATCTATTGGGCATTCACTCTGTTCATCATGACCATTGTTGTGACCATGGGAATGCGCCTCTCAGATGTTCACCTATGATAGTACGGTCAACCAAAGACCTAAGCTGCTGAGCTCTGAGCTCTGAAATGCATTGCCGTGTTTTCTAAGACCTCTCCTCCCAAAGGCTAATTCTAGCCAATGTCTGAGTCCAGCAGAGATACTAAGGTAGACCTCTTCCTGGTAGACATGGGTCTCCCCTGATGAGCAACTTTGGCATGAGGACTCCTCAGTAGCCTTGCTGAAATCTCCTTGGAACTTCAAACTTGGACTTAGAACCAATCTAAGACACTTTCCCTCCCCTCCCTTCCTCCATCCCTCCCTTCCTCCCTTCCTCCCTTCCTTCCTTCCTTCCTTCCCTCTCCCCTTCACTTGTGATCATATTTACATTTGATGGCTCTCTCCTGGCTCCCTTACCATTCTGTCTCACAAACATTTCCCAATTTATTTCCCAATTTATCTTATTTAATCTAGTCTTGGCATCTACTTTTTGCAGGACCTGGACTAACAACCATTTTCTCCGAGTTTCCGCTATACCACTGGGTGGGCCCCAAGTGTCTTCTTTGTCCTTCACCCACTCCTAGCAAAATGGATGAGGGGTAGACTAATTACATTTTCTTTTCAAGGAATTTGGAATTGGTAATAAGTTAGTCTCTGTGTATGGCTGTAAGTGAGGGTAACAAATGGTAACCACAGATAGCCATCTTCTGATCATGATAAACTTGAAGAAGCAGAGAAAGCCAGTCAGAAAAGAAAGAAAACACAAACTCAGAGACTTAAAGATAGTATTGCCTGGGCACCTGAAAACATTTCTCTCCCTTGTTTCAGACCCCCAGAGGCTTCATTGTCCTTAATTTCTGCAAGATACTTTAGTATCTATCCAACAAATTCCATTCTTGGCTTAAGTTAGTTTAAATTGAATTCTGTTGCTTACAATCAGAAGAATCTAGACTGAGATTTAGTACTCATCCCTAATGAAGTTCCAGTATTGAAATAGGCCATTGTTAGCATGTAATGACAGAGGGTAACAGCTATTAACCTGTGCCCTATTGCGAGGGTGACCATATAATTTATCATCCAAACTGTGACAATTTACAGAGTGAAAGGGGGTGCTATTCATAATTGCACTGAAACAACAGGCTTAATCCATGACTGTCCCGGACAAACTGGGGCTATTATGGTCACGCTACCTCCATAAAGAGAGCCAGTTGATAAAAGAATTAATGAGGTTGGACACAGTTGTGGGGAAACAAACCCCTTATAGTATAGTTGCAATCCCAGGTGTCTCTAAAACAGGATTTTTTGAGATTATTTTTTCCATGTTCCCCTTTTTCAGACAAGGAAATTGAGGTTCTGAAGGAAGTAATTAGCTCTAGTCCACTCAGCTAATAAGTAGGACAGCTAGACTCGAACCCATGTTTCTGGTCCCCTAGCCCAGTGCTCTTTCCTCCATGCAAGAGCCCTCAGAAGGGTTGACTTGCTTTCACGGTGACTTCCGGCTCCTCTCCCTGCCTGGAACACCATGGTCACTCCAAGCACATATTCTTAATGAGAGTATATTCTTAACACATTCTTGAGAAGTGTCTTCCTTGTGCCACTGTGACAAACTGTATTTTCCAAAGATGGTCACAGTGATATCTCTCATCCTATATGCTCTTCTACAATGGATTCTTGCCACTCCTCTATCAAAAGGTAGAGTCTATTTTTCCACCACTTTGAATCTGGGTGAGCCCTATGACTGCTTTGACCAAGAGGATACAGTAGCATTAATGCTGATGTAGTGTGACTTCTTTGCAGTTTTTGCTTGGGCTGTTTAGAATGCTTACAGCCCAAGAAAAAACTTGGTTCCCTTTTGGAACTCACCACCATGCTGTGAGAAGTCACAGCCATCTGGAAAGGCTGTGGTCAACAGCCCAACTGAACTTCTTGCCAACAGCCAGCATCAACTCCCAGTCATGTGAATGAGCCATCTTGGACATTCAACTCTGTGGAGCCTTCAGATGACTGTAGCCCAGCCAACGTTCAAGTGCAATCTCACAAGCAATGCTAAGTGAGAATCACGAAACATGATAATAAATTTTTGCTTTAAACCACTAAGTTTTGGAGTGTTTTTCTTAGGTGGCAATAGATAACTAGAACATCCAGAATCCTCTCTCCAAGTCCAAGCCAGGCCCAAGCTGGGGATGGACTTCCCTACTGGGGTAAAGTAATCACCTTCTAATTATAGCCACTGAGAATGATCTATTGTTTGTCAAGAGAGCTCTTTTCGGAAGACAACCCTCAGAACGGGAGAAAGTATTTGTAAATGAAGCAACTGACAAAGGATTAATCTCCAAAATATACAAGCAGTTCATGCAGCTCAATATCAAAAAAATAAACAACCCAATCCAAAAATGGGCAGAAGACCTAAATAGATATTTCTCCAAAGAAGACATACAGATTGCCAACAAACAAATGAAAAGATGCTCAACATCACTAATCATTAGAGAGATGCAAATCAAAACTATCACCTCACACCAGTCAGAATGGCCATCATCAAAAAATCTACAAACAATAAATGCTGGAGAGGGTGTGGAGAAAAGGGAACTCTCTTGCACCGTTTGTGGGAATGTAAATTGATACAGCCACTATGGAGAACAGGATGGATGTTCCTTAAAAAACTAAAAATAGAACTACCATAGGACCCAGCATCCCACTACTGGGCATATACCCTGAGAAAACCATAATTCAAAAAGAGACATGTACCACAATGTTCATTGCAGCACTATTTACAATAGCCAGGACATGGAAGCAACCTAAATGTCCATCGACAGATGAATGGATAAAGATGTGGCACATATATACAATGGAATATTACCCAGTCATAAAAAGGAACGAAATTGAGTTATTTGTAATGAGGTGGATGGACCTAGAGTCTGTCATACAGAGTGAAGTAAGTCAGAAAGAGAAAAACAAATAACATATGATAACGCATATATAGGAATCTAAACAAATGGTACTGATGAACCTAGGGGCAGGGCAGGAATAAAGACACAGATGTATAGAATGGACTTGAGGACACAGAAGGGGTAGGGGAAGCTGGGGCGAAGTGAGAGTAGCATTGACATATATACACTACCAAATGTAAAATGGATGGCTAGTGGGAAGCAGCTGCATAGCACAGGGAGATCAGCTTGATGCTTTGTGACGACGTAGAGGGGTGGGATAGGGAGGGTGGGAGGGAGGCTCAAGAGGGAGGGGATATGGGGATACATGTATACTTATAGCTGATTCACTTTGCTGTACAAGAGAAACTAACACAACATTTTAAAGCAATTATACTCCAATAAAGATATTTAAAAAAAGAGAGAGAGAGAGAGCTCTTTTCAGGACATGAATGGGGAAACCATTTATCTGAGGTTTTATTACCTGACCTAAGAACTGTGAGTTTCTTTGGGATTTTTCCTGGAACAAACCAACTTAAATTCCAAGAATATTTGTCACTCCATCCAGATTTGGCCCTCCACGTACCCACCTCATCTAAACTCTCTGCTGTGATCTGACAATATCTCATGGTTTTAGTGCCTCACTGACAGTGGGCTATTTTCCTGTACCATGCTGTGCTCATGTCATGGTCTCACCCTGGAATTCCATTCCTACCTCAATTCACCTACTCCCATCTTACTCATCTTTGGTGTACTTTGAGACTGGACATTCTCCTCTCAATGAGGTGTTCCTGAATGCTCTGCATTCATCTATCTAAGCAGGTAACACACTTTATTGGAGTTGGCTGTTAATATGCCCAACTTCTCAAGGAGGATTAACCCTCTGGGTGATGGGACAGCTATCTATGTATCTATCTATCTTTTATTTATTTACTTATTTATTTAATTTGGGGTCTTATTTCTTTTTGAATCCTCAGCATTAAGTCAGACACTGATCAAGAAATGTTTGATGAGGTAAAACCAAGGAGGGTCAGTAAAAATAAATGGAAAGTTTTTAGAAAATTATTTCCCTTTTAACCAGCCCTTCTCACCAACAATTACTCCTTCTACCAATAAGAATCACAATAACAGCAAAAGCAAACACTATAAAGCATTTACGATGTGCCAAGAACTCTTCTAAGTGCCGTATGCAATACATACAATCCTCACAGCCTTACAAGTTGGAGATTATTATCATCCCCATTTTAGAGATGAGAAAATCGAGTTACTCACCCCAGAACCCACGGTCTGTAAGGGGCAGAGCTGGAGTCTGGATCTACAGTCTGGTTCTAAAGTGTGGGCTCTTACTTACCACTCAGCACGGCCTTCCTGGAACTGATCATCATGACTTGACCTCCCTGGGAAGGCTCAGGGTTAAGCTCCCCAACTCTGCTCTACAGTGCTCTGTCTGGGGCAAGTTGCTAGTAACTGCTGCATTTCCACAGGGAGACGAGGTTACTGAAAGAGGAAGAAAGGCAGATAAATAATTTACTAACTGAGCATTGAGAAGAGATTTCTTGGAATTAAGAGTCAGGAAATTCAAAAGACACAATTGAGACAATAAGGTAATAAATGACACAGTTATTATCCAATTGGCTACAGGCTCATTCCAGCTCTGGAGCCTGCATTTCCCCTGACATGGCTCCTTGTTTCTGCCCCTCCAATATAATCCCTCTACAAACACAGGCAGATTTCCTCCCACCCACCTCTACCAAAATAAATTTGCTTGTAAAGCCTAAATTCTATTTTTTTTTTTTAAGGAGTGAATCTCCCAAGTTATTAAGGGTGTGTGTTGAGCTATGGGACTGGGAAAGGAGTCAGAGAGAGAAAAAGAGATAAAAAGAGGGAGAAAGAACAGAAAGGCTTGAGAGGGTCAGCAGAAAGAGAGCAACAGAAAGAATCAGAGACAGAAAGAGACAGAGACACGGAGAGACATCACCCTGTTGTTTAATATAATCTCACACTGATCAGGGGACCCACCTCAGTGGGGTTCCTTGGAAATGTGGTCAAGCCAGTAATAGATCTGTTGAGGAAATCAGTCAACTGACCACCCAAATTCCAAAACAGAACAGAAACTTCATTTTTTTATCTGAGTGTTCTTATTTTCTCTTTGCATGGGCTGTTGGGAGGCTGTATCGAGTAGTGAGTGAGAGGGTGGGTTCTGGGGCCAGATTGTCTGCCTTGGAATGCTGGCTGTACCACTCACTAGCTGTGGGAGCTGGGGCAGCTCTCTTTATCTCTTTGTGCTTCAGTTTCCTCATCTATAAGATGGGAGTCATAACAGTACCTACGTTAGGATGGGAACAATGAATGTGCATGTAAAACACTTAGAACAGTACCTGGCACACTGGAAGTACTGATACTTGATAAATATTAACTTTAACAGTCTTAGCAAAATATCTGAGACCCAAAGCTCATCCCTTCTCTGATGAGGGCTGTGGAGCCAAGATTCTGCAGGTTACTTCTCTCTGTGGTCAGAGGGTAAAGGCCAGAGAGAAGGGTCTCATTGATGGGGTGGAGGTCAGGGGGAAAGAATTGTTAAGGCTGGAGAGTCTCACTTGGATCGCTTCCCACCCATAGTTGTTCATTTATGAAACAAGTAGTTATTACATTCTTCTTCGGTCCTGTGCTAGAAGTTAAGGGTAGAGAAATGAGTAAGAAGGGCCTGTGCTCTTAAACATCACATTACAGGGAAGAAGACAGACAGGTGGAATTAACATGAATCCAATGGGTTCCCAAGAAGACCTGGGTTCAAATCCAATGATGGATGAGCTAAGTGACCTTAGGTTTATGTCTTCTCTGAACCTCAGATTCCTTTTCACTAAAGTGCAAATAATAGAAACAATAACAACAACAATTATAATATCTAATTCAAAGGTTTTATGAAGCATAAATGAAAAAATTCACATAAGATGTTTAACACAGAGCTTAGCATATACTGCATACTCAGTAATTATGGCTTTTAAAAAAAGTGATATAATAGATAAAGGAAGAGTAATAGAAACATGATAGCTTTAAAAGAAACAGTGATATGATAAAGATCTCTGAGGAGCCGGAGGAGATTGGTATTAAACATGTTGTGCAGTGAGGGAAAGTGGGCCAAGTGGGAAAGGCTGTGGAGAGGGGGGAATATTGGAACTGGTTTTTTTTAATGATTAGGAGTTTACCGGGGAGAAAGGAGGGGGCATTCCTGGCAGAGGAAATGACAGAAGCAAAGCACAGAGGAAAGAAAGGAGATGGCACAGAAAACAGTATGACGGTTCCTGAAAAAACTAAAAATAGAGCTACCACATAATCCAGCAATTCCACTCTTGGGTATATATCTGGAAAAAACAAAAACTCTAATTCAAAAAGATACAGGCACCCCAGTGTTTATAGCAGCACTATTTATAATAGCCAAGACATGGAAGCAACCCAAGTACCCATCAATAGATGAATGGCTTAAGAAGATGTGGTGTGTGTGTATATATATATAATGGAATGTTACTCAGCCATAAAAAAGAATGAAATCATGCTATTTGCAGAAACATGGTTGAACCTAGAGAATATTATGCATAGTGAAATAAGTCAGACAGAGAAAGACAAATACTATATGATATCATTTATATACGGGATCTAAAAAATAATACATACAAAATAGAAACAGACTCACAGACATAGAAAACAAACTTTTGGTTACCAAAGGGGAAAGGGAGACAGGGAGTAGGGGATTTAACAGATACAAGCTTCTATATATAAAATAGGTAAGCAACAAGGATTTACTGTATAACACAGGGAATTATACCCAATATCTTATAATAACTTATAATGGAATATAATCTGCAAAAAAATCTTGAATCCCTATGCTGTACACCTGAAACTAACACAATATTGTAAATCAACTATACTTCAATTATATATATACATACACACATATATACATAAAAGAAAGGGGATGGCATTTCAAAGAAGGGAAATTCAGTGATCAGGGAAGGGAGAGAGAGGTCAGAGATGAGGTGAAAATGTAGGCCAGGTCTTAAAAGAGACCTTTCTTGACAAAATATGGAGTTTAAACTTTATCCTGTAGGCCAACATTTCTCAAGGTCTGTTCTGTAAAACACTCACATTGGGAGATGTGAGCAGTCATTGCACCGACACGGTCTGCACTCCGGTGAATTTGGGAAACGCTGGGTGAAACTAAGGCGAGCTCTTTGCTCTGAGGCTCCGCAGCACCTTTTTTAAAATACATTTTTATTTTTATACACATTTTAAGGTTACACTCCATTTACAATTATTAAAAATTATTGGCTATATTCCCTGTGTTGTACAATACGTCCCTGAGTCTGTCTTACACCCAGTAGTGTGTACCTCCCACACCCCCACCCCTATACGAGGCCTCCCTCCCCAAGAAGAAGACGCGCATACAGCATTTCCCAAAAAAGCTTGTCCCATACCCTGTAATGTTAGTTCTGAGCAATTTAGTTAGGCAAATCCTGCTCTAGGTATGACAGTAGAGGCTGCATCTTCAGATTGGCATTTAAGCAGGTTTATTAGACCATGGGAAGCATGGAAGTTTATAGGATGGATTGAGGGTGAGGAGACTGAAGACAGGAGATCAGTACGGAGGCAGTGAATGGAGCATGTGACAGATGGTGAGGGTCCAGGGCAATGCCAGTGTGGAAAATGGGGGCCAGCTTAGAGTTGCAGTAAAGAGCATGGAGTTCCAGCTTTGGCTCTTAGTAGCTAGTGACCTTGGACCAATGATTTTGCCTCTCTATGCCTCAGTCTCCTCCTCTGTAAAATGAGAGTAATAATATGCTCATGGGGGCATTATGAGGATTGAATGCGATAATATTTACAAAGCACTTAGAATAGTGCCTGGCATATATTAACACTGCAAGAGCATTTTGTTAATTAAATGGAGAAAACAGGATAGAATTCTCAAAGGAGTTTTGTCGGAGCAAATCAGAAAAGACAGAGTGCGCTGTCCAAAGCACGTCTCTGCTCTCTTGTCCTGTGCTGGTTCCTTTGCTCTTTCTTACAGTTCCCATGGTTCCCTTTCTCCCTTTCTTGTTTTGTTTTCAGACCAGATCTGCCATATTGTTTGACAAAGAACAAACTGGGAATTTATCTGAGCATTCGATGTACATGAATGCAAATAAAATGAAATAAAACAAAATTTAAAATAACAACATATTAAAATTGTATATTAATATGAAATATGTAATAAAAATGTCATTCATACACAATTTAAGTGGTGCAGGCCATTTATCTTCTCATTCCACCCTCAGGGAGCTGTGATTGCTATTGGCCCAGGGGGTCTCCATCCCCGTGTGCTGCTCAGAGATGAAGTAACGTGCCAAGCTGAGGATGATTCCAGGATTTAAAGGTAGCTATTTTCTTATGACTTGTCTCTGAAATGCAAGCCATGTTGGTCTATTGCTCAACTGGAGAAACAGAGGTCTGTTTCTGGAAGAAATACTGGCTGTATTAGCCTTACTCGAGGCACCATTATGAAGAGTTTGCAAGGTAATCCTGATGATGTGTTATTTTGGTCTAACGCACTTTAGAGCATCCCTGAAACTCTCTTGAAATTTAAAACTGAGATTATGACCTGGGTCTTCCTGACTCCAAAGTCCTTGCTTTTTCCATCACATAGACCCTTGTAGACAAGTGCTAGTGAGTCATCTGCTTGTTAATTCAACACCTCTTTACTGTGTCTGAGACATGCCGGGAAGTGTGTCAGATGCTTGGGGGTGGAGTGCAGAACAAGTCAGACACAGTCCCTGTTCTCATGGGGCTTCCAGGCTCCGGAGAAGGTGCTGAGCAAGAAATGAACTGCTGCAAGGCAGAGGAGGAGAGGTGGGGGGAGATATTCACCCATTCACACGCGAGTACAGCACTAGCTTCACTCACTTGGTAAGCCTAACTTAAGTTAGGGTCCTCCGTGTCATGATCAAATCAAATCAAAACCAGGGATAACTTTTGGAATGTGGGGTCTCAGAGAGTGTGGCTTAGCCCAGTTATCTTTCACCTTGGCCACCCTTTAGAATTATCTGGGAAGTATATATGCTCAGGCCTTATCCCAGATAAATGTGATAAAAATCTCTGTTTAAGTTAAAGACTAAGACCTGACCCAAAGCTTGAGACGATGCTCTCTCCACACATCTGCCCACATGTGGAGACAATGCCCTCAATCTTAGAAATATTGATAGAAAGGTATATGGAATGGCCTTAAACACATCAGCTCTGGAGACAGACTGTCAAAGCTGGAATTCTAGCTCCACAGCTTTCTAGCTATGTGGCATGTTATTTGACCTCATAGGGCTCCAGTTTTCAATTAAGAGGATTAAATGAGTTAGTTGATGTAAACCTCTTAAAAGAGAAAATGTATAGCAAATACTTAGTAAATGTTGGCTCTCATTGTTTTTCTCATTATGAGAAAATCTCACAGACAAATGTGAAGCTCAGAGGAGTAGCCCTTAAGCTCTTTCTTTGGACTCTTGCTGTGTCCCTTCTTCCGTGTTCAGGTCTTCTCACATCATATGGGTCTTGTATTGTCTTGAGTTTCTAAACTATCACATTCTGTACCCCAATGTCCGTTTTAATTGATTCTTTACTTGTTCTTTGGCTTTGGGTATTGTGGCAAATTAAAGATGGCTTCAAAAAAAAATGGCTTCAAACTCTTTGCTACTCATCTTATTGAGACAGAGAGTCTAATTTCTATTCCCCTGGGCTGAGCTTAGTGTCTTACTTGATCAACAGAATGCAGTGGTAATGATGTTCTGCAATTCTGAGACCAAGTGATAAGAAGACGTGGAGCTTCAGCCTGGGAGCCTTGGAGCACTCACCCTGCGAAACCAATCGCCATGGAAGATGTCAAAAACTGTGAGCCTACCGGGCTAGAAAGAGCACAGGCAGAGGCCACACAGAGTGGCCATGAGATGCAGGAGGAGGGAGATGTCCCCGCAGCCATTCTCACCAGATGCCCCAGGATTCACATGGAGTAAGATGAGTTGTCCCTGCTGAGCCTGGCCTCAGTTGTAGATTCATGAGCACGAGAGATTAGTAAGGTTTAGGGTGGTTTGATTTGTAGTGACAGATAAGGGGAACAGAAATTTATAAACTCAGGGCAGCAGCTCCTTCTCTGGGAGACTGGAGCTATGCCTATAACATGTCATGGATGTCCTGATTGAAGAAATAAAGCACATTTTGTGAAGCTAGGTGACACTGGCCTCAGTAATTCCGAGGTCCACTTACATGTTGCTGATTTAACTAGAGTTGAATGTGAAGAGTCCTCCCATTGCTGGAAAGTTTGCTCTTATGTTCTCTACAGTTAAAAACGTATTCCAGAAGAAGGGTGCTGAGGATAACTGAGAGGCAGAGCTGATTCACAAAGCTGAGGCTAAAAAAGGAAATGATTCATATGTTAAGAGTGTGAAATTCCATTCAACAAAACTTTATTGTACATCTAGGATGTGCCAGCCTAGGTACTAGAGACATACAGATAAAATCCCCATGGGTGCCTGGCCCACCGAGCTGAGGTGTCGGCACAGCCATTTCTCACTAGCCACTCTAATCTGGAGTGCTGGGTGTAAGGTCTCGGCATGAGCACCCTGTGAATAAGCATGAAGCACAAAGGAAAAAGAAAAAAAAAAAAGCAAGCTGCAAACCCTCTGAAAAAAGTGCTTCTGCACCTCTAGCTCTTGCGGAGGTTGAGATGTTCAGTGGAGTCTCCTATTGCAGGGGGACCTTCAAGATGGAGGAGGAGTAAGACGTGGAGATCACCTTCCTCCCCACAAATACATCAAAAATACATCTACATGTGGAACAACTCCTACAGAAACACCTACTGAATGCTGGCAGAAGACTTCAGAAAGATAAGAAAATCCCCACGTACCTGGCCATGTGGCTGACAGGGTCTTGGTACTCCAGTCTGGTGTCGGGCCTGAGCCTCCGAGGTGGGAGAGCTGAGTTCAGGACATTGGACCACCAGAGACCTCCCAGACCCACATATCAATCAGCAAGAGCTCTCCCAGAGATCTCTGCCTCAACACTAAGAGACAGAGATCTCTGTCTCAACCAGCTCCACCTAATGGCCAGCAGGCTCCAGTGCTGGATGGCCCATGCCAAACAACTAGCAAGACAGGAACACAACCCTATCCATTAGCAGAGAGGCTGCCTAAAATCATACTAAGATCACAGACACCCCAAAACACAGTGCCTGATGCAGCCCTGCTGACCAGAAAGACAAGATCCAGCCCCACCCACCAGAACACAGGCACCAGTCCCCTCCACCAGGAAGCCTACAAAAGCCACTGAACCAACCTCACCCACTGGGGGCAGACACCAAAAACAATGGGAACTACAAACCTGCAGCCTGCAAAAAGGAGACCCCAAACACAGTAAGTTAAACAAAATGAGAAGACAGAGAAATATGCAGCAGATGAAGGAGCAAGGTAAAGACCTACCAGACCAAACAAATGAAGAGGAAATAGGCAGTCTACCTGAGAAAGAATTCAGATAATGATAGTAAAGATGATCCAAAATCTTAGAAACAGAATGGAGAAAATACAAGAAACCTTTAACAAGGACCTAGAAGAATTAAAGAGCAAACAAACAATGATGAACAACACAATAAATGAAATTAAAAGTTCTCTAAAAGGACTCAATAGTAGAATAACTGAGGCAGAAGAACAGATAAGTGACCTGGAAGATAAAATAGTTGCAATAACAACTGCAGAGCAGAATAAAGGAAAAAGGATGAAAGAATTGAGGACAGTCTCAGAGACCTCCGGGCCAATATTAAATGCAACAACATTCGAATTATAGGGGTCCCAGAAGAAGAAGAGAAAAAGAAAAGGATTGAGAAAATATTTGAAGAGATTATAGTTGAAAACTTCCCTAACATGGGAAAGAAAATAGTCAATCAAGTCCAAGAAGTGCAGAGAGTCCCACAGAGGATAAATCCAAGGAGAAACACACCAAGACACATATTAATCAAACTATCAAAAATTAAATACAAAGAAAAAATATTAAAAGCAGCAAGGGAAAAGCAACAAATAATATACAAGGGAATCCCCATAAGGTTAACAGCGGATCTTTCAGCAGAAACTCTGCAAGCCAGAAGGGAGTGGCAAGATATATGTAAAGTGATGAAAGGTAAAAACCTATAACCAAGATTACTCTACCCAGCAAGGATCGCGTTCAGATTTGACGGAGAAATTAAAACCTTGACAGACAAGCAAAAGCTAAGAGAATTCAGCACCACCAAACCAGCTTTACAACAAATGCTAAAGGAACTTCTCTAGGCAGGAAACACAAGAGAAGGAAAAGACCTACAATAACAAACCCAAAACAATTAAGAAAATGGTAGTAGGAACATACATATGCATAACTACCTTAAATGTAAATGGATTAAATGCTCCAACCAAAAGACATAGACTGGCTGACTGGATATGAAAACAAGACCCATATATATGCTGTCTACAAGAGACCCACTTCAGACCTAGGGACACATACAGACTGAAAGTGAGGGGATGGAAAAAGACAGTCCATGCAAATGGAAGTCAAAAGAAAGCTGGAGGAGCAATTCTCATATCAGATAAAATAGACTTTAAAATAAAGACTATTAGAAGAGACAAAGAAGGACACTACATAATGATCAAGGGATCAATCCAAGAAGAAGATGTAACAATTGTAAATATTTATGCACCCAACATAGGAGCATCTCAATGCATAAGGCAAATGCTAACAGCCATAAAAGGGGAAATCGACAGTAACACCATAATCGTAGGAGACATTAACACCTCACTTTCACCAATGGACAGATCAACAAAAATGAAAATAAATAAGGAAACAGAAGCTTTAAATGACACATTAAACAAGATGGACTTAATTGATATTTGTAGGACACCCCATCCAAAAACAACAGAATACACTTTCTTCTCAAGTGCTCATGGAACATTCTCCAGGATAGATCATATCTTGGGTCACAAATCAAGCTTTGGTAAATTTAAGAGAATTGAAATCATATCAAGTATCTTTTCTGACCACAACACTATGAGACTAAACTGTAAAAAATACAAACACATGGAGGCTAAACAATATGCTACTAAATAACCAAGAGGTCACTGAAGAAATCAAAGAGGAAATAAAAAAATACCTAAAAACAAATGACAATGAAAACACGACGACCCAAAACCTATGGGATGCAGCAAAAGCGCTTCTAAGAGATAAGTTTATAGTGATAAAATCCAACCTCAAGAAACAAGAAAACTCAAATAAACAACCTAAACTTACACCAAAAGAAATTAGAGAAAGAAGAACAAAAAAAAAGAACCCAAACTTAGCCAAAGGAAAGAAATCATAAAGATCAGATCAGAAATAAATGAAAAAGAAATGAAGGAAACAATAGCAAAGATCAATAAAACTAAAAGCTGGTTCTTTGAGAAGATAAACAAAATTGATAAACCATTAGCCAGACTCATCAAGAAAAAAAGGGAAAAGACTCAAAACAACAGAATTAGACATGAAAAAGGAGAAGTAACAACTGACACTGTAGAAATAAAAAGGATCATGAGACATTACTACAAGCAACTATATGCCAGTAAAATGGACAACCTGGAAGAAATGGACAAATTCTTAGAAAAGGTCAAACTTCCAAGACTGAATCAGGAAGAAATAGCAAATATAAACAGACCAATCCCAAGCACTGAAATTCAAACTGTGATTAAAAATCTCCCAACAAACAGAAGCCCAGGACCCAATGGCTTCACAGGTGAATTCTATCAAACATTTAGAGAAGAGCTAACACCTATCCTTCTCAAACTCTTCCAAAATATAGCAGAGGGAGGAACACTCCCAAACTCATTCAATGAGGCCTCATCACCCTGATACCAAAACCAGCCAAAGATGTCACAAACAAAGAAAACGATAGGCCAGTATCACTGATGAGCACAGATGCAAAACTCCTCAACAAAATACTAGTAAACAGACCAACAGTACATTAAAAGGATCATACACCATGATCAATGGGGTTTATCCCAGGAAAGTAAGGATTCTTCAACATACACAAATCAATCAATGTGATACACCATATTAATAAACTGAAGGATAAAAATCATACAATAATCTCAATAGATGCAGAAAAATCTTTTGACAAAATTTAACACTGACTTATGATAAAAACTCCCCCAAAGTAGGCAGAGAGGGAACCTACCTCAACATAATAAAGGCCATATATGACAAACCCACAGCCAACATTGTTCTCAATGGTGAAAAACTGAAAGCATTTCCTCTAACATCAGGAACAAGACAAGGTTGCCCACTGTCACCACTCTCACACTATGTTGAATAACATAGTTTTGGAAGTTTCAGCCATGGCAATCAGAGAAGAAGAAGAAATAAAAAGAATCCAAATTGGAAAAGAAGTAAAACTGTCACTGCTTGCAGATGACATGATACTATACAAGAAAATCCTAAAGATGTTACCAGAAAATTACTAGAGCTAATCAATGAATCTGGTAAAGTAGCAGGATACAAAATTAATGCACAGAAATCTCTTGCATTCCTATACACTAATAACGAAAAATCTAAAAGAGAAATTAAGGAAACACTCCCATTTACCACTGCGACAAAAAGAATAAAATACCTATGAATAAACCTACCTAAGGAGACAAAAGACCTGTATGCAGAAAACTGTAAGACACTGATGAAAGAAATTAAAGATGATACAAACAGATGGAGAGATATACCATGTTCTTGGATTGGAAGAATCAACACGGAAAATAACTATAGTACTGAAAGCAATCTACAGATTCAGTGCAATCCCTATCAAATTACCAATGGCATTTTTCACAGAACTAGAACAAAAAATTTCACAATGTGTATGGAATCACAAAAGATCCCAAATAGCCAAAGCAATGTTGAGAAAGAAAAGCGGAGCTGGAGGAATCAGGCTCCCTGTCTATACTACAAAGCTACAGTAATCAAGACAGCATGATACTAGTACAAAAACAGAAATATAGATCAATGGAACAAGATAGAAAACCCAGAGATAAACCCACGCACATATGGTCACCTTATCTTTGATAAAGGAGGCAAGAATATACAATGGAGATAAGACAGCATCTTCAATAAATGGTGTTGGGAAAACTGGACAGCTACATGTAAAAGAATGAAATTACAACAACTTCCTAACATCATACACAAAAATAAACTCAAAATGGATTAAAGACCTAAATGTAAGGCCAGACACTATAAAACTCTTAGAGGAAAACACAGGCAGAACACTCTATGACATAAATCACAGCAAGATCCTTTTTGACCCACCTCCTAGAGAAATGGAAATAAGAACAAAAATAAACAAATGGGACCTAATGATACTTAAAAGCTTTGCACAGCAAAGAATCCATAAACAAGATGAAAAGATAACCCGCAGAATGGGAGAAAATATTTGCAAACAAAGCAACTGACAAAAGATTAATCTCCAAAATATACAAGCAGCTCATGCAGCTCAATATCAAAAAAAGAAACAACCTAATCCAAAAATGGGTAGAAGACCTAAATAGACATTTCTCCAAAGAAGGTATACAGATTGCGAACAAACACATGAAAGGATGCTCAACGTCACTAATCATCAGGGAAATGCAAATCGAAACTACAATGAGGTATCACCTCACACCAGTCAGAATGGCCATCATCAAAAAATCTACAGACAATAAATACTGGAGAGGGTGTGGAGAAAAGGGAACCCTCTTGCACTGTAGGTGGGAATGTAAATTGATACAGCCACTGTGGAGAACAGTATGGAGGTTCCTTAAAAAACTACAAATTGAACTACCACATGACCCAGCAATCCCATTGCTGGGCATATACCCTGAGAAAACCATAATTCAAAAAGAGTCATGTACCAAAATGTTCATTGCAGCTCTATTTACAATAGCCAGGAGATGGAAGCAACCTAAGTGTCCATCATCGGATGAATGGATAAAGAAGATGTGGCACATATATACAATGGAATATTACTCAGCCATAAAAGGAAACGAAACTGAGTTATTTGTAGTGAGGTGGATGGACTTAAAGTCTGTCATACAGTGTGAAGTAAGTCAGAAAGAGAGAGACAAATACCGTATGTTAACACATATATATGGAATCTAAGAAATAAAAATGTCATGAAGAACCTAGGGGTAAGACGGGAATAAAGATATAGACCTACTAGAGAATGGACTTGAGGATATGGGGAGGGGGAAGGGTAAGCTGGGACAAAGTGAGAGAGTGGCATGGACATATATACACTACCAAATGTAAAACAGATAGCTAGTGGGAATCAGCCGCATAGCACAGGGAGATCAGCTTGGTGCTTTGTGACTACCTAGTGTGATGGGATAGGCAAGGTGGGAGGGAGGGAGACGCAAGAGGGAAGAGATATGGGAACATATGTATATGTATAATTGATTCACTTTGTTATAAAGCAGAAACTAACACACCATTGTAAAGCAGTTATACTCCAATAAAGATGTTAAAAAAAATCTACAAACAATAAATGCTGGACAGGGTGTGGAGAAAAGGGAACCTCTTGCACTGTTGGTGGGAATGTAAATTGATACAGCCACTACGGAGCACAGTATGGATGTTCCTTAAAAAACTAAAAATAGAACTACCATATGACCCAGCAATCCCACTACTGGGCATATTCCCTGAGAAAACCATAATTCAAAAAGAGACATGTACCACAATGTTCACTGCAGCACTATTTACAACAGCCAGGAGATGAAAGCAACCTAAGTGTCCATTGACAGATGAAAGGATAAAGAAGATGTGGCACATATATACAATGGACTATCACTCACATATATACAATGGAATATTACTTAGCCATAAAAAGAAACAAAATTGAACTATTTTAGTGAGGTGGATGGACCTAAGAGTCTGTCATACAGAGTAAAGTAAGTCAGAAAGAGAAAAACAAATAACATATGCTAACATATATATGGAATCTAAAAAGAAAAACAAGATTCTGATGAACCTAGCGGCAGGACAGGAATAAAGCCGCAGAGGCAGAGAAAGGTCTTGAGGACATGGGGAGGGGGAAGGGTAAGCTGGGATGTAGTGAGAGAGTGGCATGGACATATATACACTACCAAATGTAAAATAGTTAGCTAGTGGGAAGCAGCCGCATAGCAGAGGGAGATCAGCTCGGTGCTTTGTGACCACCTAAAGGGGTGGGATAGGGAGGGTGGGAGGGAGATGCAAGAGGAAGGGGATATGGGGATATATGTATACATATAGCTGATTCACTTTGTTATACAGCAGAAACTAACACAATATTGTAAAGCAATTATACTCCAATAAAGATATTTAAAAAAAAATCCCCATGGGTGCATGGGTGGGGAGTGGGACCAATCATTGTCTCCCATTATGTTGAGAGCTATCGCAGAGGTTATGTGCAGGGTTCAGTGGGGCACGAGAGGGTATGCTCAACTTTTCCCGAAGAGGTCGCGAGAGACCTCAGGGAGGAGGTGGTATATCAGTGGAGTATTGAAGAATGAGTAGGGGTTCACCAGGAAGCCATGGGAGAGGCAGCTGTAGCTCAGGTGTTACATACATGCAGTCTGGAAGCAAAGTGCCTGTAGTCCGTTCCTAGTTCTATCACCATAAGCTTTGTAGACTAGGATAAGTTACCTAACCTCTCTGATCCTCAGTTTCATTTTCTATAATAGGAGCAACAATTGTGGTACTTTATAGGATTGTTCTGATGGCTAAAAGAGTTAAAACACGTAAATCTCTTAAAATAGTGTCTAGTATATTGCAAGTATGCAGTAAATGTTGGCTCCGACAGAGAAAATTGCCCCTGCAAAGGTATAAAGGCAAGAAACAGCTCGGTAGAGTGGGTGAGCTGCTGGCAGTTCACAAGGACTAGCACAGGGAGTTGATGGGGACGCAAGGGATGCAGTGAGCTGGCAAGCAGTGGGAGATGAAGCCACAGATGACAGCAGGAACCTGATCGTGAAAAAGCTTGTATGCAATGCATGGATTTTCTCTCCTAGTGTAGTTATTCTTCACCATGATGTGTCTCTGGAAGGAAATATCAGAATCACTGGGTAGGCAGTATATTTTGTTCAAAGCGTATTCAACATTATACATCCCCACTGTTTTGATAATGCACACTAGCAAACTCAAGGACAGGCAAACTCTTCTTGACACACAAGGCACTCTGTCTTCAGAGTGTGTGGGATCTGCCACTTCAGAGAAAGGCGAGGCAATGGGGCAGATCCAAAGCTCGGCAAGAATGAGACGGTTTTAAACTCTGGGGATGTGAGGGGCTGAGAACACTGGAGTGGGAAATAGGGAGGCACTGAAGGGTTGCAATCAGGCGAGAGTCATGATGAGCCTTGCATTTTGGAAAGAGGACTTTGGTGTCAGTCTGAAGGATGCACTGGATGGTAGAAGCAGCTGGTGAGTGCTGGAAGCAGACGAATAGAAGAATTTTGCAATGGTCCAGGCTAGCGATTATTAGGGCTTTAATGAAGGGAGTGGTCATGGAGATGGAGAGGAGGGGGCACAGCCTTTATGGTGGAATAGATGGATGAGGGATGTCATAAAACCCCCCAGATAGCTGAGTGCTCTTGGATTCCTCTGCCCATGACAGGGTCCTCGGCCCTCATTGTAAGCATCTCCCTGTCTTGTCTCTCAGATAAGACTGAACAGATTCATCCTTTGAACTCAAATTTGTGAGTTCCTCCACTGTGGCAGGCCCTGTGCTAGGCAATAAAAGTGAAGATTGCAACTGTTCTCTCCTGGGATTATCTCATTGTATATAGTCAAAAGACCACAAATAATCTTGACCCAGTAACGTGGGTTTTTTTCAGCTGAGAGCCAGAACCACAGGAAGGTCATTTCTTAAAACCCATAATCAGGCAGATTTCCTCCAGGTTGGTTTTAAAACCAGGTGCAGACCTCATTTCAGACTCCTGCCTGACTCAAGAACACTACCTTTGCTGTAAAGTAGAGACGTGAGGGGAGAAGAGGGCAGCCAAAACCATTCTGTTTTCACACCTAAATCCCTGGGGATTAGGCTCATCATCATATGGTGACTGGGAGGCTTCTGACAGGAAAAGCCAAGACATAAATCCTGTCCCTTGTAAAACCATGCGGGAAGTAGGCCAGCCCATGTTTGAGCGCCTCGTTCACAAAATCCCTCTGATTGCCAGGAGCGTCACTCAGCATCCGAATGCCTGTGGTTTCCCACCTATAAAGCGATGGGGACAGCCTGCTGGCTGTTGCTGTCTTCTTCCCAGGGGAGGAGGGAGATAGATGCCTGTGTGAATGCTTCCACGGTCTCTAGCTCTGAGCTTGTTAGTAGAGGGTGCTTCTTGGAAATGTGATGTCTTCTCGTGCAAAAACAATGTTTCTTTTCACACTTTATTTTTACAGTGATTAGCTGACCATGTAATTAAACCTGCACACAGGCCAAAGGATGTTGGACAAAGAATGCAAAAGGCAAAACACAGCAAAGATGCTGAATCTCCCTTGGTGAAAAGGGGAGACTCAGGGTCTTGGCTCCTGGCAGGGTCTGGGAATCTGAGGCAAGGGGGTTGGAGTGAGAGGGGTGTTTCAGGGGCCGGTGGGGGACTTCATTTGCCTATTGCCTCCTTCCAGTTCGTGGAACAGAGTGGCTACCTAAGGAGAGACATCTTGGGGTCAAACCAAAATCCATACAATGCCAGACTGACTTTCCAAGGCCTTTTGGAAAAGAGTAGAGAAAGAGAGAGACTCTATATGGTAAGCCCTGGGATGGAGACTAAGAAACTGGTTAGGAGTTTTAAAAAAAATTGACAGAGAGGATAGGAAGCCTGGATAAGCTTTCTGACCTAAATAAAGAACAAGGGGATGAAGGCTTTCAGTACGTCCAGTAAAGCAGCTATAGAAGTACTGACCTGACTCGCCAAGATACCAGGATCTGATTCTGGATGCCCCACCCACCTGGGGAATCAAGGAACTGGAGAGCAGGATTTAGCTCCCCATTTTACAGATAAGGAAACTGAGGCTGAGGGAGGTGAAACAAATCACCCAAGTTTATACATCTAGTGAATGACAGAGCCAGGATTAAATCCAGGCCATGTGACTAAATATCATATCCTTTGCATTATACAAAATGTTTTACAAATGTCTGAAGAGGGGCGAGAATTCTGGGTTCCCAAATTACAAGACAGCTGTGAATCAACTGAACAAATAAGACTGATAGTGGGTGCCAGTAACTGGAAATGAGCCAGGGAGGTACCGAGGATGCAGAGCAGGAGTACAGAAAGGCAGGCATCTCCAAGGCATGCAGATGACGTTGGGGACTGGATTCAGAGGTGGGGTCCTCTGCAGAGAGATGTCACAGGACTATCAAGACAGACACACACTTGTCTGTCAGCCGAGGGATACAGGTTGTTCTCTGAAAGACATTTACTACCTCAGTTTCTTAAGCGGAACACACAGGGATGACTACATAATTAGAGGGTCCCAGGGCAAAAGGAAAATGTGGGCCACTTGTCCAAAAAGCAGAAAAAAGGTGTTAAAGGTATTAGAATATAACACTTTTCCCCGCCTTTGGTTCTCTTTCTCAATCTGTCCTTGTATTTTTATTTGCTATTTAATGATGCACTCCCTCAGGCATGGGAATTCTCACCAGGTGAGTGCAGCCCTCACAGACATCTGAGGTTCCACTCTGGCTCTGCAATTTGTCAGGTGTGCAAGCAGCCCGCCAGCTGCAGGGCGCCCCCTCCTGCCACCAAGCACCGTGCCCAGGCTGGGGGGCGAGGAAGTCATCCTCCCCTTCCCACAGGCCCACAGTCCCAACTCACTCACAGTGCACAGCTGATGTCCAAGGGATGGCAACCTCTGTCCCAGGACGCGCGCGGTACTGGGTTAGCGGCAGTCAAGGTAACGCCAGCCCCATCAGGAATGGTTGCCACCATGCTGCCATGCTCACCTCAGCTTCCATCCTGCTGTGCTTGCACCCGGGTCCGCGCCAGAGGCAGAGGGCAGGGGTGGGGAGGTCAAGCAGGCTGGTACTTGGGGGCAGGGGAGTGGGCTACTGAGAACCCACCCTGGAGAGGCAGGAAGGCAGCAGGAGGAAGAACGAATGTGAGCTGAGCCTCCAAGTCCCTGAAACATACTCTATTTTCGTAAGTCAAAATATGACTTACAGGGCTTCCCTGGTGGCGCAGGGGTTGAGAGTCCGCCTGCCGATGCAGGGGACACGGGTTCGTGCACCGGTCCGGGAAGATCCCACATGCCGCGGAGCAGCTAGGCCCGTGAGCCATGGCCGCTGGGCCTGTGCGTCCGGAGCCTGTGCTCCGCAACGGGAGAGGCCACAACAGTGAGAGGCCCGCGTACCGCAAAAAAAAACAAAAAACGAAACTTATGAAATACAGTATCAAAGATAACATTATTAAGAATTTCAAGGTGGGGCTTCCCTGGTGGCACAGTGGTTCAGAATCTGCCTGCTAATGCAGGGGACACGGGTTCGAGCCCTGGTCTGGGAAAATCCCACATGCCGCGGAGCAACTAGGCCCGTGAGCCACAACTACTGAGCCTGCGCGTCTGGAGCCTGTGCTCCGCAACAAGAGAGGCCGCGATAGTGAGAGGCCCGCGCACCGCGATGAAGAGCGCCCCCTGCTTGCCACAACTAGAGAAAGCCCTCGCACAGAAATGAAGACCCAACACAGCCGAAAAAAAATAAATACATACATAAATAAATAAAAAGCCAAGCATTTGAAGCCCTTTAAAAAAAAAAAGAAGAAAAGAAAAAGAATTTCAAGGTGGTGACCACAGAACATTAAACCCCCAAAGCAGGGTTCTTTTAAGGGCAGGGTCCTGGTTGCACGCTCTTGAAACCAGCCCTGAGAATATGCAAATCCCGGTAGCAATGGCTTTAAACAGATTACCACCCAGTAATCTGAGGAATGCTAAGGTCCCCATCCACCCCCCTCCTCCACCCCCAAGCCTTCTAACTTCCTACGGCCAATGTCCAGATGGCTTCCGTGATCTCCCTGGAAGTCAGGAGCATTTCCTCTGTGGCCCCTGGTGCTATACTCCATTCTGCAGCCTCTAGTGCTGCTGCAACTACTGTTGCTGTCTCCCTGACCCAGACAGGTAAGAAGGGCTCTCTTCCTACAGGTGATTATGTTCTAGAAGGTGTGGCCTTTGCATTTCTCCTATACCCTGAATCGTAGAATTTGGGGAAAGTCTGTTAGCACTACTGTGACTATATAATTACCTTATCATCTGCACTGAACATGAAAGGGGGTTAAATTAATAATTACACTAGGACAACTGGAGTAAATGGAACAGTCTCAGGCAAACCAGGACCCGAGGTCATCTCACTTGGAACTGAATAAGACATTTGGTTGGTCTTATGCAGTGTCACACACTTAAAACTTCTAATACTGCCACCTCAAACCAGTTCCTTAATATGAATCCCATGCATCTCCATTCTCTCCCTCCTTACGGTAGCTTCCCAGCACTTCCAAGAGAAAGGTCAGCCCTTCCCTGTTCTAGCTCTGTTTCCCAAATAATATTCCTAATCTCAGCTTCTGTGAACCCAAATAACAGTTGTGAAGTTCCTCATACTCTTTCTCTGCTATGAAGCCTAGGTGATCATTATTCAAATTTGATTTTTAGTGAGCTGTCTTGGGACTCCAAGGTTTGGAGTGGGAATGAGAACAGCGATGAAGGTGTCTCTGGTATCCTTGCTTTGTCTGTAAGTGGATTGATTTTTCTTTACTTTCCAACAGCTATTGGGAAGAACTGAACACCCACCCCCGCACATCCATGTGTGCTCATGCTCTTTCAAAGGTGCCAGAGGATTGGTGTCACTAGCTGAGAAATCTTAATTGGCCTTAAATAACATATTTCAGAGTTCAGAAGGGATTTTATTAATGATTTCATTCTAAAGGTAGAGTTCACTATTGTTTAACCTTTGCTATAAAGGTAATTGCTCAGCCCAAACTATTCTTCTAAGAGGGTGAAATCATTCTTACATTTTTTGAAGAGACTATCAATAAAAGAGAGATTTCCTTTATCCTGCTATGAGCTACCCCCACACACACCTTTTTTTTCCCCCTCAGATGCTATCCCTCTTCCCTCCATGGGAATGTGGTCACAGAAAATCAACTCACTGGGTTTCCCATTTGACATCTGAAATGATTTTTATCTTCGTATTATTTTTCTTGAACAAGAACCACCTTTTTGAAGAGTTCTATTTATGCCAGGAAACACAAGTATAACCTTTTTGGTTCCTTCTGAACAAAAACAACTTCAAGGGGGTATAACTTCAGTAGCGTCAGCCCTAAGCACTTGGAAAATTTATGGCTCAGCAAGGGTGTCCTCCAAATCTTCCCTTACAATAGGACAATAGTGGGAAGCCTAATCTTAAGCTCTCAAAATTTTTTTATCACTTAATAATTTTGTTTGAAAGTTACCATTCAAGCAACTATCTTCCCACTCTTCTCTCTCTCTATACCAGTCTTCCTTACTTTATTTTTTTTTTCTTTTTTTTAATTGGGCTAGGATCCACAAAGTGGACACAAAGTTTTTTGATCAATCATTTTTTGAGAGTCCTGTAGCATCCCAATTCAGCCTCACCAATATTATAGTCACCATAAATTTATTACATAAAAATATATGTTTGGCCGAATAAATGTGATAGGCTAAATTGTGTCCCCTCAAAATTCATGTCTAAGTCCTAACCTCCAGTATCTCAGAATGTGACTACATTTGGAAATAGGGCCTTTGAAGAGGTGACTAAATTAAATGAGATCATTAAGGTGGGTTCTAATCCAATATGATTTAGTTTCTGAAGAGGAGAATAGATTAGGACACAGACACACACAGAAGGAACATACTATGAAACATACTGGAAACAATCTCTTGCCTGATATATGTATTGAGATTTTTTATCACTCTATGGATTACCTTTTCATTTTCTTGATGGTGTCTTTTGACAAGCAGAAGATTTTAACTTTAATGATGTCCATATTTATCCATTTTTCCTTTTAATAATTGTTGATTTTTGTGTTCAAAGATATCCAAAAGTTACAAAAAAATTTCTCCTATGTTTTCTTCTAAAAGCTTTGTAGTCTAGTTTTTACTTTTAAGTATATGATTAATTTTAAGATTTCCTTTTGTATGTATATGGTATAAGGTAAGGGTCAGTGTTGTTTTTATGTACTCATGGTGGCTGTTCAATTGTCCTAGCACTGTTAGTTGTAAAGACTCTTCTTTTCCCATTGAATTACCTTGGCATCTTTGTCAACAATTTATTGACCATATTTCTGTGAGTCTATTTCTGGACTCGCTATTGTCCAATTGCTCTGTATGTCTGTTCTTACGTCAATACCACATCCTCTTAATTACTGTAGCTTTATAGTAAGACTTCAGGTCCAACTTTGTTCCTCTATTTCAAAATTGTTTTGGCTATTCTAGGTCTTTTACATTTCTGTATAAATTTTAGTATCAGCTTATCAATTTCTCCAGAATCTGCCAGGATTTTAATTGGGCTTGTGTTAAATCTATGGGTCAATTTCAGAAGAATGGACATTTTAATAATGAATCTTCTTATGCATGAACATATGTTTTCTTTCCAATTTTTTAGGTCTTCAATGTCTCAGCAATGTATTTTGGTTTTCACTGTACAGGTGTTGTATACATTTTGTTAAATTTATCCCTAAGTATTCAATATTTTTTGATGTTGGTAAATATTTTTAGATATTTTTAAAATGTGATTTCCTAATTGTTTGTTCCTAGTATATAGAATTACAATCGTTTTATATATTGACATTGTTTTCTGAGGCCTTGTTAAAACCCCTACTAGTTCCAATAGTTCCACTGTAGATTCTTAGAATTTTTTGTGCACACAATTATGTGTCTGTGAATAAAAATGGTTTTACTACTTTCTTTCCAATCTATGTGATCTTTATTTCTTTTTATTGCCTATTGCACATGTTAGGTTTCCAGTACAATGTTGAATAGAAATGATGAGAAGAGACATTCTTATATTTTTCTGTTCTGAGTGTAAAAGCATCCACCATTTTGACACTAACTTTGATGTTAGCCTAAGTTTTTCCACAGATGTCCTTTGCCAGGTTGAGGAATTTCCCCATCTACTCCTAGTTTGTTCATGGCTTTTACCATGAATAATTGTTAAATTTTGTCAAGTGCTTTTTTTAAAAAAAAAGTCTATTGAGATTATCCAATGATTTTTCCCCTTTAGTTTGCTAATGTGACAAATAAATTTGATTTTCAAATGTTAAACCAAACTTGAATTTCTTAGATAAAGTCAGCTCCTATTGGAAGTCCCGACCAGCTTTGTGCTGCCTCATCAAAGGAACCAGCAACAGTTGAGTGGAGCATCTTCCTCAGAAGTCTGAGCACCAGCTCTGCAGGGGCTTTTCCTCTGAGACCCCGAAGTATGCAGGCCCTTCTCAGAGGTCTGGGGGCCAAGTACTCAGGGTCAATTCTCCGGGTAGCTAATTTCTGGTAATCCCACCTCCTCCTTTTCTCCTCCCAGTCCTAGGGCTCATGGTGCTTTCATAAAATCACGGTTCCTCAGAGATGAAAACACCTTAGAGATCATTTAGTATAACCTTCCAGCCAATGTATGAATCATTGCTACAATAGTTCTGTTAAATGGTCATCCATGCTAGGCTTGAAATCACCTGAGACAATGAACCCAGTACGTCCTGCAAATACAAAGAAGTTAAGGAAATCAAGGTTAAGAAGAGATGCTGTTATAGTTGGTGCTTTAGCGTTCCTGAGCAGTGCTAAAAGGCTATTATCCACCGTTTAACCTGTTTCAGTGTTTTTGTTTTTGTTGGCTGGGTTCTGCAAACTCTATGGACCTACTCTCTGGATTCCATGGGTTATTCATGGAAAAACTTTTTAAAAATGTATTTCTATAGAAGTCTTAAAAAATAATATAGGTAGGATGATCTCCATGACCATAAAGAGCTTTAACAGGGTAGCCACACATTTTCAATGCCCGTGTTCACTTTGTGTTTGTATTTACAATCTACTTGAGAGACTATTATTGGTTAAGAACAAAGACACTGGATCAGGGGGCCTGGTTGGAATTCAAGATCGGCAACTCACTATATGTGTGACTTTGGGCAAATTATGTTGCCTATCTGTGTCTCAGTTTCCTCGTGTGTAAAATGGAGATAAACTATCTCATTGATAGGATTGTTGTGAGGATTAAATGATTTAATATATTAGAACAATGGTAAGTGCTATATAAATGTTTGGTGGTATCACTAGACAGTATTAGCTTAATTATTGCCAGCTATTAACAGAAGACAGAATTCATATATACCTTAATCATTATGTTTAAGTGAACACTAAACATCAAAGCACATTGAACAAAGGATTCATAGTACTTGCAGTATAAAAAGTAGTAAGAGAATCAAGTAATTATATAGTACAAGGTACCGTAAACATATCCCACAACACAGAGAGTAGCAATTTAGTCTCACTAAAATAATATCACATTAATGTTTGTCATATTAATGTTCATTTAAGTGTTACTGCTTTTATAGTTTGCTTATATTTAATTTTCAATTGGTTTTCTATTTATATGTCATAAAGACTAGAAACAAGTGGAGTTGATGTTTAGTTTTATGTTGTATATATTTAAATAACATGCTACTGAAGATAATTTGTCAACAGTGAAAGTCCATGAGACAGTTTTTCCCTTTAAAGTAGGTCCATGCATTACTCAAATTTGAGAACTACTGACATAGCAAGGCCAGTCCTAATGAAGCACTATCCCTGGTGGTAGCTGTAAGTGGAAAAGACACGAGACAGGTTATTTCTGTCCAAGGCCAGCCATGAGGGAACCAGTGGTGGCCACTCTGAAGCTCCTAAATCAGGGAGGCTCAGGCACCAGATTTAGGATCCAGGTAGGAAATTGGGAAAAGGAACACCTAGAAGAGATTAAGTACCTATGATGGAAGCAAAATGAAGAGCCAGAGGTGGGCTGGATGATGCAGAACCAACAAGCGTTTGAGTCCCTTTAAGTGCCAGACACGGCCTTCATAACAAGTCTGTCAGTTGAGGGCCTTATTCTCCACTTTTCAGATGAGGAGAATGAGGTTCAGGGAAGATAATAACTTGCCTACAGTCACAGAGCTAGAAAGTAGCAGAGCCGGGGCTCGCGCCCAGGCTGCCTGGCTCCAAGCTGATCATCTTGCACTATTGCTTTGTCCCTGAAAGCCACAGGCAAACTCTGAGGTGAAGACCTGTGACTAGAGCCCCTGCCCAGGAATTCCAGAACACAAGCCTTATTGGAATGGCAAGACCAGAAGGGCCTCTCTGATTACTTCTTGGCTTCTGATCCACAGAGGGCCGAGGCCTGTAGGATTGGGTACTTTGATGGTTAATTTTATGTGTCAACTAGACTGTGTTATGGGATGCCCAGATAGCTAGTTACACGCGATTCCTGGGTGTTTCCAGAAGAGATTAGCATTTGAATCGGTGGGCTTTGAGTAAAGCAGATGGCCCTCCCCAGTGTGCATGTGTATCATCTAACCCACTGAGAGCCTGAATAGAACAGAAAGGCAGAGGAAGGGTAAATTTTCTCTCACCACTTGAGCTGAGACAGCCATCTTCTGCCTTCAGTGATCCTGGTTCTTGGGCTCTCAGACCCAGACTGGCTCTCGGGCCTTCTAACTACACTACTGGTTTTCCTGGGGCTCCAGCTCACAGAGGACAGATCATGGGACTTAGCCTCCACAACTGTGAGAGCTAATACTGTCACTCAAAAACTGGGTTTGCCTCTTAGTGGGTGTTGAGCCAAAAGACATCACCAAACCAAAGATCGGGAGAAGCAGGGATTTATTATTACTTGCAGCAAGTAAGGAGAACACCGGGGATCCTTCCCAAAGCAGTGTCTCCTCTAACAGCAAAACTGGGGACGTTTTAAGCATATCCATGAAAGGGTTTGGGCGATTGACAGAGTCCAAGCTTTAGTTGATTCAAGTCAGGTGGGTCAGAAAAGGTGAACATCCTCATCCCTTAGGTTCCTATTGATCTGGTGGTTCAGGCTAATCTTCACTGTTGAAACAGAACTGGGAGTCTTTACAACTGATTATCTTTGCTATTGTTACTTCTCTTGCCTGATAACAGTTGTTTGTTTCTGCATTATTCCCCCTCCCCCCCCGCCCCCCCCACCCCCCTTAAGATCATTAATTACTGAGACCTGTTCAAGGGCAAGCATCGTGGCCAGGCTTAGCTCACTAAATGGCTTAGGCCCAAAATGGCTTCTCTTATGTCAAGAAAGCCATGCTTGGTTCTCTTTCTCCAGGGACCCCCTACCCTAGCTGCTTATAATACCTCATTATAATAAATCTCTTACTAGTACTATATATATATATATATACATATATATATATATATGTATATATGTCTTTTGGGTTCTGTTTCTCTAGACAGCCCTGATTAATACAGTCAACACTCTCAGGGTCAGCCAGAGGGCTGGCTCTCAGCATTCTGACAGTTCTAGCTGCGGCTCAAGCTGGAGGAGCATCTCTACCAGGAGCTTCTTTCTTTCCTTAACCCAACTATGTTAAGGAAGAACTACTGCCACTTATTTTCATAAGTCAGTTCATGACCTCAAATAGCTGTAGGTCCAAATATGCCTGGGAAAAATAGGTTTTTTCTTCCTCAGTTTACATGTGATTTTCTGCTAAGGAAGTGGAGGTGTCCATGTCTTACTGCTGGGAGAATCCTTTTCTCCCAAAATAGAGTGGGTGATGGAAGAAAGCATAAGGACCAATGCCTCCCTCTCCCTCCACCCAAGTTTTTGCATTTTACTGGTTCTTCTCCACTAGAAAGCTATACGCTAAACCTATCATCCTCAAACATTCACATGACAAGTTAGAGTTAAAACACCCCTAGGGGGGACTTCCCTGGCGGTCCAATGGTTAAGATTTTGCCTTCCAATGCAGGGGGTGCGGGTTCGATTCCTGATCGGGGAGCTAAGATCCCACACGCCTCGCAGCCAAAAAAAACCAAAACATAAAACAGAAGCAATATTGTAACAAATTCAATAAAGACTTTAAAAATGGTCCACATCAAAAAAATCTTTAAATCAACAACAACAAAACACTCCTAGCTGCTCAGTTTTCAGAAAGCCCAGTCCCCAAATACAGAGACCACTTTTGTGAAAATGCCCATTCCCTCCTCCTTCGCAGCGTTCCCTAGGGACTCCTAGAGGCTGAGAGCCTAGTTCTGTCACGACTAGGCTCTTCCAGCTTCGGCTACAATGTAGGGTAAGGGCCACTTAATATTTCTTCCAGGGGGTTCACCATATTGTTAAGGTCAGATGTGGTTTTTGTGGAGTACAGTTAACATAAATATTTCAAAATTATTGATAGCTTTAAAAAGTTTCAGCTTTACAGCTAATTTTAGGTAATGTCCTGTAAATTCTTATAACTGTCAAATTTAGCAAAAACTTTATCAAGCTGTAAGGTCTGGAAAGAATCTTCACAGACCAGCTTCTGGCTCCATAAATTCCAAACCTTGTTTCCACATATTCTCCACTCTCCACAAACTTCTGGTGCCACAGGAAACATTCATATCACAATACGACCTCTGGCCTCGAACCGTCAGGTCACGACGCCAGGTAAGTCAGCACAGAAGGCCACGTATCTCCAAAATGCCTATGGTCATTCCAATACTACTCGACATGCAGGAGAGTGTGAAAGAGAGGAGGGTGAGGGGGAAGGGGCCATTTAAACTAAGTGCAGTTGAGTGTAACGTACTGCAAATCTCACAAGACAAATGACCGCGTGAACACATTACTAGAGTCCTCCCCACAGTCCTGGAAGTCACTGGTGCAAATAAGCCATAAAACTTAAACTTCATTAGCTTCCTAACCTCTCTGCCTTGCATTTGGGGTGTGTGAATTTCTTTTTCTTCACGGTCCATTTTTCTTTAGTGTTCATAGTGGCTTTAAAGGTGCTCATATATTTCTTGATTTTACTTTCTTTATGAGATGGACTTCCTAGATGGCTGAGATAGATCATTAGTCATTTAATTGTTATTTAAATAATGAATCTCCCTGCTGTGCTTTACCTGAATGCATATTACAGAGTTGCCATGGGAGAAACAGCCATTTGAAGGGCCTTGCGCTTGTGACTTTCAATTTGGAACTTCAATCTAAAACTAAAGTTTGTTATCTCTGACCATGGCGTCTTAATATTTATGGTACATCTTTTCTGGTTGGTCAGTAATTTAGACCTCAGGTACCTCATGTTCAGCTACTCAAGAGGGTGACGGTCCATCTCTTTGCAGTGTCCCTCATGACTCCCCAAAGTGAATTGCATGTACAACACATTGCCTATATGAGTTTAGTGATCCCAAACAGAATCTCCAAATTTGGTGAAAATCTAGACAGCTGTTGCCATGTGATTTTTATTTATTTATTTATTTACTTATTGCCTCACCCTGTGGTTTCCCCAACCAGGGATTGAACTCGGGCCATGGCAGTGAAAGCGCTGAGTCCTAACCACTGGACCACCAGGGAATTCCCCATGTGATATATTTACGAATAAACCCAAAATACTTTTACTTGTATGGTTTCATGCTCTACATCATTCCTTAAAGGATTTGAGGCATTACATGATTATAATTTTTTTAATGCCGTTCTCTTACAAATAGAAAAAAACTAGAACCGGAAGCGAAAAATAAAACTTGGAGGAAAAGGAAATGGTGTAGAATGGTCAGAGGGCAAAGTTTGTACACAGAAAAGCAGAAATGCAGACATGATGACCACATCTGGGTTAGTGAACTCTGAACTTCTTTGTGAAAAATATAAAAAGGGAAACCTGATTAGTTACAAGATACACACAAATGAGCAGATCAAACCATCACTATTTTTCAGAGGCTCAGCTTTTCCTGGTTCTGAGATAGGGCTCAGGATATATTTCATTCACCGTTTAAATTCCAGAGCGGTGCCTGGTACTCAGTAAACACTCATTAAATATTTGTTGGGAAAATGAATAAATAGACGCATGAAATCAGTGTTTGCTTTCTCTAATAAGTTGAAAATTATTTAAAGGCCTGTCCTGTGCCTCGTTCATCTTTATGTTCCCCAAAATGCTTACTATGGTTCATTCTTTCATTCAGCAAGCAGTTATTGAGGGCTTACTATGCACCAGGCATTGTTCTAGGCTCTAGGAATGCGATAGTGAACAAAACATTCTAATGAAGAAACAAACAATACATGAGATAATTTGTATATAGATGTACATATTTATATTTATATCGTATGTCAGATAGTGAGTGAGCCTTTAATATAGTGAGTACATATTTGAATTCCGTATGAACTCCAAGAGGAGCCCCTCCCCCAGAAAACCCTGGAGGGTCTTCTAACCAAGTCCTCACAATTGTGATATGACAGCAGGATCTGGGGAATGGCTTCACTGGAGGCCTTAGAATGGTCCCTGTATCTTGTGCCTTCTGATAGTGGCTGGCATGTCTTTTGAAAATCCTAAATCAGACGACTGTGGGGTGGGAGACCTTGGAGCCCAGAAGCTGTCTTGGGAAACCCCGTCCTTCTCAAATTAAGCAGTGGGAGCCTGAACTGAGGCCATCTTTAGAAACAGAATTTCCTCAGGGCCCTGTTATAGCTCTGAGCCATTCTACTTCCTACTAAGGGAACGCCCAGGATGGGGTCACCCCACTCAGCCACATGCCCCCGGTCAAACACGGTCATTGGCTCCTGAAGAATGTTCCCTTCGCTTCTCCTTTGGCTCTCCTTCTGCATACAGGGACTGTTCCAGCATCCCTGTTATCTGTGGCGCCACGAAGACTAAGAGTCCCGTGACAGCAAGGGCTGGTAGGGCGTGCTCTGGAGGCTGCCTGACGGCCAGGGCCCATTAACCTCCTTTTCCAGCTCATTGTTTTACAAGTGGTCATGGCCACCTCTCGCCCAGTCAGAAGCTAGTAGCAGCTTTATAGCCTATTTACAGAAAATGGCTCAGCACTTAGGCATTTTCTGGTGCCCCAGGGTTCAGAGTGAAATTAATTTCCATTACCTCCCATAATAAATCACCTCACCCAACACATGTATGAAATTCCAGTCAGGAGACTCAAGTCATTCTGGGGCTCCACAGAAAAGCATACACCCTTCAGCTTCCACTTCATTTCTCTGCTTGGGGTAGAGCTGATAGGACCCTACAAAACAATTAGGTTCCAAGAGAGCCAATGGAATGTGAAGCAGCCCTAAAACACAGATGGGAAGCTGGCCTGATGATCCTGGGTTTATACAGAGGAGAAGGGGGAATTTTTTCTCTCCTGGAATGCTTTTTGGTCCCTGTCTTCTCTCTCTCTGGCCTTTTTTTTTTTTTAATCACAGGCACAGATGATGCACGGAAGCTAATAAAGTGATCAGGACAATTGAAGCCTCCTCTGTTTGACATCATAATCTGGACCTGGTTGGAAACACTTTGCGGCCTTTGGGGGGATGTGTGTGGCTAGTCATTCTAATTCTCAATCTTTTGATAAAAGAAACTGCTGAATGATCACAAGACCAGTGTACAGCTGGATAATGAAAAAAAGTAAATAGCAAGGTACCGCATCACTGAGACAAATCCATGGAGGCCGAACGGATGGTGAGCATGACTCACACTCAGGGAATCATGACTGAGGAATTTAAGGCAGAAAGGCAAAGGGAGAGGGAAGGAGAGAGGCCCAGAATCTATGCGCTGGAAGGGTTTTACAAAGCCCTGAGTCCAAAGAATTGGACAGGACATTATAATAGTAACTAATGCTATTTGTTTGGGCCCCCACTGTGACTAAGGGACTAATCTGCAACATTTGTACCAATTACATCCCACAGAAACCCCATTATCTTGGTGCTCTTTCCATCAGAATCACAGGTAGAAGAGAAGGAGATGCAGATCCCCAAAGCAAGGAGCTAGAGGCTGGACATGGTGACTAGAAGAAAGGGGAAGGGTACTGGTCAGACAAAAATAGCCCATCTTCACGCCAGGCTCTCTCCACATAACACTCTGCATTGGTAGAACTGTCTGTAGTTCTACAAGTTGAAAAATTTTGTTCTTAAAAATTAAAAGAAAAAGAAAAGAAAACCTACCTCATAGGGTTTCTATTTTTATCCTTGTTTGCAAAGGAGAAAACAAAAACTCCGTGGAATAAGAAAAATTACCCTAAATCATGTCACCAAGAAGTGACGGAGTCAGGTTTGGAACCAGGTCTTCCTGAACCCAGAAATTAAGTTCTTAATATCATGCTGTTTCTCTGTAACTCAATGAGTTGGAAGCCCAACTGGGACTTAAATCTGCAGCCCAAACTAATGTTTTATTCATAGAGATGGATGGATGGATGGATGGATGGATGGTGGATGGATGAATGAAGTGATAGGGAGGTAGGTAAGTTGACAGATGATAGATCGATAGATAGATAGACAGAATCTTTATAAGTGCTTTCTGATGACATAAGTAACACAGTTTCACTATACATATTCAAGCACTATAGATATAGGAAATGAGGGTACCTTGTAAGCAAGCCCTCTGAAATAATTGCTACTGTTGGATAGAGGGGCCTTCAATTCTTTCCATTTATGACATATGTTATGCCAACATAATTTTTTTGAAAACAGAAGCACCTTTCCCTCAATTTTGCTGTGAACCTAAAACTGCTTTAAAAAATCAAGTCTGTTTTTAAAAATGAAAGCATCTTATACATATTGTCCTGCAACTTTTTTCTTAATATATCACACTATTTCATGAACTATATACATTTTTAGTTTGAAATCAAATTTTTACACAATTAATTGTTTCCTTGCAATGAACATCAGTTTTCTCAAGTTATTGCTGGTGCTCTTTCCATTAACATGGTGGGTCTAAAACTTCAGCAGGCATGAGCATCACTTGGGGAGCTTATGAAAATGCATATTCATAGACACAAAGGCTAGAGATTCGTTTTCAAAAGATCCAGAGTAGAACTTGGGAATTTAGATTTTTTTTTTTTTTGCGGTACGCGGGCCTCTCACTGTTGTGGTTTCTCCCGTTGCGGAGCACAGGCTCCGGACGCGCAGGCTCAGCGGCCATGGCTCACGGGCCCAGCCGCTCCGCGGCATGTGGGATCCTCCCGGACCGGGGCACGAACCCGTGTCCCCTGCATCGGCAGGCGGACTCTCAACCACTGTGCCACCAGGGAAGCCCAGAATTTAGATTTTTTAATGAACACAACTTCTTCCTCCAGGGATCTATAGATGCAAGTGATTTTGAGAACATACTTTGCAAAAAAAAGTTTCATCTTCCTCTTTGTATCTTGGCAGTATAGTCCTTCCATTCTGACATTCAAACTTAAGAAACACCAATTAATTGGCTAGAGTGATATAAATCTGAATATGCAAATTTGAAATATAAATGCTGTTTGAGATCTAAATGGGCTTGCTTCTGTCTTTCTCATCCCTGCCCTTGGCTCCAGTCTTTCATTATTTAAAATATGCCGGCTCTAGGAAAGCACATGGTGGAGAGCACATCCCAATTTTGCAGATGAGAAAACTGAGGCACAGGAAGGTTATGTGGTTGGCACATGATCCCTAAGTCAGGAGCTGTTGGGATCCAGGTCTGCTGAGCCCTGGTCTGATGCTCTTTGCACCAGTGCTAACAAGCACATAGGGTGCACCACATTCAAATATATTTCAGATGTATTATACCACTCAGTCTTCACAATGGCCTTAAGCAAAAGGTACAGGTATTCCCACGCCCCACTTTTTGTAAGTTCACTTTTCGCCACTTCACTTTTACCAAAGACTTATATTAGTGTTTGTTTTCGCTAACTGAAAGAAATCTGTAGAGGATTTTTTGCTTTTAGGGTAAAAGGAGAAAAGCGAAAATTGTGGTCAGCATTTGTTCTGCAGCGAGCTGTTTTAGAGGCATCACGCGCCCCGAGCAGGGGGAGTGACACTGCCTAGCACCTTCCCCAGGAACCACACTCAGCATCAAGCCGACATCCCTTTGAACCACGTCTGTGAGCACCTGTGCTTATTTATTTTGTGCATCCGTTAGCAAGATATGTACTAAGGTAATTGCTTCTTCGCTTTACTCCATTTCTACTTATGAAAGATTTCATAGGAAAGCTTTACTTTCAGATAGCAGGGAAACCTGTATTATCACCTATTTTACAAACAAACCCAGAGCCCTACTAGACTTAAAATTTCCCCAGGGCAGGGTTTACATCACACGTGTCAGTGAATTCACCCAAAGTTACCTAGACTGAACGTGGCAGGGTCGGGACCACAGGCAGATCATTTCTTTGTTCAGCACAGACTTACAGGAAGGCTCTACCTGTGGTGCAAAGCCAACAGCTACCTGTGCAGTGAGCTCTGGGAAGGGGAGGGGCTGCAGAGCGAGAAGCAGACAAAGACCTGGATTCACTGATCACCTCCTCTATGCAGGGGCTTTACTTCCATTACTGCATAAACTCCATTAGAATCCATCCCCCGGAGCTCCTGAAATAATGGATTCATCCAGTTTTTATATTTTAATTTATGAATTGAGAGGACTCATACTCTCCTCTTGTCAAGATCTGTGGTTAGGACAGCATATCAAGGATAACTATTGGGAAAAAGCAGCATTAACATCTCATCTGAATTCCAAGATCCAGGCTGGATGGAAAAATGCCTTGAGACTGGCTAGAGATGGGCCTCAGTTCAGACTGAATGCCATTCAACTCAACAAGTCTCCACACAGTGCCATTCCCGTGGCAGGTGTGCATTAAGCACTGACAACCCGAAAATGAGGAAGACCGTCCTGCGCTCAGTCTGAAAGGGGAGATGGATGGGAAGAGACGGAGGCAACATAACCTGTGGGTTCTGGAGTCAGAGAGCCTGGGTGGAATCCCTGATCCAGCCTTTACTGTGTGACCTGGGGCAAACTTCTGAACCTCTCTGTGCCTTAGTTGTTTCACTGGTAAAGGGAGAGATATGATATTAGTCCTACCTTATGTATTATTGTTGCAAGGATCAACTGACTTAATACATGTGAAGTGCTTAGGAGAATCCCTAGCATGAGGTAAGTATTACCATGAAACCATTAGAAGACAGGGTGAGAAGTACAGTAACAGAGATAAATCCAAGGCATGGAGGAGGGAATGGTGATTTCTTTCCAGAGCAGAGGGGGTCAGGGATGGCATCCTAGGATTTTCCCTAAGAGATGGCAGAGGGTGGTACTATTACTGCTACTAAGAAAACAACTACCATCTATTGAGTGCTTGCTGTTTGCAGGCCCTGTGCTAGTGTGCTTGATATGAACTATCTCACTTAATCCTCCCAATAGTGATTCCATGAAATTGGCACCATATTACTGTCATTGGACAGATGAGAAAATAGAGACCTGGAGAGGTTCAGTAACTCACCCAAGGCCACACAGCGAGTACATGACAGAAGTAAGGCTTGAACTAATGATATTTGATGTTGGAATAAACTTTTTAAACCATCAAGCTACATTTTAGTGGTTCTCTGTCCCACCCACAATCATTGAAAGCCACTTTCCTCACTTCAGCGTTTGACCCTTTAGAACCATCCATTTGTAGAGCTTGCCCATCAGTCTGTCTCTCCTGGCCCAGCCTGTCACATCGGCTGCCAGCCACTGTGCCGGGGCTGGAGGGGCCACCTACTGAAAGGGGGAGCTTTCAGAGGCCAAGACAGAGAAGAATAGAAAGGGGGCTGCCCGGGGAGCCTTCCAACTTTTCTCTCAGCCCCTGCTACAGGCATCACCCTCCCTCCACCCTTTCTCTGAATGACCCTGTGACGCCTGATGAAATTAAACCTGCCTCAACAGGAGCAAGCTATGGGTGCCTGGTTCCCTGGCACTTTTAGTCTAATTGCTGCCCAATGAATACAATAGCTCCCCGACTGTATTTTCAACAACACAGGTCTCTGAAGTCATTCAGAAAGGGCTGAATACCAATACCACTCACCCTCCTGTCTGAGGGCTGAAATCCAATATCAGCCGGGCTGTCCTAGTTTACTACTTGGTTTTCATCTCAACAAGCTCCCTCAGTCTCAGGTTTACTGTCCAGTTGCTAGACAGGAGCAATCTGTGACATCCCCCTAACCTCTCCCCTGCTTCTCACGTCCCAGGGCTGCTAAACTCAGGATAGGATCACAGGATTACTTTTCAGGCGAAGAATAGGAGCGGCAAACTCCAGCTGAAACCATTTTGTTGAGCCGCTACCTACTGACCTTGAAGAGACAACTGGTTCAAATTGTTCTGGGTTCGAGTTTGGAAGCCAGACAGAGCCTTGGCAAATTAGTCAGACCTGCTATTGCAGCTGGCAAGTGTGGATGCAACATTGGAACATGCCTGCCTGTAGCACTTGTCTTCACCCTTGGTCAGGCATGGAAGAGAAAAACCCAGCTCCTGATAACTAAGTCTTAGGTACCTCAGTGTTTTGGTTGTCAATTGCAGGGGAACAAAACAGTCCCCCCCCCCAAACTGTGTGGCTTAAAACAACAGCTATTTCGTTACCTTTTTCATTTCTATGGATCCACTGGGGTCAGCACTGTAGTTCATCTGCTGTCTTGCTTGGAGTCTCTACTGCAGCTGCTGGCTGGGGCTGAAGTCATCTGGAATATCTGAGATAACTCATTCCCATGTCTGTCACCTTGGCTGGGGCAGCTGGAAGACTGAGCTCCACTGGGACCATAAGGCAGTCTCAGGGTCTCTTCCTTTCTACACGGAGCCTCCATATGATCTCTTCAACTGGGAAGCTGGACTTCTTATGTGGTGGCCCGGAGCTCCTCAAAGTAGAAGCTGTCAGGGTTTAAAGCTTAGGCTCAGAACTGGCACTGTGTCACTTCTGCATTCACTGGTTAAAGTCACAGGGCTAACCCATATTCAGGGAGGGACTTCGCGAGAGTGTGAATACTGCTCAGTGGAAGCCATCTTTGGAGAGCAGCTATTACACTCAGTTATGCATTCACTGCTCTGCACAGCATGAATCACATTCTCTTATGTAAGCATACTTTTGTCTTACAGAAGTATCACTTGTTTTGTGCTTCCCTTAGGTGAGGCACTGTGGTAAACGGGTTATGTTATTGCCTTTTTTAGGCCTACAAAAACTGAGAAAGCTAGGTATTGGTACCACCAAATGAACAAACTAAAGTTCAGAGAGGTTGAGTAAACTTGCTTAAATCATCCAGCTAGTGAGTGATGGAGCTAGGATTAAATCTAATACCTGTGTGCCTGCAAAAATCTGTTCCTTTTTATAGATATGCAGACAAAAGTCACAGCATCATCACTTATTGTCATTCTGGTACATGAGAAGCTAGCCACAGTTGGCCAAGCTGAGGCTGTCGGTATTTTGCCTGAGAGCCCAAGGATGCTGAGAATCAATGTGGCTATAAACTCAGAAGCTCTTTGCTCCAGCATAGTCGGGCATCCCACCCTGGGTCCCTGCCAGTCTCTGCTGTATGCTTTAGGTAAGCTCAGGCCCTGGTCAGGAAGTCTTTGGTTCTACTCAGCTCATTCTCATTGCTGAGGACCTGGACCCAGGAACTCAGCTCCCTGGCTAGATCCTTACCACTAATTGTCCAGGCTTTTGCCCCAGTCTTTGATCCTTTTGCCTGGATCCCTGCTACTGGCCCTCCAGGAGTCTGGGACTCTCCTGCCCAGGCCTGACCTACCTGCTGACACTACCCTTCCCTGCTTTACCTGACCTTGATGAACTTGATACTTGCCCATCTAACCAGACAGTCCCCTGTTGCTGGTCTATTTTGATCTGTTCTTTTGTTCATTCGTTCATTCATTCAGTAGGTCAATCAGTAGCTGTTTATTGAGGGCATTTCATGCCTGAGGCCCTGTTGCAGGCACCTGGAATGGGACAGGGTCTGAAATTGACATGTTTCCTGCCCTCATGGACTTTCAACTGGAGGACAATTAATAAATAAGCAAGTCACCAAAGTTACCATTGCTTGTGATAAGGAAATAAACAGGAAGAAAAAGAAGTGCAAGAAGAAAATTTAGTGTGCGTAGAAAGAGGCTGCTCCAGACAGGACTGTCAGGAAGGCATTCTCTGAGGAGAGGATATTGGAGCACAGGCCTGGATAAGAAGGAAAAGTGGTCATTTTAGGTAGAGGGAACAACAAGTATAAAGGAAAAGAGCTTTACATGTCAGGAGCCACGTCAGTGGGTCTGTAGAGGAGCTGTGGGTGGACGGGGGGAGAACGATCACATTTTGCTGGTTCCAACATGCTGACCCTTCATCCTGAATTCCATTAGGATTCAAGTAGTTCACAGCAGAGAGCACTCAGGGAAAGGTGAGACCTTCTAGGCGACTTGGGGACCCTTCCTACACGATTTCATTTCCTGTGATTCCCACTTAATTGCTTTTATAAAATTATTTACCTGTTTCCTATTTGTCTGCCTTCCTTATTAAATTGTGACTTATTTCCTCTCTTCGTACAAAGTGTCACCATTATGTCTGTTCAGTAAATATTTGTAGATGGAAGGAAGGGAGGGAGGAAGGAAGGAAGGAAGGAAGGAAGGGGAGAGGGAAGGACGCATGTTGGGTAACTAACCTGTCCCAGTCCTGCCATTTGTCATCTCTGGATTTATCAATCAGTTTTCATGAAATGAACCATCTCGTTTGTGTGTGTCCTCAAGGTTTGTAGCAAAGCTGTCTCTCAGACGAGCTGGCAACTAGTTTCTCTACTTTGTTTTTGGCTCTTTCTACTTCTTGGGAAGGCGCTGAGGTTTTGCCAGGCGATGCAGCCTGAGAGTCACCATTTATTCTTCCTGAACTCCCGAATGAAGAGGACTTTCATGTAAAGTCCACGCTCTGCCCATCAATCCTGGAACCAGTCTGTGGTAGTTCCCCACTTGCTGAAAAGCAGTAGATTTTAATCTTCCCTTCTGCATCTTTCTGTCTGTATTGGGACTTCCTAACTCTTGGCAAAGGCAGAAGTTTCATGGAGAGGACAGAAGGAGAATCTGATTCTGGTCAATTTGGTTTTGGTTTACTGGATGGGTGAAGATCTAGTTCAAATAAATGATCAAAGTGAGGCTTTGTATTAGCTAAGAATTTCACATCATTGCTGTTTCTTCATAAACCCAAACCCTCAGAGATGTTTACGTGAAGCATAAAAGTCAACTCAACAAACACTTATTGAGCACATTTTGTCTCTGTACTGAGGATATGTTAACATGATAAACCTAACCCATACCCCAGTTAGTAAAAAGGTAGTAACTACAAAGAATGGGAAAACTCCACAATACTATGGAGGGATATAGGATGAGCATGTAACCCTGTGAATCAGGGCTGCAAATTCCAACGGCTTAAGACAAGTGTTTGTTTCTCACTCATGCTAGGGTTCACTGCAGATTGGCAGGGGATCCAAGCTAATGGAGCAACCAGCAGTGACAGAGGGATTCTGGTTCAGGAGGTCTTCAACTACCTACGAAATGCTATAGCCTGGCAGTGACACATGTTATTTCTGGTCACAACTCATTAGCCAAATCCAAACACAGCTCCTCACAAACAGAAGGGATGCAGGACATTCAGTCCTCCAATTGCATAGGACAGGTTGTTTAATGGTGAGAAGCAGGGAAGTGGAAAGTGAAGCATGAGTATCTGGGCACAGTAAAGAGCAGGAATAAAAGCTTCGGGACAAAGGAGAGAATATTATTTAGGAAGACATGAGCTTGGAGAATGAAGTGTGGGGAAGAAAAAAAGAAACCTTGGTCACCACATCCCATAGACATTTCCCATATGAAAGAAGCAGCCATTCAATTTGTGGCCACAGATGGGTCCAGAAATAAGAAAAGCTGCAATTCTCTCATTGTCTAACTGTAATATTCAAAATATCCAGCTAAAAGGACAAAGTTTTAAAAAAGAAAATGGCATCTTTCATTCCAGAATTGTCTCCTCTGAAGTAAAAATGAAGTATTCCAATGCATGGGGGATATGTCTCTCTTTATGCTATTTAAAGTAAAAGATAAAGTAACACCGAGATACTATTTTACCTCCATTAAATTAGCAAGAAGAAAACATCGGTGATAACATCTAGGGCTATTGAGATTGTGGGAATATGCAACGCTTATAGGATATAGGAGAAAAGCAGTTTGGTAGAATCTTTGGTAAGCACTGTGACAGTACATATTTTGGTAGAGTGAATGACTGTTCCCAATTCTTTATGTCTCCACTTTGCTCCTCTCTCTAGAGGTAGAGTGCATTTCCCTGACCTTGACTTTTAGGCTCAGCCATGCGAATTGTTTTGACTAATAGGGTGTTAGTAAGCATGATACAAATAGAGGTTAGAAATGTGCTTGTGTGGTTGGGTGTGCCCTCTAATGCTTTTATCATCTACAGAAGAACATGCCTAGGCTAACCTGCTGCTGTTGGGAGGAGGATGAGAGATACACAGAGTCATCCCAGCTAGGCCCACCTTAGATGTGCTGATCAGCAGATCCATGAGACTGAATATTAAATTACTGGGTTTTGGAGTGTTTTTACACAGCATGTTTGAAGTACTAACCGACCAATATACATATCAAGCATCATTAACAATGTTAATATTCTTCAATCCTCCAAATACACTTTGAGAGCTTATTCAGGTGAATTCACACGTGTATCAGTCAGCATGGGCTAGGTTATTCTGATATAACATGTGAGGCTTAACTCAACAACAGTGTATTTCTCACTCATGCAAACCAAATATAGGAAAACATTAACAATGTGTATTCAGTGGTAGATGTTTTGAACCTGAGTAATGTCTACCCATAGCGCACAAATGGAGCAGTGAGAGAGGAATGAAACAGCTACCTAGACAGCCAGATGAGCAGAACATTGCCAGTAATCAGACGGCTATGAAGTTTCAAATCAATCTCATTTGACATAGCTATTTCTCTTCTGTATGTTTAGCTTTTGTAACTAATTTAACAGAATAATTTTTTTTTAAACTTTGAATTAACATGCTCTTTCTACTTTTACCTGTAGTAGCAGAAGAATTAGAAACAACCTAACTGTCCAACACAGGGGGAATGGGTAAGTAAATTAAGGTAAACATAAGATCATAAAAGGTATTTACAGCATAATATTATGGAAAAAAGAGAAATAAAATTTCTAACAGTATGATTTTTAGTTATGTAAAATACTCATGTAAATGAACAAATTTTAGAAGAAAATATAACCTACTAAAAACTGTAGAGTGGAGATTATCAGTGGGATATTTTTTCTTTAGACCCTTTAACCACACTTTTATGTTGTTGTCAAAATAAAAATAAAATGATTCATTAAATATCCTTCTGATGCTGCTTATCTGGGAAGCAACAACTTAGAAACTACATTTGCTATGGAATGCTAGCCCCCTGGAGAAATGAGATACGGCCTATTTAAACATCTTAAGGGTATCAGATGCTAAGGTGTAGTAACTTGCAATCAATACCTGTAATTTGATGAACTGGTAACCAGATCCATCCACCTGAATCCAATCTTTTTTTTTCTCATCATAGACAAGACTAAAAACAAATAGCAAGGCTTTAAGCTATCAATTCAGGCGAAACACAGAATTTGATCTTTAGTAAACCTTAAAACGTTATCTGCACAAAAGGGAGATAGTTTGAGGGCCCGGAAAGAGGGGTGGCCCAACTGTTGAGATAGGACACTTCCCTTGGGACGCAGCCAACAAGCACAGCGGCATTCTTACACACTGAACAATGCTCAGCTCTCCTCCCCTGGGGAGCCACGGCCCCAGAGCAAGGCCTAAGTCTCTGCCTCCCAGATGTCACATCAACAAACACATTTCTGATACGGGTCAGGGTCAAAGTTTTGGAGACAATTTCAGAAAGACTCAGGACCTCTGGATGTTATCTGGACATAGCTCTTAAACTCCCAAAACAGTAAAAAATTCAACATACATTTTTGGGAACTGTAAATAGGTAAATTCTCAACTGTTATAGTTCCAAGAGAAATCTTGATTTCTCAGTATACTTTTTTCAAAATAAAATTTTCATTCATCATAAAGAAATCCACATTGAGTGTCTATTTCGAGCTCGAAGCAGGAGATAGGATAGGAAATAAGAAAGACAAAGGTCCTTGCCCTTGTGAAACTTACATTCTACCAGGGAAATTATAGATTAGCTTTGTTCTTCCTTCAATTCTTGGCTAGCAAAATATTAAGAGGTGAACATCCAAAGTAAAGATTCATATTGGCTCTAAAGAATGATAATTAAACTATATATTAGCTAAACTCTATATTAGCTAACCCAAATGAACTTCCTGACTCTAACAGCCAGAAAGACATTTATTGCTTAGTCTCAAACACCCTGAGTATAGGTTAATTATACCAACACACTTTGTCTATGGGAGAGACAAAATACTAAATACTAAATCAAGCGCTAAATACTAATTCAAATACCAAAATCTTAGGATTTTTCTGAAAAACTGATTTTGTTTGGACTACAGGAAATTTTGGATCTAATATTTCCTCTTCCTAACATTTGTGCCAGGTTCCTGTGATAAATTCCTCTCCATGCACTGTTTGGTTCAGTCCTTACAACTATCCTCTCAGGTAGGTAGCTATTTTTATCCCATTGTACAGAAGAAAAACAGGAGTGCAGATGACTTCTCCAAGGAGGGAAGATCAAAATTGGTAAATTTAAAAATTCAGATTCTGTTTCCTGCCAAAGGCTGTGCTCTTCCCACAGCTTGATGCTCATAGACTTCATGGTCAAAAGAAGTGAGGGAACTTATGGCTTGAATGAAACAGCCAATAGGAGGTGATTATGAAAACCTTCATACCTTATAGGCATCCTTGTATTTATGTGGTTGGGCCGGCTGGGCATTTTCTGACTGTGTGGCGTGATACATGGAAGAGTGAGGCTTTGAAGTCAGGCTGATCCGTATCAGAATCCTAGCTCTTCAAGTTCTTAGTATTACCTGAGGCCATAGAGAAGTTACCGTATGACAGTGTCCATTTCCCTTTATCCAGTGGTGATGATCATACTTAACCTCACAGGGTTTTTGTGAGGATTAAGTGAAGGAATGTTTGTAAAGCAACTATTGGAGTCCTTGCCATATAATAAGTTCTCAAATAATTAATTTATTTAGCAAATATCCTCCTAATTCTCCTTTATAAATCTGTCTTTTTCAGGTATCGACAGATTAGGTCCAAATAAAAAGCCAAAAATTAAAGTTTTTTTTGGTGGGGCCCACAACAGCATTTCCTGATAACCAATAGCTTATCCCATTAACATGAAGTTAACCTTCTGAGGTTTTCTGTTTATTTGATGTTTCTTTTTTTTTTTTAATCGGATTGTGATCTGGATCTCAAGTGATAACACTTCTCCGTTTATCTAAAATAATATCCCTTAGCAATGTCTTGACACCCCTGCCCCTCCAGTCTAAGAGCATGAAGGGTCTCAAATGTACGAAGGGGACAAAGGCTTTCGAATCAGTACACCGGCCAGTTACTGTGCCAGACCAGCTACACTCAGTATCTCATTTCATCCTCTAAGTAACACAAGGAGATAGGTTTGTTTTAAAAATTGCACAGATGAGAAAACTTCCCATGGCTAATAAAGTAATACATGGCAAAACTGAAAACTACAGGCTAACTCCAGACCCAAGCTCTTTACCTCAACATGCTTGGTACCACCAGGTCACATATCCCACGCACCAAGGATTGTACCTTTGCCCCTCCAGAACCACTCTCTAGCCTCCACCACTCAGCTCTATGCTCAGGGAGGCTGGCTTTCATGAACTGTGTCAACAGGGTCCCCCATGCCCTAGTTTCCATTTGGGTGTGGCCAATGGGAGATGCCCACAGGAGACTATTAGAGGTAGGATAGGAGAGAGAAGAGTGAGGTTGGGATGTTCATTCTCCCAGTCCCATTCCATCAGATCACTGGTTGGCAGTGGCCATGGTTCTCTACCAAAACCATGACTTTTACCCTTTGACCCTCTCATGGAGTTATATCTTTCTCCAGGTTCCAGTAACCACCCCATTTCCTGTCCCTTTGGACCTAGGGGTGGTAATGACTCCTGACCCCAGGCTGTTACTAGAAGCAAAGTGCTTCACCATCTCATGTTGGCTTTCATTAACCCTGTCCAAACCTTTGTAATAATCCCCTCATTAAATCCTCCTGAATTGCCTCATTCCAGGGGCCATCTGTTTTGTATTGGACTCTGATTGCTACAGCCTGGGAAATAGAACCTAAGAACTAGGTAGGCAAAGTTAATTCCCCTAAAACAAAATTAATGTACGTGGCACAGACCAACCCTAAAAAGAGGCTTTCATATACTCAGTGCAGAAAATTCTCTTTAATTTTTCTCTTTTTATCTCTCCCTGAAGATAGAGTTTATGTCCCATTCTCTTCCTGAATTGCCAAGGAGACAAGGTTATTTTATTCATTCAGGGTACTTCCACTTGAAGTTTGCTATTTCTTCATCCGAAAGTTTGGAAAGTTCAATAAAGCCTGAGACCATAACAGATGTTAACACTTTAATATAACCCCTTTTTGTATTACTAATGATGCTTGATTGCTTTAAGTTTCATAGTAAAATAAAATCAGTTTGACTTTATTTTAGAATGATGAAACATATTGAAGTCACATACTATTATTTCAAAAGAGGCTACCAGAAGGAGAGACACAGAAGTTAGTAAGATGGGATCTATTACCACTGGTCTCCCTAGTCAACTATCTTTTTTTTTTTTTTTTTTGCGGTACGCGGGCCTCTCACTGTTGTGGCCTCTCCCGTTGCGGAGCACAGGCTCCGGACGCACAGGCTCAGCGGCCATGGCTCACGGGCCCAGCCACTCCGCGGCATGTGGGATCTTCCCAGACTGGGGCACGAACCCGTGTCCCCTGCATCGGCAGGCGGACTCTCAACCACTGCGCCACCAGGGAAGCCCAGTCAACTATCTTAATAATAAAAATTGGTCTATTCAGGGAGCCAATTAAATCCTCCTATATTCTCCTTCATTGACCAGAATGATAATGGTTTTAAAAGTGGTCCAGTTGGGAAAAGGAAATGTTTCCCACAGAAATAATATACCAGAATTTCTCTGTATTACAGAGGCACAATTCAAATCCAGCATTAGTCTTTGAGATGTTTATCTGGTCTTCCCTGACTCCACCCCTCCCCACTGCCACTGCCCTAGTTCAAGAGCTTCCTAATGGGTCTCTCTGCCTCTGGTATATTCCTCTTCCATTCAACCCTCCATGCTCCAACCCTCCATGCTCCTCCAACCCTCCACGCTCCAACCAGAAAGTTCTTCCTACAAAGTGAGTCTCATCATGTTTCTTCCCTGTGTCAAACCTTTGGATGGCATCCCATGGTTTACAGAATAAAGCGAACTCCTGAGAAATGCAAACCAGCCATGGGTATCTTTCTGATTGTCCCTACTGCCTTCCATGACCCCAGGATCTATGCTTTAGATAGCTGTGGTACCCCACCATTTTATTTCCTGGATGTAGCCTGCTCTGGCTCTCTTTCAGGGTCTTGCCCGTGCTGTCCCTCTGCTTAGAAGATTCATTGCCATCACCCACCGTAAGCCTCCTGAGTGTCCCCTCATGGTCAAGAGACCAAGTTAAATGTCACCTCTCGGCTAAAGCTTTCCCTAACTGCCTCCCCACAATAGCCTTCTGCCACCTTTCGTTTCCTTCTCAGAGTTTTGTTTTACTTTGTTTTGTTTTAATCTACTAAATCTCTTTTTCTCTTTGTTCAAAATCATATCCTTTCAGAATAGGGAAAATTACTAAATACTAATTCTCTTTCATAATGCCATGCCCCTCTGAGTCAATGAATCTTAATGAAATATTTGGAAAGGAAATGTTTATCAAGCACCCACTGAAGTACTACATGCATTTTTTACATACATAGTTTTATTTACTCCTCACAACACCATTATATAAACACTATTATCCCATTTTGTTGATGAGGAAACTGAGTCTCAAAACAGAGAAACATTGCTCAAGGCAGTACAGCTGCTGGTGGGGAATCCAGAATTTGAGCTCACGCTCTTTCTGACTCAAAATCTATGATTTCTCCATTATATCACCATTTTCTCTTATAAAAGTTGATTCACAGACTTTTAAGACACCGTCTTGTTTACATAGCCTGTTACAGATTTCAAAGTACTTTCAGAGCATTATCCGATTTGATCACCAGTAAACCTGTTAAGGCAGGGTGAGGGACCTCACTTTACAGATCGGAGAGTCAGAAAGGAGAAAGATTTGCCCAAGGTCATTAAACCAAAAGCTGGAGGCGTCAAGACTAGAACTCCTGTCTCCTAAGCCAGTGCTCTTTCTATACAACAATACTGTCTCCAGCAGAAATATTACATTTTCCTCCTGGAAGGAAAGAAGGTTTGGATCTTCTAGACAATTTAACTGTCTGCAGAAGCTCCACATGAACCTCCCACACATCTTGCTCTTCTGTCCTGTCTTAGCGACAGAGGACTTAAACCTCTGCCCTGATTGGTCACATCAGCTAAGCTCTTAAATGAGGGTTCCAGCGTGGCAAGCCAGCAGCCAACTTTGACCTCAGATATAAGATTTAATTTTTGCTTTTTGTCCTATGCTGTATTTTTTCTAAAAATGTAATTAGTTCCTAATTTTAAAAAAATCTGGTGTCTAGCTTCTCTTGGAAAAAAGAAAGCCAATACTGCTAAAATCACAGGATGTGATGATGAGATGAGACAAGCACTCTCCATTTCCTTCTTTTATGGACTTGCTGGCTCTGTAGGCTCCTGAGTTTCCAGCCCAGGTCCCACCATGAACACTCCCTGTTGACCATGACACAATGCAAAAGGGCTTGCAGGAGCACTTGCCACAAATTTGCTTTCTTCTCTAATTTTCTTCTCAAAGGTTAGCTCAAGGCTCTGCCTTCCTGGAATGATTCCTATCTCTTAAGCACTGAAGAGCATCCTCAACCCCTTCACGCAGGGATAAAGATATCAAGCATCACCTGCTCCTGCTAGTATCCCTTTATGAAGGCTCATTCCATCTGTGCTGGTGATTACTCTTCCCTAAATGCTCCAAAGGAAAAGGGCACTGGTGAGTGGGAAAGAATTGCTCATTGCAGGGGATGAGAACTTACTTCTGTCTATTAGGCTTTTGTTCTCTGTCTAACCTTTCCTGGTTTCTGAATAACACTGCAGAGACATTACCATAATGTAAATGACAAAAATATTCCTCATTAATCACTCTGGGCTTCAGTTTCCTCATCTGTAAATGAGGGTGGTGAATCCTTTGCTCTCTAAAGGCCATTCCAGATCTAACATTCTCTGATGCTATGAGGGACCATCTTTAATATAAATCCAATTCTTGTCTTAACAGGGTTTAACTTCCTCAACTGAAATTCAAAATGTGTCCTGATTTTCAGGTAGGAGAACAGTGTTTTAGTTTCCCACAAAGCCAGGATACTTCCTGGGTATATATGAGGCCCTATGGAATTGTTGAAAGAGCCTTAGGCTAATAACCACAAAACCTGGCTGTGCCACTTACCCACTATATGGTCCGGGCAAATCACTTTCCTTTTCTGGGCCTTGGTTTCCCCATCATAAAATGTGAGCAATGGATTAAATTCAAACAATCTGTGAAAAATATGAAAGAGAAATTAAGGAAACACTCCCATTTACCATTGCAACAAAAAGAATAAAATACCTAGGAATAAACGTACCTAAGGAGACAAAAGACCTGTATGCAGAAAACTATAAGACACTGATGAAAGAAATTAAAGATGATACAAACAGATGGAGAGACATACCATGTTCTTGGATTGGAAGAATCAACACTGTGAAAATGACTATACTACCCAAAGCAATCTACAGATTCAATGCAATCCCTATCAAACTATCAATGGCATTTTTCACTGAACTAGACAAAAAATTTCACAATGTGTATGGCAGCACAAAAGACCATGAATAGCCAAAGCAATCTTAAGAAAGAAAAACGGAGCTGGAGGAATCAGGCTCCCTGCCTTCAGACTATACTACAAAGCTACAGTAATCAAGACAGTAGGGTACTGGCACAAAAACAGAAATATAGATCAGTGGAACACGAGAGAAAGCCCAGAGATAAATCCACACACATATGGTCACCTTATCTTTGATAAAGGAGGCAAGAATATACAATGGGGAAAAGACAGCCTCTTCAATAAGTGGTGCTAGGAAAACTGGACAGCTACATGTAAAAGAATGAAATTAGAACACTCCCTAACACCATACACAAAAATAAACTCAAAATGGATTAAAGACCTAAATGTAAGGCCAGACACTATAAAATTCTTAGAGGAAGACATAGGCAAAACACTCTATGACATACATCACAGCAAGATCCTTTTTGACCCACCTCCTAGAGAAATGGAAATAAAAACAAAAATAAACAAATGGGACTTAATGAAACCTAAAAGCTTTTGCACAGCAAAGGAAACCATAAACAAGATGAAAAGACAACCTCAGAATGGGGGAAAATATCTGCAAATGAAGCAACTGACAAAGGATTAATCTCCAAAATTTATAAGCAGCTCATGAAGCTCAATATCATAAAAACAAACTACCCAATCCAAAAATGGGTGGAAGACCTAAATAGACATTTCTCCAAAGAAGATATACAGATTGCCAACAAACACATGAAAGGATTCCCAACATCACTAATCATTAGAGAAATGCAAATCAAAACTACAGTGAGGTATCATGTCACATCAGTCAGAATGGCCATCATCAGAAAATCTACAGACAATAAATGCTGGAGAGGGTGTGGAGAAAAGGGCACCCTCTTGCACTGTTGGTGGGAATGTAAATTGATACAGCCACTATGGAGAACAGTATGGAGGTTCCTTAAAAAACTAAAAATAGAACTACCATACAACCAGCAATCCCACCACTGGGCATATACCCTGAGAAAACCATATCAAAAAGAGTCATGTACCACAATGTTCATTGCAGCTCTATTTACAATAGCCAGGACATGGAAGCAACCTAAGTGTCTATCAACAGACGAATGGATAAAGAAGATGTGGCACATATATACAATGGAATATTACTCAGCCATAAAAAGAAACGAAATTGAGTTATTTGTAGTGAGGTGGATGGACCTAGAGACTGTCATACAGAGTGAAGCAAGCCAGAAAGAGAAAAACAAATACCGTATGCTAACACATATATATATGGAATCTAAAAAAAAAAAAAAAAAAGGTCATGAAGAACCTAGGGGCAAGATGGGAGTAAAGACACAGACCTACTAGAGAATGGACTTGAGGATATGATAAAGTGAGAGTGGCATGGACATATATACACTACCAAATGTAAAATAGATAGCTAGTGGGAAGCAGCTTCATAGCACAGGGAGATCAGCTCAGTGCTTTGTGTCCACCTAGAGGGGTGGATAGGGAGGGTGGGAGGGAGACACAAGAGGGAGGAAATATGGGGATATATGTTTATGTATGGCTGATTCACTTTGTTATACAGCAGAAACAAACACACCATTGTAAAGCAATTATACTCCAATAAAGATGTTAAAAAAAAATCTGTGATTGTGGATGCAAGAAATACACATCCGTGATCTTGAGTAGCAGTGGTCATGGAAAAAACACTGGACAGAAAGTTGGGAAACCTGGGTGCTATTAATAGTTCTGCTACTCACTAGGCTTGTGACTTTGGGAAGTCACACATGGATTCTCAGGGCCTTCATCCCCATTAGCATTTGCCACTTTTGTGCTATGTGTGTTTGTGTGTTTGTTTTAAATCTGGTCAGCATCATTCATCTTCATAATCACTTGGACCCTGTAGGCACCTGAGTTTATTTCTCACCCTTTCCCCAGAAGTTTCATTCATTCTGCTAGTATCTACTGAGCATCTCTTGGAGTGCCAGGACTTTTCTGAGAGTTGGTGATATAGTAAGAAGCATGCTGCCCCAGTGAAGCTGACTTTTTAGTGAAGTTTATGGCTCTATCTGGTACATAGAGCAACAGATAGAGCCATAAACTTCACTAAAACGTGAACATTTTATCCTCATCCTTTCCTCACTAGCATCCTCATGTCCTTTCAGTGGTGTGCGCCTTGCCCCCACTCACCCCTGTTCTTATTAATCCCCACCAACCCTGCAAGCAGCCAGTGAGAGCAAGAGTGCGAGTAAATATTAAAAGTAAATGCACACTAATGGATAACCCTTCACCCCAAGGGAGTGGTGTGCACAGGGTTCTGGGCTCAAGAGAATGTGGATTTAAATGGCTGTGAAGCTACTTACTGGCTGTGGGACTTGGGTCAACTTGCTCAACTCTTCGGAGCCTCAGCTTTCTCATCTGTAAAATGGGGATAACAATAGTACCTACCCTTCGGGGGAGTTTAAGGTTCAGTACGATAATGTATGTCAACATTCAGCACAGTTCCTGGCTTGGCAGATTTTAAATGCTGAACACATGATCGCTATTATGACCAGTATGAGGCCCAGACAGGGCATTTGTGGGTAGGCTGATCTCAGAGATGTTCTGAGAGAGGAGAGACCTTCCCACCATCCTCAGTCATGCTAATTAGCCTATCTGAAGGATGGCAGATACAACACCTCAGTTCAGAATCACCCTCAGAGAGATACCCCAGGGAGGGAATCAGCCACAAGATTGCAATTCGACCCTCTTGCTGCTCAGTATAGGAAGGAAAATCTTTGCCAGTTCCAGAGACAACACAGCATTCCCCTGGCACGCGGTTTTGACTTCCAGTGCCAAAACACAAGGCTTTTTACAAAGCCCTTGTTTTTCTGCAAATGTGTTTGTCAGGGTCCTTGTTTTACAGATAATGGATTTACAAAGAGGCCTGTTCTTCCTTTCTGGCACCTTGAAAGGAAAAAATCCCTGAATGGGAAGAAGGATCAAGTGGCTGCTTTGCATGTACGGGTGTCTCTTGCCTACAGATTGTGCCACAGTGTTAGAGGCTAGGTTTCAAAATTACACAGTGCTGACAATTACCCACAATTAGGCTAATTATATAATTACACTATGATTATCTGAAAGATAACGTTAAGTGTTCACAAAGAGGATGGATAGCCCTGAGGTAAACCTGAGGGGGGTGGGGGAGGGGAATCGAAGGGCAATCAAAGGCGGTTCCCTGGGATCCCAGCGCTTGCGCTAGAGGCCAGGCACCAGCTTCCAGCCTCCCGCCCAGCCTCCCCTCCTCTCTGCTCTGGAACAAGTCCCTTCCACAGCCTCAGTGGGCTGGTTGCCTTTCAGGTGACCCCAAAATATTCCCTTTACCACCTCTGTCTGTTAAAACAACAAATTATCAAGGACAATTGGGTTGGAAACCATATCTAAATTTCAAGCCAACACCTCAGCCACGCTGCTGACATTTAAAGGCAAGCTGTGGGTGCATTCTATATTTCCACATGTCACTTATGGGCTTATAATTCTCAGATGGCCAGGCCAGAGCTATTAAGCAAAGGTTTACACTGGCATAAAAATTACCACTCTCTGATGGAGGGCCAACTCCAGAACCTCTGGTCTGCTCTGAATACTGGCTGCCAACTTCACATTTTGATAAATCCATGTTGATCTCTGGAGGAAAAGAGGCAGCTTCACAAATACACACAAGTAATATTTGGGGTTACTATTCCTGGTCTCTTTCCTGGACTCTCCTGGACCAGGATTCTCAATATTCATTCAACAAAGAGTTACTGAATACTAATTTTTTTTTTCTTTTCCAATGTCCAAATTTGATGTTGGAAGCAGAGCAAGGAACAAAACAATCAGGGTTCTGCCCACCAGGAGTTTTATAGGCTGGCCGAGGGGATGCATTCTTCTTTCAAGTGGGTTTGCCCTTTCATGACTATGGGGGATTGCTTTATTGTTCCGAGTTGTTCACTCTTCCCTCTAGCCATGCTGTTTGCCATGTGACTTGGCAGTTCCTCTCCCTAGAAGATGGAGTTATTTCCCTACCCCACTTTTGGTGGGCTTGGCCATGTGACTTGCTTTGACCAATGGAATCTGGCTCAGAGTGACAGTGAGTCCACTGCAAGCTTTGTCCTCAAGAGACATCACATGTTTCCACTCCTCTCTCAGGGAACCTCCAATCTCTACCATAAAAAGAAAATGCTCCATGTGCCCTGATGGTCCCAGAAGAAACAGGAACACATGCAGGAGAACTGAACTGAACTTGGAGCCAAATCTTACCGGGGGAGCAGACCTGAACCATGCTTTCTGCCTGGAGCCAAGCCCAGCAACCCACCTAACATCAGCAAAGCCACCCAGCTGGCCCTCTGATGTATGAGTGAGAAATAAATACTAATGGTTGTCTGCCATTGAGACTTGGTGCTCATTCTGTTACACAGCATTTTTATGGCAATAACAGACTGATACAAAGACTTTTTGAAGGTCCTCATAGGATGCTGGTATAGGATGTGTTTAGTACAGGATGTGTTTCACCTAAAAAATATGAAGAAAAAATTCTGGAAGGATACAAAGCAAACCTTTAGAAAGAAGTTTGGAGAAAGGGAGTCAGGGTAGAGGATGAAAAGGGACCATTTGTTTTTCATTCTATATTGTATGACTTAAAAAAAATTTCAGTAACAAGCATTATTACCTTTGCAATTTTTAAAATAAGTACATTTTAAAAAAACAACAACATTTCATTTGAAAAATCCAAAAAAGGGAAATTGAGAGAGATGACAGACACTTATCAAACTCATTGTGTTCTAGGCACTGTGTTATGACTTCTTATACATTATCTTACTTAATTTTTATAAGAATCCTGCAAGGTGGGTGATACTATCCCTGTCTTAAAGACAAGGAAACTGGACTGAGAAAGTTCTGATAGCTTGACCAAAACCAAACAGCTAGTACACTTGGAAGAGAATATTTGAATTCAAGGTTGCCAACCTCAATGTTCTCTCAATGTTCTCTCCTTCATATTATATGATTGTTGCATGCTGTTACAGATGAATGAACGCTCAGGACCTCAGTTTCCTCATCTGGAAGAAAGAGAGGTTTGGACTGCATTTTCTGTAATGTTCCTGGTAGTCTAAGATTCCATGAGTGAAAAGTCACATTATGCAATAAAGATTCTTTACTTTCAGAGGAATACAGTCAAATTTCCTTTAAGTAGAGTGCTCCCCTAGCTCATGTAAGTGCTCATTATTTCTGGATCATTACTGTTTGACATAGAGATTTGGCTGAGAAACTTGAAGCTCAAGGGTGAGAGGCCTCTGCCTACTGAAGACCAGTCGAATGTGGATAATGGCGTCTGTTACTATAATGCGAGTGTACAGGAAAATGTGATTCAATTTATAAAAATTGTATCAAATGCAGCTTTCCAGGAATTCATCTGTTGGGTACAACAAGGTACATCTTGGCTATATTATCCAAATAAGTTCCACCTAGCAGGCAGATGATGGTAAAGTTTAAGAAGGAAAAAAAAGAATGGAGTTTTTAGAAAGTAATTCCATCTCATCCCACTCTATTTTAACTTGTTCTTGTCTATCACACCCTTATTTCTAGGTAATGCAGAGACCTTAAATTTGACCAAGCAATGGATGATGCACTTTCTTTCATTAACAGATAGATAGAAGAGGATTGGTCATGAGAAAATCCTTTCCAATGTCATTCCACAGGATGGAAAATTGGGAAGGGGGAAAAATGGAGGGGAAAAAGCAAGAGCCCATTCTTTGTCCAACTGGCTTTGTTTATGATGAAATTCATAAAATGGTTATGGACACTGTGTAATGTGAACCCCCAGAGGCTTGCTCGGGCTTCTGCTAAAAGCGAGGGTCCTAAGAATGCCGAAGGAAAAGAAGCCATTAAGAAAACTTGCAATCATTTGGGGGCATTAAGAAGATCAAGGCAGGTTATCTGGATGTCTGGGAAAGTCGGACTTGATGACTACTTTCCAGGTCCATATGATTTAACACACAGGATTCTTATTATAGTCAGTATTCTGCCTTAGGTGAATGGCCCCTCTCCCCATCCCTGCTCATTTTTCCTCTGAGTCTCTGTGGCTTCACCCAAGACAATGTCATCCATTCTTATTGGGGCCTTTGTAAACTGAAATACCTCCAGACTAAGAAGTTAGCTTCGAGAGCCAGACATCTATTTCATTATGAATATCTGTCTAGACATAAAAGGGATCACTCAACACTTCCTGCCATGATTCTGGGAGCACCACAACAAGAGCAGACCAACACAAGACAGACACCCCACCCACCCGGGCTCTGACTAACCTTAATAGATTAGACTTTCAATAGAAGGAAATAGGGAGGCTTCTCAGTTGGTAGAAGTAATCACGCTGTGTGCAAAGACTGATTTTATCTGCTGAGTTTGTGGTTTTCCCTTCTAAAGGCAGGGGTGGTTTTCTGGTTTTCAGGGAAGTACAACAGGTTCAGCCTTACTAGCCCTTGGATTCCTTACCAAACCAAAAGGAACAAGAAGAAGATGTTGGTGGATTGGTTACTTTGTCCACAATTGGAAATCTTGTACAGAATGGCTGACCTATAGTCAATAGGTGAAGTGTGGAATGCAATTTGCTTAGGAATCATGTTAACTTATACATTTCTCCCACTCACTATCCTTTCTGCAAAATGGTGATACTGAATGTAGACCACTTAGGGCTGATGAATTCACAGTGGGGTTGGGGTAGGGGATCAAGTCTTTTGCCTCAAGACAGAGGTTTTTCCAAGAGAATTCTCCATCTAGATTGTTATTTGAAATCTCTGAGCAACCTCTGTCTTTTAATGTACACATTCTTAGAAACAGCCTCCTTAAAGTATATTCTTCCCGTGTTTTCCATGAGGAGACCGAGGCGCCAATATAAGCATCCAACTAGATGTTGGATGTGATAAAACAAAACAAGACTTGGGAAAAATAGAAAAATAACCAAATTAACATTGCTTCCCTCAAAATTATGTCATTAGGAGGCCACATGTCTATTCTATCAAGGCTTCTTTTGCACCTAACCTTCTCTTACCTCCTTGGGAGAAGCTCTGAGTCACTTCAGGCACATGGAAAATTTAATCCAAATACCTCAGAATTATTTCTTTTTTTAACCAAAGAAAATTGACATTCCCTACGATGTCCTACTCTTTTCATGCAATTCGGTACCTAAAGATTTTTAGTATTTCCAAATGTCAAATCCCTCATCAAAGGATTATTTGCAGCTATTAAGGGCATTCCAAAGAGTGCAACACAGACGTTTAAGGTAATTTTAAAGTTTTAAACAATTATTTTGGATTGAGCCTTTCTAAGGAGGTGGCCACTTTGAGGAATACTCTGCCTTTTGCATACATACATTCAGGTCTCCTTTTTGCACAAACTACAGAGGGTCCCAGTCTCATTGTATTCTATGTAAATAGAACTTCTTGGGATTTGGAAACAGGAGGACTCTATGTATATCCTACTCTGTTTGGGAAAATGTAATACTATAACTCAAGAGTCACTCTCCTAGTCTTCATAGCAAGCATCCTTTTCACCAGTCTAAGTCCAAATTTCAGACAATTTTTTTAAAGTATATTTTTATCCTGAGAAATCACTGGGTGATGGCCCTATTTTATTGCTAAATTCTTTGTCATACTTATGAGCCTTTCAAAGCAATAGGAACTACCTTCTGGAGATGTTTAGGTTTGTATATTTTCACATCACACTGTAAATATACACACTGTGTATATTTACACATCACACTGTAAGGACAAAAGTGGCAAAGTTAGAAACATTTCTATCTTGAAGTTAATGAGCTGTTCAGGGTTAGTCAAAAGGCTCAGATTTTTTTGTTTTTTTTGGGGTACGCGGGCCTCTCACTGTTGTGGCCTCTCCCGTTGCAGAGCACAGGCTCCGGACATGCAGGCTCAGCGGCCATGGCTCACTGGCCCAGCTGCTCTGCGGCATGTGGGATCTTCCCGGACCGGGGTACGAACCCGTGTCCCCTGCATCGGCAGGCGGACTCTCAACCACTGCGCCACCAGGGAAGCCTCAAGGCTCAGAATTTAAGCCTCAGATGTGGTTGAGAACTTTACTCCTGGTATTATCTTCATTTAATATTTTCATAAACCAAAAAAAAAAAAAAAGCAAACCAAAAACTCACATAATTAAGAGAGAGATTGGAAAAATGATAGATACTCTTTTAAAAATCCAAGAATAGGAACTGGTCATTGGCCCCCTTTAACTGGTTAGGTTTATAGGTCACATTAATCAATATTTGGTTTCATAGCAGATGTGGAGGAAGTGAAAAGTCTGGATTCCAAAAGAACCCAAGAATACTGAAAAGTATCACATTTCACACACATGGAAAAAAATGGAGAGGGAAAAAAGATTTATGTATATCTGAAAGCAAGAGGGATGAAAAAAACACAGCTCAAGTCATCAAAATCACTGTTGAGAAACCAGATTTGAATGCTACTTAGAGTTTTCTTCATTAAATTTCAACATCAGAAAGCCATGAATAACGAGTATACATCTTAGTGCACCACAGTGTGATCTGGTGTCCACCTTGTGGGGAGAACTGTCAAATCTGACATATAAATATCCACACACAAAGGCACGCAATCCATCTTTCTCTCTCTCAGTCTCTCGTACAAACATTCAAAGTTTAGTTTCTTGTATCTTTTGCAGGAGATCTTCTGTGTCTTTTGTTCATTCCACAAACATTTACTAAATTCTCTAGGAGTGCCAGCCTTTCCACTAGATATGGTGAGAAGTACAAAGAAGTTTGGCAATGAGAGCAAAGAAAAGCCAAATCATGAAAATTACTAAAGTCATAGCAAGAGACTTGAAAAAAAAATTGGAGCAAGATTGAATTTGGAGAAGGGGAACACTCGCTCCCTTACTGGCCTCCACTCAACCCAGGTGCACTTCTTAATTCCTACCGTGTGCTTGGTGTTTATCAGGTACTCCAGAGAACACGACCAGAGTGAGACAGAGCTTTCTGCTCTCACCAATCCTGAACATATCTTTTCAAGTTTTATGACACCCTTCTTTCCAAGCCTTCCTAAACCTAGTCTTCACTTGCATTCACCAAATCACACAGCTGGATGCTAGAATTCATGCCTGCCTGTTTCCAGCTGGGTTGACCGTGTAACACAGCTACAGATCTCCTACAAATAATTTGAATCTGTTGTTCATCAGTACAGTTATTTTAAGGTCGGTGCGTGACTGCTGCTGGCAGGTTGGTGAGCAGAGGAAAACAGGAAATTAACTAAATCATTTATTAACATTGAAAATAACAGATTGAAAGGTGTTGGGTCCTGGGGTAAATAGCACTTGGCCACTGCAAATAAGGGAATAAGTTGGAATTTTCCAGAGAGAAGGCTTACCTGGAAGAATTTTCCAAAATTTGGTTTTGGTGTCATGGAAAAACACTCATTTCCAACCAATGTTATTGACTGCTGAATGTGTCCTCAAGAAGACACATGCTTGCTAAGAACTATAACATGAACAGTGCCATTCAAAACCATTGCAATGATCGTGCCTTGAGTAGATCCTGAGAATAAAAGAGAAAGAATTAAAAAGGAAAGGAAATTTTTATTGTGCACCCACCATATGCCAGGCCCAGTAATAGATGTTTTCACAAGCACCATGTTATCTACGCGTCACAACAAGCCTGCGAGTCAGAATCGCCAATTTACAAAAGGAAAATAATAGAGGCTTGGAGAGACTAAATAACGTGACTGAGGTCACACAGTTTATAGACAGTGTGTGACTGAAACCAGGAGTCATGTCCTTCCATGAAACTGCAAGCTACACTCATTCAAAGGACTCTCTCCAATGAGCGGATTTATGCTAGCTTTGGGAAGAAATGCAACTTTAAAAACCAATTCTAATTAAATAATCTTTTAAGAGATGCTAAACTCTTAAATCACAGTCTGATAATTATGTATTAATCATATTTTTCGTGAAGTATATATAAGTCTAGAGTATTGTTGAGAATAGAAAAACATTTTGCTTGGACATGACCTGCTATGCTGTCCTTTCCTTTATCCTGGGACTCTTTACTGCCTTGGGAATGAGCAGTGACCCACGAAGTCAGCACTTGGGGAGGAAGGTGGGTCTGGAGGATGTCATTAATAGGGCCAAAGGATTTTATCATACAGAAATAATCAAGTAAGTGACAACTTATGGGTAAAGATGTTCATTGCAGTATTATTTATAGTGGCAAAATTTGGCAATGCCCAAATGTCCAACACAGGAGACTGGATAAATAAATGAAGCTCCTTTGGGCAATAAAAACCTTTTCATTGATTAGAAATGGTGGTGTGTTGATGGGTGATGGCTATCTGGGAGTTCATTAGACTATTTTGTGTGTGTGTTTGAAATTTCCCATAATAAAAGATTTTAAAAATACTGATATACATGTATTGACCATCGTAGAAATACTTTTGTGATAATCTTTTTATGTGGAAAAAGCAGATTATTAAATGTAATAGAAATTTCCATTATTCATCTGCATCCAGTTTTCTTCCTCTTTCAAGTACGTGGGAGGATTATACTTCCCTGCCCCCTTGCACTTGGACAATGCCATATGAGTGGTCAATAGATGTAGGCAGGACTGATGTGTGTCACTTTGGGGCTGGAGCAATTAGTTGCCAGTATGTGACTCTCCAGCCCTCTTTATTCCCTACCTCTGTAACTCATGACATTTCAAGCGGTAGAGCCTTTGACCCTGAGTGAGGGAAACATTAAACAGCTCCCTGATGAAGTAGAATGGGCATTTAGTATAAGCAAGAAATAAACCTTTGATGTCTAGAGGCACTGAGATGTTTGCTGTCACAGCATTGCTTAGCGTATCGTGATTGGTAAAAAAACAAAACCAAACAATGTAATTTGACAAGAATACTCAGCTTGCTCCCTCCTCTCTGGCAGGTCTTTGTACAAATCTCATATTCTGGGCATCTTCACTGAAGCTTATATTAAAAAAAAAAAAAAAGCCAGAGCCCATAGAATTTGGCAGATCATCTATTCCAGTTATGAACACCAGGCCCACAGAGGTCCTAGTGATGGCCTAGGACACAAGGATTCAGGGCTAGTGCCTAACATCATGGGCTTCCTCATCTAGTGCTTTATCTACCAACAATAACTACAAAAAAACCTCCTCCTCACTCAGTAGAGCCTCATATTTATACTAGTTTGGGTTCAGGTCTTGGGTTAGCATGGGCCAAGAAAAACGTGACAAGTATTGTTTCTAGTATCTACCATAAAACTCAATTAAAGCTTGTATTTTTCAGGCCTAATGGTATTTAATGCTCATTAACACATTGTCAGTCAATTTACAGAGTCATAGAGTCTCATAAAGACTTTAAAGTTCAACTGGTCCAATTATACAATTTTTAGAATTCTACATGGCTTTGTGTGAAGCACAGGAATTTGAACCAGTTGTTGTCTTGGGTCACAGAATAATAAAATGTATTAGTTACATCATTCATTCACTCAACAAAGGTGGGGAGAAGGGGACAAAATAGACCCAGTCCTCAAGATGCACACAGCCCAGTAAAATACCTGTGTGTCTCCTTAATTCTTTCTTCTACAGCCCTCCCCATCCTTCTTACTGATTTGACCTGTTTGGCCATTTTAGCACTATGTTCCTGGGTTTATTCAACAGCCTGAATTTGACTTTAGAAGGAAGTAAACTGTACTCTATAAGACATACAGAGACCCCTCTTAGGTATCTTTCATCCACTTCAGACTGCAACTCGCCCAGTGCAGTCTGCTGGAGCCTGAGTTCTCGCTCTGTTGTCTATGTTCACTGCAGTGACATCCCCCAGCCAGGACCAGTCATCACTGACAGGCACTGTGGAGACCCTTGAGGGGGCCTGGAAATAAATTGCCTTGGTGAAAAACACACCAAACTTAGCCATAAATTACCCTGACAGTAGTAACTGGAGAAAACCTGGTTCAAATAAAGATCTGTTTGCTCTGTGTTGCAGTTTCACCTCTTCCTGGGGCTAAACCCCTTGAGCGAGCCCATCACCCTTGTCAAAGAAGAACTTTTGCTTATTGAGTACCGTTTCACTCCTCAAGTACGTCCTGGCGGGAACGATGTGTACACTCCAAAATAGAGCCAGCAGGTGTAATAAGAGTAATAAGCTTGGGCAAAACACTTTTTGGTGCACAAAGCTCTTTCTTATTTACGTAGGAGAGTAGGAGATAGATTGCAGTTGAGGATGGGATATAATCAAGGTTCTTCTACCTCCCTCGTATCATTTATGACCAAATTCCAGTTTCATAGTCCAAGTTTTGTGGATCATTAGGTGCACCAAACAGTTGTGTACGAAGCTAGCTGACCTAGAGAAATACAGGCATCTTGGGCTCTGTCTGTAGTTCTAGAGCTGTGCACAGTAGCCACTAGGCACACGAAGAACTTGAAATGGGCTCGTCTGAACTGAGATTTGCTGGAGGTGTAAAATACACACAGCAGATTTTGAAAACTTAGTAGAAAAAAAGCATTTAAAGTATCTCTTTGCAATCTCCATATTGATTGAATATTGAAATAATATTTTAGATATACTGAGTGGAAGAAAATATATTATTGAAATGAATTTCACCTGTTTCTCCTTACACTTTAAAATGCAGCTACTAGCCTATTTAAAGTTATACATGTGGCTCACATTATATTTCTACCAGACAGTGTTGCTCTAAAGGCCTGTCTGGGGATGAGCTAGTTTGAACCTCCTTAACCCCTCTTTGTTAAGAGAGCAGGCCTCTCCCCAGTATGACCGTGTTGGGAATCACTTTAAAAGAATCCAGGAAACAGACTGGATTTGTCCAGAGAACTGTCTTACTTCTCCCTTTCCCTAACCCCAGGGCCAAATGAAGGAGGCCACAGAAGAGATTTTAAAAACTACCATGTCTTGAAACAAAGTGAAAATACGGCAGCCATATATGACCACAGGACTGAGGCCCAGTGGGCAGGGAAGGCGGCCAGCACCACAGTCATCAGAACAGCCAGGAATTGCTCTCTAGTCTAGTTTAGCCATCTAAGAAGCGTGCAACCAGGAAAACTAAGAAAGAGACTTCCTTTCGTCACCTTCAGGCTGTGACAGCTTCTTTGGCCAGCTCAGATAAGGTCATTCACAAAGCAGTCCTTGGCACTTGACCTTGTTTGATTCCATGACTCCATGGGAAACTGGGCGTCCTACTTCTATCCTTGCCCCAGCCAGAGAATCCCTTTTGAAACCTAAGTCAGGGCAAGTCATTCCTCTACTCAGAACTTTCCTGTGGCTTCCAAAGCTCCAACAGTAACCTGTGAGACCCCCAACACCTCCCCTGACCTCATCTCCTCCTCCTTTGCCCCAACTCACTCAACTCCTGGTGGTGCTGTGGCTCCGGCCTTTCCCTCTGATTGACTGAAGAGAGCTTTCTCTCATATCTCCATGGCTGACTGCCTCGCCTCCATTAAGCTTTGCTCTGATTTCACTTCTGTAGCAAGGCCTCCCTGACCACTCATTTCACATTACAACCTGCCCTCCTGCATTCCCAATCTTCCTTATGTTCCTCTATTTTTTTCTTTTTTCATAACACTTATTGTCTTCTAATACACTATAAAACTTACTTATTCATCTAATTGTTTACTGTCTGTCTCTCTCTATTAGAATGTAAATATCATAAAGTAGAGTCCTTGTGTGCATACTTATTTTGTTTACTGATGCAAGAAACTAGAACATTGGTAGATAGATACTCATTAAGTATTTTTTAATAAATAAAGGAAGTTATATAATGTCCACCATCCTTTTTACTCCTTTATTTTTTTAAAAAAAATTTTATTGAGGTATAGTTGATTTACAATGTTGCGTTAATTTCAGGTGTACAGCAAAGTGAATCAGTTACGTATATACATATATCCACTCTTTTTTAGATTCTTTTCCCATATAGGCCATTACAGAGTATTGAGTAGAGTTCCTTGTGTTCCTTATTAGTTATCTATTTTATATAGTGTTTATGTGTCAATCCCAATCTTCCAATTTATCCCTTCCCCACTTAAACTCCAGTAACCATACGTTTATTCATTACCTTTCCAGGATAATCTCATATCACCTGGGCTGAGAAGACCCCAGTAGAACCAGCTCATTACTCTGCCACGGTCCAGTCCAGCTGAGCCTCTTTCTACTCCTTCCTTAACAAATCCATTAGATACTTGTCAACAGGCAAAGTCAGTAATATACAAACCTTTGGCAAATGCTGGAGTACGAAGAGTTTATGATGGGATTCTCTAACAAGTCTCTGATGTACAGCTGTTTTACTATAGAATATTTAATTTTAAAAACCTGTAGGTAATAGGGAATCATTGAAACCTTTTTAGTAAGAGACAGGTGTGGTAAAAGTCGTGCTGAACTATTCATTCTTTTCGATTCTTCACGGCAATTTTCTCAGAATCAATTCAGAGAGTCATAAAACAAGCCAGTTGGTTCACATTATCTCCTGCAGGAATGCCTTCATTGAGTTACAATTTGATTGTAAACATGAAGACCTTTTATAAAGAGCTGTGCAAGGATCATCTATCTGGACAGTCTCTCTGTGCCCTTTAGAAAGTTTCTTGTTTGGTCACCAGTGGGATAATAAAAGGCTTACATGATTGTTACTACCTTAAAGGTAGTAACAGAAAAAATAACTGTTTTTGCTTCTGCAAATGAACGATTTGGTTTTCTTTTGTCAGGGAATGGCAACAATGAAATCTAATATATTTCTCTTCTTGCTTTAATTGTCAGAAAAGCTTAATTCAGAGCCCTATTATGATATTCAACTTAACTACCCATATCTTGTAACTTTGGGGGAGTGAGGAATTAAGCTCTACTGCTTGGAAGGAGGAGTATCAAAAAATCTGTGGACATGTGTTAAAACAATACAGTAATTACTAAGTGTTTGGGAGGGAGTTCCTCTGAGGTTACCAAGCATTATTTTAACTCTAAACCAAGTTCTTTCCCGCTCCAGACAGATTTTCTAAATAATAAGTATTTTCGTACTCAGGGTTCCTCACACACAGTGTACATCAGCACATATCAATCTCTGTTCACTATGCTCTACCTGGAAGATGTATTCTCTTTTATGTCATATTCCAATGGCTATACTCATAATTTTGCCCAGACTTCTAGCTATAACTCTACTGCTTCCCCTGTGTAGTACTTTTAACTCTTGCATTATATTTGGGTATAAGAGTTGTCATGGATGGTGGAGTCCACTAGACTTGCAACTGAATCTCAGGCCTGCCAAATATAGCTATGAGATATTGGGTAAGTCACTTTATCTTTCTAAACCTCATATACTTAGCCATCAAATAGGAATGCTTGTAACTACATAGCAAGGTTGTTGTGAGGATTAGATTAATTGATAGAGGCAAAACCACAGTAAGAGTGCCCAGCACACAGAGGGGGCCTGTTAACTGTGGTTTCCTCATCACGACCAACCACACCCATAATCACAAACCCGTCTATGCTTTCATGCATCTCTGGACCTCTTGGTTTTCACACTGTCGTGTATGGAATCCTTTGGATCCACCTGGGAAAAACTTACAGATGGATCTCCAGGCCTTTACCTCTGTGTCCTCCAGAACAATCTGCTTTGATCTATTTTATATATTAATTTTAGTAAAAGATTTTAGTTTAAAAAAAGTGAGTTCTATAACTTATTTCTCTTAAACTTGCACTATAAGTTTCTTCAGGGGACAGGAAATATATATATATATATATATATATATATATGTGTGTGTGTGTGTGTGTGTGTGTCATTCCTTAATGTAGACCATGAGGTTGTACATACAGCTGATGTTCAATAAACGTCCAATCAATGATGGAACTAACAGCTCCTGGAGCTCTTTGTTGTGTAGCAGAGCCTGGGGCATTTGACCACTAATTTTGGTTATCCCAAACTACACATGACCTGCCCACAGATCACCACCTGGTCTCCTTATAAAAGATCAACATTATAAATGGCTTTTCTCAGAGACCCCATAAATATGGGGCTGTTGGCATTCATTAAAATATATTATTGACTTCCCGAGTATATTCTAACTGGAAAGAAGTTGTGCTCCTGAAACTGAGGGTTTATAAAAGTTCATAAAAATTCTTACAATTCTTTGCAAAGTTGATTTGGAAGTTGTATTTCTCTCTCTCACACACACAGACACATATGCACTCATGTACGTGCACCAAGATACATCCAAAAGCAAATACAAAACTGCTAATAGTATTTCTTTTTCAGTGGTGAGATTATGTGTGTTTCTTATTTTCTTCTTTATGCTTATCTTCATTTAATAATTTTCCATAAAAATTTAATAAAATACATTTTACTGAGAAAGTGTATGAGAAAGAGGAGAGAGACAGAAACACAGAGAGAGAATTAAAAGAACTGAACATGGAAATCTACATTCAAATTTCTTTATCTAATAGATTTTGGCTACAGTCCTTCTTGAAATGTCATTACCTGAAAATGTGCCTCGGTTTACTGGTGACAATGCCATTTGCAGCTTCTCTGTACCTCTGGTGAGCAGGCATGGTAGGTCAATGTCCATAGCATACCTTAAGAATGACAAAAGCCATCATCCAAAGATAGTCATGTCTTTAATGAACAATGCCTGAAAAGAAGCAAACCTGAGACTGAGGATTTTGCATATCATTTGGATGTTGCCTTTCTTTCTTTCTTTTTTAAAAATCTTTTAAGTTTTTATTGGAGTATAGCTTTTTGTTGTTGTTTGTTTTTTTAAGACAGGGGAGCCATAGAACTCAAGAGCAGAGATTCAGAAAAGATAATATCTATTCTATCCCTCACCCTGAGACAACTGAAGCTCAGAGAGGGGATGTGATTTGCCCAAGACAATCCCCGCCTTCCCGTGAGAGCTCCTTCTCCACATTTTCCTGGCTTCCTTGCTTAACCATCACAGCTTTGTCTAATCAGTTTTCTCATTAGTCAGTTTTTAGAAGTTGTACTTTAACTACATTTTCCAGGTAAATAAGAGCAAAAGAAAAAATACCTTGGAAACGAAGCTGCATCTCATTTCTTCTGGCTACTTTGCTTAATGACCTAAATGCACCATCCCTTTGGTCAGGATATTGATTTATCAAGGAAGATGGTGTTATTGAAAAGGAGTGAGTCAGAACATCCATGCAGGGAGATGTTGCTCTCAACACACTACCAGCGAGATATTGGGGGGTGGGGAGGGTGGAGTGGCAAACTGCGAGTTAGGGAAAAACAAAGACTTTTTTAGGCTCCGGACGCGCAGGCCCAGCGGCCATGGCTCACGGGCACAGCCGCTCCGCGGCATGTGGGATCCTCCGGGACCGGGGCGCGAACCCGTATCCCCTGCATCGGCAGGTGGACTCTCAACCACTGCACCACCAGGGAAGCCCAAGAGTTTTTTTTATATTTAAGATACAAAAAGGGAAAATTACAGTCTCCAATCTGCTCACTAAATGCAGACTTGAAAGAAGGCCAAAGCTAAGGGGTCCCCACTGGGCCTTGTCTTTTTTTTTTTTAAACATCTTTATTGGAGTATAATTGCTTTACAATGGTGTGTTAGTTTCTGCTTTACAACAAAATGAATCAGTTATATATATACATATGTTCTCATATCTCTTCCCTCTTGCGTCTCCCACCCTCCCTATCCCGCCCCTCCAGGCAGTCACAAAGCACCGAGCTGATCTCCCTGTGCTATGCGGCTGATTCCCACTAGCTATCTATTTTACGTTTGGTAGTGTATATATGTCCATGCCTCTCTCTCGCTTTGTCACAGCTTACCTCTCCCCCTCTCCATATCCTCAAGTCCATTCTCTAGTAGGTCTGTGTCTTTATTCCTGTCTTACCCCTAGGTTCTTCATGACATTTTTTTTTCTTAAATTCCATATATATGTGTTAGCATACGGTATTTGTCTCTCACTTTCTGACTTACTTCACTCTACATGACAGACTCTAGGTCTATCCACCTCATTACAAATAGCTCAATTTCGTTTTTTTATGGCAGAGTAATATTCCATTGTGTATATGTGCCACATCTTCTTTATCCATTCATCCGATGATGGACACTTAGTTTGCTTCCATGTCCTGGCTATTGTAAATAGAGCAGCAATGAACATTTTGGTACATGACTCTTTTTGAATTACGGTTTTCTCAGGGTATATGCCCAGTAGTGGGATTGCTGGGTCATATGGTAGTTCTATTTGTAGTTTTTTAAGGAAGCTCCATACTGTTCTCCACAGTGGCTGTATCAATTTACATTCCCACCAACAGTGTAAGAGGGTTCCCTTTTCCCCACACCCTCTCCGCATTTACTGTTTCTAGATTTTTTGATGATGGCCATTCTGACTGGTGTGAGATGATATCTCATTATAGTTTTGATTTGCATTTCTCTAATGATTAGTGATGCTGAGCATTCTTTCATGTGTTTGTTGGCAGTGGGTATATCTTCTTTGGAGAAATGTCTATTTAGGTCTTCTGCCCATTTTTGGATTGGGTTGTTTGTTTTTTGGTTATTAAGCTGCATGAGCTGCTTATAAATTTTGGAGATTAATCCTTTGTCAGTTGCTTCATTTGCAAATATTTTCTCCCATTCTGAGCGTTGTCTCTTGGTGTTGTTTATGGTTTCCTTTGCTGTGCAAAAGCTTTGAAGTTTCATTAGGTCCCATTTGTTTATTTTTGTTTTTATTTCCATTTCTCTAGGAGGTGGGTCAAAAAGGATCTTGCTGTGATTTATGTCATAGAGTGTCCTGCCTATGTTTTCCTCTAAGAGTTTGATAGTTTCTGGCCTTATATTTAGGTCTTTAATCCATTTTGAGCTTATTTTTGTGTATGGTGTTAGGGAGTGTTCTAATTTCATTCTTTTACATGTACCTGTCCAGTTTTCCCAGCATCACTTATTGAAGAGGCTGTCCTTTCTCCACTGTACATTCCTGCCTCCTTTATCAAAGATAAGGTGACCATATGTGCGGGGGTTTTTCTCTGGGCTTTCTATCCTGTTCCATTGATCTACCTTTCTGTTTTTGTGCCAGTACCATACTGTCTTGATTACTGTAGCTTTGTAGTATAGTCTGAAGTCAGGGAGCCTGATTCCTCCAGCTCCGTTTTTCTTTCTCAAGATTGCTTTAGCTATTCAGGGTCTTTTGTGTTTCCATACAAATTGTGAAATTTTTTGTTCTAGTGCTGTGAAATGCCAGTAGTAGTTTGATAGGGATTGCATTGAATCTGTAGATTGCTTTGGGTAGTAGAGTCATTTTCACAGTGTTGATTCTTCCAATCCAAGAACATGGTATATCTCTCCATCTATTTGTATCATCTTTAATTTCTTTCATCAGTGTCTCATAATTATCTGCATACAGGTCTTTTGTCTCCTTAGGCAGGTTTATTCCTAGATATTTTATTCTTTTTGTTGCATTGGTACATGGGAGTGTTTTCTTGATTTCACTTTCAGATTTTTCATCATTAGTGTATAGGAATGGCAGAGATTTCTGTGCATTAATTTTGTATCCTGCTATTTTACCAAATTCATTGATTAGCTCTAGTAGTTTTCTGGTAGCATCTTCAGGATTCTCTATTATAGTATCATGTCATCTGCAAACAGTGACAGCTTTACTTCTTCTTTTCCGATTTGGATTCCTTTTATTTCCTTTTCTTCTCTGATTGTTGTGGCTAAAACTTCCAAAACTATGTTGAATAAGAGTGGTGAATGTGGGCAACCTTGTCTTGTTCCCAATATTAGTGGAAATGCTTTCAGTTTTTCACCATGGAGGACGATGTTGGCTGTGGGTTTGTCATATATGGCCTTTATTATGTTGAGGAAAGTTCCCTCTATGCCTACTTTCTGCAGGGTTTTTAACATAAATGGGTGTTGAATTTTGTCAAAAGCTTTCTCTGCATCTATTGAGATGATCATATGGTTTTTCTCCTTCTATTTGTTAATATGGTGTATCACGTTGATTGATTTGCATATATTGAAGAATCCTTGCATTCCTGGAATAAACCCCACTTGATCATGGTGTATGATCTGTTTAATGTGCTGTTGGATTCTGTTTGCTAGTATTTTGTTGAGGATTTTTGCATCTATGTTCATCAGTGATGTTGGCCTGTAGTTTTCTTTCTTTGTGACATCCTTGTCTGGTATTGGTATCAGGGTGATGGTAGCTTCGTAGAATGAGTTTTGGAGTGTTCCTCCCTCTGCTATATTTTGGAAGAGTTTGAGAAGGATAGGTGTTAGCTCTTCTCTAAATGTTTGATAGAATTCACCTGTGAAGCCATCTGGTCCTGAGCTTTTGTTTGTTGGAAGATTTTTAATCACAGTTTCAATTTCAGTGCTTGTGATTGGTCTGTTCATATTTTCTATTTCTTCCTGATTCAGTCTTGGCAGGTTGTGCATTTCTAAGAATTTGTCCATTTCTTCCAGGTTGTCCATTTTATTGGCATAGAGTTGCTTGTAGTAATCTCTCATGATCTTTTGTATTTCTGCAGTGTCAGTTGTTACTTCTCCTTTTTCATTTCTAATTCTATTGATTTGAGTCTTCTCCCTTTTTTCCTTGATGAGTCTGGCTAATGGTTTATAAATTTTGTTTATCTTCTCAAAGAACCAGCTTTTAGTTTTATTGGTCTTTGCTATCGTTTCCTTCATTTCTTTTTCATTTATTTCTGATCTGATTTTTATGATTTCTTTCCTTCTGCTAACTTTGGGGGTTTTTTGTTCTTCTTTCTCTAATTGCTGTAGGTGCAAGGTTAGGTTGTTTATTCGAGATGTTTCCTGTTTCTTAAGGTAGGATTGTATTGCTATAAACTTCTCTCTTAGAACTGCTTTTGCTGCATCCCATAGGTTTTGGGTCATCATGTCTCCATTGTCACTTGTTTCTAGGTATTTTTTGATTTCCTCTTTGATTTCTTCAGTGATCACTTCATTATTAAGTAGTGTATTGTTTAGCTTCTATGTGTTTGTATTTTTTACAGATCTTTTCCTGTAATTGATATCTAGTCTCATAGCGTTGTGGTTGGAAAAGATACTTGATACAATTTCAGTTTTCTTAAATTTACCACAATTGATTTGTGACCCAAGATATGATCTATCCTGGAGACTGTTCCATGAGCACTAGAGAAAAATGTGTATTCTGTTGTTTTTGGATGGAATGTCCTATAAATATCAATTAAATCCATCTTGTTTAATGTATCATTTAAAGCTTGTGTTTCCTTATTTATTTTCATTTTGGATGATCTGTCCATTGGTGAAAGTGGGGTGTTAAAGTCCCCTACTATGAATGTGTTACTGTCAATTTCCCCTTTTATGGCTGTTAGCATCTGCCTTTTGTATTGAGGTGCTCCTATGTTGGGTGCATAAATATTTACAATTGTTATATCTTCTTCTTGGATCGATCCCTTGATCATTATGTAGTGTCCTTCTTTTTCTCTTCTAATAGTCTTTATTTTTAAGTCTATTTTGTCTGATATGAGAATTGCTACTCCAGCTTTCTTTTGGTTTCCATTTGCATGAAATATCTTTTTCCATCCCCTTACTTTCAGTCTGTATGTGTCTCTAGGTCTGAAATGGGTCTCTTGTAGACAGTAAGTATATGGGTCTTGTTTTTGTATCCATTCAGCCAATCTGTGACTTTTGGTGGGAGCATTTAGTCCATTTACATTTAAGGTAATTATCGATATGTATGTTCCTATTCCCATTTTCTTAATTGTTTTGGGTTTGTTATTGTAAGTCTTTTCCTTCTCTTGTGTTTCTTGCTTAGAGAAGTTCCTTTAGCAGTTGTTGTAGAGCTGGCTTGGTGGTGCTGAACTCTCTCAGCTTTTGCTTGTCTGGAAAGGTTTTAATTTCTCCATCAAATCTGAATGAGATCCTTGCTGGGTAGAGTAATCTTGATTGCAGGTTTTTCTCCTTCATCACTTTAAATATGTCCTGCCAGTCCCTTCTGGCTTGCAGAGTTTCTGCTGAAAGATCAGCTGTTAACCTTATGGGGATTCCCTTGTGTGTTATTTGTTGGTTTTCCCTTGCTGCTTTTAATATGTTTTCTTTGTATTTAATTTTTGACAGTTTGATTAATATGTGTCTTGGCATATTTCTCCTTGGATTTATCCTGTATGGGACTCTCTGTGCTTCGTGGACTTGATTAACTATTTCCTTTCCCATATTAGGGAAGTTTTCAACTATAATCTCTTCAAATATTTTATCAGTCCCTTTCTTTTTCTCTTCTTCTTCTGGAACCCCTATAATTCGAATGTTGGTGCATTTAATGTTGTCCCAGATGTCTCTGAGACTGTCCTCAGTTCTTTTCATTCTTTTTTCTTTATTCTGCTCTGCAGTAGTTATTTCCACTATTTTATCTTCCAGGTCACTTCTCCGTTCTTCTGCCTCAGTTTTTCTGCTATTGATCCCATCTAGAGTATTTTTCATTTCATGTATTGTGTTGTTCATCGTTGTTTGTTTCATCTTTAGTTCTTCTAGGTCCTTGTTAAATGTTTCTTGCCTTTTGTCTATTCTATTTCCAAGATTTTGGATCATCTTTACTATCATTATTCTGAATTCTTTTGCAGGTAGACTGCCTATTTCCTCTTCATTTGTTAGGTCTGGTGGGTTTTTATCTTGCTCCTTCATCTGCTGTGTGTTTTTCTGTCTTCTCTTTTTGCTTATCTTACAGTGTTTGGGGTCTCCTTTTTGCAGGCTGCAGGTTCGTAGTTCCCGTTGTGTTTGGTGTCTGTCCCCAGTAGCTAAAGTTGGTTCAGTGGGTTGTGTAGGCTTCCTAGTGGAGGGGACTAGTGCCTGTGTTCTGATGGATGAGGCTGGATCTTGTCTTTCTGGTGGGGAGGTCCACGTCTGGTGGTGTGTTTTGGGGTGTCTGTGGACTTATTATGATTTTAGGCAGCCTCTCTGCTAATGGGTGGGGTTGTGTTCCTTTCTTGCTAGTTGTTTGGCATAGGGTGTCCAGCACTGTAGCTTGCTGGTCGTTGAGTGAAGCTGGGTGCTGGTGTTGAGATGGAGATCTCTGGGAGATTTTCGCCGTTTGATATTATGTGGAGCTGGGAGGTCTCTTGTGGACCAGTGTCCTGAAGTTGGCTCTCCCACCTCAGAGGCACAGCACTGACTCCTGGCTGCAGCACCAAGAGCCTTTCATCCACACGGCTCCTTAATTTGGGATGATTCGTTGTCTATTCATGTATTCCACAGATGCAGGGTACATCAAGTTGATTGTGGAGCTTTAATCCGATGCTTCTGAGGCTGTTGGGAGAGATTTCCCTTTCTCTTCTTTGTTCTCACAGCCCCCGGGGGCTCAGCTTTGGATTTGGCCCCGCCTCTGCTTGTAGGTCGCCTGAGGGCGTCTGTTCTTCGCTCAGACAGGACGGGGTTAAAGGAGCCGCTGAATCGGGGGCTCTGGCTCACTCAGGCCAGGGGGACGGAAGGGCACGGAGTGCGAGGCAAGCCTGTGGCGGCAGAGGCCTGCATGACGTTGCACCAGCCTGAGGCGCGCCGTGCGTTCTCCCGGGGGAGTTGTCCCTGAATCCCGGGACCGTGGTAGTGGCGGGCTGCACAGGCTCCCCAGAAGGGGGGTGTGGATAGTGACCTGTGCTCGCCCACAGGCTTCTTGGTGGCGGCAACAGCAGCCTTAGCGTCTCATGCCCGTCTCTGGCGTCCGCGCTTTTAGCAGCGGCTCGCGCCCGTCTCTGGAGCTCCTTTAAGCAGCGCTCTTAATCCCCTCTCCTCGCGCACCAGGAAACAAAAAGGGAAGAAAAAGTCTCTTGCCTCTTCGGCAGGTCCAGACTTTTCCCCGGACTCCCTCCCGGCCAGCCGTGGCGCACTAACCCCCTGCAGGCTGTGTTCACGCCGCCGACCCCAGTCCTCTCCCTGCGCTCCGACTGAAGCCCAAGCCTCAGCTCGCAGCCCCGCCCGCCCCAGCGTGTGAGCAAACAAGCCTCTCGGGCTGGTGAGTGCCGGTCGGCACCGATCCTCTGTGCGGGAATCTCCCCGCTTTGCCCCCCGCACCCCTGTTGCTGTGCTCTCCTCCCCAGCTCCGAAGCTCCCCCCCTCTGCCACCCGCAGTCTCTGCCCGCGAAGGGGCTTCCTAGTGTGTGGAATCCTTTCCTCCTTCACAGCTCCCTCCCACTGGTGCAGGTCCCGTCCCTATTCTTTTGTCTCTGTTTATTCTCTTTTCTTTTACCCTACCCAGGTACGTGGGGAGTTTCTTACCTTTTGGGAGGTATGAGGCAGCGTTCAGTAGGTGTTCTGTAGGGGTTGTTCCACGTGTAGATGTATTTCTGGTGTATCTGTGAGGAGGAAGGTGATCTCCGCGTCTTACTCTTCCGCCATCTTCCCAGAAGCCCCCCGCCTTGTCCTTTTAAAACAAATCCCAACCGCACGCTTGACCAGTCCAGGCCAGAGGTGCCAGACTTGAGCTGATTTTGATGAAGCTGAGTATCCTCCTTTCCTATGGCTGCCTTAACAAATTACCACAAGCTCGGTAGCTTACAATAACAGAAATGTATTCTCTCATCGTTTTGGAGGCTACAAGTTCGAAATCAAGGTGTTGGCAGCGTTAGTTCCTTCTGGTGGCACTGAGGGAGAGACTGTCCCTTGCCTCTCTCCTAGCTTCTGGCTATTGTCAGCAATCCTTGGCATTCCTTGGCTTCTAGATATATCACTCCAATCTCTGCCCCTGTAGTCTCATGGAGTTCTCTCTAGGTGTCTCTGTGTCTCTTCTTCTCTTCTTATAAGGATAGCAGTCATATTGGATTAAGGGCCCATCCTACTCCATTATGACCTCATGTTAATAATTACATTTGCAATGATTCTATTGTCAAATCAGGTCACATTCGGAAGTACTGGAGCTTAGGACTTCCAAGTATCTTCTTGGAGTACACAATTCAACCCGTGATAGGGGGTAATAGGCTTAATGGAGCAAAAGGCTTGCTACCTTAATGGAGAAAAGGGCAGCGTCCAGTTGGAATGATCAAATGTGGCAGTGATGGCATTGATGTATGAACCAGTGCTACCTGAGGAATGAGGAGAGGGCAGTAAAGGGAACACTAGGGGGCACTTATGAGAAAGTAAGAGTAAATCAATAGTGTCTGAGCTGCAAGCTTGGGGCAAAGCCAATGGAGTGAGCAGGGGAACCGCCACTGGCTCAGAGGCACTTCAAGAGGTGTTGGAAGTCCAAGTGCGCCATGGAATGGAAGAACTTAAGCTCACCAGTGGAAATCCTGAAATGGTTGAGATCAACTGCACCCATGGCTGGTAACTCTAGCTTATCCCTGCATGTTTGCCATTCTACGTCTTTTGAGTATCTTGTAGATACATTTGAAAGCCATCATGCTGCTCTTTCCCATAAATCATTAGAGTGAGGGTTGCAAATGAAGAAAACTATAGGGGCCAGGAGATAAGAGAAATGAGTGAAGTGGGCTGGGTACAGAATTCTGAAAGTCCATAGATTTTCAGTTGTTTAATTGGCACTGGGCCTCAGAGCTAGGGAGGATTAAGGGAATGTTAAGGATTGTATCAACCAGAGAGGATGTTCTGCATCTGGAGGAAGAACTGCTCGGCCAGGACTGCCACGTACAACTGTGCACGAGGGTGCAGGCTACGATGGTAAGTGAGTGAAATCCAGCCTGTTCTCCCCTCACCAAGCTGTGAGCCCAGCAGCCTCCATCAGCCCAGTGGGACACCTTTTCTAGTTTGTGCAAAGGTTCAGTATAGACAGGGAGCAGCCCTGGCTCCAACTTGTTGCCAGGCTAGGATGTAGGCTCAGTGTTTCCAAGTCCTTGGATTTTTGAAGAGAAGCTGGAAATCTGCATTTTTATGCACAACCTCTTAATTTTTAAATGGTGATTCCAATGTTGAAAAACCCTACATAGGCTAGTGAATCCATGTCAGCAGGTTCTGTACCCACAATGTGTGAGTCTCGTGTGACAGAAATAGGGGAGGTGGCACAGCACCAAGGTACAAGCTTGCAGTTAGGGGGTCACAGGTGAGGGTATGTATAACCCCTGCCTCCTAGACAGTTTCAGGCCTAGTCACATTAGCCCAGTATCTCAGTGGAGAGGTTCTGGGCTATCCCTGGGCTATCCCTACCATCAAGGCAACCCCTTTTGAATGAGTGTGAATTATTGGTGTAAATGGCTGTGAATTACTAGCTATGTTACCGTGGGAAGTCATTTGATTTTTCTAGACATTTGTTTCAGCCTATGAGACAGCTCTCTCAGAGGTTCTTACAACGATTAAATGAGATAAAGTTTGTGAAGTCCGTGGCACATGAATGTCACTCAGCATGTGGCAGCAGCTATTAGTTTCAAGACTTGGCTGTGAGTGCATGCTGGTACCCTCTTCACAAGGAAGTGTTGTATCTTTATTCCTGTTACAATCAAATTACCCCTTTGAGAAACAATGCCTAATAACTCTACCCATAATCATTACAGCATACAATGGCGGGGATCGAAACCCTTCATCATCACCTGCTATTTAGAAGCATAATGTAAATAATTATATCTAATCACATGAAAGGAACTTAGAGATGATTTAAGACACTACTTCAATTTCCTCATTTGTCAGGTGACAAAACAAAGGCAGAGAGAGTGGGAGTGAGAGAGAGAGAGAGACAGGGAGAGAGCAATATTCATCTATAGTCACATAGTGAAATATTAACAGAGCATGAAATGCAGTTTATATTTGTGTTATTGTTTTGACTGTGAGCTTGAAAAAATTTTATGCTTTTAATTGAAACTTTGAACATTGTAGATATTATTTCAAACAACGTTAAGTAATAAATGTGTTCTTGATTGATTTGGCAATGAAATACCAATTTTCCAGTCTGAACTAAAATGTAAAAATAAAAATACATTGCTCAAATCACCCCCCACCATTCCCCACCACATCTTTGAAGGGAATAGATTGTATCAGAAACATCTTGCACTGAGAGGCAACAAAAGCTGTATTTAATGTTTTGAAGTGTAGGGTTTGCATTGATGTCTTTGGAGGGGAGCCTGGGGAGCATGTGCTGGTACTTTCCATACAGAGATGTGAGGATGAAATGACAGTGCTTGGTGCCTCACCAGTGCTCAGTAAATGGTAGCTTTTTTAAAAAATTTAATTTAATTTAATTTTTTATAGAGCAGGTTCTTATTAGTTATCCCTTTTATACATATCAGTGTGTACATGTCAATCCCAATCTCCCAGTTCATCCTACCATCCCCTCACCCGCTTTCCTCCCTTGGTGTCCATACGTGTGTTCTCTACATCTGGGTCTCTATTTCTGCCCTGCAGACCGGTTCATTTGTACCATAGTAAATGGCAGCTTTGAGTCTCCTGCTCCTTTTCATTCCCACATACTATACCCTATGCCCCAATCCTGGCCAGAAAAGACACATGGACTCAAAGCTTCTACACTGTACTGTAAGCATTTTGGGGCCACATCAGTGTGTTTTACTTTGTAAAGAACTGGAAACTAGTATAGGACTTCTCACCATGAACATACTCAGTAAAATGTTGAATTTAACTGACATTGTGCTGCACTCAGTTGTAAGACTTTAGATTGTGCTCAGAGCACACATTCTTTTACACATTTGCTCTTGCATGTTTATGTCTACCATATGCTAAAAAGGACTGAAGACTATTCAAGCCAATAATATAAATATTATTACAAAAAGAAACTCAGTTGTAGTTGTTGCTTAAATAGAAGACCAGAAAAAACTGCCCTGCATTTATTGGATAACTGCCTCCTTGAATTCTGAGGACTGGTGTATTTATTTGTCTTCTCTCAGGTGGCAGCACACACACTGCACAGTAGTTTAAAAGAGGAAATCATGGCCTGGAATCAGTGGACTCAGGTCAACCATGAGAACGTCAAAGCTCTCTGGGTTTCCTTTGGTACAATGAGGGTACGTGTCCACCAAATCTCTAAGGTCCTTGGAGGGGCAGAGATTTTTGTGGTGGCTTGTTTTAAATGTTGTCCCGTTTTCTTCTAGATAACAGAAATTTCAGGAGCAGCCTCAGTTTGACCAGGATATATCCCTGGGCAGTCTCCACCACCCAGGGCAATGAGGATGCGTTTTTGTCAATGGCGCTTTCCAGTAGAGCTTCCAGAAGGCAATCTTCCCAGTGAAGCCAGGTGGAAGCATGATGATGGGTGACACATGTCTTATGGGTGGATGCCAGCAGGGACAGCTGATGACTGGGCATGGACCAGGCGCCACTTCTGATACTGTGACTCCCCATAAGCTCCCTCATAGATGCAACCACTGAACTGGCTGATTTACCCTGAACTGATGAAAACTAAGTTTTCTGCCACAAAGTTGAAATGAAGAATGCTACATGTAGAATAAGTTCGATTACAGGAACGTTGCATTTCTGTGCCCCTGAGCTTGTGCACTGAAATTTATACTAGGTACATACTTGTAGATAGGTATAACCTTATTTTTTTTTCTGTTTTTAAAATGATATATGCTCATTGTAAAAATGTTGCCTGCCTTCATTGTGATCATCTGTTTTTTGAAAAAAATTTACCTCACACTTGTATAGAACTTTATCAGTTAAAAGGTATTTTTCATGTTGAAGATCTCATTTAGTTTTCATGACAACTTTGTTAGATAGAAATCTAGTCTCATATTACAGATGAGAAAACTGAGGCTTATGAAGCAATGTAAATTCCCTGGGATCACCAACTACAAATGGGCAGAGCCAGGAATCGAATCCCAATCTTCCAACTCCAGTGCTTCCTTCTTTTCTTTTTAATTTTTCTTTCCTTGGGCTGAGTTGTGTTCTTTACTCTAGCTTTTGTGTGTGTGTGTGTGTGTGTGTGTGTGTGTGTGTGTGTGTATGTGAAATAGCCTCTTCTCTGTTTCATAGGGCAGATTATTTCTGTTTTAGTAAAAATAAGACAATAGATAGGAAAGAACCTTGAGACCAGTGAAAAGAATCCCAAACATCATCTTTTTTGCACTGATACTCCCCAAATTTGAAGAATTTTTTCTCCTCTCAAACAACTTATACCTAACAATTCTTTAAGATTTAGTTCCATAATATTATTCCCCCTTCACTTTTTACTCATTTACTTCTGACACTTTGCCCATTTCTCCTTCTCAAGAGCCCATTTACTAAGGGGTATCAGGTAATAAAAGGATTGATGAGAAGACGAAAGGCCACTTCTGGGTCAATGAGCAGAGATCAGGAGATATCACTTTTTCTAGACAGGAATTTTAAACTCATTCATGTTCCCAGTCCAAGCGGAAAAACCTCATGTTTATCACTGAGACTCAGATGACATTTCATTCATTCATTTATTCATTCATGTATAATGTAAAATTCATTTATTGAACACTTATTTTTGCTCGGCACTGTTTAGATGTAGGGCATTTAAAGATGGATAGGGCATTAACCCTGTCTTTACAGAATTTATATTTAGTGGCAAAAAAAAAAAATCAAAAGATAATTGCATTACAGGTGTGATAATGGAAGTTGACCATCTGTACCATGGGTCTGCATTTGAATCTATGTCAACTATTTCCAACATTTTTGTGGTCATGAGCATCTTCAGTTGCATGAGCAGAGAGTTAGTATTGACCTGAACAGATGGAAGGGTCTTCAGCAAGAAGGTACATTTGAACCAGGCCTTGAGTTTTTCAGGCAGGAGAAAGTATATTGCTTGACTTGCCTTTCTTGGTGGCAAATGTTAAGTGGTGACCCAGTGCTGCTTTCTTCAGTCTTTGTTTATGTGGTTAGTTAAGACCTGGCCTCCTGCTTTTGGAAGCAATGGATGTGGAATACAGAAGCAATGATCGAGACACCTGCAGTGGAATTTCCACTGATTGCTGAAACATTTATACAGTGAAATGCTAAATATCAAACATTTTTTAACCTCGGGACCCTTAATATCAGGGACATAGACTGACTGGGCAAAGCTTCTCAAAACTCCGTGCAGTCTTCTCCTTAAGAATAATCAATTCTATCTGGTTGGTATTAAATGGTGGATTATATTTTTCAGGTCAGGGAACAACAATAAGCTGTAATCAGGTAAAATAAGTAGAGTGAACATTTGTGGACATCACCCTCATCATTATTATGTCAGAGGGTACCATCTTCTGAATGCTTACCATGAGTCAAGGGCATACATAGACCCTGGTCTGTCTGTCATCATCACCTACAGGCTTATCCCTGAGGCCTTGCCACTTTCACACACGTGAAGAGCAATGGTATTACCTGTTCACAGTCACTCATAATTGACCAAGACTAACGCCTGACATTTAGCCCGTGTTTACACAGAATCAATGTTACTCCAACTCTATGGCACACCTAGTGTATAGCAGTGGAGTGGCCTGACAACTGAGACCACAGGCCATGCTTTTTAAATTTTTATAATAGACTCTTGGCCTTATCATTCTCATGGATAGGACTATAAATAGATGAGCCTTCAGTCATCCCAAATTCCAGGTCCAGGGCATGTATCAGAGCTTAAATTGTCTGCAACCTCATTTCCATCAAAATCTTAGCTGAGACTCCAAAGAAGATGGCCAACAAACACATGAAAAGATGCTCAACATCACTAATTATTAGAGAAATGCAAATCAAACTGGTCAGAATGGCCATCATCAAAAAATCTATAAACAATAAATGCTGGAGAGGATGTGGAGAAAAGGGAACCCTGTTGCACTGTTGGTGGGAGTGTAAATTGATACAGCCACTGTGGAGAACAGTATGGAGGTTCCTTAAAAAACTACAAATAGAACTGCCATATGACCCAGCAATCCCACCACTGGGCATATACCCTGAGAAAACCATAATTCAAAAAGAGTCATGTACCAAAATGTTCATTGCAGCTCTATTTACAATAGCCCAGAGATGGAAACAACCTAAATGTCCATCAACAGAGGAATGGATAAAGAAGATGTGGTATATACATACAATGGAATATTACTCAGCCATAAAAAGGAACGAAATAGTGCCATTTGCAGAGATGTGGATAGACCTAGAGACTGTCATAAAGACTGAAGTAAGTCAGAAAGAGAAAAACAAATATAGTATAATATCACTTATATGCGGAATCTAGAAAAATGATACAGATGATCTTATCTGCAAAGCAATAGAGATGAAGATGTAGAGAACAAACTTACAAGGTGGGAAGGGGAGGTGGGATGTAGTGGGAGATTGGGATTGACATATATACACTACTAGGTATGAAATAGATAACTACTGAGAACCTATAGTTGCTATAAAATGTTTAGCACAGGGAACTCTACTCAGTGCTCTGTGGTGACCTAAATGGGAAGGAAAACTAAAAAGAGTATACGTATAACTGATTCATTTGGCTGTACAGCAGAAACTAACGCAACACTGTAAAACAACTATACTCCAATAAAAATTTTAAAAAATCTTAGCTGAGAAAAATGGTATTCATGAAAGAAGTATAAGAGGCATAGCCTACATCTAACCCTCTAGGATCCACATAGAAGATGTCAAAAATAGCATTCATAAGTGTGCCTATAAACGTCTTTGACAATTCAGCTCCATTTTCCCCTTCTAGGCTCTCCCCTGTAGTGAAGGGGTTGCAAGATTGCAGACTACATTTCTCAGAAATCTTTGCTAGCAGCTGACTAGCACAGATTCCACCAGAGCACTAGTATGCAAAGTTGGAAGGAGGACGAAAAGCCAAACCTATGTTGCTGCTTCTCAGGCAGTGGTAGAGATCCGTGGGCTTTAAGACACATGAAACATTATAGTGGCTTCCAGTCATTTTGCTGTAAACTGTCCACCTTGGTACTGGAGATACTGCCAGAAATTTCCTATGATTCCTGCATCTTTCTGGATCCCTGAAAGCTAGAAGCAAATACAGGAATTAAAGCATTTGTTGTGCCTTCTTCTAGGAATGCTCTTTTCTCAGATGCCCACATAGTTCACAGGTTCTCTTCTTTAGGCTCAAATGTCACTCATCAGCAAGGTCTTCTCTGACCATTCTCTGTAAAAGTGTACCCTTCATGTTGCTCTGTATCCCTACACCCCTCTTTATTCTTCACAGTACATATTCAATTTCTATTTGTTTTCCTATGTGTTTATTTATCCATTGATATTCTATCAGAAAGTCAGCCCCAGGAGAGCAGGGACCTGGTTTCTTTTACTGCTGTATCCTCAGCACCTAGAATAGTGCCTGGTACATTAAAGACACTCAATAAATATTAGTTGAATGAATGGGTAAATGTTGAATACATGAATATATAACAAAGTAGTTAATAATAATAGTCACAATAACAATGATAGCTGTCTTAGTTTGTTTGGGCATCTATAACAAAATACCACAGGTATCTTATAAAACTGGGTAGCTTATAAAAACAGAAATTTATTGCTCACAGTTCTGGAGGCTGGAAAGGCCAAGATCAAGGTGCCAGCATGCTTGCCTTCTGGTGAGGGCCCTCTTCCTGGTTCACAGTTGGTGCTTTCTCTCTGTGTCCTCAGATGGTGGAATGGTCTAGGGATCTCATGAGAGCCTCTTTTATAAGGCAATAATCCCATTCATGAGGGTTCTACTCTCATGGCTTAAGCACCTCCCAAAGGTCCAACCTACCAACCTCACCGCATAGGGCATTAGGATTTCAACATATGGGGGACACAAACATTCAGATCATAGCATTCTCTTCTGAGCCCTCATAAGAATCACCATTAATAGTTCATTCATAGAAATGTGTAACAGCGTAGTTAATAACAACAACGAACCTTGATGAGCAGTTCTATATGCCAACACTATGCTAAGTATTGACATCCCATCAAGTCCTCCCAATAACTCTGTGGTACAGGAGGCAAAATGTGTAATCTCTCAGCATCCCATTCTCCTTGAGGCAGTGTTTGATTCAAGGATAGAAGTGACAGCACCAAAGGGAAACCCAGAATCATTGTTTGATGCTGGAAGACAGACTTCTCTCTTCTGGATAAAAGCAGGAGACATGCAGTGCAAGATATTGCAGCAGTCATTCTACTACTACAAGCAGAGTCAGCTTAAGGATAAATCGAATAGGATGGAAGGCAAAGGAGAAAGAAAGAACTTGGGCCCATGGTGACATCACTGAGCTGCTGGACCAAACCTTACCTGAAGCTCATCCTACTTCTTTCAGTTATATAAACCAACATATTCCCTTGATTATTTAATCCAGCTTAAGGGTTTTTTGTTGTTCCTTGCAACTGAAAGCATCTTAACTTAATCCAAGTAGATATTACCTAGTAGCTGTATGATCTTAAAGCAAGCTGTGGAACATCTCTTTGCTTCTGTTCCCTCATCTATAGGGTGAGAATAATACTAGAACTTCGCTCTGGATTTGTTGTGGGAATAGAGAGACAATGTAGATAAAAGCACTGAGCACACTGTCTGACACTTAGCAAGATATATGTATGTTAATATTACCTCAAGAAGCTTACAATAAAAGGAAGAATAGAGGACTGTAGTTGCTTTAGGTCAGATGTGAGGTACCTGACCATATTTGCTCCCATGGCAACTTCTAGATGCCTTTGTTACCACACATATGTACTTTAATATTTTATTTACATGTCAACCTCTCAAACTATACTGTGAGCTTCTAGAATCTAGAAGGCAAGATAATGGCTTATTATTCTTTGCACCTGTCCCAGTGCCCAGCTTTGTGCTAGGCATATGGCAGGTGTTTCATTGAAGCATATTGAACTAAAGAACAAAGTTATGAGAAAGGAGCCTAAAGAAGGAAGGAGATAGAGAGCCAAGTGTTATAAAAGGTATACATGATGGAATAGGTTTCAGGAGGGGGTGGGAGAGGTCGGGGCCAGAGCACAGGTGCAGGGATTAGCCTTGGACAGGGGGAAGGTTAATAATGAGTGGGATCTGATTTCTGCTCCCAAATGACCATCATCACATTTCTTTTAGGGCTATGCACACAGCCAGGCACTAAATATTTCCCAGTGATTATTACCAAGGCAAGGCCTGGAAAAACATTTGTAACAAAAAGAAATAACACAGTGAACTTTCCTCCAAGAGGGCTGGCACCAGTATCTGTGTTTATGTTATAGATTAAAATGAATATGGATTTTTAAAGAAAGAAGTATATGTTTTTCACACCATATTAATCTTCACTACATAATGTTGTGAGAATGCAACAGCTCCAACAGAGGAGAGAAATGAGTTGCTAAAATTCTCAAGTTATATAAATGATAATTGTAGTAGACATCTTTACACTATCTAGTAGTAGTTTTTTAAGTATTTTATTTTTTCTTGATCAAAAGTTATGTTGGGGGTAACATAGCATGTGTTGTTACTTCCCTTTAAACATGGATTAGTCATGGATTAAATCATTTGGAGTAGACCAAATTTAACAATATCATTGTTTATGCATGAAGAAGCGAGGGCTTCCCTGGTGGCGCGGTGGTTGAGAGTCCGCCTGCCGATGCAGGGAACACGGGTTCGTGCCCCGGTCCGCGAAGATTCCACATGCCGTGGAGTGGCTGGGCCCGTGAGCCATGGCCGCTGGGCCTGCGCGTCTGGAGCCTGTGCTCCGCGGCGGGAGAGGCCACAACAGTGAGAGGCCCGCGTACCGGAAAAAAAAAAAAAAAAAAAGCAATAACAATGTTGCTCAGTGGTTGCCTTGGGGACACAGAAATAAATGAGGCATGACTTCCATCCTCATTGAAATTACATTTTCTATTACCCCAAACCCAACTAATCGGAACTTGTTTGTAGTCAACTTTAAGGGGAAAGAATGCAAATAAGATGTCATCTTGAGGATTCTGCATTTTTACAGCATCGGGGCATCTGCTGGGGCTAGCGCACATTGAACCCGGTCTTCCACACAGCAACTGATATTTTCCATTCCTGTGATGGCCCAGGGTTCCCATATAATCCTCTCAGGCTGCACTGGTGGGCACAGAACCCCTCCCTTTGGAGATTTGAAATGTGTGTATAAATAAAAAGCACAACGGAAACACCTGTGGATCCCCTCTAGGGGTCAAGTGTGTGGAATGGCCCAGGAGTTATCTCAGCACCCTTGTTTCTGTGCACTGGAGGATCTGTTTCTGGTTAGGACCCTGCACAGGAAGTGACTTGTATTGTCAGAGGGAATTTATATGTTCTTTTCCAATTTCTTCCATAACTGCTCTCTTCTTCCTCTCTACCCCCTCAATTCCCATTAGAGAGACAGAAACCTGCAGCGTGATGCATGGCTAGCATTTTGCAGAGCAGGATGGAAGGAAGAAAGACTTAGGAGGCTGTACACTAGTGAATAAAGACCTAGAAACCAAAGATGTACCTTAAGCACAAACTTTTGGCCAAATGCATCAGCAAAGCTCAAGACTCAGTGGAAAGATCCTGGAAGAAACAGGAGACATCGCAGCACATGCAACTGGAGTGCAGGATTCTGGAAGGAAAACAAAGACTGTCCCAGATAAGGCGTTGGTTACCACCAATATCCTAATTAAAGAGGGCATTTATCTAATATTGACTATATGCCAGGTGCTATGCTAGTGCTCTACATACTCGATCCATACTTACTTACTCTAACCTGATCCAAGACAGCCCTTTAAGATCACTACTGTTATTATCTTAATTGTATTGATAAAGATAGCGAGACTCAGAGAAATAAAGTAACGGCCAGAACTCAAATGCATGTCTGTGTAACTCACTTTGCTCGTGACCACTAAGCTCCACTACTTCCTTAGCAGGGAGGAACAAGAAGCTGATAGCAGAATCCATCACCAATCCTTTATGATCTATTGTTGTAAGTATTTATAGTACACTGTATGTAGCTGCAAGTCATGCAATATGGTTTTTATTCCACACAGTACATTCACCTACTAACAAAAAAGCCCTTTGTCCTTTCATAAACTATAACTGCAAAACAATACCTGCAATACTCCTAGAGATAAAAGACAAACAAAAGTTTCATCCAGTAACTGGAAACCATAAAAATCAGGACATTGCTTATTTCCAAGAGTATCAGCTAGAAATGCTAGAACTGAGAAATGCAAAAATGAAAATTAAGGACCCCAAAGGTATGATTTAGCATCAATGAAAGGACGGAAGATATGGGAGAAAGATGCTTGAATATATAGGTTTAATATGCACTTAATTGGAGTCCTAGAAAGAAAGGAGAGAAAGAAAAGGCAGAGGTTATCAATTATTTCATTGATACTGAGATGCATATTTTTTTCACATTTTATCTTTTCTGAAATCAGGATGTGTTTTACTTTCACTGAAGCTGGACAACAGCTATCAATTATCATTGCCCGCGCATGTGAATATCAAAAGTGAAAACATCAAAACTTTCAGAACAGGGGTCAGTGGCTTGGAGGAAAATCCCGGAGACAATAGTGGAGCACTCTTTTCACCTACTATGAAACAAAATAGTTATGGAGGAGGGGTAAAGGAGATTGATCAGACATGTTTAACAACATTTTCCAAGGACAAATCAGTAGTAGGTTAGTTCGACATAATTTCAAAGCCAGATTAAGAGCCCATCACTGATCTGATGGCTTTTAGTTCCTTTATGGAATCTTTGAGGAAACGCTATACATAGACAGCTACCAAAAAGTGATTCAGAAAATGTGGATTCTTCATGGGAAGAAGTTTTAGGAATATCTGTGTAGGTAATTTATTTTGCTTTTATTTAATTGGGCATGCATTTATTTTTCCTATTCTTGGTTACATAAATTAATGGTATAAGTTATAACTAATGGTGTCATGAACATGATGAAATATACTAGTTAAAGAGAACAATTAAAAATTCTCCTTGAAAATTTCCCTAACCGATAAAATGCACAGATTCAAGATGTTCAGTGACTTCTATACAGAATTGAAAAATAAAAAAAGAAATGAAAAAACTACACTCACATATAGCAAAATTGTAGAAAGCCAAAGATAAAGAGAAAATCTTAACAGCATCCAGAGAAGAAAAAAAGATTATTTTTAAAAGAGCAGTAGGATTGACATTGAATTCTGAGCTAAAATTGAAACCAATGGAATGAAGTCATTAATGTACTTAAAGACTTGGCAACCCAGGATTCTATAACTAGATAATATTCATCAAGAATAAAGTGAAATGGGTGAAGTTGATCAAAAGGTAAAAACTTCCAGTTAGGGCTTCCCTGGTGTCACAGTGGTTGAGAGTCCGCCTGCTGATGCAGGGGACACGGGTTCGTGCCCCAGTCCGGGAAGATCCCACATGCTGCGGAGTGGCTGGGCCCTTAAGCCATGGCCACTGAGCCTGCACGTCTGGAGCCTGTGCTCCGCAACGGGAGAGGCCACAACTGTGAGAGGCCCGTGTGCCGCAAAAAAAAAACCCCAAAAAAACTTCCAGTTATAAGATAAATAAGTTTTGGAAAGATGTAATGTACAGCATGGTGACTATAGTTAACAATACTGTGTTGTATATTTGAAAGTTGCTAAGAGAGTAGATCTTAAAAGTTCTCATCACAAGAAAAAAAAATGTAACTATGGGTGGTGATGGATGTTACCTAAATGTATATATATATATTCCACTGTATATATAAATAAAATCATTATGTTGTACACCTAAAATACTACAATGTTATATGTTAATTATATCTCAATTAAAAAATAAAAGAATAAAAGTGAAATAAGACAGTCCCAGGTAAATAAAAACTCACAGAATTCACAAAAGGAACTGGACTAAAGGGGGGTTTTCAGGCCAAAATAAAAGTCCAGTGGGAGGAGTCAAGATGGTGGTGTGGGAAGACATGGAGTTACTGTCTCCCCACAACTAGGGCACCTGCTGGCCACTGGGGGGGGACTCTGACCCTCAAGGAGATGGGAGGAACCTCAGAGTGAACCACCACCCCACAAGGCTTGCGGGATCTTGATTCACAAACCCAGGGTCGGGCAGAAGCTCCTGCGGTGGGAGCTCCAAGTCTGAACCACTGGACTAATAGAGAAGCTCAGAGGCCAGAGAATGTTCATTGGAGTGAGGTCTCACAGAGTTCTTCATCTCAACATCAAGACCTGGCTCTACCCAATAGCCTACAAACTCCAGTGTTGGAAGCCTCAGGCCAAACAACCAGTAAAACAGGAACACAATTCTACTCATTAAAAAAAAAAAAATTAGACAGCAAAAAAAAATGTCACAGATGAAGGAGCAAGGTAAAAACCTACAAGAGCAAATAAATGAAGAGGAAATAGGCAACCTACCTGAAAAATAATTCAGAGTAATGATAGTAAAGATGATACAGAATCTTGGAAATAGAATGGAAGCACGGATTGAGAAAATACAAGAAATGTTTAACAAAGATCTAGAAGAACTAAAGAACAAACAAACAGAGATGAACAACACAATAACTGAAATGAAAAATACACTAGAAGGAATCAATAAGAGAATAATAGAGTCAGAAGAACGAATAAGTGAGCTGGAAGACAAATGGTGGAAATAACTGCTGAGGAGCAGAATAAAGAAAAAAGAATGAGAAGAATTTAAGACAATCTCAGAGACTGCTGGGACAACACTAAACACACCAACATTCAAATTATAGGGGTCCCAGAAGAAGAAGAGAAAAAGAAAGGGTCTGAGAAAATATTTGAAGAGATTATAGTGGAGAACTTCCCTAACATGGGAAAGGAAGTAGTCAATCAAGTCCAGGAAGCAGAGAGAATCCCATACAGAATACATCCAAGGAGAAACACGCCAAGACAGGTATTAATCAAACTAACAAAAATTAAATTCAAAGAAAAAATATTAAAAGCAGCAAGGGAAAAACAAAAAATAACATATAAAGGAATCCCCATAAGGTTACCAGCTGATTTTTCAGTGGAAACTCTGCAGGTCAGAAGGGAGTGGCAGGATATACTTAAAGTGATGAAAGAGAAAAAGCTACAACCAAGATTACTCTACCCAGCAAGGATCTCATTCAGATTCGATGGAGAAGTCAAAAGCTTTTCAGACAAACGAAAGCTAAGAGAATTCAGCACCACCAAAGCAGCTTTACAACAAATGCTAAAGAAACTTCTCTAGGTGGGAAACACAAGAGACGAAAAAGACCCACAAAAATAAAACAATGAAGAAAATGGTAATAGGAACATACATATCGATAATAACCTTGAATGTAAATAGATTAAATGCCCCAACCAAAAGACACAGAATGGATACAAAAACAAGACCCGTATATCTGCTGTCAACAAGAGAACCACTTCAGACCTAGGGACACATACAGATTGAAAATGAAGGGATGGAAAAAGATATTCCATGCAAATGGGAAAAAAAAAAAGCTGGAGTAGATAAAATAGACTTTAAAATAAAGACTGTTACAAGAGAAAATGAGGGACACTACATAATGATCAAAGGATCAATCCAAGAAGAAGATATAACAATTATAAATGTTTATGCACCCAACATAGTAGCACCTCAATACAAAAGGCAAATGCTAACAACCATGAAAGGAGAAATCAACAGTAACATAATAATAGTAGGGGACTTTAACACCACACTTTCAACAATGGATGGATCATCCAAACAGAAAATAAACACAAGCTTTAAATGACACAATAGATTAGATAGATCTAATTGATATTTATAGAACATTCCACCCAAAAGTGGCAGAATATACTTTCTTCTCAAGTGCACATGGAACATTCTCTAGGATAGATCATATCTTGGGTCACAGATCAAGCCTCGGAAAATTTAAGAAAATTGAAATTGTATCAGGCATCTTTTCTGACCATAACGCTATGAGATTGGAAATCAATTACAGGAAAAAAACTGTAAAAAACACAAATACATGGAGGCTAAACAGTGCACTACTAAATAACCAAGAGATCATGGAAAAAATCAAAGAAGAAATAAAAAAATACATAGAAACAAATGACAATGAAAACATGATGACCCAAAACCTATGGGACGTAGCAAAAGCAGTTCTAAGATGGAAGTTTACAGCAATTCAATCTCACCTCAAGAAACAAGAAAAATCTCAAATAAACAATCTAACCCTACACATAAAACAGTAGAGAAAGAAGAACAAAGAAAACCCAAAGTCAGTAGAAGAAAAGAAATCATAAAGATCACAGCAGATGGTAAATATTAGATTGATCCAGATAAAATTGTTGGTTTGTAGGAAAAAATGGTCAAATATTGGTGATTTCATATAACTCAACCTACGTGAGATAACATATTTACACCCAAATGTATAGGAAATAATGATAACATTGCTATCAGACTTCACATTGTTAACACTGCATGAACAAGTAAAGCAATGTCTTCAAAGTTCTGGGTGTAAAGGATACTGAATATAGAATTCTATATTCAGCCAAACTAGTAATCAGTACTAAGAGCCAAGGTGAGATATTTTTAGATAAGTAAGAACTCAGAAAGTTTACTGTCCATACACCTGTTATTTAAAAATTTACTCAAGAGGATACAGTTGCAAAATAAAAAACACATCCAAGTAAACGGACCAACATTAAACACTGTAAATAGAGTATATAATATATAGTCTATTTACAGTATATAAACAGAGAAGTAAAGAAAGAGCTAGAAAGAAATTAAGAGAAGCTGCTTGGAAGATTCTTTGTCAAAGGGCAGTATTCATATAGACTATAGTTTCTCAACAGGGGAATATGTTGTTCCCTGGGAAAATGTGGCAATGTCTGGGAACATTTTTGGTTTTCACAACTGGATAGGGATGGCTACTGGCATCAAATGTGTAGAGGCCAGGAATGCTGCTCAACATCCTACCTCCTACAGGACAGCCCTCTGTAACAGAAAATAATCTGGCTCCAAATGCCAATAGTGCCCCAAATGTTAATAGTGTAAACTCTGAGGTCGAGTATTACATTTCCTTCAACTTGGATCAAGTCATATTTAGCTCTGTATGGATGCCATCTACATAATTATACTAATAATATTGAGACTCCTTAGGAGGATGATGTAAAAGAACAGAACACTTATTCTACAATAATATAATTAAGAAAAACTGATGGTGGAGGAAGAAAAGATGTAAGGATGTACACATTACAAATCACCTGGGGATCTTGTTAAAATACAGATTTTGATACAGGAGGTCTGGGGTGAGGTCTGAGATTTTTGCATTTCAAACAAGCTCCCAGGTTTCTTTCTCCCTGGAAACATTAATATTTTCTTTCTATTCTTTGTGTTTTGAGATTTCCCCAGAAAAACCTCCACAACAATAACTTACTGATCATTTATTTTACGTTTACTATTATTATTTTATTTGAAAACAACTGTTACCAAATGCGTTCCATTACAGCCCCCTTTGCCAGTTTTCAATAACTAGAAAGCAAGCAAGCAATAACATTTAAACAAGTCTCACCATAGTACCCTTCTTTATGGTGGCTTTCTTTTCTCTTTCAAAGAGGAGTGAGAGCTTTTTGACTGCTTTGTATTTTGATTTTATATTTATCCCCTGTCTGGTCTGAACTCTTCTAAAGTCAGAGTTTTATTCACATGGGGATGTTGATGTTAAGACATTTACTCATGTATTAATTTCACATTTCGTGATCACTTGCTGGGCGCCCCATTCTATTAAGGACTACAAACAAAACTGTAAGTAAGCCATACAGTCTGGTTGGAGTATTTCTGGGAAATTTTTGTCTTCTTGAGAAAAAGAGAGATACATCTGGGGAAAACCTTGTACCTTCCTTTTCTTCCTGCCTTGAATACAGATAGTGACAAGAAAGACCTAGAGGACATCAGGGAAAACATTCCTGAGCATTGTCAGGCTGCTGAACAAACATCAGCAATTAGTTACCTCCAGATCTGTAGTATGCGAAAAGTCAGTCCTCACTTCATAAGCTACTGTAGTTGGGCATTCTTTTCCTCGCAGCTGAAGGCATTTCTGACTCACACAACAGATGCAATCACTCAGGAACTGAATGTTTCCCAGTGATGTTGTCAAGCACTTGTAATAATGGTTAATGATACTGCACAAGATTTTAGATTAAGTATAAGTGGTAAAATGGGAGACAGCTTCATTGCTTGCAAGAACAGAACTAGAACCAATGGTCCAAAGTTTCAGTGGGTCAGATTTGGATTCAACATAAATTAGAACTTTCTAATACCGCATTCCATTAATGGAGTGTGCTATCTTGCAGAGATTAATCTCCTATCCATTAAAAATTTCAGGAGGAGGCAGAAACACCATAGAATGGATTCCAGAACTGCATGGAAGGACAGATGAGAAACTACCGATATTCCCTCTTACTCCAAGGTTCTAATATCAATTTTCAACAATGAGTGTCAAAATCAAAAAGGCTTTAAATCATAAACTTTAAAAAAATGGTTAAATTTCAAATTCAAATAACCAGAGCACCCCATTTCCTCAATTCTGATTGAAATTACACTGGACAGTTAGAGATAATTGTAATTTCATCTGATTCCTATTCATAAAAATGAAACATTTTATTTACATACAAAAATGTGATTTTTTTCTTTCTTCTATGAGTTAATAGACATAGGAAAATGAAACTATAGTACAGAACCTAGACTTTTAAGCATATTGAAAGGGTAAACTTACACAGGATTAATCAAACCTGTCTAATAGATGTGTAGTATGCATTTCAATTCAGCAAAAGAAAAGAATGCTTTACTTTTGGCTAAAAATACCCTGTAAACAATTACAGTTATAACTCTAGGTGATTATTTAATAATCTTGACATTACAGGAAAGTCCAACATGTTAAGATGTGATTTTTAAAAATTTCAACCAAAGTTATTATTAAACAATTCAATGTTTAGGGCTAAAATGAGAGCCTTGCCAAGAATGGCATGGCCACATGTCCCACTGCCCAGAGGGGAGAAATGGCATACACCTCTCAAGTTGTATGACTCACTCACCACCTGAGAGATATAGAACATATGACCCAGGCCACTCTGGAGAAGTCAGAACATATTTTAAAATTTAGTTGTAAGAAATAAATCACTTTATTTTTATTGCTGGTGAAAAAAAAATCACTGTGCCATTTGTACAGCATTGGACTTGTGTTCCCCTAAATTAAGCAGCTTGCTTTCCCCTGGGAAATGCCAAACACGAACCATAGTAGGGCCTCCCATTGGATTTCTTGAACACAGGAAAACATAGGATCAGGTACTGTGTTAGGTGTTGAGGTGCAAGGGAGAACAAAAGCGACACGATTTTACAGGGCTTATCGTCTTGTTGCTGTGAACATCACATGACTAACATGTGATGGAATATTAAACGCTAATTTATCCTTTTTAAGTGAAATAACTTCTTTCTTGTTTTTCACACTCTAAATAGAAACAGCTCACTCCCAAGAAAGGCAAGCTTATTTACAAATAAGCCAATGGGTTCTGCCCAACATTTATCGCTATACAAACCTATTAGACTATTGGCTCTGATTTTAGTTAAGTAAAATAAACATAAATGACATTTCTGAACCTTACGTGTATAGGTTAATCTTATAATACCAAATCTAAGGTTTCAAAGTCTAATTGCCGCATGAATATTTACAGTGGGTATTTTTCTACTCAGCTTTTTGTTTTCATCTAAAGTGTATATAGTTTCATGTTTGCATTAGTGATTTCTTTTCATTTACTTTAACTATTCAACCAGTTATGAATGCTTCTTACTATACACCTGTGGACATGCTGATTGGCCCTTTCACAAATAGACATATTTGAATACAAAAGGTCCTTTTTTGCTATATGTCTGCTAATGCTACAACTGACCTCATCAATATAGTAGTCTGAAGAATTGGTTATTCAGGAATAGGTTTTCTTCCTTCCCCCAACCCTAGCATTCTTCTTTCTAATGACACTTCTAATTGAAAAATATTCTAAATCTAAGCCACTTGCATTGCTGAGTCATGCTAAGTTGTGCAATATTATGTTCAATTCCATCTGGCATTAGATAATATGATAGGATCTAGAATCTTGAATTTTTATTTAAATATGTTTCAGATATAGATATGTTTCAAGGTATCATGAAACTACCTACAATTCAGGATTTATCTTGCAAATGTGTTCTATACATAGCTTTTGTGATGGTCACTAAAAAGTGAACAACTATAACATTTTTCATTGTACCAAATGTGCTTTTCTTATCCAAATGTTAAAAATTATTGCCATTCATTTGAAGAACTTGTTAAGCATCTAAAATTTTGTACCAATAAGTATCTGGAATATGCCTTGAAGCAACTTCTGTTTACAGACAAGGTCTGTAAGATATCCAAATACCACTGTGATGTGTTTACAGTTTATACAAGAATGAAATATCAAGTCCTTTTGGGTGCATATTTCTAAATGAGCATTAAATGAATTGGGAAAAAAACTAGAAAATTTTCATGTCTGGTGCATGCCAAGTGAATGATTCCATTCATCTTCCCTTTGCAGCTTGCTTTTGGTTGATGAGGAACTCTCTCTAATGGTCATTAAGGTCATTGCTGGAAATTAGTTTACTTTTGTGAATGGATTTCACCTGGATATGCCATTTCTCTGCAAACAACTGTATCATCTTGGGACTATGAGCAATGATGCTGAACTACTGACAGATGGAGAATTTTGAAATGAGTTCCAACTAATTCTGACAGCCATCACTTCCCACCACCCTTAGTTAAAAATTAACTTTCAATAGTGGGAAAGAAAGATGATGAAACTTACCCAATACCTACAAAAGATGCTTAATATCACGAATTGTTATCCATCATTTCTTTTTTTGGGAGGGAGAATGAGTCGATCTAGGGAGTTACGATGACTACTAAATAAAACCAAAAGTTCATTACACTATATCTCCTACAAAATTAAACTTACAGTCAGTCATAAGGAAGCAGTCTCCCAGGGAAAATCATTGTTACAGGAATCAAAAAGTATTGTGTTGGTCAAAAAGAAGCACTAAAATTCACCTGCATAGTTTGTCTAGTTCAATTAATTCTTAAGCCTTGTCTTTAAACTTTCCATGAAATGGAGAATAGCAACAGTACATTTCTTCAAGAGTCAAGATCATCCAAGTATTTAAAGTATTATTATTTAAGAGAATACCTTTGGCTGGCTGGGTACCACAAAGAGCTAATAAGCTTGGTCACTGCTTCAAAACAGAAAAGGTAAGCAAGAGGGAGGCCTCTTTCATTATAGACTCTGAAAGCAAGGGCTAGAATCATGGACTTTGGGCCTTCAGTAGTGTAAGCACCCAACTGCTTGAATGATTTATACTCTAGTGGGAAAGTCTCAGGGTGGCTTTACCCAATTAACAGCAAAAGAAATGAGTTTGGCAGATGCATTAGCTTGGAGTTAAACACTGATTTTGGAAAAATCCACATGAAAGATGCCCAAAATATACAGGCCTATGTTACTAGAATTACTGATGGATGTTCTACCTTTGCCCAGCATGCATATCTCTTTTTGACATCTTATATCCCGCTCTGGCTTTGCTGCTCTTGTGCCAGTGATGGCCAGGCAGAGAACTGCAAGCTCTGTTGATGCTAATACTTGGCTTTTTTTCTTTTGGAAAAGATGGAAGGATGTTTATGAGGGAAAGGTAGTGGAATTCTATGAGATAAACAGGTAAAGAACAGTAATGTAAAAATTGTACATTTCAGTAATGATAACAATGTAAAAGATGTGGCAGCCCTGATCATTCTAATAAAGGTAAGTGTGTTTGAAATGGGGATGGAAACTTGAGGATAGATGGAATTGAACAATGTAGTTATGGGTCACCTGTGCATGGGGAGTGATTTAATTCAGAAACTCAGAGGACCATGTGTTAAGTTTTGGTGTTTATTTATATGTATATGAAAGGAGGAAAGAAGGGATAGAGCGAACATGAACAGATTAGTTTAAGTGATCACTCTGATATAATAAAAAAGAAATTTCAGGTTAATAATGGAAAGAACTTAAATGTGGACATATCTTTGAGAAGTCGTATAGTACAAATAAGCATTTTACGTTGGGAGTTTGGGAAAAACTAATCCCTCACATCTCTTCTCCTCTGGGTTCAAAACCAACTGAGAAGTAGACATGAGATCCGGATGGGAGTACTAAGAGTATAGATAGAGCTTTTCACTACTTCTCTCCAAGTTCAGATCTTGGAATTCTTATTCAGTCAACCCCATGAAGGAACATGGCTTACGCAATGCTCTTTGAATGCAAATGAGGAAGAAAGAAAATGCTGAGAGGACAGTGAGGCTCTTGGCTTGTGTCCTGACCCCGGCTGTTTACTGCGTGGAACTAAAATATGAGAAAAACACAGGCCACGAGAAGGCAAGAGAATGTAGCAAGAGGCCAGGCTCTATATGAGGTAGAGTAGTACTATTCTACACTTTAATCCGGCCCAGTAGAACAATGTGGAACAATGGATGTTGGGATTTTACTATCCCAGATTAGATAGGTCACTTCTCTTAGGGGAGAAAAAATAAGAATGTGGAGAAAGAGTTTCTCTATTTCCTCTCAGAGAGAGTAAATGTTGGATGAAGTTTCTATTTTACGGGCAAATGAAGGAATATGTAAAGACGGAGAAAAATTTTCTTCCTACTCTCTTCTGTCATTTTTTCTGGTTGTATTATTCAAAACGCTTTCAGTTGCAAATGACAGAAAATCAATTAAAAGTGGCTCAACACATAAAAAACCTGTATGTGGGAAAAAAAAAAAAAAAAAACCTGTATGTGAATGTTTATAGAGGTTTTATTTGTAACAGCCCCTAAATGGAAACAACCAAAATGTTCTTCAAGAAGTGAACAGTTAAACAAATTATGGTATATCCACATCATGGGATACCAAATAAAAAAGGAATAAAAAGGAATGAATTATTGATACATGTATCACTTGGATGAATTCAAGGACATTAAGCTGAGTGAGAAAAGCCAATCTCAAATGGTCATATACTGTATTATTCCATTTATATAACATTCTCAAAATAATAGAGATGGAGAACAGATTAGTGATTGCCAAGGGTGAGGGATGGCAGGTGGATGGGTGGGTTTGACTAGAAAGAGGTAGCACCAGGGAGGTCTTTGTGGTGATAGAATAGTCCTGTATCTCAGTCGCAGTGGTGGTTAGATTAAAAAGCACACATGATGAAATGGCAGAGAACTGTGCACACATATTGTATCAATGTCCATTTCTTGGCTTGATATTGTGCTGTAGTGATGTAAGAACAATTGGGGAAACACTGGGTGAAAAGTACACAGAACCTTTCTGTTCTATTTTTGCAACTTCGTGTGAATCTATATCTCAAAATAAAGAGTAAAAAAAAGTGGTTTAAGTGAAAAAGAGAATACACTGGTTTATGGAATTGGGTAGTACAGGGGTTGAATCTACCTAGTTTTAGGCAAACCTGGATTAAGGAGCTCAAGAGATGTCATTAGGAGCTTTCTCTCTTTCTCCTTTTCTCAGCTCTGCTCACTTTTCTGTGTTGACTTCATTCTGCAGACAGCTTTCTCCATGAAGCTGGGGAAGATGTCAGAGATCTAAGCTTACCTGATCCTAATTTCTTGTAACCCAGGAAGTAAACAAATTCTCTTCCATTCATAGGGAAGACTCAATTTCTTTTTTAAATTTTTATACAATTTTTAAAGGTTACACTCTATTTAGAGTTCTTACAAAATACTGGCTGTATTCCCCGTGTTGTACAAAACATCCTTGTAGCCTATCTTAACACCCAATAGTTTGTACCTCCTACTCTCCCACCCCTTCCTCATCCCCACTGGTAACCACTAGTTTGTTCTGTTTGTGAGTCTGCTTCTTTTTTGTTATATTCACTAGTTTTTTTGTATTTTTTAGATTCCACATACAAATACCAATTCTACACTATTTGTCTTTCTCTGTCTGACTTACTTTACTTAGCATAATGCCCTCCAAGACCATCCATGTTGCTGGAAACGGCAAAAATTTCATTCTTTTCTATGGCTGAGTAGTATTCTATTGTATATGTATACCACATCATCTTTATCCATTCATCTGTTGATGGATACTTAGGTTGCCTCCTTATCGTGGCAATTGTAAATAATGCTGCTGTGAACATTGGAGTGCATGTATCTTTTCAAAGTAATATTGTTTTTTTCTTTTTTTCAGATATATACCCAGAGGTGGAATTGCTGGGTCATATGGTAGTTCTATTTTTAGTTTTTTGAGAAACCTCGATACTGTTTTCCACAGTGGCTGCACCAATTTACATTCCCACCAAAAGTATATGAGGGTTCCCTTTTCTCCACATCCTCGCCAACATTTGTTGTGTTCTTTTTTGATGACAGCCATTCTGACAAGTGTGAGGTGATACCTCATTGTGGTTTGATTTGCATTTCTCTGATGATTAGTGATGTTGAGCATCTTCTCATGTGCCTTTTGGCCTTCTCCATTTCCTCTTTAGAAAAATGTCTGTTCAATTCTTCTGCCCATTTTTTAATTAGGTTGTTTTTTTTTTGATGTTGAGTTGTATGAGCTGTTTATATATGTTGGATATTAATCCCTTGTTGGTCATGTCATTTGCAAATATTTTCTCCCATTCAGTGGGTTGTATTTTCCTTTCATCAATGGTTTTCCTTTGCAGTACAAAATCTTTCAAGTTTAATTAGGTCCCATTTGTTTATTTTTGCTTTTATTTCCTTTGCTTTAGGAGATGGGTCCAAAAAATACTGCTACGATTTATGTCAAAGAGTATTATTCTATGTTTTCCTCTAGGAGTTTTACAGTATCTGGTCTTACATTTAGGTCTTTAATCCATTTTGAGTTTATTTCTGTATATGGTGTTAGAGAATGTTCTAATCTCATTATTTTACATATAGCTGTCCAGTTCCCCCAGCACCACTTATCAAAGAAGACTGGGAAAACTCTGAATTTTGGATCAGATGTCCTCTTGGAACCAATTATTGTTATCAGGAAGATGGACTACACTGAGTGGTCATGGTGGGCTGGGGGAATGTGTGTGTGTGTGCAGAGATAGTTACATTAGGAACTCACTGAGGAAGAGTGGTTTCCCAAAGAAAAAGTGAGATCGTCTCATCAAACTCAGATTAGGTGGACCAGGCAAAACAAATGTCTGCTATATTACTAAAATGTCAGAATGACGACTCTGTGGACATGTATAAATACTGATACTCTAACTTGCAAAACATTTGAATAATTATATAGTATAATGAAGAGAGGTTAAAGGTTTAAATTATATGTGTTTTGGGAAAGTAAAGTAAAGGCTAGTAAGAATGAACAAAATTTGGTAATTATAAAGACCTACAAGAAATATGGTTCCAAGATGTGTGGCAAAATGAATCTCAACAACACTGCAATGTAAGTGAAGTTGATAACGAAAAGTTAGAAATTCACTTTGGTCTTTAAATCATACAGAGAACCAAATTTTGTAGGTAAAATGATAGCTGAAATAGCTTAAGTTGAAGTTTTGGAAAAAGAAATAGAGGCCCTCTAACGTTGACGCCAATATTTAAAAACACACACTCAAACTTGGAAAATATCTTTTTTACAGGCAAAAACCCCACTTGTAGTTATCTATTAAGCTCAGTGGTAGCTGGGGACTTTTTTCTCAGTTGGGGGCATTTTAGGTGGTGCTCTGTAGCACGAGACAGTAAAAAGGTTGTTGGCTGCTGGGGATGTATTTTGAGTGAGTAGATTCTCTTCAAACTGTAGGGGCAGAGCTAACTGGGGAGACAATGGTTCAGCTGACTTGAAATTGAATGGGGAGGTGGAATGAAGGTAGATATATTTGGAGAAAGCAAAGGAAGCAGGCAGAGAGGAGAACATATAGTAAGAGCAGTCAGGTGATGATCTTTCAGGCTTAGTTCAAATAGATTAATATTTTTTATCTGATATGAAGAATTCAGGGGAGCAATGCACTTGGAACTTTTTCAGGTAGCATTCTGAACTGACTGAGATTTGGGGTGGGAGTTAACCGATATTAATAATTGTTATTAGGAAGAACAGGAGGGAAGAATAATTTTTAAAAAACCACGTGATTCTGAAACAGCCACATGAAGGGAGAATGGGAAAGGAATGTGTGCAGAGGGTGGTGGTATTAAAAAGGATTCCCAACATTTTATATTTGAGAGGTGGCTTGTAGAGAATAAGAATATTCTGCAGTGATGAGAAATGAGGCTGAGGACAGTATTTTTGTCCAAAGTCTTGATCGTAGAACTGTTTTCCTCTCATGTCACTAATCTTCTTAATTATACCAAACGTACGTCTTTCACCTTCCATCTGTTTGAAAGTATGAGAATAAACTACTTTTTCATTCTTAATTTTTTTTTATTATGGCTCCTGGCTTATTGTGTCTTACGTCTGCTTTAGATACACACACATGACAGAAATATCTCAGAACTAACCCTTCCTGACAACTCTTTGATAGACTAATCCCTACAGTGGCTTTATGCAGTATCTGCCATTTGCAAAGTTTGAGTGGTTTCTTAAATGATGTTCACTCTGAGAAGTATGGACTATCTGTCAACTACTGCCTTTTGGGGGAAGTTACAGGAGAGGAAGAACTTAGTACTCTACATATACATTTCACAAACAATTGTCCTGTGCTGATTCCTGAAACACAAGGTTGTATTTTGTCTTAGTGTCCAAGTTGCGTTTTCAGACTCTGATTATAGAGTTTTAATGCAAAAACATTCAGAATATAAACCAGTGATTTTATAATATATCTTGAGTAGTTGTCAACAACTTATGAGCAAGTTGTGAATATGCAACAAGTAATACTATGTGATATTTTGATTGCAAAAGACACACATAAAATTGTCCTTGAAAAATCAATCCATAGGATTTGTGAATGCCTTCAGTGATATTAAAGACTGCTACTAATATTTTACTAATAATACTTTAAATCGTTTTTGTTTTTGATATAAACAATACAAGCTAAATATAATTTAATTATAACTATAAAATGCATTGAATAAATCTTTCTACCAAATCACAGATGACCATGGGAGGGGAATTTGTTTTCTGTGGCAGATGCTTTTTGTATAGTTATCTATCTATCTATCTATCTATGCAGAGTACTAGCCCCACTCTAGATGGAGGCAGTGTATCAACTAGGGATAACAGCAACTCTTTTGTACCAAGCTGAGTTCCAAGTCCCAACTCTGCTACTGTGATCTCTGGCAAATTAACTTTTCTAAGTGTCATCATCTTCTTTTCTAAGTAGAAGAATAAATACATTTTGTCTATAAACCATCATGTGAAATAACTGTGGCTAGGAGATTGGAAATTCAAAATTTTTTGTTTAAGAAAAGCAATATAATATACATGGTGTACTTATATAACAACACCTATGGGGTCTGAGGCAACACCTCATAATCAGACATTAATATTTTTGCAGTATGAACTTCCTTAGTATGAACTTTAAATGTTCATACTAGGTGGGATAAATAAAGACCATCAATAGTCTCACATTAGTGGATGTAAGATTTTATGGGCCAAAATTACGAAAACAAAAAACTTCTGATTTTCAAAATTTGTGAATTTTTTGAATTGTAAATGAGGGACTGTGAGTCTGTAACATCTACTTTAAAGGCTTGTGGTGAGGAATAAATGAAAAATGCATTTAAAGTGATTATCACATGATAAGAGCCCAAAAAAGTAAGACTATTATTAAGAGCTATTGACTGATGGCTCCTTCACAAATGATGGGACACTGTATAAGGCCTGTGACTGGAAGTCTCTCTCAAGGCAAGGTTAAAATGTCTGATCTGATTCTAGAACTTGCATCACCACTAATACCAAAGCTCTAATTGAGCAGTTATCCTAGATATCCAAGTTATTCAAATGTGAAAGAACCAAAGGATAATTTAAAATAAAATACATTTTTTATGAATACTAATCCATTTTTAGATTATTAAGCAAAAATTCAAAATTTATAGTTAGTTCTGCTATAACTATTTTGAAAACATGATTTTGCTCCAACACTATTTATTATATCAGGGAACAATTTGAGCATAATGTGCATTTTGCATTTGTTTGAGAGATTTCATCCAAATGAAACATTAGGTGAACATAGAAAACTGCACGCAGGTGAACCAAGCCATGGAGGCGTGCACAAAACACACACCCCTCTCAGGAACAATGCGCCACAGCCATCCACATCTGGTGTTACAAATTTCTACCTGATTCAGATCACCGGCTGGCCTGTCATCATTTCATTTTAACCCACATGCTGCAACTCTCCTACACCCGCTCCCATGAGCAAACTTCACTTCTTTTTCAAGGCAAAGTGCCATAATTATAGTAGTATTTATGCATTTATTAATGCTTCACATGTAAAACGGGGCTGTTTATATTAGGTTTCGGTCTTTCTTTTACTGTGCCAATGACAAAGATTTTGAGTGCTGTGCCCCTAACCCCATTTGCCCCATAAGCCCTGTGGTTTCATTGCACAATTAGGCATAACTCAGTGATTTTTAGGAACACATATGCCCTGTTATAGCAGAGCTAACTGTCGTTCATCATACCTGGTGTGTACTGTACCTACCTTTTGGCATGTAAACAAAGTTAATACAATATCCAGGCACATAAGAACAAGTACTCCAACTAATTTACAAAAGTAGGAAAGCATAACATAAACTTACTTTTTAATATGTTATTCTACAAAAACCAAACTTTAAGTAAGTCAAATTTAGTAAAAGTGAAAGAGAAAGACTGGTGGAGTTAGCATTAGTGTGTGGAAAGTGGTTGCTCCAAACTGGCACATAACTCTCTTGAGTTAAACCCCTACCACCATAACTCTATTCTATTCTCTAATCCTCTGTTGATTTTTTTTTTAACATCTTTATTGGAGTATAATTACTTTACAATAGTGTGTCAGTTTCTGCTTTATAACAAAGTGAATCAGCTATACACATACCTATGTTCCCATATCTCTTCCCTCTTGCGCCTCCCTCCCACCCTTCCTATCCCACCCCTCTAGGTGGTCACAAAGCACTTAGCTGATCTCCCTGTGCTATGCGGCTGCTTCCCACTAGCTATCTATTTTACGTTTGGTAGTGTATATATGTCCATGCCACTCTCTCACTTTGTCACAGCTTACCCTTCCCCCTCCCCATATCCTCAAGTCCATTCTCTAGTAGGTCTGTGTCTTCATTCCCCTCTTGCCCCCAGGCTCTTCATGACCTTTTTTTTCCTTAGATTTCATATATATGTGTTAGCATACGGTATTTGTTTTTCTCTTTCTGACTTACTTCACTCTGTATGACAGACTCTAGGTCCATCCACCTCACTACAAATAACTCAGTTTCGTTTCTTTCTATGGCTGAGTAATATTCCATTGTATATATAGCCATTATTAATCCAGAACATTGTTCAAAGGATGTTCTTAGGGATATCACCAGGAGTGCTTTAATAAAAGGATGCATTCTTTTTTGTATTAAATAAGAATATGGCCATATTTTCAGATTCATAAACAAGTGTACAGTGATGAAATGAAGCGATATCCGGGGTGCTTTAAAACACTCCGGCAAAGGAAGAAAAACAAGGGAAAAAAGGGATATTCCAGACAAATGTGGAAAAATTTGGTAATTGGACTCAGTATTATGATTATATGAGGGTTCATTGTACTATCCTCCATTAAACATTTTTTTTTTTTTTTTTTTTTTTTTTGCGGTATGCGGGCCTCTCACTGCCGCGGCCTCTCCCGCTGCGGAGCACACGCTCCGGACGCGCAGGCCCAGCGGCCCTGGCCCACGGGCCCAGCCGCTCCGCGGCATGTGGGATCCTGCCGGACCGGGGCACGAACCCGCGTCCCCTGCACTGGCAGGCGGACTCTCAACCACTGCGCCACCGGGGAAGCCCTAAACATTTTTTTTAAGAGCTCGATGTTTCAAAGTAATTTGGTAGTTACTGGGTTAAACCAAGTAAGATTCTGACTGCAAGACTTCAGGGGCTTATACTGTCAGCGTGCACGGTCCGCATCCTGGCGGGCTGCCATTCCCACTCTTCTTTGACATGGAACCCTTTCCTTGGCAGAGAGTATCCAGGTGAGCCATGTTCTGTGGACTATACTTTGGACATCATGATGTACAAGTTCTAGTGGATACTCCAAAATGTTCTCAGAAATGGCGTACAGTGTTAGTCAGAAGAGACAGCATCATCTAGGTTTTCTCTCTGATCTTTGATTTGCCTCACAAAAATTATTTGTTGTCACTGTCACGAAGAGCAATCAATCTGTGGTAGCAGTATTTATAAAGTTCACACTTAAAAATTTTACAAAGATGCCCACGCTGCTTTCAAATGAGAATAAAAAAACAAATTGCAAACCAAATAGTATGATACATTTTTTAATAAAAAAACAAGTATATAGGTTTGTATATGAATAAAATAAATGACTGGGCAGGGTACCTAAACTATTAGCAGTGGTTACAACTGGGGATGATATTGGTAGCGGGGGTGGAGTGGGGGAGGAGGAAGCACATTTTTATTGTTTACAGTTCTTTCTGGAATAACATATTGTTTTTTAACAAAAATAAAGATAAATTATTTTAGTTAAAAATCAATCTATGGTGCTGGGATAGTGGTCACCCTTAGAGGGAGGTAGGATACAAGAGAGGCTTCTAGAATTCTGATAATTCTCTATTCCTTGATCTGAGGGCTGGTTAGTGGGTTTGTTCACTTTGTGAAAATTCATTTAGCCGTATATTTATGATTGGTCTATTTTCTACATAAGTTCATTTAAAAATTGCTTTCTAGTGACTTATTAAATAGCACCTTGTTTTAGTTTAAATGCATGAAATTTTTCCTTATTCATATATTCCACAGTTTTCCTTTCCCACATTCATTACTATTTATTCTCTCTAATTTCCCCTTAATGTGGCTGCATTGCAAAGGCTTTGTTAGTAACTTTTACAGAAGGTGAAATCCCTAGCTGATAAAAATGGCATATAAGAAAATCACTCACGTCTTATGGTGTGAGGTGGACCACGAGGTAGGGTCACAATCCTGCTAGCTAGCCATTCATCAGTATGTGGTAAAAAGATTTCTTTTGAAACATATAATTACCTAAAATAGATGGAAAGGAATAATAGAGACGCTAATGTAGCTGATAAATAGGTGATACAACCAAAGGCCTAATGACAAAGGGAAAACAAAAATTGTCTATGGTTGTTCTCCCTACATCAGATCCTAGGTATACTTTCATGAATATGGAATTATGAGTGTCACAGTTGGAAGGAACTTCAAAGATCATTATTCCATCTCATACTTTCTCAACTAGATTTTGATTTGAAAAACATGACTAATAACAGAAAGGTCTAAAATTTGCAGCTGGTTGTTAAATGGTTGTTTGCTTTGATGGGACAGGTCCTAGGCCATATGAAATTAGAAGTTCATTTAACCAAATACTTGTTGTTTTCAGAAGATAAACAAGGCAAACAAAGCAGGTGAACAAGGACATAAGATTAAGCTGCAGCTTCATGTACTTCCTATAGCAGAGAAAATGATTAAAACATCTTCTCATTATCATTAAGGAACCTATGGGTTATTTTCAGGTTTGGTTCTAGTGCCACATATCTTGAGCTAATCTGAAATACAAATATACAAAAGTAACATTTTATAAAAAATAATAGTTTAAGGTGTGTAAGGGGTAGTCACGAGACAGAAAAGCAAGCACTATAAAATCTACATCTTTAATGTATCTAGTAGTGAGAAACAATATTAGTATTTTATTCATGAAGACTACTTAAATAATATTTACAACAACTTTATGGGCACATATATGTACATTTGTACATCAAAGTATTTTTGGAAAGAAAAGACCAAATAAATCCTGGGTCATAATTTTATCACTCCTAAATTTTCCTTATTTTTAAAAAACAGTAAAGATAATTTAAGCCTACTATTTTCTAAAATGTCCTAATCAACTTGTTGTAGCATAGTAAAACTGAGTTGCTACCATACTGACTTAGGTATTTTAAAGGGCAGCAAATATTTTAGAAACTTAAAACACACGTTTTCTGTTGAAATTTTACATTTGCTTAGAATACAAAAGCACAAAACAGAAGGAATTTCGTTTTCTGCTTGCTGAAGGTATTTGGGTAAACCTAGCTTTTAAGATGGTCTTCTTTCAAAGATTTTTAAGAAGTTTCTGAAAGGGTACTGGCAACAAACCCTTTTAAAAGCTGACTTGTCAATTTCATTTCCCTTGATTTTGAAGAGACTTATCTTAGATTTCCTTTTGAAATATTTCTTCCAAATTTTCTAACCATGCTTGGCTTTACTTTATGGATGTTTCTTTTATATTCTAGAGAAGAAATAAAAAGATACATAAATATGGTAAAAGTATCATTCAAAAAGAATTTTCACCATTCGTTAAACTTCACAGCTGTTAATTAACCTGATTTAAAACAGAACACCAACAAAGAAAGATTAATACCTTTGGTTTGAAAGTAGAAATTCATTTCTCCACATTGTAAACTGAAGTTTTAGTGCACGTGTACGTACACCCCTTCCCCTGCCCCAAAGCTATCAAGTGAAGTCAGTGAATAAACTACCACATTTACTTCTGTTCTTGAACTAAGGAAAGACTACTTCTGTGAACATTGTTCCCTTTCTTTTGTGCATCATCAACTTTTGTTTTTCATTCTTTGGATTATTTCACAAGGACTTTCAAACTTCCATATTTTTCCAATTTAGAAGTATCATTTGAGTCCAGTACTTCTTTTTTTTTTTTTTTGCGGTACGCGGGCCTCTCACTGTTGTGGCCTCTCCCGTTGCGGAGCACAGGCTCTGGACGCGCAGGCTCAGCGGCCATGGCTCACGGGCCCTGCCGCTCCGCGGCATGCGGGATCCTCCCGGACCAGGGCACGAACCCGTGTCCCCTGCATCGGCAGGCGGACTCTCAACCACTGCGCCACCAGGGAAGCCCTTGAGTCCAGTACTTCTTAATGTGCTGATCCTGATCCCATAGCTCTTTTTTCCTTTCACGGCTACCTCTAAAATGTGTTCCATCTATCTATGTCCACTCTTCTGGTTCTTCTTCGGTGTTCACAATGATTCTCTACTCAACAAAGTGTTGTTACAAAAGGGGGCCACTGACTTCTTTATGGGTCTGTCTAATCTCTCATCCATTTTCTTGATCACATTAGGTTTTAGTTTTAGGGGCACATATTCTCTTGACACTATTTCTTATTTCTCTAAATGCTCAGTAAACAGAGTTTCCTTCTTTCCCACTGATGTTCCTTTTTTTTTTCTTTTTAATTTGTACACTGTTAGTTGGAGTCAGCTGAATACATTCTAAGGAAGGCAGCCCCAGTTCTCTTTTACTTTTCTAGTAATTCCTGATGTGTATTTGGCCATTTTCACTTGGATATCCTAATGTACATAAACCATTATCTTCCCTTAAACTAATACCTTTTTCTAAGTGCTCCATTATCCTTAACAAGACAAAATCTTTCCTCTTTGGCAAGTACTGTAGTTTAGTATTCTCTCCCACTGTTTTCTCTATAGATTATTCATCTCTCTTTACATATAAGATATTTGATGCATTTTATACTATTCTTAGAAAATAAGCATATTAGGAAACCTAAGTCTCCATTATTTGAGAATTATCATAAATTTATTATTTGGTTGCAGGATTATGACTTCCTGGAGAACTTTTTCAGAAGACCAGTGGGACAGTACATATCTACAACAACTGCATATACACAATGTTAAACATTATTAAATATGGCATGTTGAACCAAATAATCATAGTAAATTCTTCTTTTCAGGACTTCATTGTTTGATTTTTAAATCTGCACGAAAGACATTTCCACTGAGCTTAAGGTAAACAACTGCCACTGGGCACCACAAGAAGTAAGGATTTATCAATGCAGCTTGGCAAAGCTATTGAGAAATTTTATATTACTCTAATGAAAAAGCATTGACAGAAAAAAATTAATAATAGTTTTCATGTTATTCTTAGACATACTCGTTATCTCATGAAACCGCTTTAAATTCCAAGTGCTATAATTATAAGTTCCTTTAGAGAAGAACCAAACTGGGTCTTAATGATCTTTATATTCATCACAGAACCTAGCACATAGTGACTGCATAGTAAATAAATACTTCCTGATTGAAGTCTTAGGAACTACAGTGTCAGAGAAACATAGGTCTGGACACAAAGGCCTAGAAATTGGTGGGTGCTATATACCTCTAGTTTCACTGAAGATGTTTCCTTACCATGGACTCATGTCACCTCCATATGCAATTGAGAGGATGTAATCACCACCATCAGCATTTTTTTTCAACTTGCTAATTGGAGTTAAAATATGATTGTAACTAGGTATAGACTGGAACCTCACAATAATTGCACAAATGAATCAGAGGCCAAATTATTAAAAATAAGAGGCTAAGAGAAAAATTTCAAGTGGATATAGTTTATCTGTAAAATATACTTAATCACTAACCTATTAAATAACATAGTTAATTATTTCAATTATTAGTTAAATTATTTACACACTCTTCTGCAATACGAGGCAGTATGGATAACAAAAAGGGTACAGAATATAGAGTTAGGAGATCCAGTTCCGGGTTCTGGCTCCATCATGAAATATCTCTGTGATCTTGGGTGAGCATGTTTTTTATTTTGTATCTTAAGTTTTCTTATCTGTAACAGGGATAACCACACTCACCATGTACAATAATAAAGGTGATGAGTACATAAAAGGAGACTCTCATGAAAACACTGTAAAAATACGTAAAGTACTATACATATGTTAGTTAATCATGTTATTAAATATCAAAATAAGAGCTGAAACATACCCATTGTTGGTCTGTTTTCTTGGAAGTGCTTATCACTTGAATTATCTTGGTGAACACGCTTGGCAGATCCAGAATTTACCTCAGCACTTAGTGAGGTATTTGATGTAGAGCTTCAAGGGAAAATTTTTATTTTAGTAAAGTCTTTTTTTATATCTCTAAATTCAAATACATATTCTACATTCAATAATGATTAAAGAAAACGTGAAATACTAAAATATTAAGTTGTAAAATCCCATAGAAGTAATTGGAGATACTAAATAAATTTTTGGCCCATAGGGAAGTTTAGCAGTGTGTGATTTTAATGACGTCCAAATTGGAGATTATGAGTAGAGGTGTATGTCACAATTCTTTAACAGAGCATTTCAGGGTGCTGTGCTGGACTGCATGCAAGCACTGTTATTCAAAGTGTAGAGATAAGGAGCACACTGCAAGAGGTGAAAAACTAATCTCAGATTACCAAACCCCTAATCTGGGGAATATGAACAGGTGAGATTGTTTGCAAACCTTGTTTTTAAATCAAAGCATGGTAATAGAATGAGAATCTCTCTCTGATTATTGCAATTATAGAAAGTGAAATGAAAAGAATGACCTATTTTCATTTGTTTTGTCTTCAAAAATTTATATCACTCTCATGTTATTAATGGGTCAAATTTCTAACTCAATTTGAGTTGACATATTACAAAACACCTATTGTGGCCTCATGTCGCAGGATATACAAGTGAGTAAGGCACAAACAACCCATGTCCTGAAAACTTACATAATAGATATATGGTGGGATGGGGGAAAAATAGGACAAATACACAAAATAATACAAGGCAGAACAAAAAACAGCACCACAGGTTTTCAAACTACAAGAAGCCACAGGTTCCTGAGTTCAGAAGAAGAATGAAAAATGGAAGATTTTGTGGATGAGATGAGATTGATCTGGGTCCTGAAAAATAGCAATCCAACCCTTCCCAGTCCTACAGAGGATCAAGTTTTAGCAGGCAGGATTGGAGGTCAAAGTGGGAGATGAACATCCCTTTCCACACTGATTCAAATAAGCTAATTTTAGGAAATTTCTGGCTAGTCAAGATATTATATACCACTTTACAAGTTATTAATTTACAAGATATTAATTTGCTTGTCAGTTGGATTAACAATTGGAGGCTTCCCTTTATGGCAACAACTTGTTCTGGTAATCCTAAACCTGTGGTAAAGTGATGTGGGTTTATGTTTGTGGAACAGGAGAATATGGGTTATATGCTCAATGAAACTAGTCAGAAATGGCAATTTAATATGTTAGCAAAGAAAAATGGGTATAAGCACAGTGAATGCTGGGAAAAATAAGTCAACCTATGTATCTAAATTTTCTAGAGCCTGTAAGAGAAATGATTATGGTGTTCATAATGATGATTTTGCCAGCTCTGTTCAAGAATGCAAATATCTTCCCAAAATGGTTACAGAGTACTTGTGTTATGAAAGTAAATAAATTCAGTTGTAGAAATTTTCTATTCACAAATGGTGCCAAATAAACTAAGTTACTATAAATCTATTTTGGATACTAAAACATACAGTTTTGATTATATATATATATATATCAGCTGTCTAAGGAAAAAATTCTTTTTGGGTCATTTGGTGATTTTATGTCTTCAAGTGTAAAGATCAATGTCACTGGTTACTTTCGATGAGGGTTGTTTTCCCTGCAATATATCTTAAGGTTTTCTTTATTATTTTATGGTATGATTCTTCACTTTGGTTAGTTCTAAGACCTTGTTTTCACTCATAGATTGTTTTTATTTGAAAATCAGGGTTTTGAATAAATCTATTTGAATAAAACTCACATTTCTAGGAATGAAATCAAAGCCTAATCAAATAAGTTATGTATTTATATATAAGTAAAACACACTCAAACATTTTTAGGATTTAGGTAACATAGTCAACTAATAAAATATTTAACATTTGTTATAAATTTGTTAGATTTATATTAGATCACAAAATAAAAAGACCTAAAATTGGTATGGGTACAAATTCAAATTATTTTAAAGACTGTTTTGAGAAGAAACCTACAGAATCTTCTAGTTGTAGGCCAAATGTATTTCCATAACTATTAATAAAAGTTAAGATTAGTCTTTTGTTCCCTTACATAGGTATAATATTTTTGCTTGATAAACATAATACATCTCATATTCTTTCAGTGGAGATAATTTCTAGTTGGAATCATAGACATTTTTCAAAATAAACCAAAGATGTATGTAGGTGTGAGACCACTTTTGAGTGCCAAGAAAGACTGTGGAACAAACAAAAAACCAACCAACCAACCAGACACAAAACAAACAAAACCCCAAACTAATAAATACAATTTATAAGAAAAAATTTACATATATATTTGTGTATTTGGTAAATTGATACATTTAGTTAAAATAGTCTGTTACAGTGATTATATAAATTGAAATGATTACACATCTGATATTCTCAATTTCAGTAGTTACTAAAAAATTCAGTCTGGTAGTTTTCTGGAATATCCAGTGCTTCTAGATGTTATTATTTTTTTCTTTTGAGAGAAAAACTGATAAAAAATAAAAAAGTAATTATATACATGGAGCTGTTCCTCATTTTTAAAAACCATAACAAAATATACACACACCTAAATATGTACATAAAGCTGTTAAGTGGAAAATACCAGAGTCCATTACTCTCAAGCTCATGTAGATTTAATTGGGGGAAAGGAAGATTCTTTTAAAAAGTAATTATGTACATTTCTAGCATTAATCTCTTTTAACCTTAGTTAATGGCAGGATCTAATTATTGGTACCAGAGGGAATGTAACAGAGCAATTAATAGGCTATGAGAAATCTTACTTTCTTTAGTTGTCCTTTAATTTTATTTCGGAAGCCCTTTAACTCATCTAAACCCACTCCAAATACACAATTTACATACCAGGACATTTCTTGAAAAATCATTTGGTTTTGATAATGACTCTGTTTACATTTAAAAGTTATTCTTAGCTATAAACTTTTGCTACATCTTAGTTACAACAGCAGAGCATGCTACCAGTGAAGAACAAGGAAAGTTCCCAGCATTAATTAAAGAAAAGAATAACATGACTCACACAATGAAAATTAGTGACAAGATGGGTAAAACAGACGATGGTGGTTAGCTAGGCTAAGCGACTGATTCCCATATATGACTAATTGCACAATTCAAATTTGTGACACAGCAAAATACAAAATTGTAAATGTCATGGATAGTCAGAGACATTCAGGAAAAATCAATCCATGAATTTTAAACATAAACATTTCAAGACTCCACTGGTACTTTGGACAGATGCTAAATGCAACTATGAGATGATACTCTATGTGGCACAAATAAATAGGCTGTTTGTAAATTTGTTAGCACTAGCCCGGATGATAACACGTCCATGGTGGAATATAGGAAACTTAAAAAATAGTTATCTTAAGATTGTATGCTCTTCTCTCCATAATCACATGTTAAAGAAAAAGAGGTAAAGCAAGTCAGATCCATTTTACAATTTAACCATTCACTGTATCTTGTCATTGCATTCTATGCTACAGGATATAAAGACTATATAATGGGCTTCATGTCATATAACTCAATATATTTAAGACTTTTTTCCTTGTCTTTAATTTTTAGCTGTTTTACTGCTATGTACCTAGGTATGTTTCTCTTTGTATTAATGTTGCTTGCAGTTTGCATTGCTTCTCAAACCTGTGATTTGCCAACTTTGGTCAGTTTTGGAAAATTATTAGCCAGCATCTTCTCAAATACTGTTTTTTCCCATTCTTTTTCTCACTTCTTTCTGGGACTCAAAATACACATATGCTAGACCTTTTTAATTGTGTCCCATATGTCTCTTTTTGCTCTTCTCTATATTTTTATCTTTTTATACTTTTGCAATTGGTTTGAATATTTTTCTATTAACCTATCTTACAGTTCACTAAACTTTCTTCTGCCATGCCTAATCTGTTAAATTGATTTGAGTTTGCAATTTCAGTATATTCTATTTTTCAGTTCTAGAATATCCATTTGATTCATTTTAATAGAATCCAGTTCTCTGGGAAATTATCATCTATTTTATTGAACTTAATCACAATTAAATTTTTAAAGTCCCTATCTGATAATCTCAATATCTGTATCACTGCTTCTCTAATTTGTTTTTTTCTCTTGATTTTCAGTCATTTCATCCTGTCCCCTGGCATTCTTGGTAACTTTTGCTTAAGTGCTTAACACTGCATATGAAAAACTGTAGAGGCTGGAGGTGGTATATTCTTCAGAGATGATTTAATTTTCTTCTGGCAAGTAGGCAAAATAGAGCTAGATCACCTTGATCCAAAATGGGATTGAACTGGTCAAAGGTCTGTTTCAGGCTTTCAAGAACCAGTCTATTTCCAGTTTGCCCCACTCCTACCTAAAGCATAGGCCTTCAAAGATTTCAAATAAAACCCTGGGCGTTTAACAGGGCCTTTTCTCCATGATGATCCCTAAACAACAATTTTTGTGTCCTGGTCCCATGAGAAGGTCAAAACTCTGCTTATTACTTTAGCCTCTTGGCAGCCACTTTTAGCTGGTTTTGTGGCCTCTTATTACACAGAGTTTAGAAATTGGCCAAGACCTTGAGGGCAAAAGCTACACAGATTTTGTTTCCCTAGCTCAGTGAGATGTTGATAGCTATAGGCTTCCATTTTTGGCTTGACCTCTATATTTGATGCCATGAACTGGCAAATGCTAAATGGAAAAAAAGAGGCAGAGAAGGTCTCGTTCTCCACAACTTGTTTTCCTTTCCTCTGAGATCTTAGACCCTCAAGTCCTGGCTGTGTTGGTTGTTCCCGAGTGCCTTCAAGCAGCTGTTAGTTGAATTTTATCAGTTTTTATAATTGTTCCTGATGGAAAACTTGGTCTGATACAAGCTACAATGTCATAGCCAGAAACAGAAGTCTATTCACTCATCACATTTTAGTCATACATCAAAATCCATTAAAATAATATAATTTTAGGACTGAAGAAATTCAGTAATGTCTGGAGGGAGAAATACCAAATGAGTAAAAATTGTCAACAGAAGAAAACTTAAATGACCTTTCTGAAGGCCAGAAGACTTTTAAATTTATTTTTAATAATCTGAAATATGGAATACTTTATACAAATATCAAGTGAAATATTTGGGCTTTATCAAGATCTCCCTTTGATAATATAAAACTAGTGCTGGGATTTCCCTGGTGACACAGTGGTTAAGAATCCACCTGCCAACGCAGGGGACACAGGTTTAGCCCTGGTCCGGGAAGATCCCACATGCCACAGAGCAACTAAGCCCATGCACCACAACTACTGAGCCTGCGCTCTAGAGCCCGTGCGCCACGACTACTGAGCCCGTGCGCCACAACTGCTGAAGCCTGTGCGCCTAGACCCCATGCTCCGCAGCAAGAGAAGCCACTGCAATGAGAAGCCCGTGCACCACAAAGAAGAGCAGCATAAGCCCGCGCACAGTAACAAAGACCCAGTGCAGCCAAAAATAAATAAATAAATAAAACTAGTGCTGCATTCAGAGCGGTTTACTATATGTATGCTTAAATGTGAATTGATAGTCTAATTACAAGAAATAAAAAGAGCTGTAGGAAACAAAGTATAAAGATGATCTTACATGTGTATAAAGCCTGAACCAGTTTATGTTTAAATGTACCTTGTTAGTTTCCGTTTCCTTTTGGCAGCAGCAGTCATTGCCATGTAGGATGGTACTATGCTTGGTATAGGCAGAGAATGTTTAGTTGAGAATGAAGAAGGGGCAAGCCTGTATATTAAATAATGAAAAATAAAAAGTAATTTTGATTTGTACTATGGAGAAAAAAGGGGGCATACACTTCCATAATTAGAACATCATTTTGTCTTAATACATAAAGGAAAACATTATTCAATACTATAAACTTCCCTTGATTGCCTGGGCTTTTCTTTTCTCTTTTTTAAACCATAGATAGATTTCTGCATTCCCACAGCATAGAAAGGTGAAGGTATCATTCTTCCCATATTTAGATTAATTGTGAACATACATATTAAGTGAGAAGGATATGTTTTTGCTTGGATGACATGCAGTCAGCCATACCTTAGACTTACGACTATTTCAGAGTGAGCTGAGGTTTGCTAAACATCAATAGAAACTGTGGTATTTCCTTTAGTGAAGATATTAATGAATAATAATAAACAATTGGTAATCATCCACTGATGGCTTGTAACATCTTAACTTTGGAGTATGAAGAACAAACTAAATATATCTTAAGGTCTCCTCTAGCCTAACAAGGGTCAATCAACTTAAGTTTTAAAATTAAAGACTTCACAATATTGTGTTAGTGGATTAATATTTAGAGAGAAAGACAATTAAGATTTAATGAAGGTAAAAACACTGACTTTTTGTAATCAAGATAGCATACTTCATCTGTGAAACAGATCTTAAATATACCTACAGAGGAAAAAGAAAGCTAATAGTTTAAAGGCTATGTAAATAAAACAAAAGAAGAATTGGCAAATAGTCCTGTGTACCTTTGTAAAATGTTATTGTTTGGTAGTGATTCTTGTTCAGGTAATTTACTTTTCAAGCTCTTGGTGTCTTCACATATAACAAATGTAGACTCCAAATCCTCCTGGCCATATTCTTTTCTCTTGCTGAGAGGGATATCTACTTCACACATTTTCAGAGAATTATCACTGTTTGTATTTGAGTTGATGGCCTGAAAACTGGTAGTATGTGATGATGATTTTAATAAGGTCACTGCAGATGGATATTGAGAAGTTTTTCTACAGTCTTCTGGAGTATACACAATGGGTTGAAGTTCTTTGCTGAGGGAATCATTGAGCTGCATATTTTCAGACAGTGTAGATTTTTGGGGATGTTTTGCTTTCAAGGGAGAAGGCATTAATTTTCTTCGGGTTCTTTTTTGTGGAGGAATTTTAAGCAGATTAGATTCACTCGGAGATGTGCCTGTTCAACAAAATTAAAAAGAAGTTCAATAATGTTGCCTAAATAGTTTTCCAATAACCTTACCAGTTAAGAGAAGGAAAAAAAAGACCCCCAGTAATAAGTATATTTTCTGCCAAATTGATAAAAATTTAAAAGAAAATAAATAAGTTGGAAAGAAAAAAGTTATTGCTAATAACGTTAAAGTTAATAAACTCATTATAAAGAAATTCTACAACAGAAAATAGATACGAAGTAGCTAATATCAATATTATAGATACAGCTATCTTGAGATATTGGGCAATTATGAAAATAAACTGCATCCAGTAAATGTATACATTTCTCTAAGGATCTGTACCTGACCCTCTTATTCTATACTCTTATTTCTTTTCTTTTTCTTTGTTTAATTGAAGTATAGTTGGTTTACAACATTGTTAGTTTCTGGTGTACAGCAAATTGATTCAGTTTTATATATATATTCTTTTTTGGATTCTTTTCCATTATAGTTTATTATAAGACATTGAATATAGTTACCTGTGCTATACAGTAGGACCTTGTTGTTCACCTATTTTACATACAGTAGTTTTTAATCTGCTAATCTCAAACTCCTAATTTATCCCTACCCCTCCTTTCCCCTTTGGTAACCATAAATGTGTTTCTTATGTCTGGGAGTCTTTCTGTTTTGTAAATAAGTTTATTTGTATCTTTTTTCTTATATTCCACATTTAAGTGGTATCATATGATATTTGTCTTTCTCTGACTTACTTCACTTAGTATGATAATCTCTAAGTCCACCCATGTTGCTGCAAATGGCATTATCTCATTCTTTTTTTATGGCTATACACTCTATTTCTAATTATCCTCTTGCCACTACCTTCTCAGTCACGTGGGTCCCATATAACTAGATTTTTACTTTTTCCTTGCATTTCCCAATCTTCACCAATCCTGCCTCTTTTACACTTACAGTTAAAACATAATTCTGATCATGTCATTCCCCTGATTAAAGATGTTTAGTAATCTTTAAACAGAAACATAATGCCCAGAGATTTTTAGTAGGGGAATTCTTGTTCCTTGCTCCAAAATTAAGAGACAAATTGTTTTGTTTGAACTTAAGTGTGAACTCCCACAATACTAGACATGCTTAAATATTTAAGTACATAAAGACTTCTCACTTTCTTTTAGTGTACAAAATAATGACTTGATTACATATATAACAATAATCTTGATCAGCTCCAGTGTACTTATGTTGCATTTTTTAATTAATATATATTTTTTTCTGCTTTGCCTATTTCATTCTGGTAAACTTCATGGTGCCTGACACAAAGTAACTCTGCTTGGAGTGTGCTGTCCAGGGAAGAAACTGTAATGTGTATTTCTCACCATGTTTTCAAATCAGGCAGTAAAATTCCCAATTGATGTTATATTTGCTTTACAATATAATAATAACTTAAGTAACACTGAAAGCTGAATAAAATAAGTGCTGTGTATTTCAATAAAGCAATTCAAACTTTCAACCAAGTTAGAAAATACACTTATAACAATCAGCAACAGTACATGCATTATTCTTATTACATTAGTTGACAGTAGACTCTGCTGTGGCTAGGTTGACAATTACCCTCTAGGAAATACAATTTAAAAACAGGAAGAAAAATATGATCCCTGTTCTACTAAGGAATTTTACTTTTCTGAGAACTAGATAAATGAGATCCAGATCTTAAAATAATTTTCCACTCCCTTTAACATGACATTTGTCAAATTTTCCATTACCAGATATTTTTATACTAATGCTGCAGTGTAAAGACAGTAACTTTTCTCCACTGTGCTGCTACCACCAATTTGGTGGCTATTAATAGCTGGAAGATTAACTTCTTTTCCCAGGAGAAGGAGCAGGGGTATGTAGAGGATAGAAAACTATATCGAGGATAGAAAACTGAATTGGGAGTCAGGAGACTTGGATTCTATTTCTGGCTTCACCAACAACTCACTGAGTGACCTTGGGCAACTCACTTAAGCAGTGTGGGCATTAATACCCCCTAGAAAAAAGGGGATACTATCTTTCTATGTACAGGGATTTTCTAGGATTAGATAATATCTATAAAATACTTAGAGCTCAAGGAAAGGCTCTAGAAATATAGGCTTAAACTGTTAGCATTGTGACGTTCACAGGGTAAGCTGTAATTTACTTTCCAGTATTCCATCAATACCCAGCACATCATTATCACCAAAAGAATATATTTCAAACAATATATTGTTTGAATATATTTCACTTTCAGTTTATCAGATATCCAGTTTATCAAGGCTGATGATAAACTGTAATATAAACCCAAGGTATTGTGAAAGCAAGCACATCTAAGTGTTATTTGAACATGCAGGCGTCGTAACAACATTCTAAAATTTAGAACACAATGGACCATGAAACCTCAAGGGATAAGGATTATCCAGAGTAACTATTTTTCTTGTGCATATCTACGGAGGGATAATCTCTGGAGTGGCAGTGGGCAAATTCCCATGATGGTGGACCATGTTTTCTCCATTGCTTATAAACAGCATGAAAAGTGGGGGGGTGTCTTCCATAACACACCAAAAAAAAAAATCTACCAGTTCTTTGGGATAATCTAAACATAGATCCAATATCAAATTTTGGTAAGATCAGACTAAGTAACAGTTTGCAGTGAAAGCAATAGTAATCTTACAATGACATTATCTTTAGCTATAATTCTTCTCTCCTGATAGGATATGATAACTTGAAGGAGAAACATGAAGATGCGGCCGATAATGGACTCACATACCACTGTTTTACTGGACCTGAAAGGAGAGATGCTACAGACACACAGCATGTACAAAATACAAATCCAGGGGGTTCTTTTCTTTCTATCCTCTCAGTTATTAAGTACAGATAAAATAAAAAGAGAGCAGAAAATAGATGGTCAATTCAGGACTACTTAGGCTGACTAGTTGCTAAGAAAGGTTCAGAAGATAATCAGAGCAAAATAAGATTTAAAGGCTTAAATAAAAATTAGACAGTCAATTCACTGTAACTGTAAGGGGATAATGATTCCATTTATTCCTGAAGACTAAAAGAGCACGATAAACAACATGAGATTTCATTTTGAATACGATATTCAGAATATATAAATACAGCTATATAATAAATAGTCATTCCCCTTTAGTTAGGCAAGAATACTTGAAGTGGGTATGGCAAACTGGAGGGTGCTGGATTAGAGGCTACAACAACCACTGGATATGCTAGGTCTATGTCTATAAAAGAGATCTGCTGTACTTTTCCATTAGAGGATGTGCAGTAACTTTCCAGAAAAGCAGGCTTGGGGAGTCTGTAGTTTCCCGTGATTCAGCCTGGGAAAATACTATCTAACAAGATTCTGTAATTCTTTGGCCTACAGAGTGGAAATGACAAAGAAGGAACCTGGAGGAAGATTATAATTCCTTTAAAAAGGGCCCATAAAACGAGAAAAGGAATCATGTAGTTAAGGACTTTCAGAACAAGGGACTCTAATAGGTAATGGTAGTCAATGAAATACCTCAGCAATAGAGGTGCCACACAGGAGGTGACAGGACATTAAAAATGCATCGTTATAAGGTAGGCTCTTATAAAGTAGGATGGAAAAGATTGGCAGCTGCTTGGGAGGACAGCAAGTCTTCTCTCCAGGGTCTCTCCATCTAAAGAACCAGCCTACTACATCATATACTAAGGATAGAAGGTAGCAGGTATCCTATGTTCCGAAAAATTTTGTTATTTCTAGACCATGTCTTGGAACTTTAATTCTCCAGCACAGTGTAGGTGTACTGCATTTCTATTGCTCTGAAATGGTTATGATCCATGGTTATGTGAATATGACTTGTTGAAATTCATGTCCAAATAATAACAATAACCATAACGTCGAGACCTTTAAAAGAAGTTACTACTATTATTTTCAATATGGTATCAACGTTTATTTGATTAATGAAAAAAAAGGCTGTAGTCAGCTATGGAACAAGAAAAACAACCTAAGAGGACTGCATGTGCATAAAAAGATTCACTGTTTGTTCGTTCATCTAGTATTAAGCACTGCCATGTTCCAGACCTTTTCTAGGTATTGAGAATATAGCAGAAAACAGAACAGTTAAGAATTTACATTTCTGAGGGGAGAAGGCAGAAAAATAAATTATCTTAATACGTTAATAATGATATATGAGCTGTAAAGACAGTAAGACAGAAAAGTGGAGTAGAGGGTGATGGGAGATAGGAGGGGTGTGGTTTATGATGGCCAGGGAAGGTGATTCTAAGAATGGGATATGTGATCTGAGACTTGAATGGCTATGAAGGAGGCAGGCCTACAAAGATCTGGGGAAAGAGGCAGAGGAAACAGGAAGCGCAAGACCCAGTGGCAACAATAAATTTGTTGAGCTCAAGGAAACGAGAGAAGGCTAGTGTGACTGAAGTGTAGTGAGTTAGAGGGAGAGAAGAAATGAGAAGCTAGAGATATTGAAAGAGGCCAGCCTGTGTTAGGATATATGGATAAGGGCTTGGATTTATTCCAAGTGCAAAGGGCTATCTGTGGAGGATTCTAAGCATGGTTATGATGTGATCTGATTTACATTTTTAAAAAAGATTGCTTTGCTTACTGTGTGGAGAAAATATGAATGGGTAAGAGAGGAAACAAGGAACAAGAACAGTAACAAGACTATTGCTATAGCTCAGGCAAGAAATAACAAGAGCTTCGACTCGAGTGGTAGTAGTAGTGATAGATGTGGGAAGGGTGTGGTAATCAAATAATCAGATAAAAATTATATAAAGTAAATCCAGAATGTATGTAATAACATACATAGGTGTGATGAGGTATCTGACAATCAGGAACAAAGATAAGGAGTTCACACAAAGGAGTAGTATATATTAATTTTATACCATTTTACAGAAATTGACAACATTCCATAAAACCATGAATCATTTGACATGCACAATTACAGAGAAGTTCAAAAGGTCCTAAATATCATCCCTCAAATTTGGCATTCTCTTCTTACTGACATTACCTGCTCCCAGCCTCCACTCATCAGGCTTGAAGTCCTGTCCCCTTGAGGAGCTCTGATCCAAGTGAATTCAGGTGTCTTAGAACCTGCCTCCTTCCCTCTCCGGTCTCTTTGGGGTTTGAGGTATGATTTCTTAGTTAGAGATGATGGGTGTTATTATCATGCTGGGGTAGGGAAAAGGAAGGAAGGAGAGTGAGGCTAAGTAGGAAATGGTTCTAGAACAAGGGTGGCAGAAAGAAGAAAATTTATTGAAAATGGATTTTGGCTCCTAGGAAGTTGTACGAAAAGCAATGTGAGGGGAAGATGTAAGTTAATAGAGTGATGGGAAAGGGCATCTACTTTTAGGTCAGGCACTCTACTTTCTCATCTCTAAACACCCTCAAACAACTGAAACATTTATCTTCACTTCCAGACATAGACATACTGCGATTTCAGACACAAGCGCTGACTGCTTCACTCCCAATATCTTGTTAATTATCTTGAACATTCAATTACTTTAAAAGGAGCCAATGCATTTTAAATCCATGTTTAGCGAAGCCTTGAAAATGCAAAATGTGGTCTTGTAGTGAATGCATTAATCAAGTAATATATGATATACATGATATTAGAACCTTTTCTTTTTGGTAGGGGCACAAGATAGAAAGGCACCGAATACTTAAATTGCTCACTAGAAGATCCAGTCCTTGGTTGGCTCCGCCTTAAATGTCTCGCCTTAGAAACACCCTTAGTACAAGAAGAGATATGAAGGTTAACTTTGTAAAAGAAAACCAGTTTTAACCAAGGTGGTAATCTGAGTAGAGGTATGTAGCTCCCCTTCCAGATTCCCTTTAAAATGACCATATAATAGAAATAGGAGAAAACTTGCTCTAATGTTAGTAATAAGAGAAGAGTATTATCTGCACACCAGGACAGTAGAGGACCTTATGAGAAATATTGTGTAGCTAGAACTGGAAAAAAGGAAGGCATAGAGAGAATAACTTATAATTTCCCCACTTCATCCTTCAATGCTATCCTTGGGAGTGAAGTAAAAGGCACTGGAAGAATGTCACTGAAGTTCCTTAAATGAGGAACAGGGATGAGGGAGTAGATAGGGTAGGAGGAGAAAGGGTGAGACAACACTATGAGATACAGTGAAATGACAATATGTGAACGCTAGCAGCAGCACTAAGAGGCCCTAAGATTCAGTCCTGGTCTAGCTGTCTCACCGTAGAAAGGAACACTGAACAGAAAGTGCCCAACCCTGTGGGCCTTGCTCCCAGCACTGGTGGCAAAGAGGCAAAGTTTCTACCTGAGGCTACCTGAGGCTCTGGTTTCTTTTCTACACTCCCTGGGCTGTGAGATCCATGAAAAGGAATGCACTTCCCCCATATCTCTGGACCTTACTATCTACTTGATTATCAGGAAGTTAAGGGCAGAACCATACTACTAATAAGCACAGAGGAAACTCACTGGACCAGTAAAAGGATAATACAGTATAAAGGAGAGGCAGAACTGGCACACAAACTCAGGCCTTCTGATAATCCAGAAGCCACGTTTTACCTACACCAAGCTCCTACCACAGGGAGAATTTAATCAATTAGGATAATGGCTAAATAAAACATGGGATATACATAATTACACGGTTATTTAAAGACATATTTTACAGATTATCTGATGATTTGGGAAAATATCCCATCAAATGAAGCAGTAAAGAAATTTAAATACAGCATGATCCCAATTTTGAAAAAAAACAAACAAAAACCCCATCAAAACCAAATCAAAGCATGTACATACAGACCCCATGAGCGAAAAGGGGGTGAAAAAGTCACAGAAAACAGAGCAGAAGGAAATATGGCTCATTAGCTGAAAGACCGAACTATGTACACAGAACACAACCAGGGTCACCAGATATTTGAGAGTATGTCTTTCAACATGATAATCAAGACATATGACTACACACAGGAAAAAAAAGTGAGAGGAAATAAATGAGTATATTAGGATAACCATAATTAATATCTTCTGAGAAATGAGACATTATTACATTCATGAAGAAAAACCGAAGTGCTATAAGAAGAAACACTGAATTTTAAGAAAGAGTTCTTAGAAATTTAAAATGAGAGGAAAACAAAATAAAAGTAAAGGTTCTAAGATAAAGTGGAAGACACCTGCTAGAAAGAAGAACAAACAAACCAAAAGAGGTAAATACTAGAAAACAGATAATAGAATTTGAGGATCAATCCAGAAGATCCAACATCAGAATGATAAGTGTTCCAAAGACAGAACAGAAAGAAGGGCAGAAACATATTATGGAGGTTTATGTATGTAAGCACGTGGAAGTGCTTGAATACATATGTGAAAATTTCTCAGAGTGAAAGGATAAAGGTTTCCAGTGCAAAAGGCCCACAAACTGTTTAGCATAATGAACTTAAAAAAGACTAACACCAAGGTATAGCATTGTGACATTTCAGAATACCAAGGATCCCAAAATCTTCCTGGGAGAAAAAGTCCCACACAAAGTATGAAGAATAAAAATGGCATGACAGTTAATGGCAACACTGAAATCTAGAAATCAATGGAGCAATGTCTTCACAGTTCTTAGAAAAATTATTTCCAACTTAGAATTCCATACCTAGTCAATCAGAAAATAAAAATATTGCTGTACATCCAAGGTCTAAAAAAATTTTACTTCCTATGCACCCATTCTCCAGAATTTTATGGAGGATGAACTTCCGTAGAATAAAGGAGAAAACAAGAAAGAGGATGGGAAAAAAAAACAAATACTACACACAGAAACCATAAAGCTGTACAAGAAAGAGAATTTATACACTTCGTAGCTCAACAGAGAACGATATTTACTTGATAACACTCTAGAGATTTATTTTTAAAAAGGTGAAAAACTCTTTTGGCAAAAAGGGGGACAGGAGGAAATATATACACATTGTAAAGGAGTTAAATCCTTTAAAATGAAATGAAATAAAAGTAAGTAGATAACATCTAAAATTGGAAAAATAAAAACAAATAAGAATTAGCAGTATAAATTTTAAATTTAGAAATTAGGAGGAAAAATCAAAAGAAATAGCTAAAAGGTGAATAAGAATTGGGAGTGGGCAGCAATAGGGCAAGGAATACCTACACAAATATTATAGTACTTGTTAGCTTTCTAAATTATGTGCAGGTATTACTTTTATAAAAATATAAACTGAATTTTAAAAGGAGGTGGAGGTGAAGAGGGGGAAAAAAGGAGGGGGCAGGGGGAGAGGGGAGAGACAGACACACACACACACACGCACACACATGCAGAATCTTTTAATGAAAAGAAAAATGGTTAAACTTTGGGGCTATAAAAGGAAAGAGCAGTCCAAAATCACATCTCTTGCTTGTCCTGGGATAGCTTTACCCCAAATCTGTGGACTTTGAGTGGGGTCAAACTAGCCAAAGCTATGAGTCTAAACTGAAACATGCAAGCAGATAACATGAAATGGAATTGGCAATCTAATAGAAGGGCAAAATGAACATTCTAGGCCTAGGGAAGGTGGGAAAGATCTTTTATTTAGCCCCATTCTCCACTGGCTTATCATCTCACTCTCCTACTTATGTCTTCCCTAGCATGCAACAAAAAGAAAGGCAGAACAGTTATCTACCTAGTAATGTAAAGAGGGCCAATAAAAATGTGAATCAATCAGCAAAAATAAATCATTCAATATGGTGAGAATGAGCAGAATGGATTTAAAGTCATGAGTCCCAGGAATGAAGGAAAATTCCTCTTCTTCAGGGAAGAGGTAAACCACTTGTGAAATCTGAACGTTAGCATGTGTAATTCTGTTATGCTTTAAAGTTTATAGCACATAATAAATAGTAGAAATAAAAATAAAGCTTAGATAGCAAAAATTCTAAGAAATGAAAGATATATTTTGTATGAGGACATGGATTTAATCAGTTTGCTTTCAGATATTTTAAGTGTCCTAAAGACCTCTAGCTTTAATGATATTTCTTATACCTATCTTTATCTTTACATTTAGATTCCATACGAAGGTAAGATATACTTTAATTTCTTCACAGGTCTGTTGAGATATTCAGATGATTAAACAGAGAGGATAAAAAAAAAAAACAAAAACAAAAAACAGAGAGGATACCACTTTAAGGATCAAGACATTTTCTATTACTGTTTTCAAATTAACTAGAATACATATAATTCTAAAGAACAGTTTGGGAACTTCCCGGAGAGAAAATGTTCATTGAAAAATAACTTTGGTATTGCTTTACTTATAAAGGTCTAACATAGTTATCTTGAAATTCAAGACGATCTCTTAGGGCTTTTTAACACCTCATATAGTTGAAGGCACATATTAATAAAATAACAATATAATGCACCCTATTGTTGTTTTTATAGTTATGAAGTCTTTTTAGCAAAAAATGCATAAACAATGCTAGAGATTTATTCATCAACTCCTTTAGGGAAGAGGTTTAGGGAAGAGGTTTAGGGAAGAGGGTAGGCAATGAAAGTTATATGATTAAATAATATAACTTTTCAAAATGACTATGTCCTACAATTTAGACCAGGATTTGAAAAGTGATCAGAAACAGATCAGAGCTAATGAGAGATATAGAAAAGTCCCTCTTCTAAACCCTAGGGTAAATTTTGCTTAATGAATCCAATCCTAGTCTTTGTAATACTTAACCATTAATAGTTTAAGAAATATCTTAAAATATTTATATGGTGCTTTAAGGCATCATATATACAGCTGAAAATGTGCATTTCAGGATAAAGTGGTTTAGTGTTCTATTTATCTGTTCCTACATTATGGCTAGAGATTCCCGCTTCAAAAAGTTTGTTTACTGTAAGTCCATAAAGAGACTTAAAAAGGAAGTCAGAAAAAAACATTTGTTGAGACTGCCAAGGTTTACAAGCCTTTCAAAGTCTTTTAAGTATTAAAACCACTTTCAAAATTAACTCTAAATGCAAGTGCTAAAATTGTGGATAGTGAAAAAATACAATTTTCATCAGTAGTATTCCAAATTCTAACACAATGTTACCTAGATTACAACATAAGAATGTTAACATTTGTGTAGTCTGTGTAGCATTTTATAGAATAAAATATGCTATTAATATAAGCCACAACTTAATATCAAAACAAAAACAGTAAAAATAGTAATAAAATTAGAATTAATTTGTCTGATCACTAAATTATATTTGCTAAGTGGTTAAAAGAAATTATGAACAAATATTTGATGACTGGTTAAGTGGTTAATGAAGAAGTAAACACAGTTTAGATATTAACCTGCCATTTGCCATCATTCCCCCAAACTTCTGAAATTTTAAGGAATATGATCAACTAATGGCGGTGCAATAAAAGCAATAAATTAGATATTTTGACTTTGTTAGTGAAATACAGGAGAGTCTCATAAAGAAATATATGAAAAAGACATTTGAGAAATTGCCTACACCTGAAGAGAAACATGTAAAAATGTATTTACTGGCTGCATTGTTCTTTAAGTTATTTAAGTCCACTTGTGAGCATAATGTAGTTTGCTTCATTATTTCAATCTTTCAAATATTTCATTTCTCCAAGAAGCTTATCCCACAGATTTGATTTAGGACTCTAAAATATTTCCAGTAGAAAGCAGGAAAGAGTTGTTTCATGTCTGTCTTTCTAAAAGTAGTTTTAAGAAATGTCAGTATATTTTTACTTTTAAAAGATTTTTTTTACAATATTTATTTTTTTGCTTATTTTAAAAAATTTCCTTAACGAGGCCATAGGATTAAATGTTACATATATTAATATAGGCCACTTCTTATATGATCCTACTAATACACAAGGATATTATATAATTTAAGATAATTATATATTATATAATATGCTAGTACATTAGTAGGAAAAAGAAAGAAAGTGGTGGTGTAAACGAGCTAAATCTTCATCTCTTAGAATGAGCTGATAATACCTAAACATAGATGAATCAATAAACAGCAGTAAGTATACTGTTTAGAATTTGTTACACATCATCCAACATGCATTTTAATAGAAAACAGAAAAAACAGGCTTGTTTTGTCTGTTTTCCTAAAAGCAGTTTTAGGAAATGTCAGTATATTTTTACTTTTAAATGAATTCTTTTAATTATTATTAGAAATGCCCTTAAATCAATGCATTATTAACAACAAGTCACATCTAAATAATTTTAAACCAATGCCCATTACAGAGGAAAAGGAAGTTAAAACTTACACATGTTTCATAGTAGCAAAAAAAGAAAGGCCCAAGTAATAGAAACCCTTACTTTATAATATTCTTACATCATAAAAATCATATAGTTTAGCAATGTATATAGTTTTTACTGAATTTCCACTTTAAAATGGTCATACTAATTCTTGATTAATTATAGGCCACCAGGAAAATCACAGTGGGGTTCATCTCAAACACAGAACCAGAATTTAGCACTATATGATCTTAATGTTCACTTAAACTTTCCTACTTTATAATTTGTTGCTCACAGCAAGAAAAGTGATATGCTCATATATCAATCATATTTGTTGTTGGCATAACTAAAGTCTCTTATTGATTTACCAGGGGCAAGTCAGGTAAAGAAACCAAGCAATACAAAGTAATAACATATATAAATATGATTATAATGAAGACTTAAAAATACAAAATTTTCTTCACAGACCCAAAAATATGAATAGAAGGCACTATACCATTTCAACCCCTCAAAACTGAGATGTCATCTACCTACTACTACTAGAAGAAAGAAAACATAAATGTGAATTAAATAGATAAATACCTTTATAATTTAAAGTTGGGTTATGTAGAAATTAACAACCACCATAAGTAAAAGAAAAATATGTATCATATATGGCAAAGTGTTTAAAGCTCTTGTCTGTATATATATGTATATCTATATATATACATATGTGGTCATCTATCTATCAAACAAAGTAAATAAGGAAAATGAAAGATAATAGAAAAATAAGACAAAGGAGATAAACAGGTAACTCAGAATGAAATACAAATGGACAAAAGCACATTAAAAAAATATTCACCTTCTACCCCCCTTTATCGGGGTGGACTGTACACTTATGATAGTTCTGGAGAATAACCTGACAATGCATATCAAATGCTTTAAAAATGTACAGACCCTTTGACCTAACTATTCTACTTTTGGGGGTCTTAGCCTAAGGAAATAATTAAACAAGTCGCAAAATATGCACACACACACACAGATGTCCAGTGGAGTGTTGCTTACAACAGCAAGAAAGGGAAAACAACTGAACGTTCATTAATAGGGGATTAGGTAAATATAATATGCAGGTAACAAAAATTACTTAAATTCATATTTGATAGGAAAATGTGTGTATAACAAGGGGTTCTGTGAAAAAAAGCAAAATGAGGTTAAAACATTAGTGAAAGGGGCAATAAACCTAAAAATGATGAAAAAACTGTTTTTGACTGTCAATGAAGTTATAGTTTGCTGGGGAGAGGGAAGGTAAGATATGATAATTGTTATAACAATGGAATAAAAAATATAATGGAAATGTAAAAGAGTGTGTGCAGGCAAAGTGGGGAGGACTCATTAATGGGAAGGTTTCACAAAGAAGGCAGTATCTAAATTGGATTGTCAATGAGGATAAGGATCTTAATGTGCTAGGATGTGGGATGGAGAGAAAGTAGCACTCAAGATCGAGGGAGAAGCCTGGAAACTGTAGAGGCAAGAAAATGAAAGCATGTTTAAGAGGAGGTTGGGACACTGAGTGCCATAGGGAAGTGAGTCTGCATGGAGCTGGGAAAGCCTTTAAAGGTTCTTCTAAGTAAGGGGTCTGAACTTTGCTAGGAAGATCATTTTAGGGTGAAGAGTAGATTGTAGAGGGGGAGAGGTTAGAAATGGAAACTGTCCTAGATATCACTATAATTATTCATTTCTTACATCAAATCTTCTCAAAATGTTTTAAAATAAACTGAATTAAGAATCATCACTCTATTCTCTGTTTAAATAAATCTCTAAAACACAAGTACTAACTGGCAATTTCATGTGGTTTCTTAGGTAGGAGGGGTCTATATTTATTTTTCAGCTTTTTGAAATATTCCACAGATGGTTCCTCTAAATAGAGAAACTAGATAATTTATCACTAATGAGTTAAAAATCCCCCTCTTAAACAATGGGCAGGCCTTCTGGGGTCATTTTTGATGTGCCATATCATGTGTCCTGAATGATTTTACCCAGGGGAACTAATTTATCAAAAGCTTAAGACTGCAAATGTTAAAAGATTTACAGAGCTGTACGTTAGTGTAAAAAGCAGAATGCAGTATTTAGCAAACATGAGTCACAGGCTGCAAAGTAGGGTTCATGACAGGGAGACACTGATGAATGGGATTAGATCTAATTGAGGTTTGGTACAAAATGATGGCAAGGATTTTTCTTTTGCTAGCTCTCATGTTAATAAGTACGTGAGCAAGTATTTTGGGAAACTATGCTAAGTTAAAATTAGTTGGCAAAGTTCTAAAGTGAAATCAAATATTAATATATGCATTTCAATAAACACTTCTAGGCTACAAGTGATTGGTACAATTACTGTACTAATCATAAATCTGGATTCTTTTTAACAGCCTTGTGACTCACGGAATTTGCAGATGCAAATGTACAGGTGAATGAATTTTAACTATTTAAAAGATAAATAACCTTAAGGTACTAGTGAATTAACCAAAATAATAAACATTTTATAATGTATTCATAAGACACTATTGTGGTTATTGTAGTAATTAATGCCTACAGAGATAATATCAGCTATTTACGAATATCACAAAGAGAGAATACATTTTAAGAACTGTTACAGTCCTTTAAATTAATCCAGCATTCTGAGTAATAAATCAACCATAACCTTTTGAAACCTGTCTCCGTGGGAAATAGCAGATACCATGTTTTCCTCTCAGTCTCATTTTCCTAGTATTCATGCTTATGTAAGATGGGAAAAAAGAAAACGACAATGCAAAGAACCTTTTAATTTACAGTAATATTTGCAGTTACAGGTGAATAACTGAACAATGCCTTGTGTACAAGGAGACTAAGGGCCAAACGAAATGTATTTAGGGCTTCAAAAAAGACTTTCATTGTCTATTGGCACTGATTAAATTTTGTTGCCAAATGGGAAGATATATGAAAGATTCAGTTTGTAAGCATTTTGCTGCTTCATATTTATTATACGAGGAATTAGTATAGAGATCTTTTTTATAAAATGAAACATCTTTGTATTCAAGTAATTACAGGGGAAACAAACTTCCATAAGAACCCTGTATTCAATCAGAATATCTGTACTATAAGAAACTGGTTCTACTAGTATCTTTTATTGTACTCTAAGATAAAATCACTGACATGGGGTGCAAAATTTAAGAAAAGGAAAGGTTAGAGACAGAAATATTACTAAATGTGAGTTTCCAGATGGGTAATGAGGAAATCTTGACTTTTCATTTAATGTCAGAAATTTTATCAGTTCCATAATTAAACCCTGCTGCCGGCATCCCCACCCTGCATGGCACTCAGTGAGTGCTTTCTCTGTTTTCCAGACCCAAAATAGGTGCATGTTTTACTCCAAGTCAACAGACATGTAGTTTGGAAGCAAAGATTTTAAGTCAAATAAATATCTATCCCAAAATTAAGTACTGACATTGGTAAAGTATTAAAATTAACAAAATTAAAAAAGTTAATTTCTTCTTGAATAAGAAGTAATATAGGCTTATTAATATAAGAAAAATAAAATTAGTCTATATAACAAAAATATAAAAACTAAGGATATCTTTAATTAACAAATATATAAGACATATATGAAGAAAATTCTAAAATTTTGCTGAGGAACATACAAGAGGGTATGCATATGGAGAGGCAAACTATTCTAGAGTGAGAAGATTTGACAGTAGGAAAATGTGAAGACAAAATTAATTTACAAAATTTTTAAAAGATTTTACTTCCTTGGAATCAGAAAAAAATGATTCTGACAGACATTTCTTAGTCAGGGACACTTTAAAAACAAAGAATAAAAAAGGGGGACCAGCACTGCTATATGTCAAAAAATACTATAAACTATTAGTTTTTAAAATAATAGTTACTAGCTCTAGGATAGACAAATAGGCAAAATAATAAGATAAAAATCCAATAAACAGAATTACCTATGACTACTGTATGTAAATTAATGGTGCCATAAGGACAGACTGTCAATATATTATACAAGAATGACTAGCTCTTTGGAAAAAAATTAAGTTAGAGTCTTGCCTGTTAACGTACGTCAAAATAAACCTGGAGTAAATGGAAGCAAAAATTAAAAAAACTTATAGGTGAAAAGGCCTTTTGAGGAATAATTCCAAAGGCAGGGGGGAAAAAAAAACAAATGAAGCTATTTTATTAGATAAAAGTTTAAAATTTCAGTATTAAAAAGGACATCTCAAACAAAGTTAACAGTAAATGATAAACTTGAAGAATATACTTGCAACATGTATCTTACAGGAAAGAGTTAATATCCTTTGATGATCTCATCTAGTCCTATGGCTTTAAATATCATCTAAATGTTAACAATTCTCAAATTTATCTTTCAGTTCAGACTTCTAAACTCCAGATTCTTATATCCAACTGCTTACATGATATCTCCACTTGGATGTATCTTAGACAAATTTAAAATGCTCCAAACTGAACTCCCAATCTTCTGTCACCTCTACCCTATAAACCTGCTCCACCATCTCTTTTAAGGTGACTGGATTCTTTCAGTTGCGGAGTTCAGAAATCTTAGTCAATTTTGCCCTTTCTTTCTCTCACACCCCAAATCCAATTTGTCAGGAAATCCTGCTGGCTCTACCTTCAAAATATATTAGAATCTGACCACTTCTCACCAACTCCACTGCTACCAACCTGGTCGAGCTACCACCATCTTTTACTTGGGTTATTGCAGTGGTGTCTTAAGTTTCAGCCCTTGCCATATGACAATCTATTCTCAACACAGAAACCAGAGGGATCTTATAAAAACATGACTAAGATATGTTACTTCTCTGCTTAGATCATGCCATAGTTCCGTTTAGTTCAGAGTAAAAGCCTATATCCTTATAATGACCTACAAGGTTCTACATGATCTGCCTTTGTACTTTGAGGTATCCTTACCATCAGATAAGTGCCTGGCACACAGTAAAAGTTCAATAAATATTACTGAATGAATGAATAAACATCCATATCGTAAGCTCTTGTAAATAAGTAACAATTTTTGCTATACATGACTATGTGAAAAATAATGTTCAAATGATTGGCTAGGTCATTCACAGAAAATATATCCTTAAATAGATGGAAAAAAATACACTCAAGTATACTAGTAAACAAAGAAAAAATGGAAAGAAGATAATATTTATGACTATTAAAGTGGCAAAGAATCAATAAGTAATTAGCAAAGACAAAAGAGGGAGAGAGAACCCCAGATTTAAAAGGATTTAATAGATACATCCCAACCAATGACAAAGTATGGGCCTTGTCTGGATACTGATATAAAAAAGCTATAAAAAGAAATCATTTACGGGACAATGGAGGAAATTTGAACACTGATGGCATTAGTTATGAAAAGAGCACTGTGTTTTCTTTTAGAGACACTAAGATAAATGGAAGAAATGATATGTTGCCTGAGTTTTCCTTCAAAATAATCCAGTGTAGATATAGATGGGGTGGAGGAAAGCAGATGGGGTTCTCAAGACTAGCCATGAGATAATTCTTAAAGTTAGGTGATAGGTACAGAACATGACGCTCATTATAGTTTTCTTTGTATTTCTATGTGTGTTTGAAAATGATTTTCTAAAAATTAAAAATATTTTAACAGCAACAGCTGGTGAAGCTAAAAGGAGCTCATTTTCTTTTTTCTTTTTTAATCTTAAAAAGTATTTATTGATATCTCTCTGTAAGTGAATCAACTGGGTGTAAAGTGGCATAAACACAGCATTGAAAATCAGCTAAACCCCATAATAAAAATAAATTACAAAAAACAAACAAACAAACAAAAAAACCCCGAAAAACAAAGACAGTGAAAGAGAGAGAAATTCTTACAAAATTCGTTCAGGGGCTGTGATGCAACCTGGATTGACCACATCTAGACCCACACCTGGATGAGACATAAGTCTGGACACTCTTGGGGCTGAGAGGATTGGTGAAGTTGGGTGAGCAAATGCAGACCCTTTAAAGTAATACTGCATGGTACCCATTCCATGGGTTCCCAATCTCCAGGTTCAGGGGAATCTTCCTACAGCTAAAACATGCATGGGAAACCCAGAGGATGGTACACGGTGTGATTGGGAAAGGTTTCTAAAACGCACCTCATGTATTCATCTCCTGGTGCTCGGGTTCACCATTCCAGCCCCTTTACTAACAACCTCCCCACTTGGAGAATCAAGGAGCTCATTTTCTTACACTGTTCATGGGAGTTAAAATTGGTACAACCATATAGGAGAGGGAGAAGTTACTTAGCAATATATATTAGAAACTTTTAAAGAAGTGTAGATTTCTTGAGCCAGAAATTCCACTTCTAGGAGTTTATCATAGGGGTAATCAGGCATGAGCACCAGGATAAATGTATATATTTGCTCACTACAATATTATTTACAATAATGAAAATTTATTAACCTAAATTCCTAACAACAGAGTACAGATTATATCAATTATAGTTAATCTCATCAGATTTTTAAAAACACAGTGTGTGTGTTTTAAATACAAAGAATGTAGCTGATCTAGTAAATACTTTTTAAAGCACCAGAAATAAAATATTCAAACCCCACAGCATTTAGTAATTTTGAAATTTAACAACAAAACCAGTTGACATTACAGGAGTATAGGAAAAAAGTCAGTCGCACATGTATAAGCTTAAAATGAATGAGACATTTGACTCATGTTTTGCTTTAGTTGAATTTTACTTCTAAAATTTGTTAAGACTATTTATTGATAAATTTTAGCAATATATGCTATTTGGCTATTGCTTCGTGTCTTTAGAAATTCAAGAGTAAATTTCACTATTTACTTTTTAAAATGAACTACTTCAATATTCTAAGACTAAGAAAAATAAACATTTATAAATGTACTCACTTTATACCCCTTCCCTGTTATTCATCTTTGACTCTCTCTTCATAATGAATATAACATACATAATTCATGGAATGAACAAGACATACTAAGCAAATAGTTAATGTATAAAATCACTTGAATATTAAAATAATAAAGTAAGAACAAAACATAATAAAAACAAAACCCGCCTTCTGATACATTTTCAGAAGAAAGTTCATGATTATAAAAGGTAACATAACCTCAATAGTCTTTCCTTTTGAATATGTTGCGAAAAAGAATTCAGAACCAAATAAATGTTTTGTTTTACTGTTGACAAGTATAGTCTACGCAATTACACTGTAAGTGAAATACAGATTTTTAAATAAGGGATAATGATCATCACATAGCAGGTGGTCAGTATTTCTTAATCTTGGTGTTAAAACTCTATTTCCTCTCCAACATCTTGAATGCACTATAAATAAAGAATCAAGGCCCCAAAGGTATGAGAGAATCTGAAAAAAATCTTAAGTTTTCCTTCTAATGATCTCAACGAGGTCACTTCTGATGAAGATAATGCTTTATTAAGAGAAAAAGAATATACATATAACCCCAACTTGCCTGTCATCTTAATGTAAAGATACAGTATAGGAAACCTAATAATAAGAGACCTAGGTAATTCAGAGCAACCTCTCTACTGAAGGCAAGTAAAAAATCTGGACAAAATATAAAAAACACAGGCTTGAAGGCACAGGAGAGCTAACAAGATTGTGAAGAATTATAGGCAGGTATCAGGAGGAAGTTGAAGGCTCAGGAAAGTAATCTCTGCATTTACAGCTATTTTCCCCTCAAGGTTATTTGCTGATGCTGGAGGTGGCAGAACAGCTTAGTAACATTGTTGAGAGCTTTGTAGGACTGGGATGCAGGAACCGGAATTTAGTGCCTACTAAAGGGAGTTCTTCCTAAACCCTCCCCAATTTGAGCTGGGGCACAGTTAAACTCCACAGGGTAAACTAGGAGTAGGCAGGCCCTCGCAGAAGCTGAAGTTCAGTTTCAAATTATCTCAGTCTCTAAAACTGGACTGAAATGATTTTAGACTGCTAATGCCAAAAGGAGCCTGGAATAAGCAAATATTAATCCTCTCTGAGGAAGACATTGTTATCAGAAGCCTCAAAGGATTTCTACAAACGATTCTGCAAATACATGTGGGATGCACAAAAATTACCATGCATTCAAGGAAATGCACATGAAAGAAATCCAGCAGAAAGAGAACAGAAACAGACGCAGTGGGTTCTAGGCTTGGGAATTCTCAGGCACAGACTTCACCCACCGTATTCAGTGAGAATTTCTGCAAAGAAATGGAAACTATAAAAAAAGAATCAAATGGAAATTCTGGAATTGAAATATAACTGAGATAGGGAACTTGATGGATTTAAGAACCATTTGACACAGCTGAAAAGAGAAACTACAGAATATGTGAAAAGAAATTTCCAGGAAGAGAAAAAACAATGAAAAGCAGAAGAGTAAAAGTCATAGCTAAGACAATAAGAAGGTACCATGTAATATAATTGGAGTCTCAGAAGTAGAGAAGAGAATAAAAGTGGCAGAAGCAATATTTGAAGATATAATGGTTAAGAACTTTACGAAACTGCTGAAAAATAATGCAGACACAAATTCAGAGAGTCCTGTGAACCCAAGTAAGAGAGGTAGAAATAAAATTACATTTAGGCACAATATAGCAAAACTACTAAGACTCCAAAGACAAAGAGAAAACATTTTAGGAAGCCAGAAGTCAGATTATATTCAAAGGAGCAACACTTAGAATGAAAGCTGGCTACAAAAGCAACAACAAAAACCAGAAGATAATGAAATGATATCTTTAAAGTGCTAAAATAAAACACCAAACTGGAATTCTGTACCCAGCTAAACAGTCTTCAAGAAAATAAGTAAGATACATACATCTTCAGAAGTAATTGAGGTTATGAAATTTAAGATAGGGAGATTATTTTAGATTACCTGATGGGCTCAATCTAATCATATGAGTGCTTAAAAGCAAAAACTTTCTCTAACTGTAGGCAGAAGAGATGAGGCAGAAGGGAAGGTAAGAGAGATCTGAAGCATGAGAATGACTTGACCTGCCTTTGTTGGCTAGGAGATGAAGTGATGAAGAGGACCACATGCTAGGGAATAGGGGTGACCTCTAAAAACTGAGTGTCTGCACAATGCCAGGTACTTTAGCAAGTTTGGACTTGCTCTGAATTCGAGCTGCCTGACCAATAGCCAACAAGAAAACAGGGACATCAGCCTTACAGCCACACAGAATTGAATTCTGCAAACAACCGGCATGAGCTTTGAAGCACATTCTCCCCCAGAAACTCCAGATAGGAGACCCAACTAGCTGACACCTTGATTACAGCCTGTGATACTCGAGGCAGAGTAACCAACTGAGCCTGCTGGACTTCCAATCTACAGAACTCTGAGATAATAAATCAGTGTTATTTTAAGTTGATATGTTTGTATTAATTTTTTAGCATTGCAATAGAAGCCTGATATAAATGGAAAAATTCACAGTAAAAGATGAAGTTTTTAATAGTTCACCTCAGTATTTGATAGAACATGAATTAAAAAATAAGTCAGTAAGAACAAGATTTGAAGAACACAACCAATTTGACCTGACTTAATATATTCTTTAAAAGCATAATTGAAACATTTACACCAACTCTATGCTGGGCTTTAAAGAAGTCTCCACAAACTTCAAAGAATTAACATCATTAAAAATAAGAGTTGCAAATTTAAAAAGAATATACATTAATTTAGTGTTGCTGTTATTACTTTGGGTTAAGGTAAAGATGAGACATAAACAAATGTAAAATCTCATAAACATTTGTATAAGAAAACTTTTGGAGAGTTTGACAGATCATTTTAATTAAAAAAAAAATTATTTGTTCTCTGACCCAGCAAATTAGTTCCTAGGCAACTAGTACACATGCAGACATGGGAATACAGTAGTCTCCCCTTATCCAAGGGGGAAAACATACCAAGACTACCAGTGGATACCTGAAACTGCAGATAGCACTGAACCATATATTTACTGTTTTTTTTTTTTCCTATACATATCTACCTAAGGTAAAGTGCAATTTATAAATTAGGCACAGTAAGAGATTAACAACAACAATTAATAATAAAATAGAACAATTCTAACAATATACTGTAATAAAAGTTTGTAACTGTGGGCTCACTCTCTCAAAATATCTTCTGTACAAATTTAATGCCTTTTCCATCTGAACTAAGCACTTACCATGCATTGTGGCCATAACTTTTGCAATTTGAGGTTCAAGAGCAAAACTAACATGATTTCTTCCTCTTTCTTCATGACTTCATGGATAGAGTATTCGCTCTTCTCATAAATTTTAGCAACCACAGCACGTGATTTATTTTTCTTTCCTTATTAGGTCTAGAATTTTCACCTTTTCACTTAAAAGGAAGCTCTTTATGGCTTCTCTATGGCAAACCCAAATTGCTAGCATCACTACTCTTGCACTTTGGGGCCATTATTAAGTAAAACAATGGTTACTTAAATACAAGCACTGCAACACAGTGACAGTCGATCTGATAGCCAAGATGGCTACTAAATGACAAATGGGAAGAATATGATGGACAAAGAGATGATTCACATCCTGGGAAGGACAGAGTAGGGCAGCATGAGATTTTATCATGATACTCAGAACAGTGTGCAATTTAAAATTTATAAAGTTTTTATTTCTGAAATTTTCCATTTAACATTTTTGGACCTCAGCTTACTGCAAGTAACTGAAATGGTGGAAAGTGAAACTGCATATAACTACTGTATATGGGCATGCTCTCTGACATGCACTGTTCACCAATAGAACAATGGTTAAGTAAATGATGGTACATCAATTCTCACAACTATTAAAAAACATGCTAGATTCTTTATGTATGCACCCTAAAACTGTTCAAATAAACTAAACAAATAAAAACAGTTGTAGTTTAATATATATACAATATGTTAGCATTCATGGGAAATGTAACCAAAAGCTAATGAGTTAATTATCTAATACAAATATTATACACACACTGTAATGATAACCAAACTGTTAATAGGCATTCATCTCTAAGATAGCACAGAAGATTGAGGTTCTGGGAAAAGTTGAAGAGGGCACTCTACTGCTATAGAATCTGAATATTTTAAAACCAAGATTATATGTTAGTTTTTCAATTAAAATGTCCCATGCACACTTTTATGAGAGCAGAGACATCAAGTGATCTGCCAACAGAAAAACAGTAAATTCTACACTGTTAGCTGATCTTAAGAACATAGAAGATTGTTATGTATTACAGAATATAATATTCTTAATTATAATCTTCAGTCTTTAACAGAGGTTAAATTTAAAGAAGGGTGGAAGTAAAATTATCTTATCAAAAAAAGGTAAAATAAAATAACTTTACTGCTAGAATTATTTAGAACATCAAGCATACTTACTCTTATACCTTTGAAAGATACTGGTTAATTGAAATGATTCTGAAGTTAATTCTCCCATTTTCACAAAATAGCAAACCTACTAAAAAACTGACTGTTCTGTTGATTGATATTATAACAGAGGCTACTTCTTAGAAATAATGTTTATTTACTTAATGAAATAAAATCTGTACTTACAACAAGGAGAAGACTGAACTGGTCCAAGTTGTGGAAAGTTCATAAGAATAGAAACCCCTGGTAGATCATTTTGCTTTGCATGTTCAGTAGTTTGGTCAGCCCAAACCACCACTTTCTTCCTCTCTACCAAATGTTCAATTTCTTTGAAGTCAGACTCAAAAGTAGCATTTAACAGGCCAGATTCTTTTAATGCACAATACTGTTTTCTTAGGGCTGGAAGTAAAGCATTCAATACTCTGCATACAGAAGGTGACAAGAAAAGAAAGATAAATACTAAATTTTAAATACATTATTATGGTTCTATGCAACATCCAAAGTAATAGCAGATGATTAAAATGGTTCCCTGTACATATTTTCCTTTAGAATATTTCAATCAAATACCTCAAATATTCTTAATACACTAAGTATAGATTGGAAAGAATGTTGGATGGGAATTACAAGCACCAGGCTGTAGTCTCAGCAAGTCTTCACTTGCTTCTATATGACCTTGGATAAGGCACTACCTGAGGTTTCTCCTCTATAATGTGGGGTACAACTGGACAGCCACTACTTTCAATAGGAGATTGTTTTCAGAACTATGCAAAGCATAATGTGGTTTACAAATCAAAAATAGTGTTGTTATTGTTATTAAATACTATGAGATTGAAATGAAATATTAATACACTGTCAAACGATGAAGGTCAATTTAGGTATATAAGATTTAAAAAATAAAAAATGAACAAAAGTCAACTTTCCTTGAAGTTAGCTCTTCATGAGCTAAAGCAATAGCTTTCAAAGCCATTCGAAGGAAGAATTGTGGAAAAGTATGGTGGGTATAGGAAAATGACGGGGCATTGGATTCTTGGCTCTGATTCAAAATCTCGCCTATTGCTGTCAATCAGAGCAGTACTAAATGCATCTTTTTATGTATTAGACCTCCATGAAGAGTGTTCACTGAAGAAATGCCAGAACTAAAAGTTATAAGTGGTTCCTAACTTTTATATCAATGAAGACATCAAACAACATGAATAATCTTGAAATGACTTAGTCCTGGTGTTCCAGCTGACTCATAACATCCAGAAGAATAGAACCATCTGAAGTAGGAATAGGGCAGTGGGAAAAGAATAGGCACTAATTTTAACACTTAAGGAAATAACTACTTTATTAACTAAGAATCTTAAATATTTAGATAGCAGTACAAATAGTCTGTGACATTTTTCTTTTTGGTGATAGTGGGGAGTATGCCATTTAAGCCAAGTAGGTAACAATTGTAGGGAAAAGTCATTAATCAGAAAGTCAATAAAAACAGTTATTTACAACTGCTTTCCTTTTGGAAAGTCTAGAATTTTGATTCACCCTGCTAGGCACAGGGCGCCTATTCAACCAGCTCCCAATAAAAATCCAGGACACTAAGTGTCAGCCTAACGAGATTCCAAAGTAGACATCATTTCACATGGGTCATTACAACTTTTTTCTGGAGAACTTAAGCACAACTGTGTGGGCCCACTGGATGAGGACACTTGAAAGCTTACAACTAACTGGTTTCCTTTGTTCTTTGCCCCATTCACCTTTGCCTTTTGCTAATTTTGTTTTGTATGCTTTTACTCTAATAAATCATAACTATGGAGTCAACTATACGATGGGTTCTGTGAGTCATCCTAGTAATTATCAAACATGGAGGTGGTCTCAGGGACCTGGACATATGTTATTTATGTATATATGTGTGCATGTATGTATGTTTGTATGTATTTATGCATTCATAAATTTATTTTTAAGTTTTTGGACTCGATATTGATATATATTGCAAAATGATCATCACAATAAGTCTAGTTAACATCTGTCACAGAATTCTTTTTCTTCTGATGAGAACTTTTAAGATCTACTTTCTTGGCAACTTTCAAATATGCAGTACAGTATTATTAACCATAGTTGCCATGCTGTACATTACATCTCCATGATTTACTTAATAACTGGAAGTTTGTACTTTGTGACTCCCTCGACCAATTCCCCATCCCTGCCCCCAACACCCCACCACCAACCTGTATAATCTGTTCTCTGTATCTATAAACTTGGGTTTTGTTTTTGTAGCAATGAACACAGGTGTGCTTTATATTTTGTGTTAGTGTTTTCATTTTCTTTGAATAAATACCCAGAAGTGGAACTGCTGTATTATATGACAGTTATTTTTACCTGCCTATGTTTTCTACTCAGGGTTTTATGGTTTCAGATCTTACGTACAAGTTTTCAATCTATTTTGAGTTGATACAATTGTGTGTATGGTGTAAGATATCCTTTGGCTTGTTGCTGTGCACTTTTCCCAGCACCATTTATTGAAGAGACTATCCATTCCCTATTGTATATTCTTGGCACCTTTGTTGTAAATTAATTGATCATATATGCATGGGATTATTTCTGGGCTCTCTATTCTGTTCCATTGATCTATGTGTCTGCTTTTGTGCCAGTACTATACTGTTTTGATTACTATTGTTTTGTAGTATAGTTTTAAATTGGGAGTGTGGTCCCTCACACTTTGTCTTTCTCAAGAATGCTTTGGTTATTTGGAGTCTTTTGTGGTTCCACACAAATTTTAGAATTGTTTGTTCTAGTTCTGTGAAAAATGCCAGTGAGTATTGATAGGAATTGTTCTAAGTCTGTAGATTGCTTTGGGTAGTATGGACATTGTAACAATACTAATTCTTCCAATCCATAAGCATGGAATATATTTCCATTTATTTGTGTCTTCTTCAATTTCTTTCATGAATGTCTTATAGTTTTCAGTTTTCTTTCCCCTCCTTGGTTAAATTTATTCCTAGGTATTTTATTCTTTTTGGTGCAATTGTAATGGAATTGTTTTCTCAATTTCCTTTTTGATAGTTTGCTATTAGTGTATAGAAACACAATAGATTTCTGTATATTGACTTTTGTATCCTGCAACTTTACTGAATTTGTTTATTCTAATAGTTTTTTGGTTGTGTCCTCAGAGTTTTCTGTTTATAATATCATGTCATTGGCAAAAGTGACAGTTTTACTCCTTCCTTTTGAATTTAGATGCCTTTTATTTCTTTTTCTTGTCTGACTGCTGTGGCTGGGACTTCTAATACTATTTTTTTTTAAAGTTAATTTTTATTGGGGTATAGTTGATTTAAAATGTTATGTTAGTTTCTGCTGTTCAGCAGAGTGAATGAGTTATACATATACATATATCCACTATTTTTTAGATTCTTTTCCCATGTAGGTCATTACAGAATATTGAATAGAGTTCCCTGTGATATACAGTAGGTTCTTATTAGTTATCTATTTTATATACAGTAGTGTGTACGTGTTGAATAAAAGTGGCAAGAGTGGGCATCTTTGTCTTCTTCCTGATCTTAGAGGAAAAGCTTTTCAGCTTTTCACCACTGAGTATGATGTTAGCTGTTGGCATGTCATATATGGTCTTTATTATGTTGAAGTATGTTCCCTCTATAATCACTTTGTTGCAAGTTTAATCATAAATGGATATTAAATTTTGTCACATGCTTTTCCTGCATCTATTGAGATGATCACATGATGCCTTATCCTTCATTTTGTTATCACACTGATTGATTTGCAGATGCTGAACTATCCTTGCATCTCTGGAATAAACCCCACTTGATTGTGGTGTATGATCCTTTTAAAGTATTGTATTGGTCAATTTGGTTTGCTAATATTTTGTTGAGGATTTTTGCATCTATGTTCATCAGGGATATTGGCCTGAAATTTTCTTCTCTTGTTCTATCCTTGTCTGGCTTTGGTGTCAGGGTAATGCTAGCCTATAAATGAGTTTGGAAGTGTTCCCTCCTCTTCTGTTTTTTAATTGAAAGAGTTTGAGAAGAATTGGTATTAACTTTTCTTTGAATGTTTGATAGAATTAACCAGTAAAGCCATCTGGTCCTGAACTTTTGCTTGTAGGAACGTTTTTAAGTACTAATTCAATCTCCTTACTAGTAATTTGTCTGTTCAGATTTCTTATTTCTTCATGATTTAGTCTTGGTAGGTTGTATATTTCTAGCAATTTATCCATTTCTAGGTTGTCCAATTTGTTGCTATATAATTGTAGTAGTCTCTAAGGATCCTTTGTATTTGTGTAGTATCAGTTGTAACATCTCCACTTTTACTTCTGATTTTATTTATCTGAGCCTTCTCTCTGTTTTTCTGCATGAGTCTAGATAAAGGTTTGTCAATTTTATCTTTTCAAAGAAGCAGCTCTTGGTTTCATTGATCTTTTTTGTTGTATTTTAGTCTCTATTTCATTTATTTCTGCTCCAAGCTGTGCTATTTCCTTCCTACTACTAACTTTGGGCTTTATTCTTGTTTTTCTATTTGTCTATTTTTTGATTTTGCTTTTGATTTCTTCTTTGATGAACTGGTTGTTCAGTAGCATGTTGTTTAATCACTTGTTTGTAAAATTTCCAGTTTTCTTTTTGGAATCATTTCTAGTTTTATACCACTGTGGTCAGAAAATATGCTTAATATGATTTCAGTCTTCTTAGATCTGTTAAGACTTATTTTGTGGCCTAAGATATGATCTATCCTGGAGAATGTCACATGTGCAGTTTAGAAGAATGTATATTCAGTGGCTTTTGTATGGAATGTTCTTTATATATCTGTAAAGTTTGTCTACTGTAACATGTTGTTTAAGGAAGATGTTTCCTTATTGATTTTCTGTCTGGATGACCCATCCATTGATGTGAGTGGGGTATTAAAGTCCCTTATTCTTACTGTATTGCTGTCTATTTCTCATTATGTCTATTAATATTTGCTTTATATATTTAGGTTCTCCTATGTCAGGTGCATAAATATTTACAAATGTTATATCCTCTTGTTGGATTGACCTCCTTTATCATTATGTAATGCTGATCTTTGTCTCTTATTACAGTCTTTGTTTTAAAACCTATTTTGTCTGATATAAGTATAGCTACCCCAGCTTTCTTTTGGTTTCCATTTGCATGGGATACCTTTTTCCATCCCTTAACTTTCAGTCCGTGAATTGTCTTTATGTCTGAAATGAGTCTCTTGTAGGCAGCATATAGATGGGGCTTGTTTTTATATCCATTCAGCCACTCTGTCTTTCGACTGGAGCATTTAGTACATTTACATGTAAAGTAATTATTAACAGGTATGTACTTACTGCCATTTTATTAATTCTTTTTTGGCTGTTTGGTAGTTCCTCCATTCCTTTCTTCTCTTGTTCTCTTCCTTTGTGGTTTGATGACTGTCTTTAGTGGCATGCTTAATTCCTTTCTTATTATTTTTTGTGCACCTACTCTAGGTTTTTTTGTGGTACGAGGGCCTCTCACTGTTGTGGCCTCTCCCGTTGCGGAGCACAGGCTCTGGACGCGCAGGCTCAGCGGCCATGGCTCACGGGCCCAGCCGCTCTGTGGCATGTGGGATCTTCCCGGACTGGGGCACGAACCCATGTCCCCTGCATTGGCAGGTGGACTCTCAACCACTGCGCCACCAGGGAAGCCCTCTACTATAGGTTTTTGCTTGGAAGTTTCCATGAGGCTTACATATAACAACAAATTTATAACAGTCTATTTAAAGCTGGTAGCCACTTAAATTCGAATGCATTCTGAAGGTCTACGTTTTCATCCCCCACCACATTTTATGTTTTTGACGTTATATTTTATATCTTTTTATCTTGTGTATTCCTTAAGGAATTATTGTAGTTAGTTATTTTTACTACTTTCTTCTTTCAACCTTCATACTAGCTTTATAAGTGATTGATGAACTCCTTTAGCTCTTGCTTGTGTGGAAAACTCTTTTATTTCTTCTTCAACTCTGAATGATAACTTTGCGAGGTAGTCTTATTGGTTGAAAATTTTTTTCTTTCAGCACTCTGAATATATACTAAATCTTTTCTTTTTTGTTTGTTTCCACTCTATAAGCTCAGGCTAAGACAGTTCATCACACCCATTATTTTTTGTTATTTAATCCTTTTAAAATTGTTATAAGGAAAGTATAATTTAACATATAAGAAAACTAAGGGTTAGTGAGGTAAAATAATTTATGCAAGGTTATAGTGCTCATATAAACTAGAATTCAAGACCAACTCTAAAACTCATACTCTTTCTACTATATTGTATTGCCTCTGTAATGCTCTGGTTCACCAATTTTCAAAGTTAGAAATCTTTTTGCCCATTTTGAGGCAAAAATGTATCTTAAATATATTAATCTATTTGTATGGTATATCAAATACAGTATGGTCAAAATAAATTAATGTTTCTTTGATAACTTTAACTCTTGCAGGTGGTGTGAGTACAAGTAAATGAATGTTCAATGTATGCTCTAGGTATAAATATAGAAAGTATGGGGTGAGCTTCTATCCACAGGATAATATTTCCCTAAAGTTTTTCCTTCCCTTTTTCTTATTCTTTTAAAAAATAACTATGCTAATATAATTTCCTTTAAATTAAAAGTATGGAAAATTAATTACCAGTTATTTGAGAACACTAGAAGAACTCCAGTAGAATTTTAGATTGGCAGAAAGCTCTTAGAGAAATAAATTTCTCATTTTTACAGAGCATGAAAGTGACACCTAAGGAGTTGACTGACATATCCAAGGTAATAAAAATAAAAGATCAAGTTATACTTTTTTACTATTACGTTTCAAAAATTAAAAGGTGTTACTACTGAGTTAGTAGAGAGAGCATGAAAGAGCTACTATAGCATCACGTAAAACTTGGGACATGATGTTAAAAAATATACTCTTTTAATAACTTCATTTTAATGATAGCAAAAAATCATTCTGGAATTATGAATGCTTAAAAACTGTCTACTTAAAAATTCAGTTGGTATTAATAGTAGTAGTTTCTAGGAGGGGACAAGGATGGCTAGAGGACAGGTAGAAGACAGACTCTTTCACTGTAGAGGCATCTTTGAAATTTTGTATTACATGACATATATTACATAAAAATAATAAATTAAAAAATGTTTTCAAAACTATAAAGCACTATAAAAACTTAGTTAGAGGAGAAGAACAACATCCTTTATACTTTCTCGGTGTTTTCTAACTCTGCATGATTTCTGATGCTGGCAGACACTTAATAAAAAATATGTACCTTGTACTGGATAAAATTAAATTTTCTGGCAATGGAAAACTAAACTTCTATGCTTCAGGTTCCTTAGGTCTATAGTATTAAAATTTTTAGAACAGGTAAATCCATGTACTTACGCCTCCGTCTGCCTGTGTTGCTGTTCTTGAAGACAAGCTAGATCCATCATATGTTTAATTTGTGTTTTCAAATCTTTGTTCTGGAGGTGCAAATGGTGGCAATGAAGTTCTTTATTGAGTTCCTGGGGAAAACAAGACACACTATACCTCAGATTCATTTAAAAATGTTAAAATTAAATCAATTTTAATAAAACTTATTTTATATTGGTGTCAATAGTTTTAATTCTTAAAAATATGAAGTGGTATGTTTAGGAACAATTTGAAAAACAAGTGTTCTGGTACAGGTGGTCTATGACTTACAAGTTTCAAATTTCCTCAGAAACTGAACATCAGGAACTCAGAACAAATTTTACTATAGTGACAGTTTCTTGGTCTATCCAACTTGTTCATAATACTTTGAAAGTACATGAATATGGCCCATTTTTGCTTAAATGTCATTTCTTCAGGGAGGCTTTTCCTAAGCTTCACATTTAAAGATGGACATTCTCCACCCCTGATAGTTTCTGCCGTAGCATTGATTAGTAACAATTCCATTTATTTATTTGTTCGTAGATTCTCCATATTAGAATGTAAGGTATACCACCAGGACAGGGGCTATGTCAATACAATAAAAGTTTCATACAATAAAAATCTCTTCGGGGGCTTCCCTGGTGGCGCAGTGGTTGAGAGTCCGCCTGCCGATGCAGGGGGCACGGGTTCGTGCCCCGGTCCGGGAAGATCCCGCATGCCGTGGAGCGGCTGGGCCCGTGAGCCATAGCCGCTGAGCCTGCGCGTCCGGAGCCTGTGCTCCGCAACAGGAGAGGCCACAACAGTGAGGCGCCCGCGTACCGCAAAAAAAATCTCTTGGGAAATTCCCTGGCAGTCCAGTGGTTGGGGTTCCATGCTTCCACAGCAGGGGGCATAGGTTTGATCCCTGGTTGGGGAGTTAAGATCTCACATGTCGCGAGGTGTGGCCAAAAAAAAAAAAAAAAATTCTTACCTTCACCCAGTCTTGGTATAAGCTTCATTCTAGGCCAAAAGTGTAAAAAAGTTTTCGTAGGCTCCCTTATGTGCATATGCCCAAATGTTCTCTAATCTACCACCTAAAATTACTTATCTTTTCTCAAATCTACTAAACCTTAAGTATGGAAAACGTCAGCTAAGTGGATACACTAAAGTATGAATGGTAATAATCCAGTAGCATTCTCAGAATCTTAAATTGGAAAAATTTTAGTTAATAAAATAAAACGGAGTGAAATATTTTGGACATTGTAAGGGGCTGAGACAAAAATCCTATAAGCAGGGGAGCTGTGCCTAGATACTTCCTACAGATAATTCCCATAATCCATTTTAGGTTTTCAATACTCCTTCCCAACCTGCAGTTGGCCACTGATTCTCTGTAAGCTTAAAGTTATTTTTTTCTTTTTCTTTTCTGTAATACTTCCTAAGCTAGTGGCGGGCACTATGACAGGGAAACAATGTAATTCTATGTGTCTGAGATATAGTAAAGTTGGGGGTTGTTTATTCACATGATTCATAATTATATTTCAAGAAATACAGCAAGTATTTTAGAGCAAACTCTCTTTAGGGAGTCAGGATGATACGGTTAGAGCACTGGCCTATGAATCAGGTGATTTTAGAGATGGCTCAACTATGACACACATGCTACCTGGAACCCAAAATATGGTCTTTATGCATATCAGTTTACTTGACTAAAATTTAAGAGCTTGCCTAGATGATCTCTTTAGTCTTTTCCAGTCAAAAAATTCAACGACCCTAAAAGTATGACCATGTTTGTCAAATATTCCACCTTTTCTCTTAAAAAAAAAAAAAAAAACCCTTCTTTATTTACTCCCTCTGTTAATCTTATTGTTTTATCTTCTTGCACCACTCTTAAAGAGACAAGCCTTGACTGTATAATTATTTTACTCAATAATTGTTCTTGGCTAGTTTGTTGTCTTTGAGAAACAAAGTTACAATATGAATCTTTTTCTTGTTTTGATACACTAATGACTGAATCTGATTGGAAGCGCATAGCCTATTATGAGAGCTACGGGGAGGTTAGTAATAGCTGAAGTAAGAATATAGTGAGAGGTAATATATAAAATGTGAAAGGTCTTCAGGTGCCATGCCAGACCTGGGAAATCATAACAGAGTTTACATTAGGGAGAAAGTACTGAAGAGTGATATGATCGGAGTTACCTTTTAGAAAGCTCATTTTGCTTGCAGTAGAGAGAATGAATTGCAGTAGAATACGAATGGAAGCATAAAGGTCAAATGTACCAGTCCAATAATGGGGGCTGGGAGTCTGAATTAGGGTAGTGGCAGGGGAGATACAGAGAAGTGGATAAATTCGTGAGGTTAAGAGGTAGATAATGCAGGAGGGTACAGAAAAAAGGGCAGCAATTTGAAAGTCGCAGTACTGGATCTCTGTCCAGAGTTGTACAACTGTGGATAAATCTTTTCACAAAGTTATGTCTCAGTTTGTTTATGTAAGAAATAATGGCTTATACATAGATAACTGTTTCAGCTGTGAAAATATCCACAGGAAAAAAAAACTGAGAGTGGGATTAGGGTGATGGGAATGGAAACAGCTTTAATTGTAATTTTTTCAAAGTATTCATAATAAAATGCATTAAAAAACAAGAATTTAAAAATCAATTCCAGATTCATATTCAGGTGTGAAAAGTCCTGCTTAAAAGAGTAATAGAAGACAGATTATTAGAAAAATTAGATTTGACCATGGTGAAAAAATTTAAATTTATTGAAAATAACCTGAACAATATTAACTTTATAAATGCTACTAAGTAGCCAAAAAAATAGCAATAATAATATTACTAAAAAGAATACTGAACCATTTTAAAAATTGGGAATTTAATTTTTTAATTTAAAATTTAAATTTAATTTAAAAATATGGGAAAACAAAGGCAAACTAGTAAATAGCTACAATTGAGGTTTTTGCTTCTTTTAATATTAAAAAGTTCTTAAGTACTCCTCTAGTTGGAGTTGGGCTATATTTTAGATTGTTGATTACACAAATGTACTAGATTATAAGTATAATGTAAATTAAGCAAGGCTATTGAGAGATGAAAATAACATTTTAAAATGTATATCTATTAATTCTTTTTATGAATATAATGCCACTTGAACTGTACACTGGTAAAATTTATGTTATATTTTACCATATGCCAAAAACATTTTTTAGACCCTTCATGAGAAAGTTTTTGCTCACTAGAATGGCTAAATATTCTATTAGAACATCATGGCCGTAAGTAATAGTAAACAAAACTAACAAAAATACTTGTTATTTTATGTCATTTTGACAATGATCACCTTGAGAATAAGACTTCTTTAGATATACATAGTCTCTAACAAATAAGTGAAACATGACAAATATAAGTGAAACAAACCAAAAACTACTATAAACATTCAATATCTGCTACCTTTTCAAGAGAAACAGCTCTTGCGCACTGAGTGAGAAACACTCGTTTGGCCAGGATATCAGCTGTTTTCTCTGAAAACATATCCGGACTGTGGCTTGGGGACCCTGACAGGTACTTTGATGGAGGCTGTTGCATTCTATGATGGGCCTCTACAGCTTTAGATTCTCAGATCAAGCATGGAATTTCAGACGTTACCGTTTGAAAGCCTAGTTAATCCCTATTATAGATTACTGATTAATCATTGTTTTTTTTGCTTATTCCTTTTAAGTCATGTAAATATGTCCATTACGTAATCTTAAGAGGCATATGGCATTTTAAAATAAGTGCGCTTTAGTTTTCTTCTAGAGCAGATATTCTTAATGTTGTATTAATGGAAAAAATGACCCAAAAAAAAAAAAAAAGTAAAATTGTATGAATGTGACCCCCCCCCCCACAATCGTCCATCTAGGAGAAGATCTATATAATAGCTCTTTAATCAGATTCTCAAAGGCATCTATGACCCAAAAAGGTCAGAAACACTGTTCTGGAGGAAAAATAGCAAATGTATTTTATAATACAGCTAATGCTGCTGTGTTCCTTTTGTGCACACCTTTCTTTGGTTATTGATGTCTATGATGTTGTGGCCTAGAATATTAAACTATTATTTATCAACCACTCGTTATGTATTAAGTGGTGCTAGGCCTTTGCATACGGCATTTTATTTAAGTTCATAATGCCTTAAATATATTTTAAAGATGAGAAGTTAAGACAGTGAAGTTAAACAACTTGCCCCAAGTTATATGGTTAGTGTTAGAGTTAGTATTCAACACAACTATTAGAGTTAGTATTCAACACAACTATCAAATAATGGAATTACCAACCACTTCAACTCCAGTGTCTATCCTCTATCCAATATTTACATTCTTGCTATAGGGAATATTAATATTCTAAAGTGCTTTGTCAATTAAGTTAAGTTATAAAATCTCATTAAAGTATGCTTTGTACTACATTTAATTCCCAATCTACTGAACTAACTGGCTGGCATACTTTCATCAAGATATTGTGAAGACTTCTAGGACTGCTGAGTGTCGATTAAACTGTTGGTTGGCCCTCAATGAATTTCCACACTAAAGAACTATTCAGTCTCTGTTTATCCTTGGCCCTCTTCTTAGGAAACAAGGTATCTGTTGCTCACTGCTCCAATTTTACTACCTTGCACTGTCATCATTCACTACTCCTGCTAGTCTCCTCTCCCTTCAGTTTGAGCTTCAGTGTTAAAAGGATGGACATTTATATCGATTTTCCTAGTTATGATGCATTGGTTAATATCTTTAAATTATAACAAAAAATTGATATCTTTGAATATTAACAGTCACTAGCTGCATTCATTTGTACTGAATATTTTATACTCCATTTCACCTGTATTTATTTTCAGTTTAATGCTTTTCTAGAAATTTTAAGATTTCAGAGCTGATACATAATATAGACTTTCAGAAGAGCATCATCAAATTAAAGACTTTAGATACTCTTCCTTTAAAAAAAAAGAGTATAAAAAAGTTGTTCTTTTAAAGTATTAGGTATTTAGAGATCAAAATTAGTTACTTTGTAGCAGTTTGTTTGCTAGCTGCTTATTCCATATTAATTTGCCCCTTCTTCCTTATTAAGAGAACTCTAATTTTATTCAGGATGATAATATGTCCATCAAAACACTCACCCTTCCAGATTCCCCTGTATCTAGGGATAGCCACGTGACAATTCTAGTCAATTCAGATATGTCTGTTAGGGATTTCTGGAAAAGTTTTTGCTTTCCCAATACAGATATCTCTCTCCCCTTTCTTTCATTCCTCTTCTGGCCTAAGTGTGAACTCAAGACTAAAGATGGAATAGTGTTATCACAACTATGAAAAGAAAAGTATAATGATGACACTGAAGACATTTGGGAGGTACTTTATTAGGAATGAACTGCATACTTCTGTAGCTTACTATTGTTAAGGGAGAAAACTATCTGTAACATTGTAGCTGAACACAATTATGATCTGATTCAGCCATTAACCATCATTACCCATCGCTACTCTTTATAAATATAAACTTTTGCCATTCTAGGTGGAATATCTTCAGTTTAGTACATAAAAATAAATGCATACGGCTTTCAAACTGGCTTTCTTTAGCTATAATACAAATAATGCTGACCACATTTAAAACTATTTTTGCACAAAATATCAAGTATTAAAACAAACTTAAATTACCTACATGATGAAACCTCAAGTACAGTCTGAAATAGAATTACTTCATTCTAACTTAAGAGTTCCTCATAAAAGGATGCAATCACTTAAGAATAACATTTAAAAGTAACTTTACTCTTCTGAAAGTACAAGAAAGGCAAATCTAATAGGTAATCAGGGAGGCAGAAGGTATATTCAGTTAAAAACAGTAAAATGAGTCAAATCTCCGGGAGATGGACCAAAAGTTGTCTTATGAAAGGTATTTACTCAACAACAAAGACAATGGGTTTAAGGAACTCAGTTCTTAGAAAATAAATCTGAATCTACAAACACATATGTACCTTTGGAATATGACCATTTTGACCTAAGAGTCCCATTTCAGTTTCCACACGATGGAGCCAATTAGTATTCTCATCAAATTGCTTCAGTTCCTCTTCCTTTTTCTTCTCCAGGTAGCAGCGGCGAGTTTTCAACATTGCGAGTCTATGATCTCTTTTGCAAGTGGCCTGAAAAATAATGCATTTAATAGTCAACCTTTTATGATACGTGATGTATGTGATATTAGTACAGTAGTATATTTCCTTTTAAGTGTGCTATTGTTGTCTATTAAATTAGGCTATACTTTTGTACTTAAAGCTATTTCCCCTTTGAAATCTCACAACTACTGCTTGCAGGAAAACAGGAAATTGAGTTGAGTCATTTTTATAAAATTACATGTTGAGAGTTTATGACTTTAAGAAATACAATGGCCAAATTGAAGACTATCACTTTTTTTTTTTTTTTGCCAAAATACATTCCTTTAAATGTTGCATTTGAAAAGTTCATGTGAGGCCTGATAAATCTCATGATTTCCTTACTCAAAACAAAATAGATACATGTCCTGCTCTTGTCTTTCCTTCAGTTTGAAAGATGTGAAGAAGTAAAGTATTCTATTGTTGTGGTTTTGTCTACAAGGCCTTTAGATTGGCTGTTGCCAATGAAAGAAAAGACAGCTTATATCCAGGTGTCATAAACATCTGATCTCGCCTGATGGTTGGTTCAGGACACATACTGGATAGTCCAAATATTTTTGGTGTTTTACCTACACATGAATTGAGATCAAAACTGGCCTTCTGGTTTTTTACCCCAAGGGTCTTGCACACTATCATGGGCCAGAACAGCTTGACTTCTTTGGACTATTTTCCAAAAGACACTAAACTCAGTAATCATCAGATGTGATAGCTGGACCTGAGACAACAGATCCCCAAAGATTAGAACAAGCACTTGTAGCTGCTTTTGGAAGTAGGGATGAACACATCCTATGAAAAAAAAAGAAAAATGGAAAAAAAAAATGAAGAAAGGAGCAGGAACTACATTTGAACTTGATTAAAAACCTACTCTCTTTAGGAGATTAAGTTCTACTTCCTTATTATCTTTTATAAAAGGTAAGTTGACATTTTGAGGAAAAGCCAGCCATTAAAGAAATTTGCAAAAATAGGTAATAATGTCACTCTTCTCACTACCTCTTTTTGTTTTAGAAAATAATTAATTATTTTTCATTAAAGTGTTACGTTGTCATGCAATGGGTAATTGATTGTTCTTAAGTTAGCTAATACATAATGTATTTTTGTAAATTTCAGTTTAAATTTCTAATAGAATATTGGTAGATGAAATCCACATAAACAAAAGCTCTTTGGGGTCCTAATATTTTACTTTAAAGCAGAAAGGGGTCCTGAAACCTGAAAAGTTTAGAGCCACTGGTATCCAACAGAAGGTAGGATATGTGGCTTCTTGACTTTCTTCTGCTATTCAGCAGGTGTGAAAACTTAGGCAAGTCAATCTCAGTGGCTCTTCAGTCACCTTATTTGAAAAATGAACATAAAAGTATTGTACCTGCCTGAAGGAAGGCATTATATCAAACTACCTTTATTTTCCTTTAATGTTTAAAAATGTTGTAGGTACTCTTAGAAACCAGGGCAGGACATGATCTGCGGGTCTGATGGCAGTCAATATTTAATACCAAAAGATCCTGACTAAAAATCCCAGAGGGTATGTTTTTTGAGTTTGTACTTCTAATGTTCATCAAATGTAGACTGTATGATGGTTCTCCATGCGGACATTTTCCATCAGGGTAATTCTTATTGAATTACTGTTCTGAAATAAATACCAAGTAAGTGTTTGGAAATAAATTCTACAATATGTATGTTAAACCCTGACATTAAAGTTAATTGTTTCCCATTAAAGTTTCAAAAAAGCTTTACATATTTTATTAACAAAATCTCCAGAATAACACAAAAGGTCTCGAGTGAGAATAAGCATGAAATTCTAAAATTTAGGTATTATTATTGCTTTGTGCAAAAGAACTGACTGCTAACACGGTAAACTGATTATTTCACTGAAAATAATTTGTGTATTATCTTTATATGACTATAAAATTACCCCGGAACTTCACTTTAATACTGTTCTCAGAGTCCATACTCAAGAACCATTTATAGCTTAATCAGTGAGATTCTTTCAGCAATTATGAGAGTAAACCTCTTCAGAGAGGGTCCAAGACAAATGTAAAATTCCTTGACCTAGCAAGCAGTTTAGTAAAACTATAGTTTGACACTTCTGTGAGAACAAACTCAGCCTCTAGATGTCTTTCTATGTTTTTCAATAGTGTACAACCAATAAACTTAAGAGGTTTTATTCTCATTGCTTAGGTAAGTCTCATTAGCTATTAGACTTAGCTATTCTTAGTCTCATAAGAATAGCTATAAGAATTGGAACATGGATTGAAATGACCAAAAGTGAGATATCAGAAAAGACAAGTGGGGTGAAAAAAGCAGAATAAAGATGAAAACAGAAAAAAATTACAGAAACCAGCCAAAGCCATTTCCTTACTCTATGTCTTAATGTTTCCAAGCATGCACATTCACAATTCAATGGGGTAAGTAAAACAGGCTAAAATAACCATGATTTAAATTAGCTTGGGATTAAATAGACCAAACTTACTAATTGTACTAATATTCTAATGTTCAAAAAATGGCAATCTGATTCTAAGCTCTGATAATACACTACTCATTTGCTTCAAAGACTGCCTTTTGACTACACAAATAGACCATATAATTCTTGGCAACCAAAGCTTCCACAATTTGGCCTTTTATTCTATCTGGAATTGACTAATTCCCAATATGGCAAAATATGTCTTATATCATGTGCCATTTCCAATCTATTTATAGTGGTTAACTCTGGCAACTTCAGATTCAGAGAGAAAGAGTGCTGTAATCAATCAATGATATCTGCTATGGGTAAAGCAGTGGGAATTGGCAGGAAGTGTTGAGAGTATAGTTATGTACTTCCACATACACTGACCTACAAATATGCTGTGCTCTGGTCAAACTGGTGTCCTCATTTGAATACACTATTCCTTTTATTCTTTGCCCACTAATATTCTCATGCAATGCCCAGTATAAATCTCATCTCTCCACTAGGAAGCCTTTCTCCACCACAACAACTGGAAGCCACTGTTTTCTCCTTTGAATGGCTATAGCACTTAAAGTACTTATAGTATAGCAGAATGATTAAAAGTGCAGACTGAGGCCAGACATCCAGAGTTTAATATTGGTTCAACCACATTAATTAGGTGTATAACTCTAGACAGCTTACTTTAATTCTCAGTATCTCTGTTGCTCACAAATGGTGATAATACAGGATCTACCTCATAGGCTTGTTATAAATACTAAATGAATTAACCCATGCAAAGGACTTTGAAAAGTGTCTGGCACGTAGTTAATGCTCAATAATATTAGCTGTTTTTATTATTGCTCTACTCCTTACATCACAATCATATAGTGCTGTGTCATTTTTATATCAGTTTATTGCTCCAACTAGCTTATAAATTACTGAAGTACATATATTGTCTTATACTTTTTTTAACCTCTATTGTGTCTAGCACAATGCTCTGCATATAAACAAAAGTGTTCAAAACAAGCTGTTGTTAAAAGTTGAGATATTAAGTCACTAGCAGTTTTCCATGACTGAATTTCTTGCCTTTTTTCAAGAGATAAATCAGGTAATTGCACTTTCAGAGAATTGATATTTATTTAATGGATACCTACACAAAATTGAGAATTATTATCCCCACTGAAAATAACTCTATAATAAATGCAATTAATTGAGATAATACATACAACTTTTAGAATAGGTAAATATAGCAGTATTTCAGAATTCCATTTAACAAACATATGAAAGGATTTCACAACAACAAACTGATATATTAATTCTATGAGATATTCTGTTATTTGGAAGTCATGAAGGTCATCAAAAATACTGGCAACAATTTTGCAGTTCAAGAAAGTTAAAGTACAACTACAGCAACAAATTTCAAATAAAGATATAAATTCTATTTTTCTTCTGCCTTAAAAGGATGTGAGGAATATTTTAAATGCATTTGATAAACAAAATCAAAAAGAAATTTTCAGTATTCAATACATTATAAACTATAGGCCCTATGCTGTACAAAAGTAGATCTCTAGGGTTTATTTGTCTTGTATAACTAAAACTTTGTACTCTTTGACTAATACTTCCTGGTTTCGCCTTCCGCACAGCCTCTGGCAACCACCATCTGATTCTACTTCTGAGTTTGACGATTTTAGATTTTTCATATAAATGGTATCATGTAAAATTTGTCCCTCTGTGTCTGGCTTATTTCACTTAGCATGTCCTCCAGGTTCATCTACGTTGTTGCAATTGGTAGAATTTTCTTCTTTTTTAAAAGCTGAATGATAGTCTATTGTTGTATACTTAAAAATGGCTAAGAGGGTAGGTCTCATGTTAAGTGCTGTTATTAATATAATACTACTACTAATAAAGAGGGTGGGAGGAAACTTTAGGAGGTAAGGTACAGGCTTATAGCATAGATTATGGTGATGGTTTCACTAGTATATATTTATCACCAAACCCGTCAAGTTGTCTATATTAAATATTTATGGGTTTCTTCATACATCAATCATATATATCAATAAAGTGGTTTAAAACAAAGATAGCTTCAATAAGGCATAATAAATGCATATTCGGTAAATAAATTACTAATTTTGATAATACAGCTTAATAGCTACTTATAAATTCATAGTCATGATATATTTATTAATACTTTATGATTAATTTCTTAGCATATCACATCTTTCCCATTTCATAGGCTGACAAAAACCTAAAATGTTAGTTTCTTAAAGCACTATACTACTAAGTATAAAATAGTACTTAAAAATGCAATTAACCTTATCATCAATGAACACCAAACTGGGGGAAATCCAGTATTTTCAAAATGTTTATTTTTCTGATCTTTGGTGCTCTGGAGTTGCACACCTCCAAGTATACATTCTTTTATCCTGCTTAGAACTCATGTTTCTTGAATTTACATCTTATTCACATCTTAATAGTCCTAGAAAATTCTGAGCCTTAGACTTTGCACATTATCCTTTGTTCTTTTGCACTAATGTATCTCCTTCAGAATATCTATTAGATGAATGCATGACTTTCTAGTCTATCTTTCAAATAGCAACATCTTGTTCACATCTATCTTTTTATCCTGTATGTGGTGTGATTTCCTCAGATCTCCCAGTTCTTTAATTCTCTCTTTAGCTATAACTAACATGCATAAAAGGAAAGGGATAAGAGCTCAGGATCTGGAATCAGCTGGCTTGAGTTCAAATCATAGCTCTTACTCTATGAGCTGGGTAACCTTTGGCAGAATGACTTCTCTGTGCCTTGGTTTCCTCATCTTAATTACAAGGACAATAATATCACATAGCCCACAGGATTTTCTGAGAATTAAATGAGTTAATGTACGTGAAGTATTTAAAACATTGTCTAGTATTGTACCTATAAACTGAAATTTTAAGTTTCAGTAAATAAATCTTTACTTTCTGGAAGTGTCATTTGTTTTCTTCTCATATATGTATGTTCTTTTTTTCTTTGATTCCTTTATTGTTAAGTCCTTCTTTGATGACTTTATTCATTTTTATAGGTTTTATCAGATTGCTATAGTATCTGACGTTTGGGGGATTCTGTCATATTTGCTAACTCTGCTGACTTGCTTGTGGAGGATTGTTTCATGGGTTTTGTAAGTTTGGACAGTGAGCTCTCATTAGTGGTTTGAATTGAGGATCTGTTTCACTAGGCTGATTCTGCTTTGCCTCTGCTCAGTTTCCTATAGATTATCACTGCTCTGATACCATTTTCTGTGCTAATGTCTCACTTTAGGGATTTGCTAAATAAAACACATGGATTATAAAAGTATAATCTATAATGAAAATCTGTAGTGAAAAGTATATCTATAATGACAGTCTTCAAATGAGACTTTTTTTTCTTACCCTAGGCTTGGTTCCTTGTTTTCCTGTGCTAGTTGGTAAAATGTTTGCTCCTGCTATATTTCCAATATGAAGAGTGAAGGTCTCTGAGATTCCTGGCTTTATGTGGGGACTGTCATTTCTAACTCCCTGTCTCCCTCGGGCCCCTTACCTAAGTAGTGGTGTACATCAAAGCAGGGTTGTGAAAGTGGTCTGTGTGTGTGAAGGGGAAGGGCAGTGCACTACTACATTAAATAATAAAACTGATTAAAAGTTGATCTGGTTTTTTTTTTAGCACTGATGCAGTGGAAACTGTAACAATGTCAGTGACAAAATATTCTTCCCTGGGGAGGAAAAAAACCTCCCATTGGTCTAAGTTGTAAACTACTCCCTGCATCTGGGGTGGACTGTTCTCACTGCCCCATGTTGGTACCCAACTCTCCCTGAGTGTGTTACCTACCTGTTAAGCATTCCATCATCCTCACAGAAGCAACAGTCATAACTGAGATTTTAGGGGTTTTGTTTCCTTTTTGTTTCTCACACCTAGGAATTTTTTTTCTTGTAGGCTTAACTATACATTTAAAACAATGTCTTCTACATTTCCTCTAGCATTTCTAGGGATTTGTAGAGAATGGGTGATTAAGCAACATCGCCTATCAAATTTCTAGAATTATAAGTCCCCATTTTTTTTTTTTTTTTTTTTTTTTTTTTTAGTCCCCATGTTTTTACATTCTCTACAATTTAAGGATAAAGTTGTTAAATACCTTTTCTACTTTGTCTTCAGAGCACATCATTTCTATTTGCTTATGGCACTGTTGTTGATAGAATGATTTAAGTTCATTTTCTTTAAGTAACATTTCTAACTTCAGATATTCTTGCCTGATTTCTTCTCGATTCTGGAACAAGCAGTTCAGAATTTCTTGAAATCTACCAAAAATAAAACACATAGAATCTCAGTATTTTGTGACAGATAATGCAAAGTTTACTTAAAGAAATGCATGGGAAACCATAAACAAGACGAAAAGACAATCCTCAGAATGGGAGAAAATATTTGCAAATGAAGCAACTGACAAAGGATTAGTCTCCAAAATATACAAGCAGTTCATGCAGCTCAGTATCAAAAAAAGAAACAACCCAATCAAAAAATGGGCACAAGACCCTAAATAGACATTTCTCCAAAGAAGATATACAGATTGCCAACACACACATGAAAGGATGCTCAGCATCACGAATCATTAGAGAAATGCAAATCAAAACTACAATGAGGTATCACCTCACACCGGTCAGAATGGCCATCATCAAAAAGTCTGCAAACAATAAATGCTGGAGAGGGTGTGGAGAAAAGGGAACCCTCTTGCACTGTTGGTGGGAATGTAAATTGATACAGCCACTATGGAGAACAGTATGGAGGTTCCTAAAAAAACTAAAAATAGAACTACCATAGGGCCCAGCAATCCCACTACTGGGCATAAATCCTGAGAAAACCATAATTCAAAAAGAGTTATGTACCACAGTGTTCACTGCAGCACTATTTACAACAGCCAGGACATGGAAGCAACCTAAGTGTCCATCGACAGATGAATGGATAAAGAAGATGTGGCACATATATACAATGGAATATTACTCAGCCATAAAAAGAAATGAAACTGAGTTATTTGTAGTGAGGTGGATGGACCTAGAGTCTGTCACACAGAGTGCAGTAAGTCAGAAGGAGAAAAACAAATACCGTATGCTAACACATATATATGGAATCTAAAAAAAAAAAACACACAAAAAACGGTCATGAAGAACTTAGGGGCAAGATGGGAATAAAGACACAGACCTACTAGAGAATGGACTTGAGGATACGGGGAGGGGGGAAGGGTAAGCTGGGACAAAGTGAGACAGTGGCATGGACATATATACACTACCAAACGTAAAATAGATAGCTAGTGGGAAGCAGCCGCATAGTACAGGGAGATCAGCTCGATGCTTTGTGACGACCTAGAGGAGTGGGATAGGGAGGGTGGGAGGGAGGCACAAGAGGGAGGGGATATGGGGATATATGCATACATATATTCACTTTGTTATACAGCAGAAACTAACACAACATTGTAAAACAATTATACTCCAATAAAGATGTTAAAAAAAATGAAATGCATGAACAAGAGAATATACACCATTCATAGAATTAGCTTCAATGATAAACAGTAAATAGGTTTGAGTGACTTTTTTCCTATTCAACAACAAAAATGTTTGGAATGGGTTCTGAACTTTATTTTTACAGCACTGGGTTTCTCTCTCTCTCCTCCAAAGATCATGTTATTAAAAGATATAGGTATTTTAAGGTCTATGGTATTAGTCATATACTGTATTTGGTCTGCATAATCCAGTAGCTTACCAAAAATAAAATATTTTGTATGTAAGAAAAGGATGATAAGGTGGACCTGTACTCTCCCAATTCATAAGACCTCAGAAGCAACACAGTATTATGTGTTCTTCTGGTGTTGGCTCGCTGTGAAGAAATAAGCAGTGGGTGGCATAATCATATGGTGCCTCTATGGCGCCCTAGGGAAAGTGAGATAGCCAGTTTTTAGCTTTAGAACTTGTTACAGTGAAAACACACCATATGGTTAGGTACCCCCTACAGCTTGGCTAAGAGTCAGCTGACAATGCCAGGACCGAAAACATCCAAGTTTACAATGTGGTAAATCTAGGAAAAGCCCCTCCACTGTGGTTCCTCCAAAGGGCAATATAGATATAGGGAATCAAAGTTGGGGAGTGTGACTCACATCTCCTGCAAATGCATAAAGACCTCAAGCTGAATCACTTCTATGAAAGCCCTAAAAGGAGCCTGCAATCCTGCGTTCTCCAGGGTCAGCAGAATATTGGTCACAGATCAGGTCTGAGCTACAGTAACAGTATAAACAATCGCACATAGGCAAACAATTTTTCTCTCAAAGAAAAATTAACTTCAAGCTTTTAAAATAAAATGGTAACAAAGTATATGCATTTAAAAATAAAGTTTCTTTGGCCAGAATTTTAGATATATTTGTAAGGATCTGTGGTAAAAACACTGACAATTTACGTCAGTAGTTCCTAATGAAACTATTGAGAATGAATATAAACCACAATACATCGACTTTACTGCAGTTTTGTCAAACTGATAAATATTTCATAGGAAGTATGTATGGACATTGCAGTTTCACTGTATTATATTACAACAAGGCTAAGGCCACTAAATGATTTGATAAGTTATCTTTAGGTTACAACCAAAGATAATTTCTTAGTTTTCCTGGAACACTTCACCCAAGGACATAGTTAAATATTTGTCAATTTCAAAATTTTATGGTCCAGATTTATTTTAGTTGGTGGTGTATAGTTTAGGATGGAAGGAAGGGAATTAGTATCAAAGGTTTCTAGAGAGCTCTTTTTTAAAAAAAAACTGTCATTTTTAAAACAGACAGCCCTAAGGGATTGACTAATAACTATTTTCTAGTCATTTAAAACATTCAAATAGCTAGAAAAGAAAAATCTTTGCTAATAACTTTAGGTGACATATGATAAACTCTAGACAATTTTCTTGGTATAAGTCACAAGTGAAGTTTTATAATTACTCTGTATAAAGAACAACTGTACTTTCTTTTTATGATTTTTTGAATATTATCTTTCCAAATAGCTTTAATAGAGAGCAAATACTGTATATTCTTCCCTTTATCTGTTTAAACTTCATAAAAATGTTATTTTTTAAAGAAAATGAAAATTCATGCCATTAAAAAAATTCTATGTGAAGTATGATCAAAGGTATTCCATATATTTATTTAAGGAGACAGATACTTTTGTGAGAAAATGACAAAGGCTATGGGGTATATAATTTTATTATTACCTGCTTTATAAATACAAGTAAATTATTTAACCTGTTGAGTGAATTAAAACTCAAAGTTTTTATTGTTGGTTAAGTCAGGTTGAAATGCAAAAAATATCCAAATAAGTGTTTATTTCATAGCTCAGGCCATCTCCTTCTTGAATCATTTTACCAGAAAGAAAGAGTCAATGACTTAAAGCCACATCAACTCCAGAAAAGTCTACCAATTTGTAAGGTTTTAATTGGTAACTAGATCTGGTTAAGCACTGCTGAGCAATTTTATGCAAGCAACGACTCCAAATTTGAGCAGTTGGTCACTGCTTTAATTTTCAAGAAACATGCATCACTGACAAGGTATCTGGTTGCATGAGGACCAATCCCACATTTGACTAACAAAATATAATAACACAACCAATAACATAGCAGAGTTAAAAGCTTTCATTGTTAAGATTAAAGGAATATGAGGAATCATTTTGCTTAAGTTATTTTTTAAAAGACACTGTAAAATTGGTAGAATATAACAAAAAGCATTGTAAGACTATTAAATATAACTTTATTTTGTCAATGGGTTGTTAGGGGGATTAATAGAAAATAATTTAAATACTTTAGGAAATCTCTGGTATAAACAGAGCTATTGTACTATAACAATACATAGGTCAACTTTATGCTATATGAAAAATGGACTCATTATCACTGATAGAGAGAAATAACTGTTTAATTACTTCTTATGGTATTTGTAAAATAGCATAGCATGGGAGCAAAGGATTAATACTTGAAAGAGATGATATATATTTCTTGCCCTTATCTGTAAGTTAGAAAACAATACCCCACTTCAAATTTCAGAGTTGTTATAGTGATCAGATGAAATTAATGTGGGCCTAAAAATCATCAAAATCTACACAGCCAGCTACAAACAAAGTGTTATTTTATTAGAAGAAGTTATCTTAGCATCTGGGGTCAACTGAGGCAGAAAAAATGATTTTTTTCAAATCAAGGATATTTTATATAAACGTCAATACACAAATCCAATTTTTAAAAAGTGTTGTACTTGAAACTAGGTTGAAAATCACTGCCAACTAGTCTTCCTTATGTACCCTAAAACATCTTCTACAAACTCAAGAGTCCCAAAACAGTATGAATAATCAATGGCTTAAGATATAGTTAGTTTTCATACTAATGATAATAGAAAATTAGCTTTGGAGAATAATTACTCAATTTTAATCAAAGGTGAACAGATTCCTTTCCTACAGGGCCTCTTAGAGCTTCTAATATGCTGATGTACTTTGGAAACCTCTTAGATTCCTTAAGTAAGGAATAATTTTCAAACTTGTTTGATCCAAGAATTCCTTACTGTCTGCTTAAAACTACTCAAGATTTACAGCTTTTGAACTATTGTCCCATCAGGACAACTTGGAAATTGTCTTAATTGCTTAGGAAAAAAGTACTTGCAAGTACTGTATTACAGCTTTCTTTTTTTAAAATTTACCTGCTAAGAGCTTAGAGGGTACAGATCATATTTCTGTGTCAATTTATATCACTGAGAGATGTCCCTTCAAATAATTAACTGCTTAAACTCAATTAAGTGGATTATTAGAGTTATATAAAGTCAGGAAAGGGTAGGTACGATTTACATGAACCATGTAAATAATGATAATGCCAGATGCTTGAATGTTTGTGTCCCCCCAAATTTAAATGTTGAAACCTAACACCCAAGCTGATAGTATTGGGAAGCGGAGCCTTTGGGAGGTGATCAGGTCATGAGGGCAGAGACCCTATGGATGGGATTAGTGCCCTTATAAAAGAGCCTCCAGAGAGATCTCCCTCTCTTTTGGCAATGTGAGGATTCAAGGAGAAGTCTACAATGTGGAAGAAGGTCCTCAAACAACCATGCTGGCACCCTGATCTAGGACTTCCAGCTTCCAGAACTATAAGAAATAATTTTTTGTTTGTTTGTTTATACACTACCCAGTCTGTGGTACTTCATTATAGAAGCCAGAAGGGAGTAAGACACCACAGAAGAAAAATATGGAAACTACTAAAAACCAAGTTCATAGGTGGCATAATTGGCTTTACTTTCTCCATCTTATACCTAAGACCTGGTTCTCATTATCTGTACAATCACACTTAAAATTACCTGAACTCCAACGTGTGTAATATAAGACCAATTCAGTGACTTCCTGAATTCAGTTGAGAATATATAAAGACATACAACAAATGATGATGATAACAAAATATCTGACTAAATTTTAAACTTTAAATAGCTGACTAAATTTCACAAAATCCTCAAACTGAGATCTTAATGTCAATTTTACCTTTCAATTTCTTTTTCCTGAGGGTTTGAAATCATTACTTTGTTATTTTCATCAGTAAAGGCTTTCTGTTCTTCATAGGCCTTTAGTTTTTCTTTTAACATTAAAATCTAATAGAGAGAAACAGTAGTTAAAATACAAAACAAATTATTTGTCTCCATTATACATGGCCACAGAAAAATTTCAACTGTGAAAAATAACTGAACAAGCAAGATTTCAATTATAAAAGAAAAGCAAATCAAAGTTTTAGACAATAAAGATTGCAGAATCCCATAAATGAGGAATTGAGGGAGATTAGCAACAATGTAAAGAGGAGACATACCTCTTCCTTCTGTTCATTACAGATCTTTACATACTGAGTTATGTGATTGTCGAGGTTAAGAACATTGCTCTTCAACTGTTAAAAAATAGAAATTATGATTGCGTATATATAGAGATAAAAATCAGTCATATACATGAACAAAATAGCATTATAGCCTCATTAATTCAGTTCCATGAATCCAGAATTTGTGACAATTACGATCATTTGACAATCATAATCAATTATGTTCATGTTTAAAAATCTATGACAAGAGGATATGTTGAGCACATTAATACTGAATTTATAAAAGAAACTCCCTTACTATCTGAGAAAAGGTACTTTAAAGAACTTGCAAAATAGTCATTCACATAAAAATTACCCACTTTCTTTTCCTGGTCCTTTGACTTTTAAGATATAAAGAGATAATTTAAATTTCCACCCATTTGTAAGTTCAAGTAGTTTTTAATGAGTTCTTAATATATTTTATCCTTTTTATAAAAGTATGAGCCCCCTGGCAGCTATGGAATAGTGGAAAGAACATTAAACATGTAATCCAAATACTTGATTTTGAGGCCCTGCCCACTTTTTACTTAAAACTCTGACCATGTGATTCCTCAACTGTAAAGTAGAGCTAAAAATGTCTTCCTCAATGAGTTGGTGTAAGCACTGCATGAAAAACTTGTGTGAAAGATGTTTGTATACCCAGTACAGTACAACCTTTCCCAATTTATTATATAAACAATATATAAATATTTCTCTAAGGAAGATAATAACCCACTTATCTTCATTCAATGGGAATAGCAGAGGGGTAAGCCCCCTAAAAAAGCCATCATACCAGCTGAACTCTATGTCTATTCCAACCCTGAGATCCTGTGATTTTACACATACATCATGTTTGACTTAAGTTTTAAAAAATTACCCCAAATTATTGGCAAAAATACCAACCTAACCAATCATTATTATATTGCTCTAGCTACACAGATTGGTTACATCAATATCATTAATGTGACAATAAATTGTTTTAAAAGAGCTATTTACTTTATAAACTGAGGCAGATATTATATCTACTTTACAGATGAAGTAACTAAGGCTTGGAGAGATTAGCAAACATGTCCAAGGTTTTCAGGTAGAAAGTGTTGGTGCTGGGTTACAGAAGAGCATCAGCCTTGGCTGTAACAAATGTGTTAAAGCCTTGACCAATCACACCAGGGTGCTGTTAAAATATCACGTACCATGATGTGAAAAAGGTTAGAAAGAAAGTCACTAAAACATCCTAGCTCCCTAAAAGACTAAATAATAGTATTTATTATATATGTAATCAAGATGCTTAATGGTTTAATTGTACCAGTGAATGCTCAATTAATCAGATTAGTAAAGACATTTCTAGCCCTGATTCCTAATTCATTAGTAGAAGTACATCTCTAATTCATCTTTTGCTGTAAGTATAAAAAAGAAAAAAATGCACCCAGTACTCTTACAACAAAGGCAGAGTAAACACACTTACAGAAGATTTAATGTCCTTTGCACGGTTAGCATACTTAAGAGTGTTATAGGTGTCATCGTAGAACACAGAGGAAGGACTAACAGCAGCTATCATTATAGTTTGACAGTTTCCTCCAAGAGAATCCTTTAACAAGCGAGTGAGCTTACTATTTCTGTAAGGAATATGCTGATTCTTTCTCTGAAAGAACAAAAAAAGAATTCTTATGTCATTTTCCACATTCAAATGTAAACCTGCTACCATTTCACTATAAGAATTTAAGAACTGCTCAACTTTGCCCAGACTTATGATATAATTGGTGACCAAAATGATGATGAATCTTATGGAACTATTCAGTGAATATATAAAACAAATTTCCCATTAAAAGATTATATCTCTATCTGATTAAGTACGAACTTTAGTTAATCATAAAATGTCAGTATTGTTGCATTAAGTTGTGATAAGTGTACCGTATTAATGTGAGATGTTAACAACAGAGGAAACTGAGTGTGGAGTATATTTAATACAATCTTCCTGTATTATCTTACCAACTTTCCTGTATCTAAAACTATTAAAAAACAAAATGGTTATTAAAAAAAAATCTCCATTTTTTAAAAAGAAGTTAAAATACAAAAGTAATATATGCCCTAGAGAAATATACTAGAGGCATAGTAAGAATTCTGTATAGCATAGAGCTACTTCTCTCTTTAAATTACCATCTAACATGAATACAAAATAAATTATAATTATAATCTTACAGATATTTATCTGAAAGCACAACCACAGTTCAAAGAGAACTTAATTTTTCTAGGTTTTCTTTTACTTAAAAGATACACTTCTGATTTTAAAGTAAAAAATTTTCCAACACTACCACTTCCATATAGAAACAGAGCAGTATAATGTTAAGCTAAAAACAACCTTATGCTATCCAATGTAAATCTTTCATATTACAGAAGAGAAAAATGAAGCTAAGCAAAAAGTGACATGACTTGCCTCAGGTCACATGGCTGGTAATCCAGAGTTAGAAACAGACCCTAGTCTCCCAACTCCCAGTAGTACTATGCTTTCCACCATAGCAGTCTTTCCCAAACAGTGTGGAATGTGCACAGCTGGTGCTACTTGAATTGATTTTGCATGTACAAGACATGCATTAAACACTGACTAATAAATGACTCAACAGGAGTCAATTACTAAAAATTTAGTCAGTATATGGAAAAAATACTATGAATGGCTGAAGTTTAGGAAATTAGTCTCTATACCATGCTATCTGCTTACATGTTTTGAGATTTTAACTTAGAATACAACATATATTTTGCTTCTGTAATATTCATGTGATTTCAGAAACTTGCCCTTTTAAAAAAGACTTCCCAAATCATTTTAATGTACTTTATACTTTATCAAATTGCAACATTTTGAACAGTTTAACAGTAATTTTCCTAAAGCTTCTGAGCCTGGTTTGAACTTAAATTATTATATTTTAACTTTGAAAAAAGGAAGTCATTTTTACAAATACGGAAACTATCAAATATGCTGTGTTCCTGTAAGCACTTCTGGCATATAGTAGATGTAAACTATTTTTTAATGCCCCAGAAGCATCTAGCAAACATTATCCTATTAGGTAATTTAATTACATTTTAACTCCTTTTCCTCTTTAAGAAAAATCAACTCTCTTTTTAATATTTAAACCAATTTTATAGTATATATATAAAACACTAACCAGACCAGAGTTTACTTTTTCTAAAATGTGTTTTTTGTTTTCATGCCAATTCAATTATCATGCTTATTGTGCAGTGATCATTAAATGGTCATAAAAAATCAAATTCAAAATAAATGATGAGAAGGTATAATAAAATATTAACTATCAATCTGATATTCAATACTTTACATTCAACAAATTCTGATTATAAAGCTAGAAGTTAAAAAACGAAACAAACAGGGACTTCCCTAGTGGCTCAGTGGTTAAGAATCTGCCTGCCAACGCAGGGGACACGGGTTCTATCCCTGGTCTGGGAAGATCCCACATGCCGCAGAGGAACTAAGCCCATGTGCCACAACTACTGAGCCCGCAAGCCACAACTACTGAGCCTGTGTGCCACAACTACTGAAGCCCACACGCCTAGAGCACATGCTCCGCAACAGGAGAAGCCACTGCAGTGAGAAGCCTGCGCACCACAACGAAGAGTAGCCCCCGCTCGCCGCAACTAGAGAAAGCCCGTGCACAGCAAAGACCCAACGCAGCCAAAAATAAATAAATAAAAAATAAATTTATAAAAAACAAACAAACAAAAAAACTCCATAGCTTTATTTGATACACTAGGTTCTCTGAGGTCTTTGCTCTTTATGAAAACCTTATTGTTACATTCTTGAAATTTGATTTATAATAGATCTTTAAGACAATTATATTAAATAATATCTTTCTGGGAAATATACGTATTTCAGTATTTCAAAATACTTAAATAAACATATAGTACCTACCTTTGTATCTGCTAAGGCATTGATAACATTCCCAAGAGCTAAAAGTGATCGATTAATATTTGTGCCTTCTATAAACCGGGTCCCTTTAGCACTGGTAGAACTGGCTCTTTCAGACCCTGCCAGGTCAATGAGTGACATCTTGGCAATTCGGACATTTTGATTGATACTTGCTGTTTTATCTTGTTGTCTCAAATAAATCTTTTTGAAATCACAGGAGAATAGGGAAAATGAGGATTAAATTTAACAAAATTAAAAGAGAAATACACTTGATTTTTAAAAGAGCATGAAATCAATTATTTTTATTTTAAAGACAAAATGAACAAGGTATAACTTGACTGGCTGATATCCAAGAGTACCAGAAGTAATTACCAAAGTTGAGAAAATTTGAAAACGAAAAGACTTCCTATATGTGCACTAGAGGGCAAATAACTCCTGGCTTAATAGAAGGTCAAAACAACTGCCACTTGTATTCTGGTAACCCTGAAAAGCAAGGTCTAGGACATTTTGGGGAAATCTCAGTGTCCCCGATAAAGATATCTCTCAAGATTACTGATAAATGAAGAGTCAGTGGTAAGAAGAGAAAAGATTAATAAAATTTTGTGGACTAGAGACTTTCCGAATGACTTGGTTTCCCCTGATTTGAATTCTTTCAACTATAACAATTTCTTTTTATTAGATGAGTTCCACAAAGCATAATCCAGAATAAAGACGTATAATCATTTGATTTTTAACAGAACTAGAAACTACAAATAATTACTAACCTATGCTTTAGGTTTTTTGAGAATGGTATTCCTAAAAAGCACTGTATCAACTGAATCACACACTTTCTTAAGGAATGCAACTACTTACATGGTCACTATGGTGAAATCTTCTAAAAAGTGAATCAGTATCTCCCCAATTTATTGGTTCTGTAAATCTAGATCTATAAAGAGAAAGTCTGCTCTGAATATAAGACTATCTTTTGTAAAGATTAAATATTTTCGCCAATTAAAGGAAAGAAAACCTCTAATACTACCACTTTACTATCATATTTTCACACAGGTAAAAATTTACATCTAACTTACATCATCTCAATTCTAAATATTCTTGATAGAATCTTCTCAAAGCTTCAAAGTAAAGGAAGTTCTGAGAAGTAGAGAAGTCCACAGATGAAGAGATATTTTCGTATGTGTGAAAATTACCATTCATAAATTTGGCTTCATTTATTTTAAATTCAATTTTAAGAGCTGTAGTCTAGTGACCTGTTACCTGGAAAACAGCATGAGAACGAGAAGATGTAGCATTCATATCAGTGGGATGCTGTGTCCTGTTTTTGTTTCCATTATCCAATAACTGTAAAATTTCCTCTGAGGATTTGGGCTAAAGGAGTTGAAGTAGAAGAAAAATACACAAATTAACCATTGATCTTTAAAATTTTTAATAAACCATCAACAAGCAAGAAGGCTTTTAAAGGTAAAATAAGTAAGAAAATATTTTCCATAAATTAAATCCCATTAAATATTGACTGTGTATCATTTGCTTAGTACTTCGGTGACATATGAAAAATAAAAGATAAAATCTAATCTATCTGAGGAGATAAAATATAAATATATTAAGCAGAATAATACACTATATTAAATGTTCAAGTAGATTTTTAAAAGGAAAACCCATTTGATTATTTCAAAGGGAAACAAAACAAGACTACAGATATACCCTGATTATTTTAAAATAAGTAAATGGCTAAATAACCATACTTGCTATTTGAACAAGCCAAAAAGAAGTTTATAAACATACCTGATGTAAAGTTAATCCCTGAACAACCACCCCTTTTTGGGCATCTTCCCGGACAGCAAGTGGCCCTGAATTTACTAAGAGGTCACGAATCTGTTCATTATATACCTTAAAATAAAAAAGAACTCCTTTAGTATTGATGATGAAACAATAGCGACAGCATCACACAAATATGCACACATTGCTGATTTAAGGTTATATTAGAGAAGCAGCAGCTCATTTCCATTCATCTCACCCCTTCTATCACACATTGCTATTACTTTCTTAACATCTGAGAAAATGGAAGAGTTTGATTACCAGCACTTGAACTTAAAATTTAAAGGTGGAGTCATTATACCCTCCTCCCATAATTCCCAATTTGATGACTACAGTGAAACAGAAATAGGATAGCTGGAATTGTCTTTTCCTGTTTCCTGGAAATATACGGACACACGGTCTTAGGAAACTCTAGTGAATCTGAAATGTACGTTATATGGAAGTACCATGGTTCTTACTGGAGAAGATATTTATTGTTTCATGATGTCCAAGTAATCCAAACTTTTTAGAGTTTAAAAGTTAAAGAAAACCCATACTCACAGATAAATGATATTTATTTCATTTATCCTTCAATTACATTAAGTTTAATGCATAATGATAATTCCATAATGGGACCCCGACGCCCCCAATTTGAATGATGAGGAAACTGAGGCCCTAAGAGTTTAAGTGATTTGTCCAAGTTCAGTCACAAAGGTAATAGGATAGCATGAGAACAAGAAGATGTAGCATTCATATTAGAGCAGGGATCAGAGCCTGATATCCTTACTCTACTGCATGGCACTGAATACACATCTGTGTTTTAAATCTCTGGCAATTTTTTTTTTAGTAATTTCTGTAAATAACGTACAGTAATAATACAGTTGACTTGATTTTATGAATTTACTAAAGATACTAAGTTTTCTACGTGCCAACAAAATGACAATTAAACATATATGATAAGATTAAAAAACACATATAAAATTGTCTTTAAGAATTATTTTGTGTAAGTTATATCCTGTTCTAATAAATAGCTCACAGTGATAATTCACTGCTGGTATAATTTTCTACAATGAATGATAACCATTTTTAAATGTAATAAATTCTTATAAGTAGTAAAATGATAATATGAAGAGATAATTTTTTGGTTCTTATTCTTTTGATAAGCAACAGTCACTTTTTAAATGATTCCCCTTATCCACTTCAATCATACAAAATATATAATTAGACAATTACTCTCAAGCTGGTCTTTGCATCAAAATCACCCAGGAGCTTTTAAAATACATAGATGCCGGAGGGTTCCCTGGTGGCACAGTGGTTGAGAGTCCGCCTGCCGATGCAGGAGACGCGGGTTCGTGCCCGCGGTCCGGGAGGATCCCACATGCCGCGGAGCGGCTGGGCCCGTGAGCCATGGCCGCTGAGCCTGCGCGTCTGGAGCCTGTGCTCCTCAACGGGAGAGGCCACAACAGTGAGAGGCCCGCGTACCGCAAACAAACAAACAAACAAAAAAAACCATACATGCCTCAGCCACAATCCAGACTTATTAAATTAAAATGTCCAGGGGGTGAGGCCTAAGCATGTCTATTATTTTTTTTTTTTAAGCATGTCTATTTTTAAAAAGCCCTATAGCCAATTTTGGTGTACAGCCTGAGTGGAAAACCGTTAGATTAGATATTGCCTTACCATTAATAAAATGAAAGCAGATTAAAAAAAAGGAAAAACAATTAAAAACATTATAAAAATAATCAAACTTCAAAATTCTCCCAGTTATAAAAGGATCTAAGGAATGAATCCTGCCATGCTCTCTTCCTGATTAAGTTCAGAACAATTCTTTTCAATACGTAACTACAGAAAATGAGTTTTACTTCTCTTTTACCACCAAGTTCTATAGACTGACAAGAAAATTTTTAGCAACATAATCTTGATCAATGTTTGAAATGTGAAGAAGAAACTCTCTCAGTAGAAACCAAACAATAACATGTCAACAAGAGCAGTAAAAACTAGAAATTCACTCTCTGACATCACAAATAAATAGGCAGTAAAATCAGAGATTTGTTTCTGCACTGGTTTCTAAAACACTACCTGAACACAAAGTTAGAGTGCCAGTCACTTAGTTATGATCTGTTGAATGTCAGCTATTAAGAGGTTAGGAGGTCTCAAAGAATGATGGGGTATGTCAAAAAAACACAACAGACAGCATGAAGGAGCCTCACCTAGCCAAATCTGGCACAATTTGAACATACAAAAAATGCTTAGAGAAAGGGATTATAATCTACTGAATAATGCTAAGAATCCACAAGTCTACATTGATACAGTAGAGGAAAGGGAAAGCTCTTCCTTATAGTAGAAAGCCAATGAATAAATGTAGAAGAAATGATGGAATTTAAAAATCAGTATCATCTGTCATCATGATAGTAATTGATTCAGGCATGAATCATCAGTGGATGCTAAAACGAACAAATTAAAATTTGAGGGGTCAGAGGATATTTACATTGTTTCCCTACAAGCTACTTATTAATTATAAAGTGTAAAGTAGTACCTTTACGGTGGAAAAACTTTGCAGACACCAGCATAATGAAACTGATCAGTTAACATAGCCAGTAATGGGACTAACTAATTACATAAGCCTCTTGATATGTTATATAAGAACTCATCATCACTTCTGTGGTGTTCCTGCCAGGGCATAACCTGAATGTAATCATGACAAATCCAAACTAAAAGTTTTACAACAGCAACATAAAATACAAAGGAAAAAAAAAAATCCAGATTAAGGGGACTAAACAGATGAATTGCAAATGAATGCAATCTGCCATCATAGATTTTCTTTTCAATAAAGGGCATTATTAGAACAATTAGCAAAATCTCATTAAGGTCTATAGATTAGATAAAGGTGTATCATTGTTAATTTCCTGATATTGATTACTATTCAGTGGTTATTTAAGAAATTTCCTGTTTTTACAAGTCTGTAACTTAAACAGTTAAAAAAAATACATACACACACACACACACACAGAGAAAGCAAAGGTAGTAAAATGTTAACATATTGGGAATCTGGATGAAGGGTATCTGGAAGCTCTTTGTACTAATCTTGCTACTTCTGTATAAGTCAGAAGTTATGGCAAAATAAAACGCTTAACAGAAAAAGAGTAAGATCCATAACAAATACCTAAGACTAGGAATTGTAAGATTTTATATATTCATAAGAAAATTTCTGCATGATAGAATAATTTGAATGGACCATGGAACTTCTTAAAAAAAGATTTCTCAATACTACTGATTAATCTGAAGAATGATATTGTCAACTTACCTCCAGATAAGACACTGCGGTACTACATACTTTCTCTTCTTTAATCTCATCCATGGATTTGTAAAGGTCTAACATTGTTTGATACATCACTCCAGGTTCAGCAGCTGATCCTAGCATTGTGTGGGTCTTCCCAGCTCCAGTGGCACCATATGCAAGTACTGAGTTTTTATGAAAAGGGATCAAAGCTCTTTGTTATGACATATAACATTACTGTATCTACTGTCTAGCGAATACTTCCATCTGGATATCCTGAACAGTAACTTTAAATCCAACAGATCCAAATTAATTTATAGTCTTATTTTTAAATCCTGGCAATTTCATCACAAGTCTACTCTTACTCCTATATTCTCTATTGATGAATGGTAACTTCCCCCACCTAACTGCCCCCCACAAGCTCCCTTTCTTCGACAACAATCACAAATTTTAATCGATTATCAGTCTCCCTACCTATTAGTCTCAATCTTCTTTAACAAATCCCTTAGAATTTGTACAGTTGTTTTTAAGAAAACAAAATATGAATATGTTAAACCTCCTGAATTGTTCCACAGTCCCATATGAGAAAGTTCAAATTCTTCACCTAGAAATATTACTAGTGACTCTAAGGGAAGATCCCTGCATATCTCTCCAGACTATTTCTTCCTTGCTGTGCTTTGGCATACTAGATTATCTGAAGTTCTCTGCATGTGCTGCTCCTTTTTGAGTCCACTGCCTTTGTCCTGGAGAGTGCCTCTACTTAATCCAGCTGGAAAACTTCTACCTGCACTAAATATTCAGCACAAAAGTCACTTTCCTGTGCCTTCCCTAACTGTCTTAGGCCAAAGTGGCTACTCTCTCATTTGAGCCCTCAGTGTATGCTTACATCCTTTTACTTCTAGCATGTATCATACTGTATTTCTAACTGTGAGCTCCACCAAAGTGGAGGCTATGTATCCTTCCCACCTAGCGAGTGACTTGGCACAAAGCAGGTACTCAATACAAGTTTGCTGAATTCCAGATAAAAGCCATTTATAAAATTCCTTTAAAAATTTTTGTTTTAGACAAATTACTTTGTTTTCAAGACTCTATCCAGTACAACAGAACAGTGATGCATTTCTTCAAATGCAAAAAACAAAGGAAAAAACTACTCTGAATTACATATTGCAAATACCAAACATAATATTCAGTTAACGCAATAAGTCTTTGAGAATTATTTTTATAGGTTAAATCTCTCTGCTAAGTTCATTAACAAACTACAAAAATACTTTTCATTTCTCTAATGATTAATGATGTTGAGCATTCTTTCATTTGTTTGTTGGCAGTCTGTATATCTTCTTCGGAGAAATGTCTATTTAGGTCTTCTGCCCATTTTTGGATTGGGTTGTTTGTTTTCTTGTTATTGAGCTGCATGAGCTGCTTATAAATTTTTATATACAATGGAATATTACTCAGCCATAAAAAGAAATGATATTGAGCTATTTGTAATGAGGTGGATAGACCTAGAGTCTGTCATACAGAGTGAAGTAAGTCAGAAAGAGAAAGACAAATACCATATGCTAACATGTATATGTGGAATCTAAGAAAAAAAAAAAGGTCATGAAGAATCTAGGGGTAAGACAGGAATAAACACACAGACCTACTAGAGCATGTACCTGAGGATATGGGGAGAGGGAAGGGTAAGCTGTGACAAAGTGAGAGAGTGGCATGGACATATATACACTACCAAATGTAAAACAGATAGCTAGTGGGAAGCAGCCGCATAGCACACGGAGATCAGCTAGGTGGTTTGTGACCACCTAGAAGGGTGGGATAGGGAGGGTGGGAGGGAGGGAGACGCAAGAGGGAAGAGATATGGGAACATATGTATATGTATAACTGATTCACTTTGTTATAAAGCAGAAACTAACACACCATTGTGGAGCAATTATACTCCAATAAAGATGTAAAAAAAAAAATACTTTTCAGTAGAATGGATTAAACTGATGCATGTTTCATTTTGTTCTATTTTATATAAGCTAGTAGTACATCAAGAAGTCTTAAGATAGCTGGATAATATAAAGTAAAACCAAGAAGAAACCAAAGATTCAGTATTACTTTGGTAATTACATTTGGAGTCAAGAGAAATTTTTTAAATCTCTAGAGACAATATGAAGTTTCATGAATGAGGAAAAGAATATCTGCTTAAAAATGAGAATCAAAGCAGGTCTAATCAATAAACCACATTCCATTCTTGCCTGACCTAGAGGGTAAGTCTTCTGTAATAAAAGTGAATGAGTCAGTGAAAGACAGTAAACATGTAACAGTTTTGGGGTGTCTTAAAGAAAATGCCATAAATTATGGTAACTGCAAAAATAAGGTAGTAATAATGGTGTGCACTGCCTGGTAATCATTCAATTAACTGGCATTTTGGAGATCTCTCTTTCTAGGAAATCAACATAGCCATTTTGAAAGGCAAATTATTATAGGTCTATCGAGAGCACCAAAGATGCTTTTTTGGGCTGAAGATATGCTAAAACAGCATGATACTCATGATACTCAACATGGGCTTTAAAAATTTTTACTTCAAGGTACTACAAAGAAAAAATGGTGCTATGAAGAAACTGCCAAATGTTCAGAAATGTCCCACTATTCCCCAGGGATAGGCAGTTGTATAGGTGAACATTGGGAATATTTATGAATACAAATTGTGAGAAATCTGGCATCAATTACCAGAAGCACATGGTTTTAAAACATAAGAAATTGAAAGGATGACCATCTATAGGAACCAAAGCAAGACCCGGGAAAAGCTTCGCAAATGATATATGTTATATATGATGACTAAATTTCAAAGAAAATCTACATTTACAGTGAACTACTAAAGAATTTTTAGCAAACAAGCACCTAAAAATTGATTATATTTAGAAGAAAGGGTCAAGTAGATGTCTTAATATAAAACTGAAATCAGATGGAAACATCAAATCCCAACTGAAACAATTACCTGTGCAATTATATCCATTCAAAAAACTACGAAGAATTGGCTTAGTAGTGTGTTCAAAAACTTCCAATTGAGTTGAAGTTTCGTCAAAAACAGCATCGAATACAAATTTAAGGTCCTTATTTTGTCTCTTTGTAATATCTCGATTTATAGTTTTCTTTCCATGGAAAAAACTGATTTCTTCTTGCTTGGGATCAAAAACTAGAATATGCTTATCTACAACATGGACCACTTTATGGAATCCAGATGTCTTTTCTTTTGTGTTCTCAGGACGCACACGAACAACTACTTTCATGTGATGACACAGGTCTTCCTCAGTGACAGACATTGTTGATTATCTTGATTCCTTTGTTTATGTGAATGATTGAATATTTCTCTGAAATTAAAAAGTATTAATATTAATTCTACTTGTATGCAAAATAACTAGCATATAGTACTTATTAAATAAAGAAAGGTGTTAATTTTGTTCCACTCATCTGGTAAATGTTACTGGAAATCCTTGGTTCAAAACCCTCCAGTGGTTATCTTATTCAGAGTTGAAGTTCTGTTAATGGCCTACATTTTTCACCTCATGTCCTATTGCTTTCTTCTTCGCTCACTCTATTCCAGCTAACACACCAAGCACCCCAATCCTGATCTTTCTGCTAGCCATTCTCTCTATCATAAAGTGCTTTCCTCAATAACTACATGACTAACTCCTTCACTTCTTTCAAGTCCTGGCTTAAATGTTGCCCCTTCTGCCCACCCTTATTAATATTGCCAACCCAATTCCTAATCGCCCTTATACTGTTCTATTTTTCCCAAAGCACTTACCACCTCCCAACAAAATAGGTAATTTTTACTTATTTAGCATGTTTGTTGTCTACTTTCTCTCTTCTAGTTAAACTATAAGCCCTTTAAGGGCATTTTTTTTTAATCTGTTTTGCTTATCAATGCTTTCCAAGCCTAAAACAGTGCCTGGCACATGGTAGATACTATAAATACTTGATGACTAAATAAATTAGTGAATACTAAAAGGCTTTCTTTTTTTTTCTTGGTCTTAACTTTTTGATCCTAGATTATTTTCTGGATAGTTGAGATTCCTAAATTGTTGGATCTTTATTAGTTTATCCTTACTTTTCTTGTTTTTATGTGAGGTAGTCATATAGTCAGACCATACTTTTTGAACCTGCTGTCACTGATGTACCTTAAACTTACATCATTATAGAGCAGAGACTAGGATCTATATTCAGAGATTAGGATCTCTGAATACACAGTTGGGGGAATATACTATCTCTGTCACCTTCATACCTGGGCTAGCTAACTGACACATCCCTGGAACTATTTTTAACCCTATGGGTCTCTGAGATACAGGCAGAGATAAGCCTGGTTGTGTCAATTTCCACTGCCAAGAGATTTGCCGCCAAGATCACTTTTATTAAAAATAGCTCATAAGCCAAAGCTCTCCCTTCATTACCTTAATATGATTCTGAGAGATCCTTTCTTGTCCATTCCTGTGATCCAAACTAAAATAGTATCAGAGCCCTTGTGAAAAATCAAACCTAGCTTTTTGGGGAGCCCATACCTGTGATTTTATATGGTTTAGCTACAAAGTTTGAGTTGAAGTGGAAGCCCAGGGACTGACTAATATTTCAGAGATTTATCAAGTTTTTGTATGTGAGTGTCATTTAATATTTTGTATTGTGACATAATCTGATTACTTTCACTGCTGACATACTTCAGGAAATAGAAACTAGTGGGGCCATTGAAGTAATGTAGACAAGAGATGATGCTGTCAACTCAGAACAGGGTGGTGGTCAGATTTTGGATGTATGCTAAAGGTAAAGACAAAAGAATTTCCTGATAGATAGATGTGGGGAATGAGGGAAATGATTCAAGAATAACTCCAAAGTTCTTGGCCTGAGTGTTGGAAGAATAGAGTAGCCATCAACTGAGATAGAAATATCTGAGGGTAGAGCAGGTTTTGGGGGGAAGATCAGGAGTTCATTCTGGATATCTTGAATTTGAGATTTTTTTTTTTTTTGCGGTACACGGGCCTCTCACTGTCGTGGCCTCTCCCGTTGAAGAGCACAGGCTCCGGACGCGCAAGCTCAGCGGCCATGGCTCACGGGACCAGCCGCTCCGCGGCATGTGGGATCCTCCCGGACCGCGGGCACGAACCCCCGTCCCCTGAATCGGCAGGCGGACTCTCAACCACTACACCACCAGGGAAGCCCGAATTTGAGAATTTTAATCAACATCAGGTGGAGATGTCAAGGCAGCTGAAAGCTAACTTATGAAAGTAAACGCTGTCCTCAGAGTCTTAATGCCATTTGAAGCTTTTCAAAGTTTTTAAAGCTTAACGTTGTATTAAGATTTAGGGGGAACTTTTAAATCAATTGTGCTAAATACTGCTGATAGGCTAAGTACTTACTAAGAAGTAATCAGGGGATTTGGCAACATGGAGACAAACAAGAGCAATTTGGGGGGAATGGAATGGTAGGACAAAGGCCTGAATAGAAGAAGACTCAGATAGCAAATATAGGAAGTACTACTGCAAAAGTAAGCAAAGAAATGGTGTGGGTGGAGGGGGAAAGGGTTAAAAGAAGACATTTTGTTTGTTTCCTAAAGTGGAAGAAATAACAACAATGATAAAGCTAAAATATGTCGTAAAATCATATACTTTTGGAAAGAATTCGAATAAGGCCAAAGCAATCTAAAAGCAAAAGACACTGGACACAGCACCCCCTTTTCAGGACTCTGTTCTTCCCCAGAATTGGAACACTGAAGAGGAAAGGATGGTCATTTGGATTCTAACAGTGAGGTCCCACGTGAATTGCTACTCAGCTCTTTCTTCACCCTTGAGTTTCTGTCTAGCCAACCCCCACAGAGTACCTATACCCCACTTCTGTGACCTTGGACAAGTTACTCAGCCTCACTGAGTCTCAGGTTTCTCATTTGTATAAAAGGAATAATACCTAATAGCTGTTATGAAGGCTGAAGGAGATAACAATTATTAAGTGTATGAAGGCATTCAATAAATGCTCATTCTCTTCCTTATCTGCCCCCTTCCTGCCCCTTCTTCCCAAAGATACTGGTCCATCTTTTTAGTGTTTCCCAATGAGCTTATCACTGGCACTTTGGGTAGGACAATTCGTCCTTATTCGGAACTGTCCCAGGTATTAGAGGATGTTTAGCATTTCTGATCCCCGTCTATTAAAGGCTAGTAGAGTGTCACATTCTTTGTATTACCAAAAACTAACCTCTATACACTTTTCTAAAAGCTTTTAGAAATGTTCAACAAATGCCTTGATTTTAATGGATACACTTTTTTTTCAATGATAGATAAAATACACACAAATGAAATGGTTAAAAAAACATATATAAAACATCAGGTGATTATTTCAAAACAGATCTTAGGGGACCTCCCTGGTGATCCAGTGGTAGAATCCGCCTCCCAATGCAGGGGATGAAGGTTTGATCCCTGGCTGGGGAACTAAGATCCCACATGTCATGGGGCAACTAAGCCTGTGTGCCACAACTACTGAGCCCGTGCACCACAACTGGAGGGCCTGCATGCCACAACTACAGAGGCGACTCACTCTGGAGCCCGTGTGCCACAACTAGAGAGAAGTCCACGTGCTGCAACAAAGAGCCTGTGCACCACAATGAAGGTCCCTCGTGCCACAACTAACACCCGACTCAGCCAAATAAATAAATAAATAAAAAACAAAAAACAAAACAGAGCTTGGAAGGTATCTCGTTAATTAATTAATCATTAATTAATAAAGTTAACTGTTAAAATCCCAGTTCTACTACTGTAGAACAGTGACAGTGGGTAAGTTACTTAACCCCCTTGTGGTTTAGTTTCCTCATCTGTAAAGTGGGATTAGTAATAATCCCTACCTCATGGAGTTCTTGAGAGGATTAGCACTTAGAACAATGCCTGGCACAGAGTATGCATTACAAGTGTTTGCTATTACTGCTATTATTGTTATTATTACATACAGCTTAGTGAGGAAACATTGATAAAATGACACAAATATGCAAAGTGTAACTGTGACAAGTGCTATAAGGTAAAGGTTAACTTTGCTACCTAAGACTATAATAGGAGATTGATATTCTTAGAAAGCTTCCTAGAGGAATGACTGGAACTGAGAGCTGAAGGATGGATAGTTATTAACCAGGTTAAAAAAAATTTCAGGAAAGAAAACTAGTTATGCATTCAATAAATATTATTGAGTGCCTTCTATGTGCTAGGCATTTTTCTGGGTCTTGGGATAGATAGGGTCAGAAGTGTATGTGTGGGCTTGTATTTTAGATGGGCTAGTTGTGAAAAGCTTGCCTAGTGGGGTAACTTTTTACAAAGACTGAAGTGAGGGACTGAGCAAGTAAGAGGCTCTCTGGGGTAAGAGTATTGCAGGCAGCAAGTCCAAAAGCCTGTGGTAGGAAACAGCTTGTGCAGAGGACAAAACTGGCTGCATGGTGAATTTGCTTAAATCTCATTTTGTTTAACAGTTTAGTTTTAGATGATTGTAATTCTATCTAGAGCATCTAAAGAGATGCTCAGTTTAGCTTTGTTCAGTCCTGACTGCAGCTGGAGAGAAAAGGGAAAGGAGAGGGCTATATTAAAAAGATTAAACTGGATAAAGGTGGGGCCGGATCTAGAAGATTTGAATGTCAGATTATAGAGCTCAGATTTGATTTTAAGTTAAGTGGGAATTACTGAATGTAAAAATTTGCTCAATTATGTTCAAATATACTGATGTCTTCAGGGATTAACAAGGTTGTTCCTACATTAAAACATGATGACTGCTTTCTTTTCTAACATGGCCAGGTAAGAGATGGACATCCAGTTGATTCTGAATAAGGCACACAGAAAGGATATCCTTAACCATTTTTACTAAGAAGTGGCAAAAGAAAAGCCTAAATATTGTTACCTGTGCAATACTGCGTTGATTCAAAAATTCTTTTCAGATGACCATTCAGAAGACAGTATCACAGACTATGATCAATTTTGTCATATCTACTCTTAAGTGGTATTTGTTGATAGAATCAAAAAAGCAAGCTGGTAGGATTTCATTGGTGGGACTAAAACATTAAGGATAAACACTTCTAATGCCATTTTCATTATAACAGAAAGGTATTTGTCTAGTCTAGAGAGAGTACAGTATGAAAGAGAGTAATGAAGGGCTTTAGTGGTAATCTATAAAATGACAGGGTTAGACTATATGATATCTAAAGTCCTTTTCTAGCTCTAAAGTTCATGATTATTGCATATGATTAGAAAAGTGTACTAGAAAGTGACAAAACATAACAACTAATAGGACTGTATGCTTCTACCTTTATATCCCTCCTTATCTCTTGTAGCGTACCTGGTATATAGTAAGTTCTCAAACATTTGATTAATGAATAAATTAATTAATAAGTTATAAAAAGTAGACATGGAATTCAAGAAAGCAATATATCCATTTAGAGTAGAGGTAAACATGTATACTTCTCTAAGAGAACCAACATTATCACAGTAGAGTACAATGGTTGGCAATAACAAGAAATTCCAGTGAGGACCCCGAGGCATCAAAAATAGTTAAATAATGTGCCCAATTTCTTTACAAAATTAGGAAAGCGAGATCATGTTTTATGTTAATCATTGAAGATGGTTAAAACACTATCACTTAACAAGGGTAACATTCAATTTTCTGGGAGATTGACTCACATAGAAAAGCTCATTCTTCTGTTATGTTTAATGAAGAGGTGTTAAAACTAATTCTCTTCAATAGTTGCAAGTGAATATGAACCAAGTGGAACAGGCAGGCCCTTATCTTATATCTAGGTACTGTTCTCCCTAGATAAAGTTTAAGCCAATTAAGTCAAAGATTATATGAAAGTATAATAAATTTTACTTAATTCATTGATTGTATGTACTGATACCTTCTTCAAAAGCAATCAGATCATGTTATGGACCTCATCTTGTTCTCCTGCTCCAATGATTTCCCAGCATAAGAATAAAATGGAAATTCCTTACCATGTTCTGTGGGTTCTACATCTGTGGGTTCTGTGGGTTCTACCTCTCCATCCCTGTCTCCAAATGTTATCCCACCTCTCAATTATTGTTTCAGTTACACTGTCCTTAGTGTTCCTTCAACACCTCAGTCTTGTTCTGGCCTCATGGCCTCTGCACCTTCTCTTCTCTTTGCCTGGAAAGCTCTGCCTTCAGATATTTGCAAATCTTAATATCTCAGCTCATCATTCAGGTCTCTGTTCATATGTCACTTCACAGAGGCTTTCCCTATAGATTCCATTCAAAACTGTATCACCGTGCCCTTGCCTGCTGTATTTTTCTTCCTAGCATCTAGACTACTTGGAAAATATATTATTATTTGGTTACATAGTTATTGCTTATTTACCTTCTAAAGTGTAAGCACTATGAGAGTGTGGACTTCATCTGCACTCCAGAACCTAGAAGAGGGTTTGTCAAATATTTAGGATTTATTACATACTTGTTGAATAACTGAATGAAATAATGCAAAGTTTCAAGATATGTGTGCAAAAAACAAGTGCAGAATAGTGGACCTGGCATTCAAACATTTGTATTTTCAAAAGATATATACATATTTGTACATGCATGGGCTCTCTCAGGAAGAGAACAGAGGAAATTGATAATACCAGTTGCTTGATGATGGAAAAATATGAGGGTCTGGGTGACAGGCAGGCTTACTTTCTACTTTATATCCTTTTGTATTATTTGGATTTTAAACAAGTCTAGGTATTTTTATTTCAAAAACAAAGCAAAACAAAACAAGATTAAAATTTACCTTAAACACAAACTTTCATTTAGTAACAATTATGGAATACTTTCTCCTGAGCTCTTATTCTACAAATACAAATGTGCTAAGCAATTTACATACTTTTCATTTAATCCCTGTAACAATCCTATGACACAGGTATTATTATCATACCTATTTTATATAGAGAGAAACTGTAGTATAGACAGATTAAGTTAACTGGCTAAGTCACACTATTGGAAGCACAAGACGTAGAATTTGAACTCAGACTGTCTGAATCTAAAGCTCAAGTATTTAATCATCACTCTCCATGATGTAAATATATAACCCCCAGAAATTTTCTGATAGAAGTTAAACTATTTGCCTACCTTTGATAGAAAACCTCAGGGCCTAGTATTGGGGCCCCTGAATGAATGTTGAAATAAAACTGAAAATTCATGATTTCTCTGTGCTTGCTGGATAACACACACAGTTACCTATTCTCAGAAAATATGCTATTAATTGAGAACTCTTGGATTAGGTAGATATGGTGATAACTAGTAATAATGAACAACGATGATCATTTGGGCACACTCTATATGCCAGGCATTATGGTAAACATTTGACATTCAACATCTCATTCAATCCTTAAAAAGATAAAGTAGACTCTATTATTGTCTCCATTTTACAAAAACAGAGACTTAGCTTTAGGCTAAGGAATCTTTCCAAGATGACAAGAGAGAGTAAGTGAGAAGCCAGAATGCCAATCCAGGTCCAAATCCAAAGTCCATGTTCTTAACAACTCTGGTCTATTGGAATCAAAACAGAAGGCTTTCAAACAATGGAACAGAAAGGTCATATAAATTTTCTTGAATGTGTGGAGTAACACAGTTATAAATGATTTCTTAAATACAAATTCAAATCTGAATTAGATTCAGATTCAATAAACATTTGTTAGGACCAGGAACTATCCTCCACTCTATCATGTATAGTCTCTATGCAACTTAAACCTCTTATTGGAAATAACTTGAGTGTTAGAGCCACTGCTTCTATTCACCTGTAAGCATCAAGGAAGAACGAAAATTTCAAGTGGGGGGAAGGGCAGCACTGACATCTGGGCTATTTTTTCCTCCTAGTTTTCAGAGTTCATAGCATAAAAGTCATTTTATTGTGTACCTTAATTGATTCAAGGTATATTTATAGTGGGACAAGATACATTTTTGAAATGAGAATTTTGTGTACTTGTAAATACTTATTTAGTAACAGAGGAGGAGACAATTACTACCGTTAAAGGCAGATAACCTTTGTGTACCGAAATACACAATTCTTACAAAATAGTAGAAACTTAATAACAAGCAGTATCTAGCCTTTGGATCTTACATTCTCCCACAACAAAGTTCATAAATACCTCCCAAAATCCAAGGCGGTGGGGGGCACTGACTGTGGTAGAATAACACTATCAACTAAAACCTGTAGAATGCCTAACACATTCTACCCGATAATAGTTAGTAACCTAAACTATACGTTATACAGCACAATTATTCAATTCTGGTCAAATAATCTCATAGAGTAAACAGCAGTCAGCCTTGACTTCTCTGAAACTGAGTGCCTAATGAGCACTCCTCAAGGCGAACGAATCTCGCAGAAACTAAGAACAGACGGTAGAACTGATTCTCAGTGCTTTAAGTCCCTTTCATTTGCAGAGCACTTTGTCAACCAGTATCTCTTCCATAGCTCATCTGATCCCCAGCAATCCCGTTAGTCAGTGCTGGCAGGTCTTATTCTGATGCTACATTTGGGGTCTGGGAAGGTTCCCAAGTGACCTTTCCCAGGTTAACGCAGAACCTCGCTGGACAAAAAGGTTACAAGCTGGTGAAACAAGGCTCCTCTTGATAGTTAAGCCCAGAGTTACATTTACATCTGTGTCTGAAACAAAACACTCTGAATTTGAAGTCCGGAAGGAACTTTACACTGTAAGGTGCCAGACAGTTAAAAAGTGTTCTGCCAAAGTCTGGGAAAGGGGCCAAGATGCCCTTTAAAACTTCCGACTTCCTGAGAATTTCAGGCAGGAGATCCCTGACCTTCCTGCTGAGCAGTCGAGGTCTCCCGATCAGGCAGAGCCATATTCTAGTGGGTTCTCGAGTTCCTTCTTCCTTTCACTTTCTCCACTGGGACCCTAACCAGGCCCACCCCTGTCCTCACCCCCACCGCCCCACCTAACGCTTCCGTATTTGTCAACAAGCCCACTTGGTCCTCTATCCCTGAGGCGGCGGGACCCCTCCGCTTCCTGCGAGACGGGTCATCCGAAAAAAACGTCCCCGAGACGAGAGTTTTCTTCTCTTGCCTTTAACTCACCTCAGACCCAGGAGAGGTTACGGAGACGCTTCACTTCATTGTCCGCCTCTCGGCGATTCAAATTCAGCCACGAGATTCAAACCCAAGCCTGCTTTCTCAGAGCCTCGTTTCATTGGCTGCCGTCTTCGTGACGTCATCACGCCGGACGTGGCCGTGGCGCGCTGCAGTTTGGCGCCCGGCGTCTCAGCGGCCCCTTGCAGTGGAAGCTACCTTGCTCCGTGTCACCGTGGCAACTCGCACGGCAGTTTCCGGAGGCGTTGGCCGAGGTGGGCGGGGCTAGGCCGGAGCTGCCACCTGGGATCTTCAGGCAGACTTCAGACCGTGGGCGCGGGCTCCGGTCCCAGGGTTCTGGGTGTGAGTGAGACGGGTGCGGGCAGGGGTTGGCGGTGCTCTCTGCTAGGGGGAGAGGCGGAGCCTGTTGGGTGTGGATTAATGGGTTCTGGGTATTTGTTTTCTCCTTTTCTCTATTGAGTAGTGAGGCCTCCAAGACACAGGTCCCATAATCTGGAAGGTATAGAGACATGTTCTCTCCAACCACTTTCAGTTGGACCGAACTGGGGTCAATTCGCCTCAGTTAATTGAAAGTTCAGGACTTTGGTTTGAGGCCCCAGGCTTCATTTCTCAGGAACCCCAGACCTACTCCCTTAGTGCTGACTCTGAAACTATTTGTTGTATGGCTGTTTTTTACATTTCTTTCTAATGATGGCGTTATAAAATAAATTCATTTAAATTTATTGGCTTAGTTCATTATTGGATGCAATGGGCTTTTAAGCCTGGGTTGTAGGTAGTATTTTAGAATGTACACTTTAAAAAGAAAAAAATACCTGGAAATAAATGGGAAATGTGTTCGCTAAGAGAATTCATCTTTTATTTATCAGGATATTTTTAATAGTATGATCTGAATTTTATTGTTCTTTATGTTACTATTGTTGTATCCATTCGTTCAGCAGTTATTGATTGTAGATTTTAAGGACATAATAGCACACAATTGAGTCAAAATCCCTGCGCTCTCAGAGCTTATGCTCTAGTGATTCAGCATCACCATATATACAGGATGGCACAACACCAAATGCAGAGTATTATAAGTGAAACAATGTAGGGGAAACGCTCATATTATAGACATTTATTTCCTATTGAAAATCAGAAACACTATGTATTGTATATGATACATATTATAAGATTCTTTCTGAACACTGGATAGAGCATCAATAAAGCTACTAATTGCTGGCTGTATTACATATATCTTAGCTAATGAGACAGTGATTTGTATGGTGCTGGGTTTGGTAATAAAATTGAGAAGCCTTTTAATTTTATTTCAATATGCACTCACTCTATAGTACTTTACCTTTGATGTCCTGGACATTTATTAATTTTATATATGTTATCTGGTCACTTAATTTTCAAAACAGTCCATGAGATGTAGATACTATTCATTTTACCGAAGAGAAAACTGAAGTTTTCAGAAAATCTCTAAAGGAAAATATTTCTGTTGAAGGGTACAACCCAGCGAACTCGGAATGGAGTCATTTGTTTCTGAAGTACTTTCTAGATTAAGTGATATTAAGATGCTATCTTAATGTAGTCTGAAAATAGGCATATATTACCAATTTCTTGTAAATGTGCACTGATCATTGGTGAATAAGTAGAAGTGTTTAAATTTCGTCGTTTTTGATACCCACATTGTATAAGGTGGACTAGTCTCACAGGTGTTTCCACACCTAATCTAAATGCTTATTTTACATTTAACTTTAAATTCTGCCTTACACTTGCCATTTAACAGTGTTCAGATTTTGAAGTCCATATTTTTAAGGAATTGTAGATTTACTATGCCAGCTGGCTTCTCTTTAGTTTGGCAAGACATTAAGGCGTACAACAGAAAGGACAAGAAATTGGCGTATTTTGTAACGAAACGAAGGGAAAAGAACCAAAACTTTCCAAACACGTAGTGCTAAGGAGACAGAAATTCCCACCTTTTGTTAGAAATTAGAGTATACTAACTGCCATGTTATTTAAAACATAGAAATTTAACATAGATTCAGAGTAAACTGAAAAGAGTGGAGAGAAAGATAAAATGGAAAGTGAAATTTGAAGTTTCATTAGACATTAAAAAAAAAAAAGTAAAAGTGAATTTCAACCTGGTAATGCTAGGGACTTAAATCCCGCACCTCCCCCAGGAGCACCATTTGGAACCCCGAGCTCCTGAGGCCCTTTGGCAGCTGGGGCCTGGAAGCAGCGGAACCAAAGGCAGACGGTCCTCTGTTGCTGGGGCGGACGTGGGCCCAATCTGTCCGTTCTCGCAAGTTTCCCCCAGGGCTGGGACTTGTGCGGGAGGCAAATTCAGGTTCTCTGTCACCGTAGTGGTCGTCGCAGGCCCGAATTAGAGGCCAACTGAGAAATCTTCGTGCCTCAGGTGAGGAGAAGGTGGCCGAGTCCCGGGAGCTCTTTTGGAGCCCCCCCTCACCTTTGGGAGAACTTCTAGGGGTTGCCGGATTCACCCAGCACAGAGGAAACTCGCGCCTCTGCTCTCCCGCTTCCTCTCAACACTCATTCGTCCTGAGTTCAGAAGTTTCTAAACAGTTTCCCTTGTCAGAGTGTGATCCTTACGCAGAAGAATGGATTCTAACTTTTTCTTTAGGACCTCTTTCACTTTCTCTGTGTTCGGGTGCCAGCCTCCAGGTCGAATTTTTGGCCTTAGGAATTAAATTTCCGAAGGGTTTTCTCTGCAGGGGGAGCTGACTGCAATGACGGTAATTGGTAGCTCCGTTGAGCAAGTAGTTTTCAAAGGTATCGCTCACCTTTGTGTTCCCACATTTAAAAGAGTAACCTGGCTAATTCCGTGGTCTCAGTTTAAATTGAATTTTGCTGGCAGAGAAAAGTTAAGTGGCTTGCCTAGGAAACCACAGAGTTGGCTGTAGAGTTTAGGTTTCCTGATATCCTGCTTCTTTTCTGTGAACAGAGGGAAGTTAAACTATCTTAAATCGTCTAGGGGGGCTAGTTCTTAGTGGACTGTGGAAGTGCTCTGGGTTATCTGGTGGGATATGGGGCTGCAGAAGAGAGGGAAGGAACTCCCTTTAGAATTTGCCCCCTTCCATTTTTAGGGAGGTATTCAAAGACACAACCAAAAAGGAAGATTAATTATTGAGTCCTTTTCTCCGTGTTTACCCACATTAGTATCCAATTAGTGTATACTAAAATCTAGAGGCTTTGTACCTTGAATATATTTGAGTAAATACAAAGAAATTGAATGCAGAAGAAAATTAAGCGTTGTTGAAAGAAGCATTTTTTTTCTACCCTATTTGCTTTTTCCTGTGTGGTTCTGATTCTGATATTGGAGTTGATGGGCTTTTTATTTGTTTGTTTGCTTGTTTTTTTAAAAAAATCAAAATCTGAACATACAGTATAGATTGTTTACATATATTGGATAGGCAAAAGAATCGAATAAGTTATTGGTTGTATTGTTTAAATACTCCATATTCCACTATTTAGGGCTGTACATCGTTCTTGTGTCCTCTGTTGGGTGCCCCACAGTATACTGTATTTCCAAGTGGAGTAGAACCAAGCAATAACATATTGGCTCCTTAGAAAAAATGAATCTAATTCATGGAATACTACAAATACCTAGTCATAGTGTAATCAAAGTGTACCATTCAATTACATGAGTGTATCAAATAGAGCCAGTGGGCTGTGTTTATAGCATATAGGTTGAGAGAAAAAGTTCTGGGGATAGAATGCTGATGTTACAGTTCTAGCTTTATGGCTCTCCAGCTTTGTGACTTTTCAGCAAATTACTTTTCTGTTTTCCTCATCTACAACATGGAAATAATAATAGTACCTACCTTTAAGAGTTGGGGTAAGGATTGAATGAGTTTGTACATGTAGTGTGCTTAGAATAGTAAGTGGTACTTAGTAAGTGCTCAATAAATGTTAGCTTTTATTTTGAAATATGTTAGAAATGCTAAGTTAGAGCATAGCTTTTATTTTGAACTATGTTAGAAATGCTAAGTTATTAGAGCATAGTTTGGCTTACTTTTGTAAACTTTCTGGAAAACATAAGGCATAATTCATAATTTGGCTAGTTTGTTATTGCTGAGCATCCAAAATCTTACTTAAAACACTCATTAAAAATTTTTTTTTGCCATATTTTTTCTGTGTCAGATTTACAACATAATTCTGTGAATTACGTCTTTGGTATCCTCAAGGTTACATCTTACTGATATTATACTGATATAATATCAAATATGTATTTTTATTTATTTTCCAGTCATTACATGTGATTGACTTTTCAACATTATTCTTCATTTTCTAATGCAAAAGGAAGGGAAGGCATATTTAATCAAGATTTATGTTTCATAAATATTTTGAGAATGTGGTTTTTGGTAGGGTCAGTGAGACAAGTAAAATTTTCTAAAGCAAGGTTAATTCTATAGAATCTGGAATTTATCCATCCATTCTTTTATATTTTTATTTTTTCCAGAAAACACGTATTAAGCGCCTAGTGTGCATCTGATTTCGTGGATATAAAGGTGTGGTTCTTACTTTTAAATAACTCATAATCCATGAGGAAGGAAAAGAGTAGTGTTAAATTGTTATTTACTTTAATAATATCAAAAATGTTGCTTGCATCCAAATGGGTAAAGAACGTAATGTTTTCAAAAGGTATTCTGTTAATACATTTCATAAATTACTTTTTTCCTCTCCATTTTAAAGAATTACAGATTACAGAATAAAATGGAGCAAGTAAGAGAAAGCGAAGGAATGTATCAGTTATTTACTTGCTTTATTGGGGGCATGGGGCAGGGAGCAGATAATTAAAATGATATGAAGTGCCAAAGTGTGTTCAGTGGAGTGTTTATAAAGTTATAGTTTAAAATGATATGTATTTCACTGATATAAGCCATGGTGAGATGATTTCGTCAGAGCATATCCATGACAAATCTGTAAGATTTTCATAGACTGATAACCTTTTCTTTTTGGTTGTACATGCATAGTCTTTTTTCAGGGACAATTTTTCAAACAAAGTTAAATTGAAAATGAAGATTTAGCATTATGAGAAAAACAATTAGAAGACCTTGAAATAAAAGACTATGTGAACCTAAAATAAAATAATGTTTTTAATCCCTTTCAGAAAAACGATGACTGATTAATCAATATTCACATCTCTGATTGTTAAAACATTAATGGTCTCAGAGCTTATCAGGCCCACATTAAAAACTGTATTTTCAGATAGTTTCTGGGGTTCTCTTGGGTTCCTCGCTTTGCATAAGGAGGGTAGTTATCTTCACTTGTCTGAGATGATGAGTTTTACATATTTTTCCTGTGTTAAATATTTCATACTAATTTGCTTTCCCCCAAGTATTATAAAATTCTTTTGAAAAAAGCCAACAATCATGATATTTAAATTTTTTTTCTAGATTTGTTGATCTACAGAATGCTTCAATACCCATATTTTTGTAGAATCTATAAAAAATTTCTTTCGTGCTGGTTGGAATCTGGCATATTTAATTTGGGTGTCTGGCCAAAAAAAATACATGCTACAGCAGAAAGATATAATGAATATGAAGCCCAGGAGCAAACAGATCAAACTGGAGCTCAGGAGTTACAAGGCAGAGATTCTGAAGTGATGACTAAATTACATATTCCAGTGATGGTGGATGAAGTTGTTCGTTGTTTGGCACCACAAAAAAGGCAGGTAAGTTGGTTAGTTTTATATTTTCTAACACTTTTTAACTGAGATATGATTCACTTAATATTCACAATTTTAAGGTGTACAATTCAGTGTTTTTTAGTATATTCACGAGCTTATGCAATTATCACCACTGTCTAATGCAAGAACATTTTTATCATCTCAGTAGGAAACCCCATACCCATTAGCATTCACTCCCCATTGACCCCCTTCTTGCCCCTGACAACCACTAATCTATTTTTTGTCTATATGGATTTGTCTAATCTGGACATTTCATATCAATGAATTCATACAATATGCAGTCTTTTCCACCTGCCTTCTTTTACTTAGCATGTTTTCAGTATTTATCCACATTTTAGCGTTTGTCGGTACTTCATTTCTTTTTATTCCTGAATCATTCCGTTGTATGGATACGACTTTTATTTTTTTTATCCATTGATCAATTGATGAGATTTATGTTTCCACATTTGGACTACTCTGAGTAATGCTGCTATGAACATCATGTACAAGTTTTTGTGTGGACATGTATTCAGTTCTCTTGGGCATGTATCTAGGAGTGGAATTACTGGGTCATATGGTAACTTTTTGCCTAACTTTTTGAGAATCTGCTAAGCTGTTTTCCAGAGTTGATTAGTTTTGTCAAATAACAGTTTTAAAAGGAAAAGAACATTATTCCAGCTATGTGGTTAGGGTATGAAAACTGAATTCTAGTATAGCTTCTTGAGAATTTTCGTATCTTTTTAGGAATGACTGGAGACAAAGATAAAAATCTGAATTCCTGTCCCCTGTTTTCTTAGGCTTAGTTTTCAGCTACCTTTCTGTCTTACTGAGAGTTCTCCAGAGATATAGGACCAACAGAATATGTGTGTCTGCGTGTGTGTGTGTGGTGGTGGGGTGTATGGTGTATGTGTGTATAAAGAGAGAGAGAAAGAGAGATTGTTTGATTGATTTTAAGGAATTAACTCACATGATTATAGAGGGTTGGTAAATTCAGAATCTGCACAGTAGGCTGGTAGGCCGGAGACCCAGGTAAGATTTCCAGGTTGAGTCCAAAGGCAGTTGGCTGGCAGAATTCCTCCTTGTGCCAGGGAGGTCAGTGTTTGTTCTATTAAGGCTTTCTAGTGATTAGATGAGACCCACCCATTATATGGAAGGCAATCTGCTTTACTCAGTCCAGCAATTTAAATGTTAATTCTTATCTAAAAATACCTTCACAGAAACATCCAGAGTAATATATGACCAAATATCTGGGCACTATGGCTCAGCCAAGTTGACATATAAAATTATCCATCATACTTGCCTTATTTATAGTGTTGCTAACAGGATTGTATAAGGTCTTAGGTATGAAAATCTTTAAAATCTATAAAAAGTTCACAAAAATGTTAGGTGATACAATATCCAAAAAGAAAAAACTAGTCTTTCTGAAAATTAATCACATTTACCAAAGGAAAAGAAATCTTTATCATTGTAAGTTTTCATTAAATGTCTGTTTATAACTTTATGCTGATAGTAATTAGCATACTGACTTCCAAACTATGATCTCTTATTCTAGAAGCTACTATTATTACCTAAATCAGTTATATTCATTTTAAAAGCCATTCTTTGTTTCTTTTCCCAACATATAGTGGCTTAGTAGTTAAGAGCAAAGATTCTATAACAAGACTGTGTAGGTTTGAACCCATTGTCTAGTACGCATGTGTGTGTGAACACATACACACAGCTCTTAAAAAGCCATCAGTGATAGGACTTAGGTTGCTTTATCATAAAAAATATTCTGTTTACCTTGTCCTCAGGCAGTATATATATAATGAAATAAACCCAGTATTCTTTTTTTTTTTTTTTTTTTTTTTTTTAAGTGGTACGCGGGCCTCTCACTGTTGTGGCCTCTCCCGTTGCGGAGCACAGGCTCCGGACGCGCAGGCTCAGCGGCCATGGCTAACGGGCCTAGCCACTCCGCTGCATGTGGGATCTTCCCAGACCGGGGCACGAACCCGTGTCCCCTGCATTGGCAGGCGGACTCTCAACCACTGCGCCACCAGGGAAGCCCCAAACCCAGTATTCTTAAATGAGATTATGTGTTTAAAGTATCTGGCTAAATGCTGTCACATAGTAGGGACTCCAAAATATACATGAAAATGTAAGTTAAAAAATTAAATTGGATAAAACTTCCTGTTAAGTATGACTTCATCAAAATGAAATTCTCTTCATTTCCTTTAAAGATTCATAAGGCAAGGATAGTAATTAAAACTCATACCAAAATGTGAGTTTTAAAATGTATGTATAAATATATATATTTGAGATATATATGAGAGGGGAGGGGCAGTTAGTAAAAATGTGAAACTGGATTTGATGGCTTGAATTTGATCTCTGGAACCAGAAACCAAATTCATTGTATAAATTTGCTGAACCCTAGTAGCAAAAACCAAATGTTTATTTTGCAATAACCCATGAAGTAGAAAAACAACCAAACAAAAACAAACCTGGCTAAGTCTCCTCCTAATTCAGTACTGGATCTGCCTTTTTTTTTAAAAACCAAGTGGGATAAAATTAGGCGATTCTACAACTTGACCTACCCTGCTGTTTCATTCTGCTCAAGTTCGTGACAATTGTAATGTTGGTTTATTTTGACATTTCCATTGTTCTGATTTGAGTTGGGTTTTCTAGTAACTTTTTATAGAAAGTTTAATTTTATGAATGTTATTTATGAGAAATTTAATGTGAGGTACACTTATAGAGACAATGTTATTTCTTACCATTTCTGCTGTCTGGCAGACAGCTTTATTCACTATTCCCTTAATCTTCAAGTAATAAAGAACTACTGACAGTCCTTGGACAGGAAAGGTCTTCATTTCTTCCAGAACCCATTATTTGCTGCTTTTCTTCCTGAGCCTTTTCTCCAAAATCATTTTCCTTTGCAAACTATGAGTCATACATTCACCTGTATCAATCACCTACTTAATTACTGTTTTTCACATCACCTTCAATGATAAATTTACAAATGAAACTTTGATCATAACAGGAACTTTAAATATAGTTTTGAGTGAGGCCTCAGTCATTTGATAATTATTTCCTCTTCTTTAATATTTAAAAGATGCTTACTTAAAGAAAATAATTGATTGTGGTAATTTCTTCTGCATCATAGCCAATTCACTACACGTTAACTTAGTTTTGCAAATACATGCAAAATATTTATGAGTTTGAATTAAAAGAATAAAATTCCTCTTCCTCTTCCTTGGGAGGTACAGAAGGAATTAAATAAATTATAATTCTTCTCCTTGCCCCATTTTCATTATTTCATAGTCTCAGTGAATAATTTTTGTAAGAAAGTATTACTTGTTCTAAAGACATTTTTCTTGCTCCTGAGGATGTTTTAGTGTAGGCTACCTTGGTCAATTTTTTATTCCTTATTTCTGAAAGCTGGAGAAAATATGCATGATCCTGTCTAGTTGAAAATGATAGCAGTTTGAAGGATATAGGAGTCTTGGTATTCTTGGTATTCTTTGCCCAGTAGTATTGCTAATGTAGCTTGGTGCCTTAGAGTTTCTATAGGAGTGATAAGTTATGAGGGACATGATGGTCATGCAAGGACTAGTACCAGTACCAGTACCAGTACTAGTACCAGTAGATGTGTAATTTCATATAAGTAACTTATCATGCCTCTGCCTCAGATTTCTCATCTGTAAAATGAAGAAATACAACCTATCTCATATGGTCATTGTAAGGGTAAATCGCTTAGAATGATATATTCTGAGTAGTATGAGCTCAATAAACATTATCTGATACTATTATGGGGATTAGGAAGGTCAGCATTGGTAGCTAGATACAATAAAATTCAGGAGAAAAATGCCAGGAGGCAGCAAAGGTGGAAATAAATGTTCCAGCAAAGGTGGAACCAACATGTTTGGAACTGAAAAAGTACCGTTTCTTTTGCCTGAACCATTCTTCACATCTTGAGTTAAATTTCACTTTCTCAGGGAAGCTTTTCTGGAGCCTACAGAGGAGGGCGGTCTCCTGATTAGTACATTCATGGAGTTATATACTTTTCTTTCATAGGACTTATAATAATTTATAATTATAATTTTTTAATGAGATTATTTATTCAGTGGACATCTCTCCTAGCAGACTGCCCTCCATGAAAGTCATGGACATCTTTATCTTGTCTACCATTGTATCATTATACCTTCAGGGCCTAGCATAAGGACTGTAACATGGTGGCTTTGTAATGATTTTTAAGGGAATGAATAAAAGTCAGAGTAAACTGGAGGACAGATGTGAGGCACAGATAAAAGGAATGTCCCTCGGGTACTATGGTAGCTTCTCAGGCTCAAGACTTATATGATTCCAGCCTCAGTGTGGCAGGCCCAGTCTGATGAAGTAACTGGAGAAATCTGGGGAAGGAACAGATATGAGGACTGAGAAAATGAGTTGGTACCTAACTGATGCAAAATAGATTATGATAAATGTCAGGCTAAGGTTATACGGTTGGGTTTCTAAATATTCAAAATAAGTATTTAATCTATTTTGATAGTCTAACATTTAACATTAATTTCATCATTACTTGATTTACCAAAGCTGTCGTGGTACAAGATATGATAATTTTCTTTCTAAAAAATGCCCTATGCTCTATATAATGGATTTTTCTTAACATCAGTTGCAGTATTTCACTTGTTTTACTTTAAATCCTTTATAATCTTTAAACAGAGAGTGAACATCAAAGAGAAAATCCTGGGACTATAGGTTTACTGTCTTTAAATATTAAAGGCTGATCGATAACAGAAAGGAGGAGTTTATTTTGTTTAACCTCAAATTATTGAAAAAGTTAGGAACTTTTATATGAGACAGGACCTGTACTATAGCACATGTAGGGAGATGCATTATTTTCCTAAAGAAAGAACTATTAAATTTCAGATAGAATGAACTGTGTCAAGATGCAGTGTCCTCTCCTTTATTTTTTAACATATAGCTTTCTTGGAAGCAAATTTTTATTTTACACTTCTTTTTACCATTGTTTATTTGAAAAATGTTTCTGTTTTAAAGCATTGTGTAGGTAGTTAAGTGACCTATGTATCAAAATACCTTCAGGAATGTGATATTTCCAGTGTTGTACTGGTAAATATGTAACACCTGGTGTGTGGATCAGGGTGGGGTACGGATTTAAAAAAAACCAAAAACCTTGATTTATTTTGTTTGCAGATTCCCATTAAATACAAATTCCTACCATGCACATTTCAAGCTACTAATCTGGTGTCACTGAATGTAGCATTAGGAAGAAATATGTACAGTTGGCTCCCTCTAGCTAGTGTGAATAACACTGGATAGGACCCTCATGGTTGTTGCCATTAGATATCTGTAGATTATATAATGGCAAAAATTTTTGCCTGACAATTCTGAAAATTAGTACAGTCTGTAAATTTTTCCCTTAATTTGACATTCCCTCGTTAAGACTTATATTTTATGTTTCTCCTGGAAGGTACCATGGTGTAGCCATAGAATACTGTTCTCATCTACTTTTTAACAGTGGTATTCTTTTTTTCTCTCTCTAATAAACAATCCATCCCAAATATAAAACAGGTTAAAAATGGTATTGTATAGTATGAATTTGTTTATGTAATTTACTTGTTATCAAGTCCATTATGCATTATGTAAGTGAGACATTTTGTTGGGTGCAAAAACTTTGAAATCAACATCAATGTCTTTTTTTTTTTGCACAATTTGGATTCACACAGGTAAATAAATAATAAAAATATAACTGTTTTGTAAACAGTTTTCCTGGAATCTCAGGAAAACTGAGATTAATTAAAATTCTAAGAGAATTTTAATTAAATCAAAAAGGCCATTTTAGTAAAAAAATATTAATTAAAGGTTCAGTACAGCAATAAGATAAAGCAATTATAAATATTTATGCACCTAATGTCAGACCATCAAAATAAATGAAGCAAAAACTGACAGAATTGAAGGGAGAAAGAGACAGTGCTACAATAATAGTTAGAGACTTCAATGCCCCACTCACAATAGTCTATAGAACAAGCAGACAGAATATAAATAAGGAAATAGAGGACTTAACACAATAAACCAACTAGATCTAACATTTACAGAACACTCTACCCAACATCAACAGCATACACGTCTCAAGTGCACATGGGATATTTTCCAGGATAAACCATATGTTAAGCTATAAATTCAGTCTCATAGATTTTAAAAGACAGATATCATTTAAAGTATCTTCTCCAGTAGCAATGGGATGAAGTTAGAAATCAATAACAGAACAAAATCTGGAAAATTCATGAATTTGTGGAAATTAAACAGCCCACTCTTAAACAACCAATGGATCAAAGAAATCACAAGGGAAATTAGAAAATACTTAGAGATGAATGAAAACAAAAACACAATATACCAGAACTGAAGGCACACAGTAAAAGAAGTGCTAAGGGAGAAATTTATAACTATAAATGCTTAGATTAAAAAAAACAAGAAAGTTCTCAAATCAGCAACCTAGCTTTACAACTTAAGCAACTAGGAAAAGAAGAATAATGAAACCCAAAGAAAAACAATGAAGAAAATCAGTGGAACCAAATTGAAGGGACCAACAAAGTTGACAATCTTAGCTGGAAGGTCTAAGAGAAAAAGAGAGAAGACTCAAATTACTAAACTGAAAATGGGGACATAACCACCAGTTCTACAAAAATAGAAAGGATTATATAAGAGTACTATGAACAGTTGTATGCCAACAAATTGGATAACCTAGATTAATTGGATAAATTCCTAGAAACCACAGAAGCTACCAAGACTAAATCATGAAGAAATAGAAAATCTGAATAGACCTATAACTAGTAAGGGGATTGAATCAGTAATCAAAAAATCTCTTGACAAAGGAAAGCCCCAGACCTGATGGCTTCACTGGTGAATTCTACTAAACATTCAAAGAAGAATTAATATTAACCCTTCTCAGACTTTTCTAAAAAACTGAAGAGGAGGAGATACTTTCTAACTCATCCTATGCGGCCAGCATTTTCTTGATACCAAAGCCGGACAAAGACACTACAAGAAAAGAAAACTACAGACCAATATCCCTTATAAACACTGACACAAAAATCCTCAATAAATACTAGCAAACAGAATTCAGCATCACACTGATAGAATTATACAGCATGACCAAGTAGGATTTATTCCTGGAACGCAAGGATGGTTCAACATATAAAAATCGATCGGTGTAATATGCCACATCAACAAAATGAAGGGAAAAAAAATGTAATCATCTTAATCAGTGCAGAAAAAACGTTTTACAAAATTTAACACCTTTTCATGATAAAAACACTCAACAAACTAGAATAGAAGGAAACTACCTCAACCTAATAAAAGCCTTACATGGAAAAACCCACAGTAAATATCATACTCTGTGAAAGACTGAAAGTGTTTTCCCTAAGATCAGGAACAAGGCAGTGATGCCCACTTTCACCAATTCTGTTCAACATACTACTAGAAGTTCTAACTGGAGCAGTTAGTCAAGAAAAAGAAGAAAAAGGCATCCATATTGGAAAGGAAGAAGTAATATTATCTGTGCAGATGATATGATCTTATATGTAGAAAACCCTATAGATCCCATACACAAACCCAAACCAAAACAAAACCTGAAGAACTTATAAATAAATTCAGTAAAGTAGCAGGATACAAAGGCAGCACACAAAAATCACTATACATGAACAATCAATAATCTGAAAAGAAAATTATGATATAGTTCCATTTACAATAGCATTGAAAAAAATAAAATGCTTAGGAATAAACTTAAGCAAGGAGTTGAAAGACTTGTACAATGAAATCCACAAGACATTTGTAAAAGAAATTAAAGAAGACATAAAAAAGATAAACGCATCCTGTGTTCATGGATTTGAGTACTTAATGTTGTTAAAAGGTCAATATTACCCAAAGCAGTCTACAGATTCAATGAAATTTGTTCCAAAATCCCAACGATGTTTTTTGTAGAAATAGCAAAATCCATCCTAAAATTCATTTGGAATCTAAAGGGACCCTGAATAGTCAAAACAATCTTGAAAAAGAACAAACCTGGTGGAATCATGCTTCCTAATTTCAAAACTTACTACAGAAGTACAGTAATCAAGAGTGTGGTACTGGCGTAAAATCAGACATACAAACCAATGGAATAGAAAAGAAAACCCAGAAATAAACCCTCACATATATGGTCAAATGATTTTTGACAAGGGTGACAAGATCATTCAACGGGGAAAGGACAGTCTTTTTAACAAATGGTGCTGGGAAAACTGGATATCTACAGAGAGAACAATGAAGTTGGGCTCTTATCTAATACTACATAAAAAATTTACTCTAAATGGATCAAAGACCTAAATACAACACCTAAAACTGTAACACACTTAGAAGAAGACATAGAACAAAAACTTTACAACATTGGATTTAGCAGTGATTTCTTGCATATAACACCAAAGGACAGATAGCAAAAGACAAAAATAGATAAATTGTACTTCATGAAAATTTTAAAAATTTGTGCATGAAAAGACACTATTCACAGAGTTAAAAAGGTGACTCACAGAATGGGAGAAAATATTTGCAAATCATATATCTGATAAGGATTCAATATCCAGAATATATAGAGAACTTTTAAAACTCAACAACACAAAACAATCTGATTCAAAAATGGGCAAAGAACTTGAACAGACATTTCTCCAAAGAAGATATACAAATGGCCAATAAGCACATGAAATTGATGCTCAAGATCACTAATCATTAGGGAAATACAAATCAAAACTATAATGGGATACCACCCCACACCCATTAGAATGCCTACTGTCAAAAAAATCAGAAAACAAGTGTTGGTGAGGATGTGGAGAAATTGGAACTCTTGTGCACTGCTGGTGGGAATGCAGAATGATACAGATGCTGTGAAAAGCAGTATGGCAGTTCCTCAAAAAATTTAAAATAGAATATTACCATATGATCCAGCAATTCCACTTTGGGGTATATACTCAAAAGAATTGAAAGACAGGTCTTGAAGCAGTATTTGCACACCCATGTTCATAGCAGCATTATTCACAATACCTCGAGCATGGAATTAACCTAAATGTTCATTGATGGGTGAAGAAAGAAGAAAAATGTGGCCTATACATAAAATAGGGTATTATTCAGCCTTAAAAAGGAAGGGAATCCTGCAGTATGCTACAGCATGGATGAACTATGAAGACATTTTGCTAAGTGAATAAGCCAGTCATGAAAAGACACATACTATATGATTCCACTTACATGAGGCATTTAGTGTAGTCAGACTCATAGGCAGAAAGTAGAATGGTGGCTGCCAAGGGCTGTGAGGGAGGGGAATGGGGTGTTACTGTTTAATAGAAAAGATAAAATGAGTTATGTAAATGGATGGTAGGCATGGTTGCACAACATTATGAATGTATTTAATACCTACCACTGAAAAATACACTTAAAAATGCTTAAGATGGTGGGTTTAAGTTATGTGTATTTTAGCATAATAAAAATTTGTTTTAAAAAAGAGCAAGTTACTGTTTTGAGAAAACACTTCTTTTTATATTAAATTATGGCTTCTAGAAATAGATGATTGTTTTATAATTATATGTCAACATTAAAGTAAAATAAATATTGTTGCTTTTTTATTTTACTGTTGCAGATTCTGTATTTCTTGCAAATTTCTTCTATGTATACTTCTAAAATATGTCTTTAATATATATTTTAAAATCCCATTAGTATTGGATCTCATGATTAGCTTTGTGTTTATTATATGCAATATTTTATTAGTACCATATTTATTTAATATGTTATCTGATATTTCAGCTATTAGTAGCATTTATATGTAGCCTGCACTACCTGGTGATGTGATGAACATTTTACATACTGTTGTTAAGGTATTTAAAATCTTTCAGGGAGTCAACAGTAATAAACACAAAACAATTAGACAATTAAATATTGAATTCTTATATCTGATCATTTAATTATAATTTTTTATCACTCATTTTTTGTTGTAAAAACTACAGTTTATCAGCTCTAATGTGTATTAGTTAAACCCATCTTACTCAAAGTATCAAATATAGAAATTCCTCTTAAAAAAAAAAAAAAGAATTCCTCTTGGAGTTTTAGGGTGGGGCATATGGGAGTATGGATCCCAATGATAAATTTAGCATATTTTCTCTAATGGGAATGTATATATTTAATGCTATTTATAAAATGTTCGTTCATGTTATAAGAAATGTGAAAAATTGATGCAAAAATGAGTTTTTGGGTTAGTTTTTCAAATTTTATTTGGCATATATAAAGAAATAAGGTCTTTAGGTAAATGAGCTACTCAATCATGCCCAAAATGTTAGTTTCTTTAACAGTTCTTTAGAGTTTTAGAAGTATATACATTGTTTATAACTAAAAGGAGAATAACTTGTTCATGCTTATTTTCCCTTAAAGATGTGGTACTATTTAAAATAGTTATTTTACATTTATTTATTTTTATGCACATTTATTTAAATAAATATGTATAATTACATTAGTTTTCATATTGAAATCTTTAATAATTGCAGTGTACTTCTTGAATGTATATCTACCCTTTCTAGTAAGTTTAGTATCCATGAGAATATTCTTGCTTTTCTATCAGTGGCTTAATGCATTTTTATCCCTGTATATAATTATCTTCATTAGAATTTAGAAGCAGATTATAAAGGACATTGGATAAATAAGACCAATAACTTAATTGATTCTTTTGCCTATCCAATGTCTTTAAATTATCTTCTTATAATTTGGTCTTTTTTGTACCCCAGAAGATGAATCTTTCCTATATGTTTGCTATTCAAATATGAGAATTTAAGATTCTTTTTTTCTTTTAAATTTAACTTAAAAGGTAATTAGAAATTACAGTTTTTGGTTCAGCGATAATCCCCAAATATATGTGGTTCCATGGTTACGAAAATGATCTTCCATTTCTAAATGTCAGACATAAGTACTGAACTTTAAAATTTATTTGAGCAGGAAGAAAACAAAGGTCCATTCTGTAAGGGAAGCTCAGAGAAAGAAAAAGGAGAAACAGGTGAGGTTTTTCTGTTCACAAAGCACATTTGCATGAGTCATTCTGAGTACTGGTTACTGTCTATTTAGGTCAGCACTAGTCCCTGATCAATAGTCTAATCATAGTTACTGCAAGAGGCTAGGTCCAGTGGTTTTTTTTCTAGGTCCCATATTATTTTTGTTAAAAGTGGTAGGAAGTGTACCTTGACCTTGTGAGCTCTAAGAACATTTTATGTTACTCTTCTTCCACTACCTTCTCTTCATATAACAAACTACTTAGCTGTAAGTAGAATACTTAAAATGTTATTTTATAATAAACGAAGTTGCAAAGCTTTATGGTGACTCATCTTGTTGTAATCTGTGAACTCTCTTGTTCTTTCTTTTTTTGTGGGTGCTAGTTTTTGTCTCCTTTGGGTGAAACAAATATTATTTATCAGAAGGTAATGTGCATTTAAAGATTTTATTTACTTTGATGAATGTTGTTTCAGAACGTATTTATATGCATTTTTATGGCTACTTAATTTTTCTTGTTCCCTATAAACTTCTCACTTGGTTTGCTTGAGTCTTTTTTTTTTTTTTTTTTTTTTTGCGGTACGCGGGCCTCTCACTGCTGTGGCTTTTCCCGTTGCGGAGCACAGGCTCCGGACGCGCAGGCTCAGCGGCCATGGCTCACGGACCCAGCCTCTCTGCGGCATGTGGGATCCTCCCGGACCGGGGCACGAACCCGTGTCCCCTGCATCGGCAGGCGGACTCTCAACCACTGCGCTACCCGGGAAGCCCGGTTTGCTTGAGTCTTTAATGTATGAGATGTTATATTGCATTGTGTAATAATTTTAAGGATATATTTTATCCTTGTCATATTCATTTGCTCTGTGTGCTATACAGTATTTTTCTGTATTTATAATTACATTTCCAGAAAAAAGCCAATTCTTTCTTTTGTTGTATATTTTTTTCTTTTCGAAATGCAAAAGAAATTAACTCACAGAAAGGTATAGCATAAATTGACTAGAGCCATCAAGTGACTGAGGCTTAGAGATGGAGATAGAGGGAAAGGGTGCTGTCAAGGGAAGGAAACTGTAAGAGGATGTTTTCAGGAAACAGTGTTAGTACTAAAAAGGGAGACAAACTTCATGAATTTCTATCTTCTCTATATGTTTTCCCTTCTTTTTCCAGCCTCCACGCTACCTTATGTCTCTTCTCTGTGGTTTTGATTTTACCTTCCTTTATAGCAGAAATCATGAAATAATTAAAGCAAATTCAGTCATTCATCCTTCCTCCCACTTTAGAAATGATCTTCAAAATGGTCTTATGAAGACTAACTTTTCCACTAGTACGGAATATTGTCACCAAGATGATTTCTTCTTTGAGTAATACATGTGAAACCAACATTTTTGAATAGAAAGGCTTGATTTTGCTCTAATTTAAAATGATCAAAGCAGCAAACTACCTTAATGAATGAACATGAAGCCAACTTTTCTTGCAAAGGACTACTTTAGAGCTTAAATACAAAGTGAGATATTTCACATATTTCTAAGCGAGACATAGACAACTATGAGAGAGAAATGTTTTATACTGTTTTCTTGGTTTAATATTTTTGTGACATCTTGTTCATTATAGAAACTGCTGAGATTTTTCTAAAGTTATTGTTTTCCCCTGAAGAGCCATTAGCTTAAATGCATCATTAATAACATACAAAATAAAATATTTTATTTCAGAATTTATTGAAAGTAAGTGTTAGAAATTCTTTGAGAAACTTATATTAGGGATATTGAGTCAGTTCTTCTTAATGTGACTATACCTTCTGAAAGCCCAGGGTGAGAAGTGGTGTTTGTGTCAAATTCTCCATTTCCTGTCAAATCTATTTATGGATTGACATAATTCTGATTCGATTATGCTGAAGGATAGAGGATAAAGGTAAACAAGTATCCAACTACAACTGACATTTTTTGTAATTTTTTTTGTTTTCAGTTTGTTCTGGTCTGAATTTTTTTTATTACATTCAAGGTAACTGACTTGACAGATTTGGTTTTATAATTACACATGGAAAAAAATTCAAAAAGTAATTGTTTTTTTATAAATGATTAATGAATGAGTTTTATCATTCTGAAGATGTAACCATATAAATCAAAATATTCTTTGTTCGTGGCTAACTTAATAAGTATTTACTGACCATCCACTGGGTATGTCTTAGTCCATTTGGGCTGCTATAAGGAAATACCACCAAGTAGGTGGTAGTTTATAAACAACAGAAATTTATTTTTCACAGTCTTTAGTTGTAAGTCCAGGATCATTGTGCCAGATGTTCTTGTGAAAGCCCTCTTCCTGTTTCATAGCAAGTGTCTTCTTGCTGTGTCTTCATATGGTGGAGCCTCTTTTATAAGGCACTAATCTCATTCGTGAGGACTCCATCCTCATGATTTAGGTACCTCATAAAGGCCCCCCTTCCTAATACCATCATCTTTGGGGGTTAAGATTTCAGCATATGAACTTTGGGTGGATACGGACATTCAGTCTACCACAGGGTACAAATTTTTCTTTCATTTTTGAAGAAACAAAGAATATGATCTGGCACCCACCAAAAATAGCTTAGAGTTTCCTGAAGGAGGTAAGGGAAAGGCAGCCTGAATGGCAGGATAAGTAACTAAACTATTAATATTGTTAACAGAACTAATAGTAAATGATAGGTCAAAGGTAATCCATTTTATGGATGCTCATTTTGCTGAGAGAGAGCAAACTCTAAGTTTATAATATATAATTATGTCTACAAAGTAGAGAATTTTATGATATAAAAAGGCAGATATTCATTTACATTATGATATGAAAAGCAAGATATTAATTTGCATTTTAAATAAGATTCATTACAGCATTACTCTCTAGCTCATTATGTCAGTTTAGGATGTTAACCACAGTATTGCAGGTCTCTGATACTTTTTACTTCCTGATTATGGGAGACCAAGAATTAACTAGTTAAATGAGAAAACCATTTTTAACACTTATGTTTTATTGTAAATTAGGATGATTGCATATTCCAGTTACTACTTTAAGTTCTATAAATGTTTTTGTTCATTACTTTTGTTTTATATTGGTTTTTGGGTAAAAAGTCTTATAAATCTTTCCAAAGTATAACCTTACTTACCTTAGAGTCTACACATCTAAATTAAACTTTTTAAAATTGACTTAAGGTTGTAATTTTGAATATCCGTTCTTTTCTGTTCTATGTAACAGTGATTTTCTAAGTGCCTTAATTTCTTCCTTCCCTAAATCCCTACATGGCTATATATTTCTGGGTGCATTTTTAATCTTTTCTGCTGGTGCTCATTTCTTAGTATGCTCACTTAGAGCAAGTTCATCACTACTAAATTTTCCAATAGAGCTAATCTAAGCAAACTGGAGTTTCTAGGTGAAAGTAGATAGCACATCTGTTAAGTCAGAAAACCTGGAATAGTCATCCCTCAGATATCCACATGACTGGCTCCCTCACTTCTGGTCTTCATTCAAATGACACCTTTTTAGAGATATCATCCCTGGCCACCCTATTTAAAATTTCAACTACCATCCCACAATGTTTGATATCCCCTTTCCTTGCTTTTTTTCTTTATCCCTAATACTTATCAGTAACATGCTATATTTTTTCATTTTCATCTTGCTTCTTTTTTTTTTGCCGTACGCGGGCCTCTCACTGTTGTGGCCTCTCCCGTTGCAGAGCACAGGCTCCGGACACGCAGGCTCAGTGGCCGTGGCTCACGGTCCCAGCCGCTCCGCAGCATGTGGGATCTTCCCGAACCGGGGCACGAACCCGTGTCCCCTGTATCGGCAGGCGGACTCTCAACGACTGCGCCACCAGGGAAGCCCCATCTTGCTTTTTAATTGTTGCCCCTCCCTCACACCCTCCCTCCATGGCATCCTGGAATTTAAGTTCCACAAAGCTTGGGTTTTTTTCTGTTTCTTTACAACTGTATCCTCAATGCTGAAGACAGTGACTGGCATCCAGAAAGTACCCTATAAATATTTGTTGAAATAATTATCAAAAGCAAGAATGAAAAGAAAGGTACTGGTAAGAGAAACATTAAGAAGGTAGATATGGCGAGTGATTGGGTGAAGTGAAGAAAGCCTTGGGAAATTGACATAAAAGACAATGAGCTGTTAGGTCTAAGTTTCTGTGCGAAAATGAGACCATTTCCTCATTTTTTCAATAAATATTTATTGAGCTTCTGTGTAACAGGTGCAGTGCTCTTGATGTTGGGGATACAATGTGGAGCAAAACTGGACATTATCTTAGCCTCTAAGGAGCTTATAATTTAGTGGAGGAGGCAGGCATTTATCAAATAATTATCAAGGTGAATATGAAATTTCCACAGCTGTGAAGGAGAATACAGTCAGCCCTCCATATCTGTAGTTACACATCCATAGATTCAACTAACTGCAGATGGAAATATTCAGGAAAAAAGTTCCAGCAAGTTCCAAAATCAAAACTTGAATTTGTAGCTCACAGGCAACTATTTACAAAACATCTACATTGTGTTTACACCTATTTACATAGTATGTACATTGTATTAGGTATTCTAAGTAATCAAGGGATGATTTAAAGTATATGAGAGCATGGCTTAGGTTATATGAAAATACTACACTATTTTTTTCCCTTCAAGTTTTATTGAGATATAATTGACATACAGCACTATAAATTTAAGGTGTGTACTGTAATGATTTGATTTACCTACAACATGAAATGGTTACCACAGTAAGTTTAGTGACTATCCATCATCTCATATAGATACAAAATTGAAGAAATAGAAAAAAAATTTTTTTCCTTGAGATGAGAGCTCGTAGGATTTACTCTCTTAACAGCATTTATGTATAACATTCAGCAGTGTTAATTATATTTATCATGCTGTACATTACATCCCTAGTACTTATTTATCTTATAACTGGAAGTTTGTACCTTTTGATTGCCTTCTTCCAGTTCCCCCTCCCCTACCCCACCTCTGGTGACCACAAGTCCGATCTCTTTTTCTATAAGTTTGTTTGTTTGCTTGTTTTTGAAGTATAATTGACCTTCAACACTATGTTAGTTCCTGTTATACAACATAGTGATTCCATATTTCTATACATTTCAAAATATCACCACAATAAATCTAGTTACTATCTCTCACCATACGAAGATATTACATTATTATTGACTATATTCCTATGCTGTACATTTCATCCCCATGACTCATTTATTTTGCAACTGGAAGTTTGTACCTCTTAATCTCCCTCATCTATTTCTCTCCTCCCTTGAGCCCCTTCCTCTCTGGCAACCACCTGTTTGTTCTCTGTATCTATGAGTCTGTTTTGATTATGTTTATTCATTTGTTTTGTTTTTTAGATTCCATATTTAAGTGAAATCATACAGTATTTTTTTTTCTCTGACTTATTTCACTTAGAGTAATAACCTCTAGGTCCATTCATGTTGTAGCAAGTGGGAAGATTTCATTCTCTTATGGCTGAGTATGATTCCATTGTATATATACACCACATCTTCTTTATCCATGTATCTATTGATGGGCACTTAGGTTGCTTCCATAACTTGGCTATTGTAAATAATGCTGCAATAAACATATGGGTATATATATCTTTTCCAATTAGTGTTTTCGTTTTCTTTGGATAAATACCCAGGAGTGGAATTGCTGAATCCTGTGGTAGTTCAATTTTTTGAGGAGTCTCCATACTGTTTTCCATAGTGGCTGCACCAATTTACATTCATTAGATACTTCAGAGAGGAGCTAAACCAGAGGACCTGTGGGGAGGGCTCTGTCCCAGGAAAACCCATAGGGCCCTGCTCTGTTACAAAATCAGGGAGTATGATACCTCCAGCTTTGTTCTTCTTTCTTAAGATTGTTTTGGCCATTTGGGGTCTTCTATATTTCTGTATGAATTTTAGAATTCTTTGTAGTAGTTCTGTGAAAAAATGCCATTGATATTTTGATATGGATTGCACTGAATCATGTAGATTGCCTTCATCAATATCATCATTTTAACAACGTTAATTCTTCCAGTTCATGAACATAATATATCATTACATCTCTCTGTGTCGTCTTCAGTTTATTTCCTCAGTGTCTTAGAGTTTTCTGAGTACAGTTCTTTTACCTCCTTAGTTAGATTTATTCCTAGATATTTTATTCTTTTTGATGTGATTGTAAATTGGATTGTTTTCTTAATTTCTCTTTCTGATAGTTCATTGTTAGTGTATAGAAACACAACAGATTTCTGTATATTAATTTTGTATCCTGTAATTTTACTGAATTCATTGATGAGTTCTGATAGATGTTTGGTGGTGTCTTTAGGATTTTCTATGTATAGTATCATGTCATTTGCAAACAGTGACAGTTCTACTTCTTCCTTTTTAATTTGGATTCATTTTATTTCTTTTTCTTGTCTGATTGCTGTTGCTCAGACTTCTAATACTATGTTGAATAAAAGTGGTGAGAGTGGGCATCCTTGTCTTGTTCCTGATATTAGAGGAAATGCTTTCAGCTCTTCATCATTGAGTATTATGTTCTCTTTAGGCTTGTCATATATGGCCTGTATTATGTTGAGGTATGTTCCCTCTATATCCACTTTGTTGAGAGTTTTTACCATAAATGGATGTTGAATTCAGAGAGAAGAGAGAACATATATAAAGGTTTTATGCTGGGTAAGAGTATGGCAAGACTGAAAGATTGTAAACAAGCCACTGAATGAGCTGAAGATGCAAAGGGGAGGTTTGAAAGATGAGGCTGGAGAGGAAGGTGGAGGTCAGAGATGATTAAGTTTTCCTTTTATTTATTATTCTTTCTACATTATTGAGAATGGATTGGTCTAGACTAATGAGACTTTTGACCAAAGATAATGAGTGGTGATAATTGTAGATTTGGAGAGGAATGCACAGATTTGAGAGAGATATTTAGGAATTAAAAAGTACAGGATGATACTGACATGAATTAAACACCATTTTCATGTTAGACACTTTATTATGTACAAGGGATACAAAAAAGAAATAGCCTGCAGTAGAAGAATTCTTTGAAATAAAACATTCCATTTTATATATATATATATATATATATATATATGTATATATGTTGCTTTGATATAATAGTGAGGGAAACTATTCTACCTGGGTTTTCACAAAGGAGATGAAGGCTAATATGCATCTTCAGAAATAACAAGGAGTTTTCTAAGTGGATAAGGAGAGGAAGGGAATTCTAGGTGGAGAGGAAGGGAATTCTAGATAGAGAGAACTATTTGTGCAAATGCAGAAAGTCATGAGAAAACAGCATTTGCTCAGGTAAGCAAATGTTCAGAACATAAAGGAATTTGTAAGGCTTGCTAATGATATGGGACTTTACCTTTTGGACATGGGGAGCCTTGATACTTTCTCTCAGCGCCCTGAGGTTTGACAAGGAATTTCTGGAGTTGAAGCTTATTTGGGAATAGAGATGGAAAGATGGATGATTGTGTTTGAAGAGGGGGGCTTTCACTTGAATGTCCAGTAACAGAAATGAGAGACTAGAGTTAGAAATTAGATAAGGAGATTGAATTTACCACACAGGTGATATTTAAACCCTTGAGAATAGATATGATTGCCAAGGCAAAAAAGAAGGAAACCTTGGATAACACTTACATTGAATATCAAAACTGTAAAGGAATTTGGGAGATGGAAAAAGAAGGGATAAGAGAAGTTGGTAAATACATAAAGTAAGTTGAAATATGAATGGCTGCCACGTCTAATCTGCTTCATTACTTTGGCCCCATTGGCCTAGGAGTTTAAGGAAAATTTTGTTTTCTGGCTTTGTGAATAGATCAAATAAAAGCTAAAAATGGTTTTTTATACCTTCCATACCTAGACTGTTTTCTTACTCGTATTTAGAATAAACTCTTCCCTTGCTATAATTAACAGTATTTCATCCAAACTCGAAAACACCCATTTGGTAGTCCACAACATATGCATTATTGTATTTCATCTAGAAACCTAAATGTTGTAAAGTGACTTTAGTTTATTTGAAAGCTTTTCATTGCTATTGTTTTATGTAGAATAAACATTATAACATAGATCCAACTAATCAAACTAATATTATTATTAGTACTAATCCTGACAAATTCGTTTACAAAAAAGTATACTAAAGAAATTGCTCTGAAATTTCAAAGTTTGCCAGCTTGGAGAAAACCTATCTCTGGTCAATTATTTGAATTTTGCTGAATTTTTGTAGCTTCACTGTCTTGGGCTAATATTCAACCTGTTAGTTGGCTTATTACCTTTCAGAGACTGACCTGTGTTTGGTGTAAAAATTAAGTGACAGGGAATACCCACTTGAGTTGTGAATGTGATTTCTTAATTTTATCTTTCCTGATCTACTTGATGAATTATATATGTTCATACCTAAAGGAAAAGAGGGAAGGATCTTCTTCCATGTGAATTTCCATTGAATGCTCTGCAGGTATTTTCTTATGGCAACTATTTTAACCAAGGCAGAAACCTTTTCTTCATATTTATGTATTGATGGTATTAAATAGATAGGGTAAAAAAAATTGAGTAGAAAAACAATTAACCAGGAATAACAGTATAATCTCCAGATGAATTCTAGATGAATGGATGTTGCAATTAGGTACTATATACCACACTCATAGTCTATAAGAATATTTTAAATAAATAGTTTAGCTTAAATCTACATAATGTTCAAAATTGAAAGTAAAGTTTGCATGATGTTTAAGAGAGGCATTCGGTGAGTACGGTTTTTGTAAATGTATTGCAGTTGCTAAAAATTAACATAAAATGTGTATTCTTGCTATAAACATTTATTTTCAAGATTCTTAAAAATTGGACATACTTTGCATAGTTTTCCCTCAAATAAAATGTCAGTGACAGAGTTACAAGCTTTTTTTTTTTTTAGTAAGGATATTTTATATGAATCTCTCATTGTGGTTTTATTTTCTAATGTTTTGCATAAAAGTTCAAATGTGAGCAGAAACTATTCATTCACTGTTACTCTCTTTGATAAATTTGGGTATATGTAATTTCCTCTAAAAGTGTGAGTGGGGAAACTAAATTCTTTGAAATGAGTTTTCTGATTATTAAGATTTTATAGGTAAAGCTTTATTATTTAATTAACTTAGATGATTTCAGTATGTGTTGATCATCAAAAGAATTTTGTACACTGTAACTTGAAGTAGTTCTAGTGATGTTTTAGGAGAATACAAAAACATTAAATTGTCTATACTACATCAGTTAGCCTTTGATGGTTTTCTTTTTTGTTATGCTAATTTATTTTTATGACTCAGAAATGAGAGATCGTTTAGATGCTTTTTGTTTACACAGCATGTCAGTAGACTTTAGGTCAACGTGTCTATGAATAGGTACATGTGGTTATTTTGAACATTTGAAATTGTTTAGATTTTCCCCCAATTTTCATAACATTTTATATATTGATTTTGCTAGATTGCAGAAGAAAGGCACACTCATATAGTTTGATATTTGTTTTTGTATTTTTTTCTTTCTAACATAATGACTACGGGGGAAATTTTCATATCAAATTACTTTTGGTTCTTTTGTATCCTCTAAAAGAACTTTACAAAATTCAATCCAATAAGTATGTATTGAATGTTTTTTTGTTTTTGTTTTTTTAGTATTTATTTATTTATTTAGTGGCTGCATTCGGTCTTAGTTGCCGCACACGGGATCTTTTGTTGCAGTGGGCTCTTCGTTGCAGTGCACGGGCTTTTCTCCAGTTGTGGTGTGTGGGCTCCAGAGCACATGAACTCTGTAGTTGAGGCACGCGGGCTCTCTTGTTGTGGCTCAGGGCCTCAGTAGCTCCGTGGCACGAGGAATCTTAGTTCCCTGACCAGGGATCAAACTGGTGTTCCCTGCATTGCAAGATGGATTCTTAACCACTGGACCACCAGGGAAGTCCCTGAATGTTTTTTTATATGTTTAGCACTGTGTTGGGGGACCAAGAGGTTACCAAAATGGAGATTATCACCTGACCTGGCATCCAGTTCATGTGTTACTCCTAAGTAATGATGTGACCTTGGAAATGTCACTTGCTTATCTAAGCCTCAGTTCCTAATATGGAAAGTGAAGATTTTGGAACTATGTCCTCTTTAAGGTCTCTTACAAACATAACATTATTTGTAATTGTCAAAGTTGACTTTATAAAGGGCTGGATATCTTCTGTTTACCTTTCCAGAACCACTTTCTATCCTTTTCACCCTGTATGTGTCCTGGGAGGATGACCTTTACCAACTATATCATCTAGCTCCCTTGCCCTTTGGCTTCTGGTTGGATTATACCAATGGGAGATACCAGCTAGAGATAGAGGGTGAGGGGAAAGTGAAGCCATCGTACTCCTTTGTGTTGCCTTGAATTGGTTGCTTTTCTTTCCCCAGAGCCATAGCACCTGTCAGGAGGCCCTCTCTGTATAACTAACCCTCTCTAGATAATGGTAATCACTTACTCCTTTTGCCCTTCAGGCTTGGGACGGTAACGTCTCTGGCTGTTGTCAGATCCTCTGGAGCTGTGCACTATTCCCTGTTCCCTAGCCCCTAACCTCTGTCTACATCTTTATAAATAGTTCGTTAATTAAACTATCATTCTCAAATTACCAAGTTTGGGTGTGCCACCTTTTTCTTTTTTCCCCTGCCAGAACTGACTGAATGCTTTCTATTCTCTTGGAATGACTTGCTACCAATCTCTGTATCTTAAGGACTTATTACCATTAAGTGTCATCAAGAGTCTCTGTAAAATGAAAATATTCTGTGAGGGACTACATGATAAGCTCTCTGACTAATATGTTAATTTTCAGTGGTTACTATTGGGTTGTATGCTACTTGTTTTAGAGATGTGTGTATATATGCATGTGTATGTTCCCCCTTTTCTTCATTTTATAATCAAGTGAGAGCTCAACAGTTTTATTTAGGTCATTTTCCTGGCAGAAAATACCATTAGGCTAGTCAGATCAAGATGTGTGGAGTTTTTTCTTGTGGCAATGGGGAATCTTTGAAGAGTTTTAAGATATGGAGTGACCTGGTTAAATTTCCATTTTTTGTAGGCTACTCAGTGGCTATATATTGGGAGAATTTGTAGGCAAGGAGGCTGATGTTTTATATTAGATAAAAGATAATAGGTATCTGAACAAAAGGAGCAATAATCAGTGTGTTGAGGCAAGGAGTTGAAAAGTCAGCAGTTGTGGCAGTGGATTGGATGAAGGGGAGAAAGCTTATCATCACTCTCCTCTTTGTGTGACTAACCCAATGGAGAGTGATGCTGCTCCATGATATGGAGAATAATGGAGGAGGATTAGGTTTGGGGGAAGTCAGTGAATTAAATTTGGGGCTTGTGTGTTTGAGATGCCTAAAGGACATCTAGGTTTTCCTGTCCAGAAGGTAGTTGATTGACTGAATAGTCTGAAGCAAGAAGGAGAAGACCAGATTAGAAAAAATAATTTAAGGAGTCATCAGCAAGGCAGTATTGAAGCCAAAAAGAGAATGAGGTCCCTCATTTTTTTTTTTACAGATGGAAGTGCAGAGGAAGCTAATGTATTACAAATTTGGTCGAAGAAGATGACCTAAGGAAGGAGAGAGAAGGAATGGTTAAAGAGGTATGCAGAGGACCAGGAGACTCTGGTTGCATGTGAGCTAAGGAAATAGAGTTTTAAGACACAAGCCATCAACAATGGCAGATTCACCCGAATTTCAGAAAGGTAGAGGCTAGAAAATATTTTTCAGAGCTGGCAGTTAAATGATTACCTTAGGGAGAGCAGTTTCAATCGAGTAATGGTTCATTGGAAATCAGATTCCTGTATGGAAGGGACAGGAAGAGAGAGCAAGTATAAATTGATATGAAAAGATTTGGATGAGTAAAGGAGGGTAGAATATGGATAGTAGTATGTCAAGAAAGAGTTTTATGTATGTGTGTGTGTATGTATGTGTGTATGTGGGTAGGTAGGAGGGCAGGTAGGTAGGTAGTTATATTCCTTATTTCTGTGAGGATAGAGTAGGCCAGAGAGAAAGTTTGAAGATACAGGAGAGGGGAGGTCTGATGAAAGCTGAAGGAGAGTCTTGGTTCAAGAGCACAGGTGCAAGATTGGCTTTGAGTAGAGGAAAGACTTGAAGTGAGGATGGGTGTGATTGAAGATAAATTTGTAGGTAATGGGCCAGAAAAATTGAGAGGAATCTAGCCTGAGTGCCTTTATTTTCAGGATGAGATCAAAGACAATGTTGTCTGTAAATCAGAAAGCTGTTTGAAGAGATTATTGAAGTGGGGGTTCAAGGAGGTTGTTGAAAATTTAGAATAGTCATCGAGACATGAGGCAGTGTGGTGTGGTGGTTAAGAGCCTGGGCCCTGGAACTCTTCTACTGATGAGTTGTGTGACCACAGACAAATTACATTATTTTTCTGTGCCTCAGTTTTCATCTAAGAAAGGGGATAATTATAGTTCCTACCTCATTAGAATATTGTGAGGGTTAATAAATGTTTAAGTATAGATGTGTGTAAAGTATATCTGGTACATAGTAAATACTCTATAAATTATAATTCTGATTATTACTGATATTTTTCAAGTGTTATTATATACTTGAAATGTGGGGGATAAAGTAATTGAAAGTAGTGTGGTTGGGGAAGGGAGAGACTGAGAATAAGAACACAAGTGGATGTGCCCATGTGAGAACTGGAGTAGTTGTGGTTAAAGAATAGAGTATTTGAATTTAAAATTTCAGTTAGAACATGATAAGCCAATGAAAAGTTCTAGCAACTGACTGTGAGAGGTGAAGGTCATTGGATTTGAGATGGACATTTTGTTGAAGTATCAGAGGTTTGTACTTATAAACAGAATGACTGAACGCAAATCTGCACATGCAGACCAACAAAGGGGTGTTGTATTGACCACTTAAATATGACAAGTGGCATTGCTGAACGTGACGTGATTTTCTGAAATGGAGAGCTATTCTTGGTAAAGTTTCTCTCAATTTACACAAGAGTTCCATTCCTAGAAAATTCAATGTATATTCAATCCTTGTAAAAAGTACTGTATGAGATGTAAAACAATTTGGTTTCAGGCTTAGATCATTGTTCTCCCTTTCCCCCTCCCCCCACTTTGTGAACTGTGTGTCATATAGAATTTGGGTTATTTTGAAGCACTGTGCTGTGCATTGCAGGACATCCAGCATTCTTGTACCTCACCCATTAAATGCTGGTGGCATCCTGCGATTCTTTGTAATAGCCTGAACACATTTTTTCAACACCCTCATTGAGCACCACTGGGTTAGGGGAAAGATGGCACAAAGTAGCATGTGGATTAGAACCAAGGAAAAGGGTTCTGTTTTGCACAGTGACCTAGTATAGAGATGTGAAGCAGGGAATTACCTGGCAACAAAATTTCAGTAGAATCCTGATATAAAGTTGCAGTGTTGCAAGGTAGTAAAATTTCTTTACCATCTCAGCCTCTGTCCTTGTTAACTCCTTCCTCCAGGGCACCCCAGCTTAGATGTATCTGGTAGCCAGGTTAATTAACATTTAGTGGCCTAGTACAGTAAGAATGCTTGACTGGATTTGGTGAAGAGTAATTTCAGCATAACTCCTCTTTTAACTACCTTAACATTTTCTTCCCTTTCTACTATACTTCCAAGCATTCCTTTTCCATATGAAAACAGGTGAACATACCTGATCTTTCCCATTAAAATTTTTATTTCTCTATTTTTTCTTGCCATCAGTAAATATGTTGCATAAAAATGTAATCTTTGAATTTCTGTGTTTGCTTATGAACATATCCAAATGTGCACTAAAATGCAGTGGAATTATTGCAGTTTCATATTTTGTTCAAACTGATAAACTTTTAATAGTGTCACCCTTGTCCAGTGTTAATGGGTTTGTTATTTTTGGAAGAATCATTTGCAGTAGTTTACTTCTGGTGATCCTAATCAATCAGAAGTATTGCTTTTAAAAGATTAATCTTGAAAATCTAGCCGAGTTGTGCTATTTAGATATTGTGCTTATTTTAAATTAGGTGATTTTTGTAATACTGAACAATATTTTTCATTGTAAATAAAAATTTAGCATGATAAAAATAATGTTTGCCCAGGGAATTAAATGAGGTTTGATGAGGTTTTTAGCTTCATTTGTGAAGTAAAACCTGATAGTGAAGATGAGTAGTTCCCGAAGTATACATGCTTTGTGAAATATTTTCCTACTTTCAGTCTATTTCCTGGGGTATATGCCCATGCCATGGAAATCATTGTGATTAACATTAATTGTTAAGCTTCTTGGGTCTCCCTGCAGAGAAGCCAGAGCTGTAAAAATTGAACCTTTTTTTTTTGCCTTGTAAAGGTCATAGCAACAAGACATAGGTCTAGAAATGGAGCCCTGTAATGGTCACATAGCTGATTTAAATGGCGCTATGTAATTATATCACGATTATATGCATGGGTAGCATCTCTTTATTAAGTTACATTCTTTTATATTAAAATATATATCATTTTTATGTGAGAAAAGTTAGATATTTCATAAAATCCAATTTGTTCTTGTCCCTTAACCTTAATACGTTACTTAGTCTATGTTTTAAACTGGTAGAAAATAATTTGTTCTCGATCTCTTTTCCTTATTTTATCATGGACCCTTAATAATCTCAAAAATGAATCCATTAAATCAATTAACAGATTAATTTCACCTGCTTTTAAGTTCTTCCTGTGGGGGGGGGGTTCCTATGAGATTTTCATAAACTATAATTGAGTTTTTATTTGCCCTAAAGTGAGTTGTTCAATCGTCTGTCCTTTGTAAATTCACTTTGGTGTGTCATGTGGTACATTAGATGAGAATTATTTCTTTCTTTGACATACAATGTAGTGTTTTTGCTTGTTTGTTTTAGACAAGTCCCTGAAAAGTTTTGTGAAAATCAAATTGAGAAAACAAAAACAAAAAACCTCTTATTTCCCCACTGCATTATACTGTAATTTTAGTATGTTTTATTTGAATAAAGTATTGAATTAGTACTTATTCCAAAAATCAACAAAAGTTTGATATGATTAAAGGGAAAAGTGTATTTTTTAATTTTCAATTTTCATCTCAGATTTAGAAGTTCACAGACATATTAGAATAATGATGCATAAGGAAATTAAATGCAGCTTCTAAATCTTACAAAATTGTTCAAATATATCATGTCATGACAAACTCCTATCTGGAATGTTACTTAAGAGTAATCTGATTTAAGAAAAAGACAAAAGGTAAATCTTAGGATATGAAATTTTGTAAGTTTTCCTTTCTTGGAATATTTAGAAAAATTGAAAAAATGTCTCTTGGGGTCATAGGGCTAGAAATAGTGGTTGAAAGGTAGGAAGAGGATGTTTTTGGATCATGGCAGGAAATAGGGTACTTTCGGGATGGGAGTTGTGACTAAGATTAAGCACAAGACTTCAGGGTAATTTCAGGCTAACTATAGTCACTTAAGTTTAAGTCCTGGAGTTTAATCATTAGGGAAGATTGAATAAAAGATCAGTTAACATATTGTCATAGCCGGTGTCTACAAAATGGCTTCCATTGATCTTCACTTCCTGGTTTTCGTGTTCTTTCATAGTTCTTTTCTATAATGAATTGGGTTGACCAGTGTAACCAATAAGATATTGCAGAAATGATGATGCTAGTTGCTTCAAAGGCTAGGTCAGAAAAGAAATTGTGCTGTATCTTGGATTGCTTGCTCTGGGAGGCCAGTTAACATGTCATTAGAATGTTTAAGCAGCCCGTGGAGAGGCCTACATAGAGTGGAATTGAGGCCTCCTGCTAACAACCAGCACCAGGTGAGTAGGCTATCTTGGAAGCAGATCTTCCAGCCTCAACAAGCCTTCAGATGAATGCAGCCCTGGCTGACACTGTTATTGCAACCTGTGAGAGACCTCAAGCCAGATATTCCTGATCCATAGAAACTGTGAGATAATAAATGTTTATTGTTTTAAAACCCTAAATTTAGGGTAATTCGTAACAGCACAGAGGAATAATATACACAAATAAGAACAGAGTTTCAACTGTGATAATTGCCGTTAAAGAAAGGTGTGTATGTCTGTGAGTGGCAAACAGACTTCTGATTTAGTATGGGTGTTTGGGAAAGGTTTATGAGCTTAGATCTAAAGAATAGGAAAGAACATTCCTGGCAGGGACAGCATGTGAAATGCTGTTATGGGAGAAACAGGGCACTTTTGAGAAACCTGAAGACCACCAGTGTGGCTAAGTGTAGACAGCAAAGAAGAGATGGAAAGAGATGAAGTCTTCATCAGAAAATGCTAGGCTCAAGACCATATTAAGGATTTTGGTCTTTATTTGAAAAGCAGTGGGAATCCATTGAAAAGTTTTCAACAGGGGGATGTGGGGTAACTAGACTAGATATGTATTTTGTAAAGAACATTTCGGATAGCCTTGTGGAGAATAGATTAGAGGTAGTAGGCTGGGAATAGGTTGTGTAAGGGTGGGTGAAAGGAGACCAGTTAGAAAGTAATAGAATTTATCTAAAGAGATGTTGATAGTTTGGACTAGAGTGGTGACAGTTTAGATGGAGAGAAGTAGGCAGATTTGAGAGGTTTTGTATTAAAAATAAACAGAATGTGGTGATGAGGAGTTAGACCTGAGAGGTGAAAAGAAATGTAGCTGTTAAGGTAGGTATATAGCCTTGTCATTGGATGGATGAAGACTCAGATTTTTTAAGGAAGATTTTCTATTTTTTTTTTTTTGTGGGGGACATGTTTTTAGATGCTTTTCACGTAGTCAACATGGAGTTTCAAGAGCTAGTTGGATAAATTGTTTGGGAACTCAGAGGAAAGGTCTGAGCATGAGACAAAAACTTGTCAGTTTTATTTCATATGAAGTCATAATTCATGTGATGCAGTCTTTGAGGAGTGTGTGGTCAAAAGAACACAGTTCATTAAAACAAAAATTATTTCAAAATAGTGCAAGTTTTTTATGCATTTGTCAAAACTATGAATGGAACTCTTAATTCCCAGCAGTACTTTGTAATATTGTTCTTGTTCCTTTTCTCATCTTCTGTCTTCATCAAATGCAGCTGTTGTACCACCCCTTTCTTCAAAACTCCTGAAGAACCTACCCTTCTACTCCCATCCAGGCTAACTTTTATTCTAATTCACCCTTCATCTTCTTTGCTCTTCATTATTTAAATTGATGTAACTGTGTTTTCCTGTTTTGACAACATAGGGCCTTGCTTGCAGTGGAGAGTAGGGAAAGAAACTGGGAGCTCAAAGCCAGGTATTCTTTTGATGACTTAGGGAGAAGAAAGTCACGGAACACCTCTGAGAACAGTGACATATTACTGATTTTTGTCATGTCACTTAGTTTTCAGCATTAAGTAAAAATTGAAGCCATGGGCTTAGAGTATTTTTCCTTGTCTTTGAGTAAATGAAAGTGTCCTGATCCTTAAGTAGCTCCATCATTTAATGGTTGGGGTAAGGAAGATGAGCCTAGAGGAGGACTGATTGGGATCTGTGTTAACTTCTGTCTGGAACCTCTGAGCTAACTGCTGCTTCAGGTCTCAGGTCTTCGCTTAGATAATGTTTTCTTTGGAAGGCCTTTTTAAACATTTCATTTCCAGGTTAGGCTCTTCTCCGGCAGCCACTCAATCTTATTATTGTCCTTATCACTGCTGTAATTATTTATTTAATTGCATGTAGTTCCCAGCACTCTAACCTCTGCTAGGGAGGGTGGTAGACAAGTTCAACATTGTATCCCCACTAAGTACTATTTTATCTTTTATGTAATGGGACTCATTAAGCACTTGTTTAATTAATTCAGGCAGGTGTTCTCATTAGACTCATTAGGCTTCATATGTGTCTATCAGCCACATTTCTTTTCCTGCTTACTGTCAAAATATATAGACTTGCTCTTTAGCAAACAACATAAAGTAGCTAGACTCCAGGTTCTTGTCTTAGATTATGACTTTGAACTCTTGGCCACCTAATACCTATAAAAAGTTTGGGGGAAATAAAATTTATGAAGGACTGCAGTGTACTTGTACCATATGGTTTTCACATTAGAATTAGTTTAATTGAATTGTGCTTCACTGTTATTCCATCTCTTATACTGAGGGATATTAAAAGCAACACAACTTTAAAACTCATTGTCATATTCACTGTAGGGGTGGAGGAGAAGGTGGTTTTCTGTGATTTTTTTATGTGGACTGATAGGAAATTTTTGTTTTCAAGGTACAATAGTAGTAAGAAATCTTATTTTGAATGACTAGGTTGTTTTTGTGTGTGTGTGTGTGTGTTTGTTTTCTGACGAATCATGTGACTGCATATGTTTCTCTCTTTGCAGTGGCTTCTAGGAAACTCATAAATTTTGTGGTCTTCCTTTATCAAAGGACATAAACATTTTATGTCCTCTGTTTTGAGTAACAGTCTTACTAGTGATTTTAATTTTACCTTTTTATTTCTTCTATCTTTATTGCCATCTTCATTCCCTTCCTATCTCCATGTCTTTACTTTTTTACTTCCTGTACTAACTTGTCTTTGTAAGTCATATTAATTTTTTTTGAATCATTACATATAGACTTCTACAGCGTAATGGATCTCTTATTGGCAATTTGTTTAGGAACTGACTTGGTATTAATTTGACATCTCTCCTTGGATCCCCTAGGCTCTCTGCGATATTGAGACTGGCTGAGTCCTGTGGAGCACCCCTTCTCCTAGATTCCAGTTTCTGAATAAAGGGTCTTCTTTGTTTTCCCTGCAGGGAGTAGTCTTTCATTCCTCTTTTCTCTCTCTCCCACTCCCAACCCCAAAACATTCCTAAACTGTTTTACAAATAGCTACCTATATTGCAACTGTGATTTAATAAAATGTTTGAGGTAGAGATAAAATGTTAGGTAGAGATAAATTTTATGATAAAAGCAAGGAAAGGTAGTTACTTGTCTTTTTTATTTTTGTAGTTATTTTGAAGAACCACTTAAGGCATTTATATTAATTCTAGAAAGGTCAGTAATCTTGGATCACACTAAGGATAAACTAAATCTGAAAAAAATATAAGAAACTTTCAATGGGCTAAATGTATATGATGATTTTAGGCTTTTATTCATATCTAAATTTTGTTTCCACTGCTATTTTAAGAAGTTAGGAAATATGGGATATTTATATATGATGAATAGGTGAATTTAATTAAACACTTTAATATTGGTTTTATTACTTATATCCTCTGTATAGTTTAAAAAACAACTAGCATTCTTTATAGAGATAGTTGCAGTAGCAATTTTAAGGAATATATTTTCATTGTTTTGTTAACAAATCAAACTTTTCAAGTTATTTCTGGCTATTAAACCTTTCTGGAAAGTTGTTCCATATCCTTCCGGTCATCTAAATTTATCACAGGCCTTTAACTAAGAAGGTTGGTGAACCTTCTTTCCTTTTGATCTTGCATCCTGGCGGGTGCTTGGATATTTCTTCTGTAAGAAAAGTTTTGGTTGATGAGTCAGTGCACTGAGTCATAGGCAGCATGAAGCCTCTAGTGTTCTATACTAACTAATTGGAAACAGTTTCAAAATTAATTAAGGCACAGTTGTCAGCTCACTGTTACTGATTGACATCCCACCAAAGTATTTTGTTTTTTGGCAACTTGCTTAATTGTTCTTTGGTGTTTAGGTTTTTGTTTTGCTTTATGATTTTTTTTTTTTTGGTCTGTTGAATAGACCTATCTTTACCATGTTGATTTTTTTTACAGCTCTTTTATGAACCCTGTGTCATTTGTGTTTAATTTCTCCCTTGCTTGATGCTTTTTTTCCCTTAAAAATTATTCAATGCAATTCCTTCTCTTTTTAGCTTGCTAATTTATCAGTCCATGAGAGAACTCTTTTATGCTCCACAGAAACTAGTTCATACAATAATAGTACATTGATTTGTCAAATAAGAGCCCGCTCTCCGACTAAACATGTCGGAAGTTAAATGGCATGCTTAGTTTCCTTTACATTGCATAAATTTGACCTTAATAAACTTATTAAAAATGACTTGTTTTTGAAAGATTCTGTTTCTTCATTGTGCTCATATTTGTTTGAAAGTACTTTTATTTGTATAAAGGATTCTGCAAGGGGGGATTTATTAGGTGTTCTTCATGTTTACAGAAGGTTAAACAAGAAGTCAAGACCAGTAAGGTATTTTGGCTGAACCGATCAAATATGTTCTGGCAAGATGATAAAGTGCTAGGGTTAATTACTGAGGGGGAGAAATAAAAGAAAGAGAAAGAGAAGATAACTCACATATTAAGTGCCTACTTATTTCCTCACACTTTCCATATATTATTTCTTTAAATCCTCCCAGCACCCCTTGGAGGTGGGAATTATTTACCCATAATCAAATGTGGAACTTGAAGCCCAGCTAATGAGTAACTTATTGAAAGTCTTCAACAATATCTGTATAATAAACACGTTAGGCAATTTATGGCAGCACATTAGTGTGCTGTCTCATGCCAGATTTGGAAGGGAAATTTAGGAAAAGTATTTGATCTAGATATACAATAGGTAATCTATATGACAGTAAATGGATTACACATCTTTGCATCATTACTCTTAAATATTACTTTTGAAGCTATTTGAAATTGAGACACAATTGATGACATGTCATAATTTAATTGGCAGCATCTTTCTTTCATAGTACGTATTAATGCTTCATCTTATAATCAGTATGATCTTAGATTTGTTGGAATATAGTAGATGGTCCTTGTTCTTTTCACTCCTTAGAAACGTTTAAGAACAAAGGCAACCTTTTGACCTTTAGGGTTTTCATTCATTTTCCCTTAAGTCTCTTCTAATGAGATGGGCTTTAAAGAATTCTATGGTTAATTAAGTTTTAGAAACATAGCATAATCTGTACTTCTCTTGGAGATTCTTATTATACACTAGCATGTAAGAATCCTAGGGGGGGAAAAAAGCAAAATATTTTTAACTTTCTGTACCCACTGTACAAACTTATTTAACCAAAGAATTCTCACCACCCCACCTCTTTCTTACCTGTCTGTTTTTCAAAGAACATTGTGAATATGCTTGAAGAATTTAATCTCTGCATAGGTAATGTTGAGAAGTGCTGGATTACATACTCTTTTGCCGAAGACTATCACCAGAGTTTAACCTTTCTGAGGGTCAACAGATTTTTCTCTTTTTCTTCCAGTTTTATTGAGCTATAATTGAAATACAGCACTGTATAAGTTTAAGATGTACAGCATAATGATTTGGCTTGCACACATCATGAAATGGTTACCACAATAAGTTTAGTGTACATCCGTCATCTCATATAGATACAAACGAAAAGAAAAAATATTTTTCTTTGTGATCAGAACTCCTAGGATTTACTTTCTCAACTTTCATATATAACATATAGTGATGTTAATTATATTAATCATGTTGTATATTACATCGCTAGTACTTGTTCAGTTTGTAACTGGAAGTTTGTACCTTTTGACTGCCTTCATCCAGTTACCTGCCTCCACCAGCACCGACCCCTCCCCCAGCACCGCCCCCTCCCCCGGCCCTGGTAACCGCAAATCTAATCTCTTTTCCCATGTGTTTTTTTGTTTGCTTTCTGATGTATAATTGACCTACAACACTATGTTAGTTACCGTTACACAATATAGTGATTTGATATTTCTGTACATTACAAAATAATCACCCTGATAAGTCTAGTTACCATCTATCACCATAAAATACATTATATTATTATTGACCATATTCTCTATGCTGTACATTTCATCCCTGTGACTCATTTATTCTGTAACTGGAAGTTTGTACCTTAGTTTCCCTCACCTATTTCACTCTTCCCCAACCCCACCTAAAGGATTTTTTTTTTTTTTTTCAATCTTCTTACCCATGCTCATTTTATTTTTATTTTTTCGCTCATGGCTTGGCCACACCACTTTACCAATTCCTTGCCTTTTTTTTTTTTTTCCTTGAGTCATGTCTTGGTATATAGTTTTTCCTCTTTTGCTAGCAAAATTGTGATATTTGAATCTTATTAACTGGGTGTTTGGAGTTTTATTAGAGATTCTGAACAACTAGAGTATTCTTGATAATGTATAAATTACAAAGGAAAAACTCCTTTTTCTGGCATTTTATGACATCTAAAGTTCAGGAGATTATGGGAGCCTAATTACCATATCTTATGCTGATCTCTTCAAAGGTATGACATTTTTCATCCTCAAGGACTCACTAAGAAGGAGTAAATCTCCATTCCCTGCTATTTTTCTTGTTTATCTCTTTACTTCCTGACTCCCCTCTTCTTCTCTCCCCACTTCCCTTTGCCCTCTCTCTAAATCTGGAGTCAGTTTACTTAGCAATTACGTGTTCTGTCAGGATTATTTAATCATGTAATATTTGGTCACACTTTTCCCAATTACTGTATGTTCTTCATTTTAATAATGTTGTTTCTGGAGTCATATTCCTAGCACTTCTGTACAAAAGAGACTGCCTAAGTCTTTGGCTTTTTATACCTAAGCTAAACTAGCTTCTTCTTACCAGTCTTCCTGTTGGCCAATAGATGACTATGTTTCTTCAGTCACCAAGGCATTTAGTATACTGATTTAATTGCAGTCTTTTTCAATTTATTCCTTTCTTACTTATGGTACTAGTCATCATTCCTGTCAGCAAGTATTCTTGAGTTTGTGTTATGTTTTCAGAACTGTAGTGGCCATTAGGGAGTTTACATACTCTATTTTCAAGCACCCTTTGATCTCAGTGACAAAAATGCCATTAATTCAAACTTAACTGAATATATAACATATAAAGGGGACCCAAAGCAGTATAATACTGCATTAAAGGATATGGAAGATGAGATTAGAAATGTGGACTGGTGCCAGGTTGTTTAGCAATTTTACCGCCAGGCTAAGACGCTGCTCGGTAAGATAGCTTTTGGGCAAGGGAGTAATATGCTTCACTTTTCCTATCCTGCTGTTTATTTAGCCTAAACACTTGAATTTATTTCAGGTAACTTGATGCTTTGTTACCGGCACATCTTCTTGGCTTCAGTCTCAGCCTTCTGATTGTTTTAGCCTTTTCTACTCTGATGAACCTATGTCAGGATTTTCTGATGATTAGACATTGTTCGTAAAGCATTTCATAAACAGTGCTTGGTACATGTGGAGATGACAATAATATGATGACAAAATGTACTGGAATATGGATGTAGCCAAGGTGTGTGTGTTAAGGGGTGGGGAGGTGGGTTGGTGAAACCACACAATCTTTTCTCATCTAGGAAGCTTAGCCAGGGCCATTCCTGTAGCTTTCATGTTTTAGACTGGAAATCAGGAGACCTGGGTTCTGGTCCCAACTCTATGTGACTTTGCAGATCACCTTCCCTTCCAGGCTGCTGTGTCTATTGTAGATTAAATAATTGTTTTGAATTAGGTAATTATTAAAAGGTGTGATTCTAGATTTAAAATATATAATTTTGGGGGGTTAGGGAAGTAGTGGATAAGGATAGCTTAAAGATAATATGAGAGTAGGACCATCTCTTATTTCATTGGAGTATTTCTGATGGGTTATCCAAACCAAACTAGTAAATGACTGTCCAGGATTCATCTGCTTCCAACAGAAAAATTATTTTAACTAGAGAAAGGACCTATACAAAAAAGCACGATAGCAAAACAGAGCTTAAAGCACATTTAAAGTACATTTGCATTTCTCATATTGAGAGTCAATGAATAAAATTCTGAGGCAAGAAAAGTAGTTTCCACTTTCCTACAAGTGGAAACTACTCACTGAGACAACTGAGGAATTTAGAAAAAGAAGTTGGGTAATATCTGATACTTTCATACTCTTCACACACCTAGGAGCAATGTAGCCTCTTCAAATCTTAAATATACAGATTAAAGGCCTATTATTGCTTAGGATGCATCTCTGGGGCAGGCAGTCCTAAACTCCTTGCCAGATTAGGTTTGAAATGCTTAATCAGGCCCTCTTCTTCCCACACCCACCAATCTCCTACAGTGCTCTTTTGCATCAAAATTTCAACAAAGTATTTGGACTAGAAAAATTTTAATTTTTCAATTTGGTAATTATACTACACTAGTATAGCACTGGTCTTTCTTCAGCTTGGTCCATATTTAACTATTATCGGTTCTTTGTCTTCCCTTTCCTGTTATTGCCTCTTTCCCTTGTCTTTCTTATTACTTCTGTTTGGTTCATGGCACTGAGGTGGATTTGTGTTAGAGATATTATGGGAGCAAAAGAATTGGACTAGTATCTTCTCGCTAACACCTCTTCCACAAGCAAACACACAAATAAACCAATATCTATTATTTTGGATATGGAGAGGTTGGAGACAGAACAAAAATAAAAGAGAAGCTTGAGGATATTGAGTTGGGAAAGGTGCTTTAGGAATACCTCTACTGAATTTGAAGTAGGGATGATTTTAAAAAATGAAAGATTCGCTCCCTACACACCCCTTGAGAAAAAAACTAAACAAAAACTCACTAATATTTATATAATTTCATTATAAAGGACGGGCATACATTGCTATCATTTCTAGATATCAGCAGTTTGGGTGTTCTACCCATAAGGGTTGGAATGTTGAAAGCAGAAGAGAATAATTCTGTCTATTCAGGAGAGTTGAGACTTCAGCCTTACTTTCTTTTAAGGCTTTATTTATCAAAGGTATTCTCAGAAGGTAATGATGAACCTGAAACTGTTCCAACCTGTGCTGAAATACTCCCACACTATGTTGTTGGAATAGATTTAAGCACTCTTTGTAAAACCATGCCAGAAAGTTCTTACCATTTGAAGTTTCTGCCCTCAGTTGGATTAAGAGGAAGAATTTCCCATCTGTTCAGACAGAAGAACAGTGATCAAAAAATAGGTAATAAGAAAAGATTTCCCTGTTTGAGATGTGCTTTTTGTGGATGAAAGTTTTTCATTGGAAGAAATTATTTGTTTTCACAAGACAAATATTTGGACCTGATGTTCAAAATAAGTATTTGGAACTCAATTAAAAACAAACTTATAGCTCTAAATATTCTACTATATAATTGTTTGGTTGGTACGTGAAATCAAAACCCAGTAGGTATGCTTGATTGGAGTTTTTTCACCCGTCCCCCACTTTAAAATACCACCTCACCACCTTCTTATCTCTTACCAGGATGACTGCGAGAACCTCTTAATTTATCACTTACTTTCAGTACATCTTCCACTTTGCTGTTAAATGGATTTAACTTTACATCTGATCATATTACTTTTCAGTTTAATGGACTGTAAATTCCTGGCAGATGTACAAGTTTGTTTACCACCTGGCCCATTCCACATTGTCAACCTCCTCTTCTGCCACATGCCCTACTTGCCATCCACATTAGACCTATGAGGTTCTTTTGGGTCTCTGTTACCTTGCACATGCTTCTGTCCCTTCTTTCTTCCATGGTGGCATGTATTACACTGTTCTTTCTTCCAGGATGACATTTACTACACTTTTGTAATTGTCTGCTAACTTACCTGTTTCCTCTTTAAACTGGAGAGGTCATGCTTATTCTATATTTTCCCAACATTTAACTCAGTGCCTCACTCAATGACTGTTTATTGAATTACTACCACTCCTCCTGCATCTTGTAAATTTCTGTGTGTCTCCATTCAACAAGGTTTAGAATTGCAGGTAGGTTTATGGCTGTTCTTTAAGACCTGTATTTTCTGTACTCTCCCGTGAAAAGGAATCTTTAATTTCTAATTTTTACCCCTGTTATTATTGGTCCCACCCTCTTTCTTCAGATTTCAATTATCGGTATAGTGATTTGCCTCTGAAATAGGGTCAGCCCGTGGCATGAGTCTCTGCTTTATTCACGTTATATAACCTTGGTTATTGTATCTGTATTTCTGCTTTTATTTCCCAAGACATTTAGAGTTTCTTTCTGTCCCCTTGACCACACTTGCTACTTTATGTACTTTCTAGACAAGTGAATTTAGGTTTAGAGAAGCAAAATGAGTTGCCCAACTTCACAGAGCAAGGAAGTGATAGAATTAGTTTTATATGGCCTCAAAGCTTATGCATGTCTTTTTGCTGCACCACAGTGCTGGTTCCCTTCCAGTTCACAAGCATTATGCCTAAGCTGCTTTCTAAAATTGTCTTGTAACCTCCCCTCTGTTGAATTCATTTCTCATTTCCAAATGGATGTCAGGAAGGAAGTGGGGTTCAGGATAAAAAATGTTTCTTTCCAGTCAATTTTGATGAAAGAGCTTTGTTTATATTTTTGGTGTTAGCCATATGGTGGTCATACCACATTCTTTTTATAGTTTGACAGTTCACCCAGAGAGCAAAAGGGAAAAAAATATGTTATGAAACCTTTATTTATTTATTTTTAATTTACAGCCTTTGGGGGACTTTTTTTTATTCTGGAAAATAATTTTTAAAAATAAATATCCTAATGTGTGATTTATACAGTTGGGCTTGGTTAAATTGGGAAAGAGAGAGAAGAGAGAGAGAGAGAGAGGGATGTAGATGAGCCCATGAAAATATTAGTCTATTGGTTGCTTGTAAGAGAGAATAATTAAAGAATTAGAAAATTTCATTATCCTGTTATCCCAAAGTTTTGTCTTGATGACCCAGTCTATTGAGTGGGCAAAAGAGTGTGCTCAGAACATGATGGAACTGGCATTTAGAAAATCCAACAGATAAAATATTACACCCACTGACTTATGAAACAGAAACAATTAAGGTCCCAATTTAGAATGATTCTGGACAGAGGCTCTAATCGTTAGGCTCGTTTAACAAACATCCATGTGGTAGAGCTGGAAGCATGAGCTAGGTGCAGAAATTAATAGTGCTTGAGAAAGTTCTGGTTTAAAATTTGATCCTCTGTTAATCTCCATAAGTTGAGTCATTTGCATTTTCATATAAATATCTAATATTAGTTGAAATAATGGAGCTATTTGAAGTTTCAAACTAGGATTCTTACCTGATGTTTCTGCTATAGATTCTTTTCTGTGTAACTCATAAGAGCAAAGTTTATCTTATTTTCAAGCAGGAATTTTTATTTATTAAGTCTCCAGTAAAGGGAGCTGGAAAGGGAATTAGGAGATCCAACTTGCAATTAAAAGGAAGATTCCAGCATAGTGGTTAAGAACAAGGCTCTGGAAGCAGATTATTTGAGGACAAACCTCTGTTCCCCCTCTAACTTGTTACTTTATGATCTACACAAGCCACTTACCTTCCCTTTGCTTCACCTTTCTCATTTATAAAATGTGCTTTGTAATAATACCTACCTTACAGGGTGGTAAGTTCACAGTAAATATTATCAATTTGTGGTTTCTGCCCTGCTGTTAACTTGTTATGTCATCTTAGGTAGGTTACCTTATATCCTTGGGCTTTGTTTATTTCATTTATTTTGTATGAGGGACTAAATAAGCTCCAGGTCCTCTACAGGAATGGTATTCTGCTTGGAAAAATTTGTATGTTCCTATGTGTGTCTAATGTGTTATTACTCTTATTCTTTAGGGTCTAAAGTGTACCCTAGGATAGGAAATTAGATTTGGAAGGGACCTAATAGACAATCTCATTCATCCCTGTACTTTACGGGAGGCGTGATCTTGGAACGGTACCTAGTTGAAGAAGAAAAAAAAAAGATGAAGACCTGAGGTTTCTATTAAGGCATATACAACATGGAAACATTTTCTATCTTCAGAATAGCTAGAATGGTTAGAAACTCATTCTTCTCTTATTCATGTCATAAATGTATTTTATGTTTATGGTTTTTAACAGATCTCAATGTATTAGGAAGTGTATCTTCAGTACAGTGTGCCATAATTCTTCGTGACTGTGGATATTCGTTACAATAGAATCTTTGAAGTCTTTAAAAATGACCTTTTCAAATAGATAAATATCTTTACTCATAAACATTTATGTCATCACTTTCTAGATGTGTTAAGTCACTCTTATTTCTTTCTGAAATGTTAAAAATTATCAGTGCTTTATTCCCAGGGAAGGGGGAGGGAATAAAACAACCAAAAAACATTTGTACAAGATCATCTTATTAAATGATAGAAACTCTAAAAAATAATTTTTATGAGTTGTCAAACTTGTCTGTAGACAAATTTATTTCCCTTCTTCTATTATAAAATTATGTATATCTACTGGAAAACTTACAAATGATAGTATAGACAATTATTTTTATTCTCTGGTAGCTTTAGCCAGAAAATCTGCTGGCTCCACCCAGAAGATACTGGCCTTCAAACACAAATAAAAGAATAGAAAATACCCTTGTTACCAAAATTCTACAAAAAAAGACACTTCAAATCGTTTCTGAAAAAACATGGTTGTTTAATAGGTGATAGATATAAGAGAAATGATATTTAGCCCTTGTTCCTGAAATTATAAACCGCCATTTCCTCATTTCATGAAAGACGTAATGATTCTTAACTACAGGTCTGTTTTTGGGAAGTAATCAAGGAGGAGATGATGGCATGATCTTTCTCTTAGTATCAGGTTACTATACTACTTTCAGAATTGCTTGTGTTAAGACAGTAGGATTCTACAGTTAATGATCTGGCTTAAGTTTCAGACTTAGGATTTTTGTAGAATTTAATCTGTTTAAGAATGGTTTCCTTGATGTCTTTTATAAATAAGTCAATGGTTGTATACCCATCTGCTGAATTTATTCTTAGTGTGACCCTGGCTTCTTAAAAGTGACCCTTGTTGCTTTCTAAAAACATTTAAAAAATATTGGAGTTGATATACTTAATTCTGGAATAGAATATGTACATATGAAATTAATATAGTGAGTGAGATTTTGCAATAATTATAAACTATAGGCATATGCAAAGTAGTATGATAATGGTAATGATTATCATTGCCCTACTCCTTGTAAATAAAATGTACTAAATGGTCAAAATATTAAAATAAACAAACCAATAACAAACCATTCCTTCCTTTAATAAACCCAGCAAGTCAATAAAACTCCCTGATGTAGCTCTTCACTTAGTACATTGATTCTCAATTCTATCAGACCTAACATCCCCTTTTTATTATGAATGTTTTGTATCATCCCTTCTTATTCTGAACATATAACCAAATACATATAATAAAAAAAAATCAATGTAATGTACTAACTATAATTTAAAGAAATAAAACGGAAATGAATCATAGTAAACATTAACCATTATATGTAAATGTTAGAAAACAACAATATAGTGAAAGTTTGGAATTAAGAAGTATCAGAGATTATATATCATTCCATACAAGAAAGTAAGTTGAAAGAGTTAATGTACAAAAAGACACTAGAATAAAAAGTGTGTTAGAATAAGTTATAATAGACCACATTTCTTAGTTTTAGATTTAAGTAAAAGGGCAATAACTTTAGTCAAAGTAGGAAAACATGAGAAGACAAATTATGTACTGCCAAATTGGAGAAAATGAGTTGGGCCTTATTTTAAGTGTAATATTAAAATAATTGTCTAGGTTGTAACTTAGGGTGGCATAGTAATGAAATATAACTTGTATTTTGAAATTCTTCTACAACGAGATAAGAAGCATCAGAACGATGGGATGGTGATGAGTTCAGTTTGGTGCCTATTGAGTTTGCGCTGTTGACAGGGCATTATAATGGAGCTATTCAGCAGGTAGTTGAAAATGAGAATTAGAGTTCTAGAAAAAGGTTACATCAACAAGATTTACTTTTGAAGATCGTTTACAAAGTAGGAATAATTGAAGCTATAAGATTAGATGATATTACAAATAAAGAGGATAATAGTAATAATAGAAATTAACATCATAATTACTGCTAACGTTTGTTCATGTTTATTATGTGCCATGCACTGTATGTCTATTTGACATATATTTTCTTACATATTTCTCACACAACCCCTATAAAATAGGTATAGTACAATTATTATCAACATCTCCTTTTTACAGATGGAACAACTAACACACAAGAGAAATTACCTTAGTTCACATAGCTAGTAAATGGAAGAGTTTGAATACAAATTCAGGCAATCTGGCTCAAGAACTCACTTCCAACAAAGGGGATTCTTGAGGGGCTCATTCATTTAAAAGGCAGCAGTTGAAAGAAAGAAATATCAGTTAATGAAGAGAGTAAATTAGAGTGTACATTGTCATGGAAGGCCAAGGCAAAAGTGTGGTAGTTAATATCACAGACTTAAGAGCATTTTAGAAAAGGCTATTGGATTTGGTGATTAGTAAGTCTTGGAAAATAGTCATTTGATAATGTTATAAAGTCCAAGAAAATTACCTGAGCATGTTTTTTTTTTTTTCCAGAATTTCTGGAAGTTTTTAATATTCTATTTATTTGCCCAGTACTTATTCTGAACTTTAATATGCTCTATCAGATTGAATGTGAACCTTAGCAACCATCGTGTATCCATTCTTTTAATAAATCCTGATGTCACTCTCAAAGGAAATCTATTGGAAACAAGCAATCTAATTTTGGATTTGTTTGGGGCAATAGAATCTGTTGAAGATACCAAAAGCTATGATTAAATTAGTTCTAGATGTAAAGGCAAATATTGCAGAAAAGTTTAGTGTGAAAAGTGAAAAATACTTTAAGTATGATTTGTATCATGTAGTTAAGAAAAAGTAGCATCATTCCTGGGTGTGATAATGAAGAAGAAATATTCATGTGGGTGTTTTGATGATTAATTAGTTGATATGTGTAAAATGCTTGAAGAAAAAAAAAGTATGGCATAAATTCTAAATATTATTATTTTATTCCCAGAATTCTGTCAGGCTTCATGGCTGCCTTCCCATGTGCTCATCTTTCCGCACCTGTTGCCAGAACTTCTTTCCACGGCAGCACTGCTTTTGCTGTCATTTGAAATCTGTTCCAGATTTCTCTTCTCATAACTCTCTCCACATGCTGTTACTGGGTAATCTAATTTTAATAGGATGCTTTTTTAATGTAACTATGTATAAAACTATATACAAAGTATATATGTAGCATATACATGTCACTCAATCATCATACATGTAGCATACATACAATCAAATGCATTTTCTCACCTTTAGTGACTTAGGTAAAATAATTTTGTTTATATAATTTTTTCCCAGAATCACCTGACCCAAAATGGCTTATTCTCTAGGAACTTAATTATCTTTAACTAAAATTGAGTGAGCTGTTTTGTTAATTCTTCAGTGTTCATTACTTTCTGTTGTCTGGATGCCTTTTCCTTGTCCATTAAAATAAGGACCTCAATCTGAAAACTTGCCACAACTAGCATATATCCCATCTTTTATTAGAATATTTATTATTTATTATAATTTTAATAATTTTCCAAATTATAATTTATTTCTCTTTAGGAGAGTCTCTTTTTTTTAAAGAACAAAGCCAAAAATTTTTTTCTAATGGGCTTAAATTTATTAAAAAATTAAATATGAAGAGGTAATTGTAAAGTCTGAATAAAACACATACATCAAAATATCATACATATAGCTCTTTAAACATAAACATTAATTACCCTTGGGGATTAATCATTGCCAAAATGAAATCACTGTATTTCCTTGGTACTTTATTTTGACATTTAATTTATTACACACACACACACATACACACAAAGTCTCCCTATTGTATCTTTACTGATCTAAAACCAAGACAAGCATTTAAAAACTGCTTATCTATGAACAAAACAATTACTTAAACCAAAAGACTCATTAGAGGGTGATGTTATCATGATGCGATCATTCTCTTGAGATCATAAAACAGGAAATACTTCACCATTGCCTTTAATCCCATAGTTTATGATTACCTTATAAACACCATTTTAATTCCAGCATTGGTACTGTAGAATGTATTTACCTGGAAAGAATATGTATGTTTCTGCTTGAAAGAGAGTAACACGGTCATTGTGCCATAGTTTATAGTTGTCTCCCCAAATTTAGACATATATGATTGTCTTTTGCTTTGAAAAACTTGATTATAATCATTTCAGTGTTTTCTGAGTCTAGTGGTATATATAACTAATTCCCCACATGCATAACTTTTTAAATGTCCCTGCATTTTAGCATTACTCCTTCAAAATCCCAGGTGGAACATGTAATTGTCTGAATCCAGGGCACTTACTGCCAGGGAATGAGAGCAGAAGGGATCATCTGGTTCCTGCAGCTTACGTATGAGGAGATGGAGTACACTTCTTTCCAAGAAAGCCCACACTGGGAGTTTCACCCCCATAGGACATTGTTTGATGCTGGATATTAAAAAAAAATCAAATTTATACTGTAACAACAAGTTAAAACTCTACATGTTATTTCAGTATCTTATCACCGTGATCTGCTACTTAGATTTTCTTTTATCCAATGTATGTTAATTTTTTAAATGATTTTATTTCCTCATTTTGGTCTTGAAAACATGGAGAAAAACTGGTTACCATCTATCTCTGAAGTCTTTATATTCTAGAAGATTGTAATGTGCCAATCATAATGAAAACTAAAACCTTTAATACAATTTTTGCCTACGTTTGAGGAAAGATTCCTATACTCACATCAATTTTTTTACTCTTTCTTTCTCCTTCCTTTCCTCCTTTTCCCCTCTCATCCTGTTTCTATCCTTTCTTCTCTTTGTCACATATTTATGGACCACTTCTATGTTCAGGCATGCATGTCTTAAAAAAAAAAAAAAAAAAGACAATGACACCCTCAGCCTGACCAGTGGAGAAACGCGGGTGTGAATATAAACTGAATGCAAGTGATTACTGTTACAAGTTAGAAATGAAAAAATTCTATAAAAATTAGGAGAAATTTTGGTTATGTAGGTCATATATGGCAGGATAACTCAGAAGCATAATCTTCTTGCTTTCACTTTTTTTTTTTAGAATCAGTAATCCAAGTAATGCTTCTTTTAAAGAGAAATTCTAAAATATAGAAAAACACAAAGATTAGTACAAGTAACACCTGTATTCCCGTCTCCCTGAATTAACATTTTGTCTTAATTTTCTTTAGTTAATTTTTTAAAGAAATAAAACATTAATAGATACAACAAAAGTTCCCTTTAACAACCACTCACAGTTCCATCCTTAACTCCTTTCTTCCAAGGACAACTGTAGTTTGGACTTTAAGCTGTAGGCAACAAGGCAATCACTAGCGTTTTTTAAACAGGGAGTAACATGCTTATTAGATTTGTTTTCTTCTTTTTTTTTTTTTGGCGGTACGCGGGCCCCTCACCGCTGCGGCCCCTCCCGTCGCGGAGCACAGGCTCCGGACGCGCAGGCCCAGCGGCCATGGCGCACGGGCCCAGCCGCTCGGCGTCACGCGGGACCCGCCCGGACCGGGGCACGAACCCGCGTCCCCCGCATCGGCAGGCGGACTCCCAACCACTGCGCCACCAGGGAAGCCCCTAGATTTGTTTTCTTAAGAAGATATTTCAAAAGGCAAAGCAGAGATTAGACCAAAATGGGGAGAGACTGGTAGAATTAATGAAAATAATTATGTAGTAATCTAGATGAATGATTCTGAGAATTTAACTAATGCAATTACTGTTACAATGGAGAGCAGAGAGTAGATTGGCAAGTGAATTCTGAGGAGGAATTCAAAGGATTGGATAAATGGATATTAGGGTTCAAGGAAAGTCAGATGTGACTGTCAGTTTATGTGTTTTGAAAACTTCATGGAAGAAAGATTCTCCAGATGTTTCTTTTCTTGGCTGTTCACATCTTTGAAAGCTTCAGATTTAAAACTGATGTTTATAATGTAAGGATTTTTTCTACTTACGTTCTTCCATAATGTACATTTAAAAATTAATTTAGAAATTCAAGGCAAATGTGATATAGAAGGATACTGTAAAGCCATTAAAACATTGATGTAGATTTGTAGATCTGAAAGGTGATATACTAAAATTACTGGCTGTAGAATCACAGGAGGTGATTTCTATTACACTAAATTTTTTTTTTTAGTCATTTTCTTTAATAATGAATGTAATGGGTTTTTGTTTTGTTTTTTGGTGTTTTTTTTTTGTTTTTTTTTTAGAAATTCCTAGGTTTTATTCCTGGTAATTCAATTTATTTAACACTGAAGTCTTGTGCAAGTCACTTAAATTTTTTGAATCTCAGTTTCCTTATCTGTGAAATGGAAGTTCCAACAAGCTCCCTGTGGTGGTATGGCTGATTGGTCTGTCCTCAGCATCCATTTCTTTTTTTTTTTTTTTAATTTAATTTATTTTTTGGCTGTGTTAGGTCTTCGTTGCTGCACACGGGCTTTCTCTAGTTGTGGCAAGTGGGGGCTACTCTTCACTGCGGTGTGCGGCCTTCTCATTGTGGTGGCTTCTCTTGTTGCAGAGCATGGGCTCTAGGCACGCTGGCGTCAGTAGTTGCAGCACGCAGTCTCAGTAGTTGTGACATGTGGGCCCTAGAGCGCACGGGCTTCAGTAGTTGTGGCTCTTGGGCTCTAGAACGCAGGCTCAGTAGTCGTGGCACACAGGCTTAGTTACTCCACGGCATGTGGGATCTTCCCAGAGCAGAGATCAAACCCGTGTCCCCCGCATTGGCAGGCGGATTCTTAACCACTGCACCACCAGGGAAGTCCTGAACATAATGTTTTTTAAAATTAAACTTGGTCTAAGTTAGTAACTAGGTTTGTGAAATCTTTGATAATTACATTAATCATAAATCTACGACTATTAATAATATTAATGATTTGATGTCGATATAAGTGTTTTTTGGAAAAAGCATGATTTCCAAAATTCAGTGCAAACTCCTACCAGATGAGAATAATTCTACTTGTTCTCTTACTGCTGCAGCAGAGTAGTGATTGTTTTAAATAAAGTGATTTCTGAGCATATTTCCTAAAATCTGAACAGGAGCAAAGTTCATGCTTGTTTGTTTACTAATGATTTTCTCCCACTCTGGTGACCCTGGGCTGTCTTTGGGTGGTTGAGTGGGGCTGCTCTGATTGTGAGGGTAAGGCATGGGGCTCACTGGGCTTCTGTAGAGCGTGACCAATCTAAGATCTGGTTATTTTGTTGGGAGAATTCAAGTATCAGTAGTGCTGAGTCTTTTCTCTTGGGCTGGTCAGTTTTTCTAGAGAAGAATCTTCCCATCTCCCACCTGCTCAGAGCTGAGTAGAGGAGAGCCCCTGGGGTCTCTGGGCACAGGATGAGGACTTGCGCTCAATTGCCTTGATTTCAGTGTGCACATTTCTCTGCCCTCTGCTGTGCCTCATGACCTGGAACCCAGGTCTGTTTGGACTGTTTCTCTAGAAAATGAATTTCCTATCTCTTGGAAAGGGTAACGGGAGGAAAGATGGGCTCTGACTGCCCCTATGCAGATTACAACTGCTTCTGCTTTCTCTATCCTGTCTCTTTCCCCACCTTCTAAGGAAGCTGGCATCTACTTCAGCTTCTTAGGCTCTGACAATTCAGTTTCCACTTATTTGCACTGTCATTTGAACCGTTACTGACATCTCTTATCTTTGTTTTGGGGAGTTTATACCTTTTTTATTTATTAACAAAACTTCTTAAATCGAGTTTGGGGAATGTGCATTAATTTTAAAATGAGAGAAAGATAAGTAAAGAATGACAGTTGAAGTATGCGAAGCACACTAAACTTGAAGTCAACTGACTTTAGTCCTGGCTCTATGTGACTTGTAGTATGACACTAGGTAAGTGTCTTGACTTCTTTCAGCCTTTGTTTCCTCATCTGCATGATAGAGACAATATTACCCACCCCTTTATATTGTTGTGAGGCTCGTAAGAGAAAATATATGTGAAAAGTTTTGCCAAATGTTCTTAGATTTTTTTTTTACATGGCTGAAAAACGAGATTAAGAACTTTATCCTGACTGTAGGTAATTCTGAGATTATTTTAATCTCAGTTTTTAGTAATGAGAATGAATAATATTCTAAACTGTGTGATATTTTATTAATGCATTCTTATCATTAGCAGACTAACATCACTGGAGTGATGCTAAATATAGTGATGTAGTAGAGTTCCTAACTCAAAACCTCACTCTCTAAGGTTTCTTTCTTTAGTATTTTCATGACAGAGTATTTACATATTTTAAGAAACTTTCAAATTTTTGCTCTTTTTAAATTTACTTTGACCATAATCATAGAAAATAATATATCTGATTCAGGAAGATGCAATTTTATCTTTCATCACAAAACAAATATGGCTTTGGAAATGAAGAAACTTAAATATTCTAAGGTGCTGTGTTTTGTCTGCCTGCCCTGCCTTGTCTTACCTTTTCTTTTCTTTTTGATTATATTTTCTAGGCATATGAGGAAGTATTTACTACTAAGAAATATACGCTTTTGCCAGACTATCTGGAAAGACAGTTACCTTTGCAACATGTTACAACATAAAATGAACTGCTTTCTTCCTTAGTGCATATTTGGGATTCTAGGTAGCATAAGAATGTCTAAATTCCTCAGATCATAAATATAGATTAAAGCAATTAAATTTCCAAATATGTTTATGTTTTTATTCGGTTTTGGTAATCTGCTTTTAATTAAAGGTGTGCAGCACAATTTTATCGTAAAGCCCATCTAAATGAACTGGAGCTTATCTACTTTAAGAGAGCATAACTAGATCAGTTCCTTTTTTCATATTGTTCTGGTAGCTTGTATTATACTGGGAATGATTAGTTTACTGAATATAATACTTTCAAAAGCATCATAGCAGCTGTATCTCAGGTCCCTAATTTGATGATGAAAACTCATATGTTATTACCTTTTTACTTTTTTATTGTGTTAGAGAATACAAATTTTCTTTATTTACTCCATCACTATTTTCTACTTTCCTATTATTCCTAATAGTTTCCATTTATTATACCATGTTTCAGCATTCTGATAACTGCCTTACATTCTGTTTTACATTTTATCTTCATAGTAGCCCAGTAGATATTAAATGCTCGTTTTAGAGATGAGGCGACTGATGCCAAGAGAGGTCTAGTTGGTTTTTCCATGATCTCAGACACTGTGTTAGGTACTACCAGCCTCCTGAGGGAGTTGAGAACAGTTCTTGATGTCTGGTTGTCTTCCAATATCAGACCTATATGCACTTCTGAAAGAAATAAACAGAAAATAGCAGTATTGGACTGTGAGAAAATTGTTCAGCCCAAGGAAAGAAGAGCAAATTATGAAGAAAATCTCTTTTGTTGATTGCTTTTTTTTTCCTCCTTTCAAACTTTGGTATTTTACTTTAGTTTGCATCTTTATTATGAAACTGTGTAGAAAAAATTAATGAGTGATTGAGACAACTGATTTGAACATGAAGAATCTTGAAGACTTCTGAACCTAGGCTTTATAAAGAGATTTGAAAATTTAAAGAAAATTTGTGAAGATACTGCAGGGAGTTCCCATGTAACCTGCATCCAGTTTCCCATATTATTTAACATTGTACATTAATATGGTACATTATTTATAATTAATAAGCCAGTATTGGTACAGTATCATTAGCTGAAGTCCATATTTTATTCAGATATTCTTAGCTTTTACCTAATGTCCTTTTCTAGCTCCAGAGTCTCATACAGGATACCGCACTACATTTAGTTGTTCTGTCTCTTTAGGTTCCTCTTGACTGTGACAGTTTCTCATACTTTCCTTGGTTTTGAAGATCTAGATAGTTTTGAGGTCTACTAATCAGGTATTTTGTAGAATACCTCTCTATTGGAATGTGTCTAGTGTTTTTCTCATGGTTAGACTGAGCTCATGGGTTTTGGGGAGGAAGGCCACAGAGGTAAAGTGTTTTTATCACATCATGTCAAGAGCAAGTACTATCAACATGGTTTAACACTGTTGATTTAAACTTCACCTGACTGAGTTAGGATTTTTAGATTCCACCATTATTAACTTACTCTTTTTCCTTTCTCCATGTTGTACCTTTCAGAAGGAAGTCACTACATTGCAGCTCACACTTGGGGAGGGGGGGAGTTATGCTCCCTTCCTTGGGAATGGAGTGTCTGCATAATCTATTTGGAATTATTCTGCATAGAATATTTTTCTCTTTTTCCTTATTTTTTATTTGTTCAGACATTTATTTATATAAATATGGACTCGTGGATATTTATTTTATATTTGGGATATAATCCAGTATTTATTTTGTTCAAATTGTTTTAGTTGGCTGTTGGTAGCTCTTTCAGTTGGCTCCTGTGTCCCTTTGACATACCTCCATTAATGAAGGTTTTTGATTTTTGTCCTTTTATTTAGTAATTTCTTACTTTCTAGTACTAGAAATGCTCCAGGTTCATCTTGTATATATCCTGCTTGAGTACTAGAAGCATCCATTCTCTTTTTGATGAATGGTATTGGAAACCAATATCTGGGTGCTAGGTACATTCATTGCTACTTGGGTGTCCTTGCCCACTCAGCTGACAGAATAAGGAAGGGAAATAAGTGTATGTATACTAACCTGTTTATATACACATATCTATTAATATTTCTATATGTAACCGTGTGTATCTATATTAAGCTAAACATGAGTTCATACTGATGTCTCTGCTATATTTTTTATTTTTGTCTGTTCTTACATATTAAAGTCCTTTGGGATTTCTTCCTAGGTTCTAGCACCTTTCCTCTTCCTATTTTATACTTCCTCTTCTCACTATCCAGCTACTATACTTTTAAAAGTTTACCATTTTAAATTTAAATATTTGAATTCTCCATTAATTATAAAAAGATAATAACTAATATTTTTGTATCTTGTATACCCTCTTGAGACTCTTAATATATATGCAAGCAATTACAAATCTTTGTCTTTCATATATATCAGGAAGATTTGCTCTTTGTTAGTAATATAAGTTGCAAGTATATTTACCCCCATTTGACATTTGACTTTGCTTAAAAAGGATTGTTTTTGTTTTATTGTTTCTGGATTTTGAGTCATAGTAAGCAAGAACTTTCCCACTTCATTTTTTTATAACCAAGTTTTATTTAATATGGTGTGTTTTTACCTTTAAATATTGAATCTATTTGGAATTTACTGAAATATGCAATACTATTTAGAATTTAGTATAATATATACATTATGAAATATGCACTCAGATATCCATTCCTAACTTACCTCTCTTTTCAAAGCATCCATTTTTAACTCTCAAATCATACATCTGTCTCTGTTTTGGAGATTTCCTTTAGATTTCTTGCAGGCACCTATTAAAATTTTTCCAAACAGCTCTTTATTAACTTTCTCAAACCTGTACCTCCTTATGTCTCAGTGAATGGTATGGCCAACCAATTGTCCAAGTCAAAAACCTGGGTATCACCTTTGAATTCCTATCTTTCTTACTCCCGGCACCTGATAAATAATCACTAAGCTCTGTTGAATTTAAGTCTAGAATATGTCTCAAGTATATTTGTTTTGACTTGCTCTGTTGGGTTTTGCCCTAATCTACGCCACTACCATCTTTTTCTTAGATCATTGCAGTAGCACCATACAGTATCTGTTCTTGATGAACAAGAAAATTTCTTACCCGAAAAGAACACACATTATTGGTGAAGGAAATAGAAAATAAATGGGTAAACAAATATATGTAGGCATATATTTTTTCAGATGATGATAATATAATCGAAGTTCAGCATTTTGTTATAGTAAGGTTAATTTAGTGCTAGTATGGAGTTTACAGGTGGGAAAGAAGACCGGACATGGGGAGATTAGTTAATAGATAGAAGGTAATGAAGATCAGAATAGTGATAGTGGTGGAAGGAAATCATGATTTGAAAATGTTTGTTGTACTTGGACATTGCAAAAGAAATATATATTAATTTTAGAAAATTCTAAAAATACAAAGAAGTTTAAAGGAGACCAAAACTATCCCCTGTAATTCGAGATAACCACTGTTAATCCTCTTGGCATATATCTTTCCAAACTCTTTCTGTGTTTATATGATTTCTCTTTTCTTACAGAATTGGAATCATACTATTCATACTTTTTCGTGCTTTAGCAAAAAATTTAAATATCTTTTTCTATAGTGTCTTCATTAAAAGCATGACTCAGGAGCCAGAGTGTCTGGATTAGAATCCTGGCCCTACAACTTACTGTGTCCTTGGGCAAGTTACTCCACTCCTCTGTGCATCAGTTTCCTCATCTATAAAATAATAGGAGTATAATAGGGTTTAAATCATTAATGTTGGAAAATATTTAGAACACTACCTGTTCTAAATAAGTATTTGATATTACTGTTATCATCCACAATTTTCTACAGTATTGTTTTTGACTGTATAGTATTACATCATGTGATATCTAATCTTAAGAGGTAGTATAGTGTCTGGTATTTGTAGCCAAGTGGACCTGGCTAGTGCTTCTAGTTATTACCATGTGACCTTGAGCCATTGACCTTACCTCTGTGAGATTGTTATCTTACATGTAAAATGGGGTTATGATAGTACTGGGTAGGGTTTTTGTAAAAAATAAACTAAAGCATTCGTATAAAATACCGCCTTAGAAAACTTCCTGGCATGGAATATACACTTAATAAATCTTACCTGTTATTCTTGTCAAAGTAAAATAGCTACATGAAGGGCATCAAAAGTCTAAGTTTTTACAGAATCCAACAGCACAATAAAAGGATTATACACCATGATCAAGTGGGGTTAATCCCAGGAATGCAAGGATTCTTCAATATATGCAAATCAATCAATGTGATACACCATATTAACAAGTTGAAAAATAAAAACCATATGATCATCTCAATAGATGCAGAAAAAGCTTTTGACAAAATTCAACATGCATTTATGATAAAAACTCTCCAGAAAGTGGGCATAGAGGGAACCTACCTCAACATAATAAAGGCCATATATGACAAACCAACAGCCAGCATCGTCCTCAGTGGTGAAAAACTGAAGTCATTTCCACTAAGATCAGGAACAAGACAAGGTTGCCCACTCTCACCACTATTATTCAACATTGTTTTGGAAGTTATAGCCACAGCAGTCGAAAAAGAAATAAAAGGAATCCAAATCAGAAAAGAAGAAGTAAAGCTGTCACTGTTTGCAGATGACATGATCCTATACATAGAGAATCCTAAAGATGCTACCAGAAAACTACTAGAACTAATCAATGAATTTGGTAAAGTAGCAGGATACAAAATCAATGCACAGAAATCTCTGCCATCCCCATACACTAATGATGAAAAATCTGAAAGTGAAATTAAGGAAACACTCCCATTTACCATTGCAACAAAAAGACTAAAATACCTAGGAATAAACGTACCTAAGGAGACAAAAGACCTGTATACAGAAAACTGTAAGACACTGATGAAAGAAATTAAAGATGATACAAATAGATGGAGAGATATACCATGTTCTTGGATTGGAAGAATCAACATTGTTAAAATGACTGTACTCCCCAAAGCAATCTACAGCTTCAATACAATCCCTATCAAACTACCAATGGCATTTTTCACAGAACTAGAACAAAAAAATCTTACAATTTGTATGGAAACACAAAAGACCCCGAATAGCCAAAGCAAACTTGAGAAAGAAAAATGGAGCTGGAGGAATCAGGCTCCCTGACTTCAGACTATAATACAAAGCTACAGTCATCAAGACAGTATGGTACTGGCCCAGAAACAAATATAGATCAATGGAACAGGATAGAAAGCCCAGAGATAAACCCACGCACATACGGTCACCTTATTTTTGATAAAGGAGGCAAGAATATACAATGGAGAAAAGACAGCCTCTTCAATAAGTGGTGCTGGGAAAACTGGACAGCTACATGTAAAAGAATGAAATTAGAACACTCCCTAACACCATACACAAAAATAAACTCAAAATGGATTCAAGACCTAAATGTAAGGCCAGACACTATAAAATTCTTAGAGGAAAACATAGGCAGAGCACTCTCTGACATACCTCACAACAAGATCCTTTTTGACCCACCTCCTAGAGAAATGGAAATAAACACAAAATAAACAAATGGGACCTAATGAAATTTCAAAGCTTTTGCACAGCAAAGGAAACCATAAACAAGATGAAAAGACAACCCTCAGAATGGGAGAAAATATTTGCAAATGAAGCAACTGACAAAGGATTAATCTCCAAAATTTACAAGCAGCTCATGCAGCTCAATATCAAAAAAACAAACAACCTAATCCAAAAATGGGCAGAAAACCTAAATAGACATTTCTCCAAAGTAGATATACAGACTGCCAACAAACACATGAAAGAATGCTCAAATCATTAATCATTAGAGAAATGCAAATCAAAACTATAATGAGATATCATCTCACACCAGTCAGAATGGCCATCATCAAAAAATCTACAAACAGTAAATGCTGGAGAAGGTGTGGAGAAAAGGGAACCCTCTTGCACTGTTGGTGGGAATGTAAATTGGTAAAGCCACTATGGAGAACAGTATGGAGGTTCCTTAAAAATCTAAAAATAGAACTACAGTATGACCCACTACTAGGCATATTCCCTGAGAAAACCGTAATTCAAAAAGAGACGTACCACAATATTCATTGCAGCTCTATTTACAATAGCCAAGACGTGGAAGCCGCCTAGTCCATTGACAGATGAATGGATAAAGAAGATGTGGCACATATATGCAATGGAATATTACTCAGCCATAAAAAGAAAGATTTGAGGCTTCAATGCTTCTGATTTCAAGACAAGAAATGCTTAACCTGAGTTACTTGCTTTTCACTTTCCCTAGAGGTAGGAGTAATTTGATGCTTGACTGCCTAATTTGCTTCTATTTTCCGTTGCCTGCCCAAACATCTACTAAGAGAAATCTTTACTATCAGTGTGGTTGCTTATTCAGGATTATGGCATTCTGAAAACTCTGACACATATACACTGCTCTTAAAACAACAGTTTTTATGTAGCAGTGTATCATTAATTTTTTTCATGTTAACAAATATGAATAAACAGTGCATTTACAGTATTCTCTTGCAAAAATATACCACACATATTTAAACAATTCACTGCTGTTAGAAATTCACTGTTTCCAGTTTTTGCTATTGTTCACGATGTTTCATGGAAAATTACTAACTGCTTTATGTAATTATTACATTGGTATTAATTACTTGACATAGACCAAAGCTTATGTACATTTTATGGTGTTCAGTACATGTTACCAAATTGACCTCCAGAAAATATCTACCAATTGACATTCTACCAGCAGTATTATCAGTGCAAATATTAATACTCATTTTTATCAAGAGCACATTATTTCTATTTTAACTTATATTCCCTTATTAGATCTGAAGTTGAACATTTTAATATAGTCTGTATGCATGTCTTCATTTTAATGTGCCCATATAAAAAAATTTAGGTGTTAATCCTGTTGTTTCAGACAAAAACTGAATATTATTGACATGAATACTTTCAAATCATATTCACTGAAAATATTTCACCTAGGTTTAAAAATTTAATTTTACAATATCTTTATAGGTTTGTTGTGTGTGTGTCTCAGAAATTTTCATTTTTATGAAACACAGTCTGTTTTCCATTCATTTGACTATGTTTTTTGGTCATTGTTTTCATGCTAGGATAGATCTTCCCCACTCTAGAAGTATATTGATATTCACTTATATTTTCTTTTTGTACTTTAAATGTTTCATTTTCAAATACTAATTTTTAAACTATCTGCAATTTATTTTTACCCAGTGTATGATAAAAGAAAACCTTTTTGTACTGATTTAGTTTGTGTGTGTGCACATGTGCACACATGTATATGTGTTTTTAAAAACCAATCTAGAAATATTTTAATTGGAACATTTAGTTCATTTTCATTTAATATAATCACTGTTAATTGTGGGTTGAAATCTATAATCTTACCGTTTTTTTCTATTTGGATGGCCTAGATATATATTATTACATTTATCCCTTGTTAATTTTCTGATTAACATTAATTTTGTTAATTTGTTAATTTTCTGATTAACAAAAAAAATAACATTTTTTATTAGGTGAAGAGTAGCATACATGCATGAAAATACAGACATTTTACGTGTACAGTTCCATGAATTTTTATAAATTAATATATGCTCATAATTACTACCTAGGTGAAGATATAGAACATACCTGCACCAGAGTATCACCACTATTCTCACTTTATTACCTCCTTTTCCTAGTTTTTGAATTTCATTGAAATGAAATCATAAAGTATATACTAACTTATGGCTGTTTTTTTGCATTCAACATGTTAGTAACAGTCATCTACATTTTGATAGGATTAGTAGTTCATTCTTTTTTAAATTATGGTATACTATTCTGTTCCGTGAACATAAAGCAATCTATTTGTCCATTCTCCTGTTAATGGGCTTTTGGGTAGTTACCAGTTTTGACTATTATGAATGAAGCTGATGTGGTCATTCTTGTACATATCTTTGAATAGTCATATGCACTCATTTTTCTGGGGTATGTATTTAACAGAATCACTGGATTGTAGTGTAAGCATATATTTAGCATTTAGTAGGTACTGCTAAACAGTATTACAAAGTGGTTTAATCTCTTTATGAGTGTTCCAATTGCTTCACAAACTCAATACTTTTGGTATTGTGAGTGTTTTTAATTTTAGCTTTTTTTGGTGTGTGTGTAGTGGTATCTCATTGGTTTCAATTTGTGTTTCTTTGATTAATAATGATGTTAAAAACTCTTGTAAACTCAAATAGTCCCAAATCAAATCCTTATTCCATTACCTCACATCTTACATTTTTCAGCTAATGGAAGCATAATCCCGCTTGGTTATTGAAATGAGGAGCTTGTGATGTCTTCTCTGTGTACTATGGTAGACTATAGTGCTCTATAAGAGTGCACATTAAGTCTTTATTGTTGAGTGAATAAATGAACAAATGAATCCTTGACTCTTCTCATCTTTCATTTCAAATGGATGTGTTTTGATAATTGTATATCTGAAACATTTGTAAATACCTTGTTTATTCTCTGATATCACTGCTGTTACCCTGATCTTTCCATGATCCTAGATTCAGCAAAACTGACTTAAAAGTAATACGGCCAATTTTGTTGTAAACCTAAAATTGATCTAAAAATAAAGTCTGTTAAAAAAACGTAATCTGAAACTATGATTAGTTTTCTGCTTTCTATTTTCTTTTTTGCTACTTTGGCTCAATCAGTAAGATTGTTATTTAATGACTAAGAAGGGCTGGGACCTCTGCCATTTAAGGATGCTAGTGTTTATTAGAGACATATTAATATAAATTATGGCAATCCTCTCTTTGCATGTCTCCTCTCTACTAGAGAATTAGCATTCAGTTTCTTAAGTTTTCTTGTTTGAGGTTGAAAAGTGAGGTAGAAACAAGATGATTTTTATAAGCGATACAAATGAAAAGAATAACATATTTTAAACACCAATTTCCCCAGTTCCTTTGTACTTTATTTAAATTTTGGGGCCTTTTCTTCTTCCACTTGTGGTCTCCAAGACTTAAGTAAGAAAAATGAATTCTGACAAATTGCTATTGAGTATTTGTTACCAGTTTTTCCTTAGTTATTTTTGTAAAGAAAGTAAAAGCATGAATAAATGAAATTTACACATACACACTAAATCTTTCATATTTTCACTAGGTTTTGTTTTCTTCCTCTCAACTCTGACAATAGCTACTGGAGGTAATAACATTGATTGATGTAAATTTATTTTCCCTCTTTTCTGTTTACCCTGTGGTGCTAGAAAATGGCCAAAATGCAAGATAAATAATAAAATATTCATGCCCAGAGGCATGAATAACTAACTTATTATATAAAGACATGGTCTCAAACTTATGTGCAGAGACACACTGGTGAGTCATAACCAATTGTAAGTAATTTGTTGCTAATAATATATTTAAAGATAATACATTTAAGTACTTAAGACTGTGCTTGGCTTATAATTCTCAACTAGCGTTATCTCTTCTTATCATTACTACCAAAATTTTGCTATATTTTACTTAAAGTTTTAAAAATTATAGCTGATTCAAGTTTATGTTATTGTAATGTGTGACTTAATAATTTGCAAATATGCCCATATACACTGTCACAGGGGAGAGACAGGATAAATAATAAGTACTGGTTAGGAATCAAACCCACAGTCTATCTTATCTTCCCTGTAGAGTAGACTCCAATAAGTTTGTGTAACCTGTGAAAGCCATCTTCCATCAAATGTGTCAGAGAAAAACAGACTGCTTTGTTAGGGAGTCCCTGGGTAAAGGAGATATATTGGAAGTTTGCTTTTAATGATTAGACCTACTTAATCCACATTTTACTTAATGTCTTTAATTTTAGAATAGGTATTATAAGAAAAGGGAATATTGCATTTTTAAAAAGCATAAAATAACCCCTTTATATAGTCTTAAAATATTTTCTGATTTGAAATCTATCTATAATCATCTGAAATTATTTATGATAAGGTCCATAGGATGAGGGGTCATATCTTTTCTATATTTGTTTACTGTCCTGCAGTGTGTTAGACATTGTAGCAGTTGACTGACAGTTTTTTTTTATTAAATTGAATTCTATTTAAAATAAGTAAACACTAGAATTAAAAAAGAAAGGCAGCCAGAATACAGATTTCTTTTAAAAGGACTGAGGTTTTTTTTCCTTTTTTAAAAATTGAAGTATAGTTGATTTACAATGTTGTGTTAGTTTCAGGTGTACAGCAAAGTCATTCAGTTATACACACACATATATATACATATAAATGTGTGTGTGTATATATATATATATATATATATATATAAAAATTCTTTTTCAGACTTTTTCCTTTATAGGTTATTACAAAATATTGAATATAATTCCCTGTAAAAGTATTGAGTTTTGAGTCAGACTGATTTGGGCTCAAATCCCAACCCCATCTGTTAAAAGCTTGGGCAGGTTGCTTCATCTTGAGCCTTAGTTTCTATATCTGTCTTTATTCTTTGCATTTGGGAGGATTATAATACCTATCTTTGAGAATTGTTATTAGGATTAAATATATATAAAGCATCTTCAAATGAACTAGCACATAATAGCCATTGAACAATTCGTAGCTATCATCATTAGTATTTTTATTATTGATAGTTCAGGATCAACTTAACTCTGTTCTGAAACCATTTAGAAACAAAATAATCTATTAATTATTACTTGCTAATGGTTTTAGGTTTAAAACTGTTTTCCATAATATTTTAAAGCCCAAGGTAAAAGCAAAGTGAAGAATCATTTTTTCTAATTCTGTATGTTATTTATTCACTTAGTAAATATTCATAGAGCTCTAGCTATGTTTCAGGTACTGTTTGTAGCCCTGAGGATATAACAGTTAACAGGAAACATCCATGTTTTCATGCAGTTTATGATCTATTGAGGGAGACATAATTAATACACAGTCAAATAAATACATAAAAATATGCACATTTATATGTTATATATACATTAACATAAATATTTATGTATTCATATATATTTTTTTAAATATAGGAGAATCAAGAATTCTGTTTTGCCCATGTTAATTTTTAGGTGCATAGTAGAAATCCAAGTAGAAATGACAAATATGACATTTGGGTTTTTGAGTCTAGAGAACAATTGAAAAGTTAGGCCATAGAAGGTATTTAATACCATGGCCAGGGAAGACATAATTTGAGAACTGAATCATCCATTATGTGAAATGCTGTGGTCAAGTAAAATATGAACTGAGTTTTGCCTAGATAGAGGTCATTGGTGATTTTGTAAGGATATGCCTCAGGAAAGTGGTTGGAATTGAAAACCTGACTGGAGTGGGTTGAAGAGAAAATGTTATAGGGACAGCAAATATAGGAAACCTACTTCACAGAATTCTGTATTACTGTCAATAATTACAAAATACTTTACAGTCAATAAAAAATACATGATTTCTTAATGTTCATATGCTTAAGATTTCTTTTTCTAAAAATCTTAATAATCTTTCTTTTCAATCTATATTACTAATGGATTTTTTTTTGGAAGGGTAATTTTGCGAGTTTGGATTTTATATTTATAATAAAAATTGTTTTACTGGTTCCACCCTTGAAGAAAACATGTTGTTTTATAAAATTTATTTGACTTAATTATAAATAACCATAATTGTCTAGGTTTTCATTCTATACAATAATATATAGTACTTATATTATGGATGAAAATGGCATAGGTTACAGTGTCACAAAATTTTTAAATTCTCCAAGCTTGATCATATTTAATTGGGTAATAATTCTATGTAAATTTTTTTTTTGAAATGCAATATACTTGTTTATCTTTAGTAATTGCCTTTACTGCTTAATTTTACTCAATACCACAGTAAGATAGAGTTAAAAATTTTTTTAGGAAGACGATACTGTGGTTAAGTAAGTTTAATCCATGTATATAGTACCCTTGTCAAAAGCAAGGAAATTCAGATTCCTTGGATAGAATAGAATGGTGGAACCTGTGAAGACATACTCATATCGGTTAATCTTTAAGTATGTATTTTCGGAAATAAACCACTTTACCAATCACATATTTTCATTCCAGTAATCAGATAGAATGAACATAGTGTTAATACACTTGGAAAGAGACCTCATAAAAATATAAAACAGTGCTGTTCTTGATGAGCTTAAACAGTATAACCTTGAATAATTTTTTTCTGGAAACTTCTTAGATGTACATAATATAAAGCTTATGAAGTTTGTGAGATATGATAGCACTTTAGAAATAAAAATTAAGAAATATAAAAGTAACTAAGGTTTATCCACAAACCCAGAGGTTGTTCTGAACAAAAGTAGGTGAGTTTGTAAACTTTCATATTGGCCATGGTCCTCTTTGACTAGCTAAATAAATCCTGGCTGAACTCTGAGTATATATTTTCATTTAGGTTGCTGGAGATGTTTAGAATGTTTTAAAATGTACTATTCAGGAAATGCATAAATAGATGGTAAGATTGCACATCGGTATACCATGCAGCTCTTAGAAAGGATGAGGTAGGGCTGGTAGGGGAGGTAGGTGATAGTAATAAGTGTAACTCAGGATCATTATGAGAATTAAAAAGGTAGAACATATCAGACAGAACTTGGAAAATAGGAAGCACACAATAAATGTTAACTTTCTTTTTAACATGGAAGGATGTCCATCTTATTAAAATAATAAAAACATGGTTACCTCATAGTTGCAGCATTAAATATATAGTATAATTTTATTTTTATTTATGATACATTTAATTTATGATTTAATTTACTTTTCATTGTTATTTATCATTTGAAGTGTTCCAAATAGCAAGTATTTCCTAATTTGAGAAATAATAATAGAGAAAGAAGTATCTCTTCTGATATGGAAAGATCTTTAGAGATGATAGTTTCATCACTTCATACATGTGGACATATATACTTTATTTATATATATATTGTATGTGTGTGTGTGTGTACACACACATATACTTGGGGAATAGCTTTACTGTATTATTTGTGTATATGAAAGTGCAAGGTTTCAACTTATGCCACACAGGTAAGTGATCAAGTTTATAGAAAAATATACCTTTGATTTTATAAAATGGGAGTTTTTGAGTATTTATAATATAATTTAGACATGCAAGCATTGCTGTCTTGGATATTTTTCATCTTTAGCCGTGTTCTCTTCTTAGGTTTCCCCAGTTTTGGCCCATAGCCAGATTGAGTTAATATTCTGTTCGTTGTCTTTTGTTATACTAGTTTTCGTGGGATTTGAGAATACAATGAATACCATATCACAAAATTGTAAACTAATTGTAACTAACTAACAAAGTTGTAAACTAACTTTATAAGTGGGCAGACATTCTGGAACATATCATAGTTGACTCAGACTATTTCTGGCGTTTGATTCACCAAACCACATATGAATCACATATGTTATTTGAAAATAAATTCAAATATATCATTGGAAAGATATTTTAATATTCTGACAGAGTCTTAAACCAAGGCATGGATGGTATTTAATTCTTTGTGATTTTTAACAATGAAAATGATTAAATAACTTTGACCTTTTGTTTGGATTTATTTAGAGATGAAAATATCATTTAAGATATTATTCACTTACTGGAATTCATTTACTATGAATTAAAAGTTAATGATGTAATGATATCAAGCAAATGTTTAAAAAATTGACTCATGCCTAAATGTTAACTTACTAGTTTATCATGTTCATTACAGTAAGTCGTTGAGTAGAAGCACAGAAGAAACAGAAGAATATGAAATGTCTTTTAAAAAGTGACGCATAATATTAACTGCAAAGCTTATGTTAGGACTCACCTAAGTTTACATTCAGCTACTTAGTTTCAGAGTCTTGCTGCTGCCCTTATACTCTTGGCTGAGCCATACCTTTTAGAATGCCATTTGAAGCATTATTATATTTCCCCAAAGTCAACATAAATGATATAATTATATATTACTGTTACTTTCTCTTTTGTATTGGGAAATGTCATCAATAACTTCTTTTGGTGTAAAATAATAATGTTTATTTCCTAAAGGAAACTGTGGTTGTTCATATAAATGATAGTATAAAAATACGTAAACTTGTTTCTTAGTAATCCATTCATCTTAGCTTATTTTTAATGTTTACATTCATGAAATATTATTTACCATAATCTTCTCAATGTGTAATTTAGGTATATGGCTTATTTTATTGTTGTTTTATTTCCTAGAATCCATTTGAATTTGTAATAAAATATAGCATATGGGTGATATTATAAACTGAAATACTGTGCTAGTAAGTATATTGTTGAATTTTCATTTCCCTCAGAAGCCCACAAGAATTGTTAAATAATTTAGTGTAGAGTCATAATTCCAAGTTTCCTTTCTTTAAAATACTATTTTGAAATTTCGGGATATAAACCGTCCTGCAAAGTCACTAATAACTTGAACTACCAAATGAGATTTTTGTGTGTTTAATGTCATTCAGTCCTGTGTATCTTCATTTTTTATTTCCCAGAGAAAGAAACAAAGCCTACAGAATGTCATAATAGATAGAGGATTGTGTCTAAAGTCAATATCAAATATTATTTGTGCAGAAAGAGACCATCAATAAACTCCAAGGTTTTTTCCTAAAGCTTCAACTTCTAAATTCAATTCTAAAATTGTTTAGTTTTGTTTATAAACTCCTTGCATCTATACCTTGAGTTTTTATTTTGACAAATGTAAACATGTCTGGATCAATTTATTATAGTCTCAATTAACCATGGAGCAAGTGGTAGTAAATAACAGAGACCAGTTTTAAAACCTCCTGACTCTATCAGTACTCCTTCAATTGGAGTGCACAAGTGGTTAACGATTATAGGAGTCAGCTTACATGAATGAATCATTTCTATTTGATGATTCCCCGTGGTGATGAGCTAGCCAGTACAGTAAACTTCACATTTTATAAAACATCACTAGGATGCCATACAAGAGTATTTTGTGATTTGTTCAAATAACATTGTAATGGAAATTTCAGTAAAATGAAAGACTCCCAAATTGATCACAATCAGCTGTGTTTTCATTGCAACAGCACTTAGTTATGAAGCCATTACTATAAAGTTCTTTGGAACAGATTTTATATATATTTGCAATACTATTGATTTATAATTTTTCTTTTCAGGGCTCCTGCTAGAGCCTCATGTAGTGCTCTGTATTTTGAGTTAATGCAATTGATTTGCTCTTAAGTGTCGATTATACTTTATTGACTGCTTTAATTTTTTTCCATGATCAATAATAATTCAAAAGTTGATTTAATACTGTTTATTACTGATAATTTTAAGATTACTTCTCATAAAGAGAAACCTCCTGTTTCTAATTTCCCTTAATAGTTCTCTTGCCTGTGACTATAACCACTTATTTGGAGAAGGAAAATAGATGGCCTCTTTTCTCATTTATCCTAGAACATAGATAAAATCCCTTCTTCACATGAACCTTTTTTCCATGACTAACAATAACAAAGATAATTCATGTTTTCTTAGATAATAAAGATCAACTAATATTTTCAGAAATTATAGAGAAAAATTCATTGTTTCATTTATCAATATTTTGATACTTATTCTTTGGGTTTAAATTTCCAGCTCACGTGACATGATATTAAGTTATAATAGAGTTATTTCAAGTTTACTTAACTGTGTTAAAAATGCAAAGGAATTGTCTCTTAATTTATAGTCAGATATGTTTAGATGCTATTTATTTTAGAATTACAGAATATTTGAGCTTGAAGAGATCATCTTTTTTAATCTTCTTGACTTATCATTGAAAAAATTAAGGCCTAGAGAGGTAAAGTGACTTGCCTGAAGTCATATAGCCACATTCTTATATAAAGAGCTTAGCGTGTTGCTTATATATTAAGTGTTTAATAATTATCTGTTGAATTACATTTGTTTCAAAACCTGGATAAATGATCATGACAGAAGATGCAGAATTAATGTTTACATTAGGTAGAATTATAATGTGAATTAGTACAAATTAAAACATTTTAACAAAATTAAGTGATTTTTTTAAAAAAACATTTTAATGGTGGAGTAAGTCAATATTTGCTATACTTAGCTCATTTGCTTTAGTTACAACTTGTTCAACCAAAGTAATAGATGTAGACTGGCACTAATGAGAGTTATCCTAGATTGCATTTACATTATATTGTATAATGAAGTTAAAACATTGAGCCTACTAATAATAACTTAGCTTGACAGCAGAGAGTTACTATATATCTACCAGAAGGCAAGTGGTGCTTCTTTCATATGATTATCATATTAAGGTTTATATTTTAAAGTTACCTCTGAAATTATAAATTGTTTTGTAGAATTGAACTCTAGCACAAATGTCTTTACACTTGCCTGTAGAATTTAAAATTGGCGACAATGCTTTTATTTTAAATTTCATCTGAAATTTTAAAGCAAATATTTATTCTCTATATAATTTGGTGACATTTGTGCCTGTTTTCTTTTCTTATAATGTCTTTGGTTTGGATATCACAGTAATTCACATTGCTTTTCTTTCTCCTTTGTGTTATAGTTTTTAGTACTTTGTGGGATATTTTTGAGAATTCAACAATTAACTAATATTGGAAGGAAGAAGAAAGCTGGAATAGAAGTTTAAAGAGGCAAGAAGATCTAAATTATTTAAACTTTATATTACCATAAAGAAATTTACCTTTCAAGGACTATATCATTTTTGTAAAAAACATTTTTTTCAGTAGAACAGTTAGTCAATAGTACTTTTTTTTACAACTTAAAATATTTTTTATAAAAATAGTACATGGACATAAATCTGTGGTATATTTCATATTTCATGGGTAGTATTCTAGTGTTTAATTATGAACTCCAAGTACAAAAAACAAGTGGTGATATAGAAGAGTTCTTTTGGCACAGAAACATTTTAAGAAGTAACAACAATTACATGTCTGAAATAAGACAAACTCCTGAAAGGCAAAGTTGATTTATTTTTAAGCCTGTTGTGAAAACTAGTAGTCAGAAAATAGCTTAGCATTGTGTTCTGACAGTAAACTATCTTAACTGATTAACAGAAAGTGCTGGTTGTTTTTGCCTAATTTTCTCCTTCTAGCGAGAGTAAGAAGAATTTTCTTGATCTGGTTTAATATTTTAATGTTTATTATTTTACCTTAGCCTGTTCCTGATCTCATTTGGTATAGTCAGTGTTTATATATTTAAAGCCTTTTTCAAATGAGGTTATTTGGGGTATTATGTTTTACTTCAAACATAGGAAACTAAACCTCATTCTTTGCTTATTTGTATATTTTTTAGGATCCGGTATTCATTCAAAGATTGTATCTTCTCTACCTTGTATCTTCTCTTAAGATTGTGTCAAATAGGTTTGATACTTCGCATTATGAAGACATAAATGATATTGTCTCACAACAAATGATAACACATTCTGTAACACACAACTTGGCATAACTAAAAGATTTCCAGGCTTTAAGTGGTTATCAACTTATTTTGGAGTAATGTTTATTGCAACATAAATCTAGAATTGAAGATAGAGAATTGATGGTAGAAGTTTAATTTTAGGTGGGAATAATTGGAAAAATTGACTTTTCGTGTAGCTTAATGGTGTTTCCTCCTCAAATCCAGAAGGCATGATTTAAGATGCTTTAATTTAGAATGGATTGGAAATATTGGACTTTTTTGGTTGTTGTTTAGTAAATAGAACTAACTCAGAAGAAGCACTTGAAAAGTGGAAGCAGATATATAAGGAAGACTAGCTTCCCTTTGTTATAGCAATTTATAGTTTTTTGTTTTGTTTTAAGCAGTTGTTCCCCTTGTATTCTAACATAATATAGTCCTGATGCTTAAAAATATCCTTATAGTAGTTTTCATGTTACACTTATTGCTTAGAAACCTAAATGGTCTCTGCAGTAATGCTCATATTTGGCATTTAAGTACCTTGTAACTCTGAAATACTTGTATTATTCTGGGTTATTGCTTCAAGTACTCCAACCATACTTTTTGAAAGTGTGTGTGGGGGGTCATAATTGGGGGAGGTACAGGAGGCACACAACACAGGTTTCATGAACACAGGTCCAAGAACAGAGACCATGATACAGGCTTTTGAGATTCCCAATGCAGTCAAACTAAACAGGTGGTAGATCTGTTATAGTGAGTCTTTCAAGCTCCCTAATTATTTTTCATAGCAATAAATAATTTTGACTGTCTGACTTAATTTTCTGGTTTTGGATCTATGGTGTTTTGAAAGACAGTATTTCTAAACACATTTGAGATAGAATTAGATGTCATGCCATTATTGTCACCATCAAATGTTTAATAGCAAAAATAATATTTGTGTAGTGATCTACAGTGTACAAAGTATTTTCATATAAATTACCTCTTTATTTCACACAACTGTATTAAGACTTACCTTTATTAAATGACTTTTCCAAGGTCATAGAGTGGAGACCCTTTTCTAAATGAACCCCATTTGTTAACTTCATTTTCAGTGGTCTTAAGAGCACCCATGTGGTTTTCTAGCACTGCATTAGGACTCTGTTGAAATAGTTGGGTGGAGAATTATACCTTATGCCAATACCATAGCAAAGAACACCTTAAAGAAGTCAAAATCTAAGATTCAAACCAAATAAAATTATTAATGCTAATTCCAGCTATCTGTAGTGAATTTTGATAACCCTATACAAATTAAACAAGATCTTTGTTTAATACCTATCCAAAGTTTATTAAAACAGTTTTTCTTAGTAGGTTAGTTAGGCTGTCAGTTGTGTGAAGTAAATTTTGGTTAAGGAATAGCCAAGGTAGTAATGCAGTAAGAAGTTATAAATGTGCTTACTGTGCTCTAGAATGTCACGATTGGAATACAAGAAATACGTGTAAGAAAAAATACAAGTATTCAATATTGATGGTTGAATGAGCTGAATAAATTAGACGACTCTTCTTTCAATTTAAGAAGTTTGCCAGTGTTTGGATACCTTTGAACAAAGAAAAAATGGAAATAAAATTTTTATTAAGCATAAACAAAAATCACAGTTTTTCTTGACTGACAGACAGTATTTTCTTTAAGAATTTTCTAGGCTTTCTCTCTTCCTTTTCCTTTAAGTAAGCCATCTATTTGTTTATCTAAACTTAACAAATGTTTATTGCCTGTTATACTCAGCATTGCTGGAAGTCTACATCTGGATTTTCTGTTTTGTCTTATTTATTGTTTCAGACTTGAAGACAGTATTTGTAATAGTCAGGGTTCTCCAGAAAAAAATGGAATCAATAAGATATATACCTATATATTAAGAGATTTATTTTCAAGAGTTGGCACACACATTTGTGGAGGCTAGCAAGTCTGAAGTCTGTCAGGCAGGTAAGCTGGCTGGAGTCTCATATAGGGGTTAAAGCTGTGCGGGTTTTCTTTTTTAACCATTGACTTACGATATTCATTTCTGATATATAACATAATGATTTGATATTTTTATATGTCACAAAATGATTGCCACTGCTGTAGTCTTTTTTTTTAATAGTACAATTACAATTTACTTCATATGGAAGAGGGTCTTTACTCCATGCCACCATTAGCAAAATGTCCACTTTTATTATTTGCTGACAATTTCAAAAGCAGATGAATTTTAGAGGAAGAGTTACCATTTCTTTTTTTGCATTGAAATTTCTCACTGAATGTCAATAGTTTGTCAGCAGAATGCAAACATGAAGACTTCTGACTTAAATCTTTCTTTTTTCTTCTTTTTTTTTGAATTTTATTTTTACTTTTTTAGGCAGCAGGTTCTTACTAGTCATCCATTTTATACACATCAGTGTATACATGTCAATCCCAATCACCCAATTCATCACACCACCACCACCCCCCCAGCTGCTTTCCCCCCTTGGTGTCCATACGTTTGTTCTCTACATCTGTGTCTCTATTTCTGCCTTGCAGACCGGTTCATCTGCACTGCTGTAGTCTTAAGTATTTCTCCTTCCAAGAAACCTTAGTTTTTGCTCTAAAGGCTTTTCAACAGATTGGATGAGATCCCATCCACATTATGGAGAGTAATTTCACTTACTTAAGGTCAACTGATTTTGGATGTTAACTACATCTACAAAATATCTTCACAGCAACATCTAGATTAGTGTTTGATTAAATAACTTGGTACTGTAGCCTAGACAAGTTGACACATAAACTAATCATCACAATATTGTTTATCTGAAAAGTTACTGGAATTGCACCCATCCATCTGAATATGATGAGGCTTACTCATGGAAATGTTTTTAAAGATTCCTGCTAGATTAGATATGTAAATCCTAGCTACTACCTAAAATACTTTACAGGAGGCAGGGTGATAAAGCAAGAAGCTCATGGACCCTCAGAATCAAAAAGGCCACTGTCTCACCTTGGCTTCATTACTTACTGCAGTTTGTTTTGGGAAAAGCCACTTAAACTCAGTCTGTTTCCTGGGCAAATGGCAAAAAACATCTGTCTCACAGGAGAATTAGATAAGTGTTTAGTGAGTTAATGGGTGCTAAGCACCTGGTAGACTTTCTGGTGCACGTTAGATGCTCAATAAATATTAATTCCTATTCCCTTTTCTCCTTTATCCCTTTTTTGAAAACAAAATTTGTTTAGTTACCAATATATTTGTATTCATTTATTCATGTATACATTCAATAAATATTTATTCAGCTCTATGTGACAGGTACTGTTCCAGGTATGAGAGATACAAAAGTGTATCTGTTCTCTTAGAACTTACCTTCTAGTGATGGGACACAGACAATAAACACAATTAAAAAGAAGGATATGAGGTTGATTATGTTATATTAGATAAGTTCTATGGAGAAAAAGTAAAGCAAGGAAGGGGTATAGGGAGAAATGAGTGTTGACGGTGAGAAAAATTTTAGTTTTTAGCCTTACTAAGAAGATTATATGTAAGCAAAGACGTGAAAGAGAAGACAGAACAAATGCTCCATCCTTGAATATCTGTGCTGTGATGGGGAAGGCAGGTGGGACGTTAAGTACAAATGCTTTATGACAGGCATTGTTTGAGGAACAGTAACAAGGCTCTGCTGATGGGAATAGATGATCCAGAAGGAGAGGAGTAGAAGATGGAGTCAGTTAAGTTAGGTGAGGTTTGCTGGGCAAATTTTGAAGGGCTTTGTGAAATAGAAGACCATTAGAAAGTTTTGAGCAGAGGAGGAGTGACATGATCTGATATTTGTGCTACTCAAAAATAAATTATAGGAAACTATAGGAGGAGTTTTTTTAAGAGCATAGACTCAAAGGACGGACTGCATGAGTTCAAATAACTCTGTAATTTATTAACCATGCAACCTTAGGCGAGTGCTTCTTCACATGAAATGGAAATAATAGTAGCATCTACCTCACAGAGTTGTTATGTAAAGTAGCTTGGCACATGTAGAAAGAATCTAACCAGTCTTTGCTATTAGTTTTAATAATAATAAGAGGGTCCATCTGTAATATGACCCATTCCCTGCTAGTGATCTTGAATTGATTCTTAACCTGTTATTGTCATTGATTTAAATGTAAAACTATATTGATAAATTAGAAGGGGTCGCGAGTATGAAGGAAATATGCCGCCGCTTATAATTTGGTGCTTTAGATTTTGAGAGGGTCAGATTTTGAGAGGATCATGTTGATTCCCAGAAAAACAGATTATCTCCTCTGATGATACCAGGGTTTTTTTTTTTTTTTTTTTTTTTTTGGTCAGTGCTGTCATCATTCTTTAACGCAAATAGATTTGAAACTTCTGTGACAAGTTTGACATTTTTTCCGACTTTATCATTTGTATCTAAACTAAGCTTTGGTTCTTATGAGTACTTCTTCATGGTAGCATTCCTTCTGTCATTTCTCCTCATATGAACCCTTCCTTTTCTACCTGTCATTATCCTAGTGCAAGTCCTATACTTCATGGGCTCTCATCTGTTCTTGTGCTTCTTGTCAGTGGAAGTAGTAGGTGTTATTATTATCATCATCATCATCATCATCATTATTATTATTTTTAATCACTCACTATGTGCCAGAAAGTATTCTAAGCAATTTATATACACAAATTTATTTCATTCTCATTGTAATCCTATAAGATCAGTGTTTCTGACTTCATTTTATAACTAAGAGAACTGACTCAGAAAGGTTAAACAACATTATATTCAACCTGGTCTATTTCGTTTTACAAATCCTGTATGCTATACAATGAAATCAGTTAATGATTCAAGAATAATGTTCCATTGCCTTTGTTTCAGATTTTTCCTGCCTCCTGGGACACATTCTTTCCTCTGTTATACTTAGCTAGTTATAATTGAGGTTTGACTTGAGGCCATCTTCTTTGATGAAGGAGACTTTTCAGACCATGACTGCATAGAGTATTATTTGCTTCTGTAAAACATAGTTTCCTCTTTGTTAACATTGACATGTAATTATACACTGGCATTTGGCATGTCTGGAATTTTGTTGGACAAGTGACTTAACTTCTCTGAACCTCAATTTCCTCATGTGTAAATGGAGATAAATATACAATTTTAGTTCACAGTAAAAAATTGGCATGTTTGGAATTTATTTAATCATTTCAGGGATACATGTTTCGTCTCTCCAAGTAGACTGAATGTCCATTAGGACACTAGGAGTATATTTTATAATTCTTTGTATCTACATGTAAAACTTATACTCTAAAATTCTGTATTCTCCATACAGAATTTATACAATAAGTGTGTAATTTTTACTTTATTATCAAGGTAATTAGATAATTGATTTTAATATGACTGTTACTTCTTGTCAGTCAACTGGCCACATTGAAAGTTCTATAAAGTTTTCCTGGTCAGTTAAAAATAGAGAAATTTTGGTTGCTTTGTTTCCAGTAATATGTCAGAATACCAGTGTAGTTAAATTAGCCCCACTGTCCAGTTCATTGTCCCTACCTGGCGTTGTTTATGCACCATGTTTACGCATATGATTAGTAGTGTGATAAAAATTTTTTTAATATTTATTGATTGATTGATTGATTTGGTTGCACCGGGTCTTAGTTGCGGCATGTGGGCTCCTTAGTTGCAGCTCACCATCTCCTTAGTTGTGGCTCACTATCTCCTTAGTTGCGGCATGTGGGCTCCTTATTTGTGGCTCGCGGGCTCCTTAGTTGTGGCATGTGAATGCTTAGTTGTGGCATGCATGTGGGACCTAGTTCCCTGGCCAGGGATGGAACCCAGGCCCCCTGTATTGGGAGCATGGAGTCTTAACCACTGCACCACGGGGAAGTCCCCGTGCGATAAAATTTAAAAGGGCAATAATAAAAATCTTTAAAGGTATTACTATCTGAAAAAGAAAAGTAATAATAGTATTTACATTTTTAAACATTTGCTTTTAAAGAGTAAGTATTTAAAAGATCATCTAGTAAGCTGTATTTTTTTTCAATTTGGGCTGAAGTTTTTAAATTAGTTTTAAGACATAGCAAAGTCAGAGTAATTATGAAATTGTCTTATTTTAGATATATCATAGGTGATTTTTATGGCATTTAAAACTCTTTGAAACTTCTCCCTCTAGAAGTGTTAACATTATCGAGAGGATCCTTTTAAAGATGATCTGCCAACTGAAGGTTCTGTTAGTGTTTCTTCAAACTAGAAGCTGTGAAATGTTTTTTGTATGCTAAATTACTTTTGTATTTAGTATAAATTATTATGGAATTTAGGCCTTTTGTGAATAATTATTTTCTTAATTAAAATACATTTTACTAATATTATTTATGTAGTACTATACCATTTTCAAATTTCCTTCATGCATATTGTCTTATTTGCATATCCTAATAAGGATGTGGTGGACTAAATAAAGTGATGTGAACTAAAATTGTATATTTATCTCCATTTACACATAAGGAAATTGAGGTGCAGAGAAGTTAACTTGCCAACTTTTATGGCAATTAAATAATCGATTCTGGATCAGAAATCAGATATTTTGACCTCCATTCTCTTTCTTTTACACCCTGCTGCTTCATTTAGATCTTGTTTTTCAATTCATGTAATACTTGAAAGTCACAAAAGCAGTTTGTTCTAAAAGTATGTAGATATTTTATTGAACTTGCCTCTTCTAATTATTTTGAATTATTTTAAAGATATTTTCTTGATTATTTTTTCTCTTCCTAACTTGTGAAACTCTTTGTCACTCCTTAAATTTTACTTTCTAACATCTACTCCACACAAGGATTTAATGGTGGTATAGTGTATCCTGAGTCTGAGTCTGAAACTTGTCCAATCTTCAATCACGTGTTTAAACAAGTTAAGGAATATGGAAGTTCCTACACACCTGCCCTTATAGGCGTGCATACACATAGACACATATACGCACAGTGGATTGGACACCAATACTTATATATATAGCTGTGCTTTGACTTGCATAAAATTAATGTTATTTGGAGGCCAAGTAATAGTAAATCTTACCATCATTGGTTTTATTTTAATGGTGATAAGGATTTAATATTAGAACCATGTTGAAACCATCATCAGTAAAATGACTTGTGGCCCCCACCAAAAATTTTTGGGAAGAGCATTTGCTGAACACATCGATGAAAGAGTTCAGTATTGTATTATTTTCGCATTATTTTTCCAAATACTTTAAACAATCTATATACTTAATAATTCTTAGAAGAAAATAACTATCATTCTCAGTAGTTGTGTGGTGTTCCTAGAAAAGTTTGTCCAGAATATGTTATCTGAATTTCTTGATGGTGTTGATTAAAAACTATTTTTCTTATTCAAAAAGATGCAGACAGATTGACATTGTCTGGGCCTGAGACCTTTGTGAAATTAAGCTTATTGAGACCACCTAAGCCATATTATTTTTAGCTGTTTGTGTTAATTCAACCATTGTATCTGAAAACAGATCAAATGGCAGTCCATTGTACAGCACTGGGACTTACGATTGAAATTTATTCCATGTTACAGGTAAGAGTAAAAGCTACTCATCACCAGGAAGGATGAATACTCTAATTATTTAATATAATCGAAGGACGTACTTTACAAAGAAAAGAAAAAATAAGTTTTGTTATGACAAATTAAGATTTCTTTTGTGAATAAGATAGAATTTAAGCTACAAGATGAAATGTCTGCAGAATTTAGGCAGAATGAGTCATCATAGTAACACCAATACTCTTGATAAAATGAGAAAGAAGATAAATTTATTGCAATGCATTGATTGGTTTGTTTGGTATAACTTTTATGTTCTTTTGAGATTTTTTTCCTTTTACATTAGCTCATGTATTAGTTACAAATAAAACAAAATAAGCGTGTAGCAGACGGATACTCAACAGACCTTGACAAGACAATAATAAATCAAGGGGTTTTGTAGGAAAAATGTTTGTTCAGAATGTTAGCTGACTATGAGGTTGGTGGCCTTCTATGTTCACAGTTATATGTTCTAATTTATTTCAGGTCTCCAGATGCATCAGTGTGACAAATGTCTACCTGTCACAGATTAGACAGAAAACATAAGTAAAGCCTGAGAGAAGTTGCTGATAGTCTTGAGTGATTTAAGCACACAACGGTAGAATAATAGTTTGCCTTAGCAATTATGAACATTTCAGTGACATTATAAAGCAGACTACTTTCTAGTAATTTTTTGTCAGAATATCCATTATATCATATCCAAATAACTAGCTCATCTCTCTTAACATTTGCCTCACTGGTTACATCAAAGGAGCTCCCCTCTGTTGCCTTTGGTAAATGTATGCCAGGAGCACTGTATTTGGGGCACAAATTTCCAAAGGCTGCATAGTATAATTTGGATATATAATGAAAATAATTTATCTTACTCTTTTTTTCCATGTATCAATGTTTTTGATTAGGATGAGCTTTTAAAAATACAATTAAAACTTAATGTTCTTTAAGCATTTTCAGGAACCAGACTTCTTGCTCCCTCTATGGATTATTTCTATTATAATTGGGCCTATTACATTTGTATGCTTTTTTTTTATTCTCTTCAAAATCTCTGTTCAGCCATGTCCCTCACTTCACTGTTTCAAGATTACTACAAAGAGTTATTCTATTCCTATATGAAATTCTTAAACCTCTTTGTTCTTTCTATCATGCTGCCTGTATCTTCACATACTTTTAGTTTTCTCTCTTCTGGAGTAAGAAGTTGTTCCTTGGCCTTTCTAACACTAACTGGGAGGTGGCAGGGCATGGAGAGGCAGTGTGGAAGGGAGGGAAAAGAAATGCTTATTTCTGCCTCTATCTCTAATTGTACCACCCATTCATATTTTCCAAAATAAATGGCTCCAACACACTCATCTGTTGTAAAGTGGAGTTGTTTTACCTAACGTACAGGCCGTGGTAAGAATTAAACTAGATCAAGTTTTTAAAGTGTGTGGCATAGTTAGCACTGGCACGTAATTGCATAATAAATGGTGTCTGTTATCCTCTTAGTTACCTAGATAGCATGCTTTGTGATCATTTAAACAATTTTTCTTACTTCTCCACTCACCACATCTAGTTACTATTTTACCTCTATAAAAAAAGCAAATTAGTAGTACAGGTTCAGGAGAGAGAATTGTTTTTGAAATCAGGTTTCATCATTCATTAGCTGTGCCTCAGACAACTTACCTAGCCCTCTCTAAACCTCCCCTTTCTCTTCTGTAAAATAGTATTATAATAATAATAGTAACTTGGCTCAGAGTGTGGTTTTGAGAATCACGTTCAATTAACTAAATGTGTATGTGTGTATATTTATGCCTCTTTATAAAATGAATGAATAATACAGATAAAATGTTTAGCACCACGTTTTGCATAAAATAAGCATGAAATAAACGTGCATACATTTGTTATCACTCTCCATTCCTATTGCCAGTTCAAGCTTTTATGTCCTCTTACCTGGGTGCTCTACACCAGGTCACCACTATATTCTCACACTGTACCATCCATCTAGTACTGTTGGCAGTTAAATTATTATTATTATTTATTTATTATTATTATTTTTTTAACATCTTTATTGGAGTATAATTGCTTTACAATGGTGTGCTAGTTTCTGCTTTATAACAAAGTGAATCAGTTATACATATACATATGTTCCCATATCTCTTCCCTCTTGCGTCTCCCTCCCTCCCACCCTCCCTATCCCACCCCTCTAGGTGGTCACAAACCACGAAGCTGATCTCCCTATGTTATGTGGCTGCTTCCCACTAGCTATCTAGTTTATGTTTGGTAGTGTATATATGTCCATGCCACTCTCTCACTTTGTCATAGCTTACCCTTCCCCTTCCCCACATCCATGGGAATAAATTATTTTTTGTATGTTAAAAAAGGAAGTCTTCAAAGCTGTCCAGTGTCTAACAAATATGGTGTAAATTACTTACCCTAGCCATTTAGGACTGCTGCAGTTTGATTTTACACTACCTTTCCTGCATGAGCTCCTAGTTTGTCTATCTTACATTGCTACTACAAGGATTAAGAGAGGGTACATACTGCAAAAATTAAAACAGTATCTGGAACATACATGAAAGTTGTTCATTTTTCTGTTTCTCTCTTCTCCCTTTTTATCCTTTCCACCCTCTTCTTTTAATAAATCCTGGATTCCAATCAAACTTGCTCTCCTTATATCTGACATATCCTTTCCTATGTCTATGCCTTTTTTAAGTTCTAATTCTCCTTGTTTTTATTTATCCAGCAGATATTTATTGGTTATATTCTGTGCGTTATTAATTGTTTGGCACCAGGGACACAAATGTTTAGGGCATCTTTCAGAGGTTATTCTAAAAAGAAAGGACAGTATGTTAGAGATACTCAGGCTTCCAGGCTGAAAACTACATGAGAGCAGGACCCATGTCTATTTCGGCCTGCTATTGTATTTCTAACTCTTGGAATAGAGCTGTGGACATATTAGGATTCTCGTAATTGTTTGGGAATAAAATTTGAGAGAGATGGAACAAGGAAAAATGGGAGAGAAGGCATGAGGCAGCTTGGCATGTTTGATTATTGCACATACTTCTGTATAGTTAGAGAATATGTCGTAAAATTCATGTCTGGGAGTAGTGAGAGATCATGTTGGAAAGAAATGAGGAGGCCAGAATATGAAGAAGATTGTCCATTTTGCCTAGAAGTTTGGACTCTATCATGTAGTTTTGGAAAGCCTGTGAGACGGTTTAAGTAGGAATTTCACATGCTACAATTTTATTTTAGAAAGGATATCCTGTTAATGGTGTAGCGAGAAGAATTAGAAGTGAGATTAGAGGTATGGATATGAGTTGTGATGCTACTGCAGTAATAAAGCAAAGAAATATGGGGGCCTGAATTGAAAAAGTGAGTGGAAAGATTTAAGATATATTTGTATGGTAAAATCAACTGGACTTGGTAACGAATTTGATTTAGAAAATATGGAGGGTGAGAAGAAAGGGTGAGCTCTGAGTTCTGCCCAGCCTTCAAGGCCCAGCTGAATTGTAACCTACTTCAATTTCATTCATCTCACTACTGATTAAAATTAATATTTTTTTACTCCTTGTAAAATATTATATACACCTTTCTTATATTGTTGATTTCTTTTTACTAATAATTATTTGTGTGAATGTCTAAATTCTCTCACCAAACTGGAAGGCTCATAACTTATTATCTTTGTATTACCTTCTATGGCCTTATCTATATTGGATGTTCTGTAAATATACAGGTTATTAATTAATGCCATGCATTTTAATTTAATTACCTCCTGAAAAAACTCTAGAAAGTTAAGTATATGCCTAAGACATTTCAGTATTTCAAAATGAAGCTAGTTACAAATAGGTGAAGTTTAACTAAAATTCTTTCAAAAGAACTTTCATTCGAAAAATTCAAAATTAATAATTGCCAGAAAAGAAAATATTCATAGGAAGAAATTTTAAAGTGAAATAAGGCCATATTGTTTCCAAATTCAGATGAGAACTTTTGCACATGGGCTTCCTGGTGGCGCAGTGGTTGAGAGTCCGCCTGCTGATGCAGGGGGACGCGGGTTCACGCCCCGGTCCGGGGGGGATCCCACGTGCCGCGAAGCGGCTGGGCCTGTGAGCCGTGGCCACTGGGCCTGCATGTCTGGAGCCTGTGCTCCGCAGTGGGAGAGGCCACAACAGTGAGAGGCCCGCGTACCACAAAAAAAAAAAAAAAAAAAAAAAAAAAAAAAAAAAAAATCTTGCACAGATTGGAAATGACTAATCAACATTAGAAAAATGTAATTGGAAGATATGCCCTCATAGTGTTCATGGCCAAAAATGTTTTCCTGTCCAATTTTAACAGTGTTGTTCCAGTGTGAAAATTTCAATGGTTAGAGGTCTTGTATTGGGAAAAACAAATCATTTAAACATCTAGTCTATGCAGGGTGATCTTGGGCAAATCCCTTGATTTCTGTCAGTCTCCCCACTTCAGAGAGCAGCCTTAGCTGTCTTAAAGGATATCACATTTGAGAAGTATAAAAGGGATATAGATATAATCTAGAAAGACAGAGTGGTATATAATGACAGAATTAAATTTGGATTAGTTTTATAGGCCTTCTAGCTTTAATCACCCATGAGTCTATGATTTTAGGTGTTTTAATTTTTTGTTTTTAATTTCAAGATCAATTTGAAAACTGTAACCTGTCAAGAAGTCGGTCTTCACCAGTTGCTATTACACATAATGGGCAGACACTTTTTTCAGGCCACATATAAAACATAATTGTCTTTGGAATTTAATTCTACAGATTTATCATCATAAAGTCTTAAAATTAAAATGGTACAACAGTGGTTGTTTTTAACTGTGTTGGAGGCTTAAGGTGCAGAATTCCCACTTGTATATATCTTCATATTAAGAAAATGCTTTTCCAAAGAACGATTGTTTTTATTTCAGGGTGATTATATAATTTCAGTGGGGGAGTATTATGAGATGAAGTGGAAAGAGCACAGGATCTGAGTTTTAATACTAGCTTTGCCCTCAACTAGCTACCAGCTACCTTCTTGGGCCTTGGTCTCCTCATAAGTAAAATGAGGAGGTGGAATAGTCTGTTATGTCCCTCTGAGCTCTGAAATTCTGTGTCTGTACCATGTCCATATCAGATCCACAGCTATAGCTCAACTATTCAAGTGTGACTCATCATGGTGAAAAGTAAAATCTAATTTTTTCTATGATATTTAGAAGACCATGGGATAAAATGTCATTTAGTTGTATTTGATTAAAAGAGCTAACATAAGATAAGAAATGTTCATTTTCTTATTTCAAATGTAAAGGAGACTGATCAGCAAATAAAAACATGGTGCTATAGAGTTATATAATTACAGATCATTATTAATGTTTTGAAAAAGTTCTGTTCATTAATGAATCAACTGCTAATATTAGGAATACACTGACGTTAAATGACTTAGAAGTTGGGCATCTTGTGACTATTTTATGTGATCCTATCATAATGAGTCTTACATCTTGAATTCATATGCACAAATGAGTGTTGCAATCTTTATCATAGTTACATTGGGAGACTGAGCTCTTTTTTCATATCACATCATTAAATATACACTAAACACCTACTACTGTGCACTGATGCTACCATATTGAATTGGAGGCAGTGTTGGAGAATTATCGTGATGAATCCTCTGCCTCAAATGCTAGTTTTTATTTTCTTTAAATCACCTTCATTTTGATTTTGATCCCCAGTCTCCCTGTGCTGAGAAGCCATCAATTTCACTTATCCCCCAGACTCCGCACACCATCCAGAGCTATGCAGAGACCCTGCACCTTCTTACTCACTTCATGTCACATTTAATTTCTCCTAAGATGCCTTTTGTTTTAACCTTTGTAGACCCTCTGGGACCAAAGGTTCTGCTTCTTCCGTGCCATAGAGAGGCATGGAAATCTCTGGTAACATTGGGAAGCCTGTGATTGAGGGTCCTTCCCCTTCAGTCCATCATCTAGCCAGCTGCTCTGAGATCTTACCACCTGTCAGTCACTTTATTGGTCCTGCGCCTTTCTGGAATTTGTTCATCTTCTCCGTCTCTCCTCTACTCAATTTCAAAGAAGTCTCTCATCTCTTTTCCTTAAAGAAACCACCTACCCAGGGTAACTAGCATTATCTCTTTCTGAACTGTGTTTTTGTTTGTAACTAAAAGATACAAAAGTGGTTGTTGGGCTTCCCTGGTGGCGCAGTGGTTGAGAGTCTGCCTGCCGGGGACACGGATTCGTGCCCCGGTCCGGGAAGATCCCACATGCCGCGGAGCGGCTGGGCCCGTGAGCCATGGCCGCTGAGCCTGCGCGTCCGGAGCCTGTGCTCCGCAACGGGAGAGGCCACAACAGTCAGGGGCCCGCGTACCGCAAAAACAAACAAAAAACAAACAAACAAGCAAAAGTGGTTGTCTTCAAATGATAGGAAAGATAGAAAGTTTTTTCTTTCGTCAATACAAAAATCCTCAAAGAACGTACATTCTATAGCTCTAGATACCTAGGCATCTTCTTGAAACAGAAGAGGAACAGAGAGAGAGGAAGAGGGAGAAAGAGAGAGAGATAAAGATACAGAAAGATGGCTTTTCAAGAGCCTTAATTCCGGTGGGAATGGGTCATCTATGAAACACTAAACTTTTGTTGTATAATTTTTGTAAAGCCATCTCTGCCATGATTCTTTCTTATACCATCCCTATTTTTTCTTATTTATTGTTTCACTCCCTCCCTCCCTCCCTTCTTTATTTTTTTTTCAGAAAAATCACAGAATTCAGAGTTGGTGAGACCTTGTTTAGAATTCTCTTTCCCTCACTTACTATTAATATGATCTTAAGTCACATTATCTTTCTGAACCTGAGTTTTTTATTTGTAAAAATGGGAATAATGCCACTTTTCCATACTCTGTTACAGAGTATTTGTTAGACCAAGTAGGAAAACATTAATGCTTGGAAAGTCATAAAGCAGTGTGCAGATATAGACTCTGTTGACTTAATGCAGAGTCAGTGGGAGAAAGAACACGGGTTTTAGAACCAGGTACACCTGTATTCAATTCTTACATTTGCCATTTACTAGCTTAGTGTAATTTTAGTTTCTGTGTATGTAAAATTTACTAACACCTACTTCATTGTTTTAAGGAAGAAATAAGATAACCTTTATAAATATCTGAGGTAAACAAGGGTACATTTTATCCCCATTTCTTAGATAAAGCAGTTGAATCTCAGAGAGTTAAAATGATTTGGCCAGGGTTATAAAGGTGATGAGAGAAATTACCAGAAAAAACTCTTGGTATCATATGGGTTAGGCTTTTTAGATAAATTATATCAGGTAATTTCAAAGAAAGAATTCCATATATGTTTGGAGCATAAGATAAACATTTGCATATATACATAGTTGAGATTCATAAAAGGATTATTTTGAAACATTCAGTTATGTTGTTCTTGTGCATTTGTTAAGCAAAAAAATCATCCAGTCGCCTTATTTTATTATCAAGTTTTACAAATTAAAAAATGTGGTCTTATGTCAAGTTAGTGATCCAGGAGAGTGGAAAAACTAATTGGCTCCCTTTTCAATTGTAGTGCTGGGTGACTCATAAGGCCTAGATGTCACTTACTATATTTGATGGACAGTGTACATTAGAATTTTTTTGTTTTGTTTTGTTTTGTTTTGTTTTGCGGTACGCGGGCCTCTCACTGTTGTGGCCTCTCCCGTTGCGGAGCACAGGCTTCGGACGCGCAGGCTCAGCGGCCATGGCTTACGGGCCTAGCCGCTCCGCGGCATGTGGGATCTTCCCAGACCGGGGCACGAACCCGTGTACCCTGCATCGGCAGGCGGACTCTCAACCACTGCGCCACCAGGGAAGCCCCATTAGAATTTTAAAAATGGAAGTCGATGGCTCCAATCACCTATTAACCCAGGACATATTGTGGGGTTCAGTTCTAGTTTCATAAATCCCATTTGTCTCCCACTTTTTGCTTTGTTTTACACTTGACTGGTAATAATAGATTATTTTTTTCCTGTGGAAACTTCCTTGATTGTCAGTACATCTCCAAGGGCATAATCATGATATATTAAAAAAATAATCATGTAAATTATAATCATCTCACATTTTCCAGAATATTTTTAATCATAAGGATTTTTCTTTTTAAATATTGATTGGGACTTTCCTGGCTTGGGATAAGGTAATCATATGCAAATTATTTTATTTGATATATTCTTAGTTTAAATCCAGGGCTATATAAGACTTGATATTGGGGCATAATAAGAAAGTGGTATATACTTTTGCCTGGAAAAGTTCTTTGTTTAAGTCATGCTAAACCTCTAGCAATTTTAAAACTGAGGCAAGCTATGGTAGAAGATTTTTACCCTCATAGATGCATAAAGTAAGTATACAGACTGGGAGAGGAAATTATTCAATCTTGAGATTAAATATGTACTCCTAACAGCCATTCCAATAATAAGACTTTAAGTGTTGTTTTAAAGTTACTGTTTAAAAAGATGAAAAATATATGTAGCCATACCTTTTGTGCTGACAGTGATAGAAGTGCAAGGTTAAGTTATACTAAAAAATTTATGTTAAGAAGCAGTGCTTGTATCATTTTTTTTAACCACATTTACATCTTATATTTTACATCCCTCCTCTTCTCAATTTTGATCAGAAGATTTCCTCCATATTATTCTTTGAATAGTAGGCTAACTTTTCTGAGTACATGATCAGAGGACAGGACTCAGCATGGTAGCTTATAGTCAAAAAAAAAAAAAAAAAATCAAAGCATAATTGTGCCTTGTCTCTGACCACTCTCCCTGAAATAAGTTGTAACATTCAGGGCAGGGAAATGTTCAAATCCATTACAGGAATTTCCTTTGTGCAATGTACACATGAACTTTTAAAAAGTTATATGTTTAAATATTTTTAACAGTCTGACTTATTGTGTATGTTATTTGTCACAGTATTCAGTATTATTGGAATAATTGTTTTTATTTTCATCATACCAGTGAGGCTTATTCAGAGAGCACATTAAACTAAGAGCGTAACTTTGAGAGGATGTGCTGAGTGTCTTGACTTCCAAACCAACTACAATCAACTACCTTGTTTACATTTACGTTTCTTATGGTCCAGGTCTAGTTTCTTGCCCAACGGCCAGCTGGCTTTTTTTTTTTTTTAAGTGGGCCAGCATTGTTTTCTTAAGTGTGGCCAAATAAAATAGCTAAGAAATAGATTCAGATCCAATTAACTTCATTGTGTATCTTCAATGATCCAAGCATTTAAACATATGTACTCCCATACCTTGTATCCTGTTATCCTGGCAAATCTTTTACTACCAAAAGTGTTTTGGTTTAGATGAGAAATTATATGTCACCTTACCAATTAGGCAGGTATTGGGGTATATTCTTCTAGACCTTCTTTTTCTTTTTAAACTCTGGAGAAATCTAAAAACCCTGGAATTTTAAATGACTTTTCCAAAGCTATGTAGCTACTTGGTGGCAAGGCTATAATTTATCCCAGGTGTTTTGACTTAAGCCCTGGGCTTTTTCAGGTCTGATTTGTTAATTAAATATTTGTCCTATGACTACTGTTAGGTATAATCTCTTTCTCTCTCTCTCTCTCGCTCGCTCGCTCTCTCTCTCGCTCTCTCTCTCGCTCTCTCGCTCTCTCTGTATTCTTGAATATTTTTATGTTTAATATAAAGCATTTAGAGAACTTGAGATAAAGTGAGCCACACCAATTGTAAGCTGTCTCCAAATGATGAGAAATTGTTGGAAATACCATTTTTAGTCAGGTGCTTGAAAGCAGTAAAAAGCTAGTAGCACAACACTGTGGCTAGTTTGAACTTATGGAGGGAAGTGCAAATTTGCCTTGAATTGGCCAGCCTGTGACAAAGATTATCATTTTGCTGTTACTCTGACAAATTCTTTTGGACTGATCACTCATAATTGATCCAGACCTCATGTACAACAAATTGAACTCTAGGCAAAAAAAAAAAAAAAAAAAAAGTAATTTGTTTTTCTATTTGGTATCAGCTCTGAAAAGCATTATGTGTGTCTAGAAATAAGGTAGCTGGCAAGAATAAACTTTGCTCATGCTAAGTGGTAATTTTCTTTTTCTGTGTTGGCTAGTTTTTTCTAGATATGACATTTGGTTCAGGAGGACACACAAGAGCCATTCTACAGAAGGAGTCAGATATTACTCTGTATGCCTTAGACAGAGACCCAACAGCTTATGCAATAGCTGAACAGCTTTCAGAATTGTACCCGTAAGTAATACACTTGTATAGTTACTTAATTTTGTTGCTATGTTTTATGGAGCTTAGTTTACCATCTTGGAATTTGTTCTCCCTTGTATGATACTATACGTCACTCCACTAAGTATTTCCTCCCTTTTTATCCAGAAAGAATTGATGTAAATGATATTTTTAGAATCACTCAAAATAATGATGTTACTGCATTTATCCTTTGTAAGTAAGTATAAATACAAAAACTTATTTTTGGTTAAAATTTGAAAATGTGTTGAAATCCATCCATGAATAGTATTTTGACAAATAACCCATACTTTAAAAACATTTTTAAAGTACTTTATGAGTTACAGTTTCTCAGAATTTAGTGGAGTAAATACATATGTAAAAATTCTGTAGAATTCTGTAGAATTCATGAAACAATAATGCAATTGCTTTCTTTGAAATCTTTCTGAAATTCATAAGTAAATGTAGAGCACTCTATCCATTTATCAGAATTAGTGAGCATTTACTAGAGAACTTTTAAAAAATATAAAGTTATTGTCTTCATGAGTTGTAAAAGCATCTTCCTTTAGAGAAAAAATTTTGAATTAATGAGTATGTCCATGTGCTATGTTGTTTAGAACACACCAGCCTGAAAAAGAAAAATATCTTGGAATTAAGATGGCTATCTCCAAATATGTAAAGGGCTATTTTCTGTAATGGGGAATTGTTCTACTATGTGAGGCTCCAGAGACTGAAATCAACAAAATAGATGAGAATTTTAGAGGTAAAGTTTGACTTGACTATCCAACAAAGAAAAGATCTCTTTGGTGAAGTAGCAAAAGTATGACCATAGAAAAGTTTAATCACAGACTAAAGGTAGAAAGTTGGATTACTAATCTAGAGTAGTCTTTTTCATCCTCTCTCAGGTCCCAGACTCTGCAAATCCATCAATGTGATTAAGTATCCCAATAAAAGTGTAAATAAATATACCTAGATTTTTGTCTGCAAGATCACAGTGTTTATGGAGTCCCTGGAAACCCATTTGACCCCAGGTTCTTTATTTCTAAGAAAATATGAAGATGTGGTTTAGTTCCAGAGTAGTTTTTTCTTTTTTTTTAATCTTTCTGTCATTTTAAGCAACGTAACTTAGATGCACCTTCTTTAAGAAGGTCTTGTACTAGGGCATTCATATTTGTGAAACTTCTTAGGAGTTCACTTGATTATGACCTGAACATTTATAGAATGAGTATAGGTCTCCATTATATTTCACTATCATAGACAACCTGAATTTTCTTAGATATTATTGTTTCTAAAGGCAGTGATTCCCAAGGTCTCTTATTCTTTCAAACACCCTAGTTTCTTAAATGGAGCTTAAAATTATCAATTTTATCAGGCGTAATTTTTTACCTAACAGGAATCTTGAGGCTCTGTATTCTCTTCAGCTTACATATGTGGAAACTATTAGCTACACATATTAAAGGTATACATGTCTTAATAGAGATGGGATGAATTTCACCCATCACCCAATAATCTCATTTTATTAAATTATACTATCTTGTCTCAAATCTTACTGAGATATATTTAGTTCATCGACAAAATAATTCCTTTGCCTAACCTAATAACTTAATTAAAGAACAATAAGATAAAATAAAGGAGGAAGAGGTAATTAATACAGATAAAAGCTGGAATCAAAGAAACTGAAAAACAAAAAAACAAAAAAAAAGAAAAAAAGGAGAAAGAAATCCCAAGAGATCATTCTTTGCATTCTTTGAAAATAGCAAAATCCTTTTTCACACTGATTGTTAAAGGAAAAAGAGAGCGAAAATATATGCTTAAGTTTGAGAGAGAAGACCAACCAGAGACACAAGGTAAATTATAAGATGATACTACTGTAATTCTGTGGCAACATGTGAAACCTAGATAAATGAATGATGTCCTAGCAAAATATAAATTATTAAAATTGACTCAATAATTATAAAACTTTAATAGGTTATTACCATAAAAGAGATTAGAAAGGTAACTAAAGTACATAGAAGAATGTACAGTGATCAGATTTGCAATTGTTATCTAACTTTTATAAAGAATAGGAAAGGGACTTCCCTGGTGGTGCAATGCTTAAGAATCCGCCTGCTAATGCAGGGGATGTGGGTTCGATCCCTGGTCTGGGAAGATCCCACATGCCGCGGAGCAACTAAACCCATGTGCCACAACTACTGAGCCTGCGCTGTAGAGCCCGCGAGCCACAACTACTGAGTTGGCATGCCACAACTACTGAAGCCCACGTGCCTAGAGCCTGTGCTCTGCCACCACACTGAAAAGCCTGCACACTGCCATGAAGAGTAGCCCCCACCTGCCGCAACTAGAGAAAGCCTGCGCACAAAGCAAAGAAGCAAAGAAGACCCAACGCAGCCAAAAATAAATAAATAAATTAAAAGAAAATAGGAAAGAGCGTTGCCTTTTATGCTAGTCCTGACCATGGTAAATAAAGAAAGCTCTTAAAATTCATTTTATATTGAATCCAGCATTAATACCTAATTCTGCTAGAGATAGTATAAAAGGAAAAAGAGAAAAAGTCCAACCTCACTGAAGTATATAAATGCAGAATTCAAAATGCAATACTAGCATATCTAATTCACCCTTCATTTAGTTAAAAGGATAATAAAAGAATAATACCTATGGCCTAATAGGGTTTAATTCAAGAATACAAGGATGGCTCCATATCAGATAGTCAATCAATGATAGGTTGATAAGCATCACAATGATCAGCTAGCTGTTCGTATTAAAATCTCTAAGTTAAATGGAAATATAAGTCAACTACTTAAACGTAAAATATCCTATTAACCAAGGACAAATAGCAGTTATTTTCTCAAAAGGTGAAATACTATAACAATCTAGTCAAAAATCAGGTTGTAAATATGGATTAACTTCTATATATATTTTAATCAGTATTTTTGGAAGGTCTGGCAGATGTAATTAAAAAACTAAAGAAAGGTTAAAATAGTCTTTTTTTTAATAATGATTTGACTGAATACTTAAAAACCCAAAAGGACTTGTAAAATTAATAAGATGATACAAAATGGTTAGATAAAAATTTAAAAATCTACTCAAGTAGTAAATACCTAGAAAGGGAAGTGGGAAAAAAGTATTCCATTCTTAAAAGCACCTAAAACTTTATAAAATAGTTATAAATTTAGCAAGAAAGACACATTTCCAAATAAAAATAAACCTATATAATTCTATTGAAGGACGTAAAAGACCTGAACAAAAGAGAAAGCATATGTGTTTGGGGGTAAAACAAATTACTATTATAAAAGAAGGCCAATTCTCCCCAAATTCATATATGTATTTATTGTAATTCCAGGAAGTATATTAATTGATTTCACCTTAACTGATGTGTGTTTTTTTTAACTTAGGTAATATAATGTTGAGTAGATATGGGGGGAAGAGTGACAAGGTCTTCTGGGAAAAAGAAAAAATTGAGAGGAAACTTGCCTTACCAGATGTCAGATCACACTATAAAGTCACTGTAGTGAAATCAATATTATACTGGCATAAGAATAGGCAAGTAGGTTAGTGGAGCAGAGAATCTAGATATAGATTCTACTACATAAAAGAATTTAATAGAAGATAAAGGTGTTTTAATTCATTGAGAAAATAGTGCATTATTAAATAAATGGTGTTGGTACAATGCATATCAAACTTGAAGAAAATAAAATGGACCCCTATTTTAAATCAGATTCAAAAGTAATTTCCAGATAGAGTAAAAATGTATGAAAAAATTGAAAATAAAAGTCCTATTAGAAAATTGAGGAGATTATATATACAATCTAAAGGTAAGAAACTGTCTTAGTTGAGACTTGAAATCATAAATCTATAAAAATAAATAACAGAAATATCTATTTATATAAAAATTTAAAAAATATATGGCAAAAATCGTATGGTAAAATTTCCAAACAGTTAACTTAGAGAAGATATATTAGTAATATGGAGGATAGGAAAAGGAATGATATTATAGAAGAGGAAAAATACATTTTTTCTAAGTTCTCAACTGGGATCCCTGTAACAAAAGGCAGATTAATAAGAGAAAAGCATATAAATTTATTTAAGTTTTACATGACTCATGAGACTTCATGAGGAAATGAAGACCCAAAGATAACAGTAAAACTGGAGCATTTTTATATTAGATTTGATGAAGAGTGGAAAGTTACAGAAAAATATGATAGGACAAAGGGTATGAGCTAATGATAGTAATGTGGGCAAAATTTAGCAAGTCCCATTTATTTAGATTCCTCTCGTCCCTTCATTTTCAGAGATAAGGAAGCTTTTTTGGGTTTAGGCAGGCATCTGCCTAATGGATAAATGGATGGATGGATGGTTTGTTGGAAGGATTGACAAATTAGATAAATTGATTATCTTCTTAAAAATACATATGTAGGGCTTCCCTGGTGGCGCAGTGGTTGAGAGTCCGCCTGCCGATGCAGGGGACATGGGTTCGTTCCCCGTGAGCCATGGCCGCTGAGCCTGCGCGTCCGGAGCCTGTGCTCCAAAACGGGAGAGGCCACAACAGTGAGAGGCCCGCGTACTGCAAAAAAAAGAAAAAGAAAAATACATATGTAATCCTGTAACTGATATCTAGGATTACATATGTATTCTTAAGAAGATCATCAATAACATTGTTCATTATTTGTCTTTGGTTTTTATTTTAAAACTGTTTTTCATTGCACAGTAAAGTTGAACACGTGATTCAGTAATAAAAAAATACATATGTAATTACAACTTGCAATAAAGTGTGCAAAAAGGAAGCATTTTGTCATTTCAACGTTTACATCTTTTGAGAAAATATAGTAATTTCTTTCATTTATTTATTTATTTTGTTGTTGTCAAAGAGTAGCCTGTGCTTCTCCTGAAAAATCCCATGTTCTTCACTCTGTCAAAACTAAGTCAAAAATAGAAACTAACATTTTCACAGAAAACTAAGCAGTTCATGGGAAAGCTGAATTTTAGGCTAACCCATTTTAGCTCTTTCAGAAAAGATGACATGTCAGGTCACCTGTTGTTTGAAAACTGAAACTTTTCCCTATTGCCTCTGAAGACTGTACAAGAGGAAACACATTAAAATTGGAGCAGTGGGGTGTTGGCTGACTTTTACCACAGTGGAAGATGGATACTGGAAGACAATTTTTTTTAACAATTTTTTGTTTTCTGAATTTAGGGATAATATGTGCTCCATACACTGAGTTTAGAGAATATAGACATGTATAAAGAAAATATGAAAATTATAATTGATTCAATCATTTAACTGTAGGTAAAGCAGATTATAAAAATATAATAAGCTGTTACTATCCATAGTTTATAAAAGTAGATATTCTCATTGGGGTAAACTTATAATACACAGAAAAGTATATAGAAAAAAATGAAACTCACTTACCATTCCACCACCTTAATCAGTAGTAATGATTTTGTGTATTTCATTCCATCTTTTTTTTTTTAACATCTTTATTGGAGTCTAATTGCTCTACAATGGTGTGTTAGTTTCTGCTTTATAACAACGTGAATCAGCCATTACATATACATATATCCCCATACCTCCTCCCTCTTTCGTCTCCCTCCCACCCTCCCTATCCCACCCCTCTAGGCGGTCACAAAGCACTGAGCTGATCTCCCTGTGCTATGTGGCTGCTTCCCACTAGCTATCTATTTTACATTTGGTAGCATGTATATGTCCATGCCACTCTCTCACTTTGTCCCAACTTACCCTTCTTCCTCCCTGTGTCCTCAAGTCCATTCTCTACATCTGCATGTTTATTCCTGTCCTGCCCCTAGGTTCTTCAGAACCATTTTTTTTTCTTTTAGATTCCATATATATGTGTTAGCATACGGTATTTGTTTTTCTCTTTCTGACTTACTTCACTCTGTATGACAGTCTCTAGGTCCATCCACCTCACTACAAATAACTCAATTTCATTTCTTTTTATGGCTGAGTAATATTCCATTGTATATATGTGCCACATCTTCTTTATCCATCATCCGATGATGGACACTTAGGTTGCTTCCATGTTCTGGCTATTGTAAATAGCGCTGCAATGACCATTGTGGTACATGACTCTTTGAATTATGGTTTTCTCAGGGTATATGCCCAGTAGTGGGATTGCTGGGTCCTATGGTAGTTGTATTTTTAGTTTTTTAAGGAACCGCCATCTGTTCTCTATAGTGGCTGTATCAATTTACATTCCCACCAACGGTGCAAGAGGGTTCCCCATTCCATCTTTTTAATTGCCAATATTTCATTATATTTTATGTACTATTTCTTGTTTGAACTTTTTGGATATTTTTACTTTTTTATACTTCTAAAATGTTGGAATATCTTGGCCAAGTTTAAAAACCATTTTGATCAATTGTATTAAATACATAGCTAATTTAGAAAGAATTGATGTCTTGATATATTTTTCATTGATGATGATATATTTTTCCATTGATTACAGTATTTATGTTTCTGACTAATATTTTTTCTTAATTAAAATGATAAAGTACAGAAAAGTGCTGAGAAGAAAATTTAAATTATTCATAGTCCACCACCACCAAAATTAATAGTTTGGTAAACTTCTTCCTAATCTTTTTGGTTATATATATATGTGTATATATATATATACACATATATATATACATTCATACATATACACATATATAGTTTACAAAATTTGATTCTATTTATACATTATCAGCACATTCTTATTTCATTAAATTACCTTAAAGAATAGTTTTATTGGTTGCAGAATATTTCCTTTATGTAATTATAACTTAATTTATTAGAATTCTAATTCTAATATAGTCTTATCCTTATCCATATTACTGCTGTTTTAAGTCTTTCTGTGCTGTGTTATTTTAGATGTACTTCCTATAAACAAATACCAGATATATTTCCTTTGTGTAAACAAATCTGTTTTTTGTAAAGGGTAATTAAATCAGGATATGCTTACTCTTTCTATGTCATCTTGTTTTATATTTTCTGTTTTTGTGTTTTATTGAAATTATCTTTGGCGTTTAAATTTTCTTTTGTCCATTATCCACATATACATATTTGTTTTTGCCTTTTCTCTAGCAATTTTGATGAAATTAAAATTTTTTTTTTAATTTACTACTGGCTGATGTTAATATTTTTTAAGATTAAAAGTACTTAAATATTTTTTACTGTTAAGTATGCAGAAAGAAATATTTTTTGATTAACCATCCCATGTAAAGTGAGAACTTATTTCCTGAATTTTTATTTCCCTCTCTTTTCCCACTTCTTGGCTTTTAAAATATGATTTTGGCTTTTAGACATTAATATCTACTATTATGATAATTATTAGTTAACATTTGCATTGTTTGGCAGTAATATCTAAAGTAATCATACTTAAACTGATTTAATTCATTTCAATGTACCCCATAACCATTTTATAACACTGTAAGTCCCCTTTCAAGTTCTTTATGTAGGCTCATTTCTCTACCAATTGATTACATCTTAGTTTTTCTATAAATATGCAAAAGGGGAATATCTATGCCTTTGTCTACCCAACACTGTGTTTCTAATGCTTTCTTACATGGGCAACAGTTGATTTAGGATGGCAGTTTGGGAATTGAATAGATATTACTCTTTTTTTTCTGACATGTAGTATTGTGGAGAAGTCTGAGGTCAACCCAGTTTATTTTTTCCTTTCCCAGGTAATCTGTTTCTCACTCCTTCCTCCCACTATTAGGCTGGATGCTTACTAGATATATTTCTTTGAATATTTTTGACATTCATAAATTTCACTAAGAAATATTACTAATTAATCTCTTTTTATCAATTTTCCATGTACTCTGTGAGTAATTTTGGCCTATGCATCAGGTCTTTTCTCTACAAAGGAGTTTTTGTGTTAGTTACCCTCTACTCTTTTTTTTCGGTTTTTTTAACCTGTGAGCACTTATGATTTGTTGGTTGGAGTGTTATCTGTCCCACATGTCTTTTATTTCCTTTCTTAGTGTTTTCTGCTACTTTTACTGTGCCTCAGTATTATAGGAGATCTCTTCAGACTTATTCCATGTGTTACAGATTTGGTTTTCTACAGTGTCGATTATGGGGTTTTTTTTGTTCTTTTTTGTTTTGTTTTGTTTTGTTTTGTGGTACGCGGGCCTCTCACTGTTGTGGCCTCTCCCGTTGCGGAGCACAGCCTCCGGACACGCAGGCTCGGTGGCCATGGCTCACGGGCCCAGCTGCTCCGCGGCATGTGGGATCTTCCCGGACCGGGGCATGAACCCGTGTCCTCTGCATCGGCAGGCAGACTCTCAACCACTGCGCCACCAGGGAAGCCCTAGCATATTCTTTTAGTGAGTCATGAAATCATTTTTTGGGGGTCTTGATCAGCATTTTATGGAATGGAATGGAATGGAATAGAATAGGAAATATCATGTTACATAATGGAAGTTAAATTAAGTATCATTTCCAGTGAAATAATATATATGTTTACATATATACACATATATATTGTATTTTTGTATATGGGATTGCAGTTAAACCATATTTCTGACTATGTATCTTGATCAAAAATTTTTGAAAACTACCTATCCTATATGGCTATATCCCACATATTTGTTCACACTGTGTACTAAATGTTCATTGAAGGCGGAAACTTTGTCTAATGTATGTTCATATCCCTAGAACCTAGCTCTGCTTGGAATATATATGGAAGTTAACAAGTGTTTATTTATGGTTCAAACAAAACAGAAACCAGTGGTGTGAATGACAGTTATACTTTCTAGGATCCTGTTGCCTGGAAACCCCAATATGCCTAGAGAATTAGAACCCCCTGAAAACTGCATCTCTTAAACTGTACTTTGCCTGTCTTGCAATGAATGAAACAGAATATGAAATATAGATACTGACTACGAAGAAAGGACACATGGTTGGGGAGTGGAATCGAGTTTCAGAGTAAGAGATGTCTGTACTCAAAATATTTACAGTGTACACCACTGAATTGTACACTTTAAAAGGGTGAACATTATGGTAAATGAATGGCATCTCGATTTTTAAAATTATGATTTCTTTTAGATTCAGATCTTTTACATTTAGATTTATATTAGATAAGTGATTAAAACATTTTAATCAACTCATTAAAAAAACATTTATAGTGTATGAAAATTATTTAACTTTTCTCCTGATTTGGGATTATGATAGTACCTTAGAGAAGGAATGATGAACAGGCTCAAAAATGTATCTTATCCCAGGTTTACCAAATGAACTGCCTTTCTCAGTTTTCTAAGTCAACCCTTACTCTTCTGAATTCCTACCAGGTGTGCTGTATAGTCTCCATTTGTCTTTAGAACCTCTCTCTGCCCTTGTCTACACTGATCCCAGGAAGATGACTTTTATGGATTTATCGACAACATTTATCTCCTGGCTTCTTCTTGGGTTCAGCAAATGGGTGACACTGGCAGGAAATCAGAGGACAGAGAAGATAAGGTCAGAATGTGTTTTAGCAGTGGCCACATTCCTCTTCAAAGTTCATTGTTCATAGGCCTCTCCTACTAGATGCAGCTCTGACTCTTTGGGCTTTCATTTACCACTCTTTGCCCTTGCCCCTTCACCTCTTAGCTTCAGGGTACTTCTCATATCCCTTTTTGCCTCTCCTTAACCTAGTCATGTGTTTGTAAATAGTCTCTTTATTAAAGTTTTTTCATTTTCCATACTTGGATGTACTATTTTTTTTCTTGCCAGAAACTTTGCAGACTCACAAAGAACGTTCTTTGTCTCTAGCTGGATCCTTCCCCTTTGGACTCATCCAGATCTGACTTAAGACAAATATCCATCCACACTGTTGGAGAAGCACTCTAGATTTTGGAATCAAACAGTCTTGGTTTGGAGTCTTAATTCTGCCTCTTTTAGCTGTAGGATTTTAGATGTGTGACTTAACCTGTCAGAGTTTTTATTCTCATCTGTAAAATGAGTTCCTATTCATACGTATCTCATGCTGTGTTATGAGGACTAAATTATTTAATTAAATTGTTTAGCATAAAATTAATTAATACTAGCTATAGTTGCTTTGTTATAATGATGATTATATAAGATAATATATGATTATGCTAATTATTATCATCATAACTCTAAGTGTCTGAGAAGTTTCATTGGTGTATACCAGGATGATTGGCTTTTATTTCCTGTCTTTATCTGCTTGATTCCTTAACATGCACATATCAGAGTCAGTTTAAGATTTAAGGTGTGGAACACTGCATCCAACTTCCTTCACATTGCAAAGTGTTCTGACATTTGCCTTTTATTACGGGCTCTCTTTCCCATTGTCAGTGTAAATACTGAAGACTACCTCTGTCAGTGTAAATACTGAAAACTACATCCAAGCACTACTCCAATGAACTGTATCATTGTCTTCCTCCCCCTCCCACCCAGACTTACTTTTTATAAGTTTTGATTTCACCATCAACTCTTGGCTTCAGGCCAAAATAACTAATATTTTTTGAATGTCATCAACCAATCAGAAAATGTTGCCTATGTGTCTCCCATTCTTTGGCTTTCTCCTTCTGTATTCATATGTTGCTGGCTTCCCGGAAGCTACTTTTTCCTCATTAAAGAAGGTTGAAGTTTTTCCATATTTAATTTTTAGCACTTCTTGTTCTGAAACCTGAAAATTCTGGAAGGCTGATTCTTGAGTTGTCTTCATTTTCTGTAGATTTAAGGTCTTCTTATTTATTATTTAGCTTATTACTGACATAAGTAGACAGAGTCTACAAATGTTTATTTCAGATAAACTCTTTGGTTTTTGCTTTCTGACTATACAAACTATAGACTTATGTAGACCTGTATAATAATTAACACCTCTACACCCATTCCCAAGTAGTGTTATAGATTTATTTCTTCAGTTAGAATATTTAATTTAAAGTTTATAAAACTGATTCATGGAAGTCAACATGTATATTGAAATGCAAATGGTGTTTCATATTATCATAACTATGAGAAAATGAATTACCTCTTCACAAACTTAAGATAATCCATTTTTATTGCCTACGTCATTTGAACATAACCATATGGTACCAGGATAAGAATAGCAGCTTGTTCAGCACAAGAATGACTATACCTAGAAAGCCTTCATTTTATTTTATCTCGTGTAAGCAATACATATTTAGAGACATATTTTATTACATATGAGAAATTTTTAGTAAAATCCTTTATGCTTGGGCTTCTGGGTTATTAAAAGAATGAAAACAATAGTTGTATTTTCTCTAACATACTAAACTAATTAAATCAAAATACTTGCTATAATTACACATATAATCCTCCTGTTCTTTACACCCCCACTTTTGCCTGATATTTAAAGTAAAACTGAAACAAACAGCTGCTGGATTGGATTATCTACTTTAGTATTTTATTCTTGTTTCCTAAGAGAATACAATCTAAATTTAATGCACAATTCAACATTCATTTTAGAGCCTGCTGTATATAGGGAAATAGGCTGGGGATGGGGAATGCTCAGAAGCCCAGGATAAGGGCTTTGTGCCTCTGTACCACAAGAGACAGCTCAATCTAATAGATAGGTAAACCACTAACAAGATCAGGTAGATAAATCTCCTGGAAGGGAGAATATCAAATGTATTCTAAACCCAAATTTAATTTATTTTTAGAATATCTGTTTTTATTTTCACTGTAAGTATTGTTTGTTACTCATTTAGTACATTTCAAGAAACTATTTTGGGGCAGATATTAAACTGCATTCTGAGATATAGCTGGGTAAAAAGAGCAATATAATCTCTTTCTACTTTACCAGAAATTGTAGATATTAAACAGGTATTTACAATACAGAGTAGTGAGTGTCAGGACTCTTAGATATTGTAGAAATAAGCTTCTATAACATAGAAGAACTATGTTATTTAAATAAAATACCATTACTATAAATATTTATGAGAAGGAAGGATACCCATTATATAGGACATATTATGGACATTTCATAGGACAAGTAAAATGTTTGTAATAATAAGATATCACTGATCAAGTTAAGTGAGCTGTTCAAGCTATACTTCTATACAGCAGGCTTTATTCCATGGTAAAATTCTTATAGTTTTTCAATGATGAAACATAGCTTTCCAGATAAAGTTAAACTTTTTGGCTTACCACAGGAGGCCATTAAGGATTTGGCCTCTGTCCTTTCTCTAGATTTATTACCTATGACTCCACCCCAGTCTCCTCATACCCTCCATGAAGTATTAAACTACTTTTACATAATAAACTCATCATGTTCTGTCCTACCACTCTCTATGTCTACATGCTGTTCATCTAACTGGAGCATTATTTACCCCACTAAGTGCCATGTTCTTTAGGAAGTCATCAGTGACTCGCCCAGTTTGATTTAGTATCCTTCTTCTCTTCCCCCATCACACCCTGTGCAATCTTTATCCAAGCTCTTAACACACTATTCTGTTGGTTTACTTCCATATATTGTACGCTCCTTCAAGCATGACTGTGTCTTACCTGACTTTGTTTCTTCAAAATTCTGTAGTAGATATGGATTAAGGTCATATGGATGAGTGTATAAATGAATGGATGATAATTTTCCATTTTCTGCATCAAATGTGTAGAAGAAGAAATTTGACGCAATTTGCTGAGTTTATCTTGCTTTCCATTTTCACAATGTAAATAGAACCCTTTTAAATCTCCAAACCACTGTTTGAAATAATGTTGTTAGTCTAGATTTAGGTTCCAGAGAGAATTAAGGGGCTAACTGCAGACTCAACTCTTCACTAAATACAGAACTTCTCACAGAAATATTAGGAAATCAACTCTGATTAGATATAGTATACCTTCCAATGAACTCAGAACACTTATTACCAGCTTTTACTGTACAAAAACCAGTTATCATCTATTTCTACTTGAGGGTCCTGCACACCAAAGGAACCTATATGGTAATATACATATTCCCATTATGAAAAGATCTTTAGATACTATATATTATAAGAAACTTTATTCCATTCTCTACTAATGCTAGTCTGTTTTCCTTTTACTGAAACTGAAAAATTCAGATTTAAAATGTCAAACTCCTATAAATAAAAATAATCATATATTTTAAAGAAACAAAAGCTAATTATATGACATTAAATTATCAAGTAATAATTAAAGATATCAGGATACATAGAATAATTCAGAAAATGCTTTTTGTATTAACGCCCTTACTTATTTTATATCTTGGAGAATTATTTTTCATATCAGCAAGTATATTAAAAGGAACATATTGTGTGCAGTGTGTAGGCTCAGCGTAGGATTTTCTGCACTAAAACTTTGCAGCAATATTGGTTAATTGCTAGGTTTCAGGCACCTTTCTAACCTTCTTTTTAGTGGGTGTGAAAGGGTTTATTTGTAAGAGATATCGCTACTGACAGAATTTTATCTTTTTCTCCTGGAATCTCAACAGCAATTCCCATGTTAGAGGCATCCCCAGAAAGCTCGTCAAAGGATTTCCACCCACACTCTGAATATCTAACAGGACTTGACCCATTTTTCTCCCCTTATTAAAGTAGCAGTATACGCATCATGAGGAAAAATAGAATAAGAGCTAGTCTAAGCTTGGAATTTCAAAGTTATCTACCAATATGGAAGAAATTCAAGTGGAAAACAAAATTAGTCTTTATTTCTTATTATACCCCTAATAACAATCTAAATTTCTCACCTTAACGAACCACATCTGATATCATGAATATAGTTTTTTTTAAAGTGGCTTAAAATTTATACTTATGTTATCAAATGCAATGAATGTAAATATACAAAATGGAGCACATTATAAGTGAAGAGTACTTCTTTGTACCCGATTTTATGACACAAAGTATTTTTTTATAAACCACTTTATTGAGGTATGAATGACATTTAAAAAGCTGTACATATTTAATGTATACAACTTGATGAATTTGGAGATAAGTATACATCCATGAAACCATCACCACAATCTATGCCATAAACATATTCATTACCTCTAAAAGTTTATTCTCATCCTTTTTATTATTATTATTTGTGTGATAAGAATACTTAACATAAGATCTACCCTCTTAGCAGACTTTAAAATATAGAAAGCAGTATTGTTCACTGTAGAATCTATGCTGTACAGTAGATCTCTAGGATTTATTTACCTTGTATAACTGACACTTTGTACCCTTTGCCTAATACCTCCCTAATTCCCTTTCCCCACAGCACCTGGCAACCACCATCCTATTCTGTGCTTCTATTTTAGATTAGGAGACAAAGTATTTTCCTTACCAGTTAAATAATGTAGATAGTAATAATTAAAACCAGACTAAAACTTTGAATATTAATATTACTAGAATTCTTTAAAGGCAAGCAAAATAATTATAGAGAATAAGAAAAGGTATTTTTAAAATAACTTTGCTCATATAAATAATGACATCTGGATATTAAATTTCTATATCCATCTGAACCATAAGTTTTTCCCCCACCATGGCATCCAGATACTCATATAGATTGTGGATGATTTTGTTTTTTTAACCTAAAGGTAAATGTCTCTTTGGAAGACAAGACTACCTTCAGTTTTTTTCCTCCCATTAACTATCTGACTTTGGGCAATTTACTTTATGTGTCAGTCACCTCATCTTCATGATCATAAGTGAGAAAATAATGTTTAATTATTTAAATAAATCTAATTGTTGTTACTATAGCAATTGCATCTTCTGTTTTTATTATTTTGGAGTCAGTCACCCAGCTAACATTCAAGTACAAATATGTGATTGGTGTGTTCACTTCTCTGTTGTAGTTATTCCATCATCTGTCTAGATTCACTGTTTTGAACTCCTCCTTCCATTCTTTCTTGGATTTACCCAAGAAAAGCTTTCACCTGCTCTACCTTCCAACTCTACCAAAACTCCTCCTGTCACAAACACCAATGATATCCACATTACCAAATTCCATGGTGAATTCTCATTTCTTATCTTACTTAAACTGTCAGCATAATGTGATGTAGTTGCCCACTTCCTCCTCCTTCAAACTATTTTATTTGGATTCTTTAGTTTTTCTTCTCCCTGAGCTGTTAACTTCTTATCAAACTCCTTTACAAGTTCCTTCTCATCTTCCCGTTATATTTGTGCTTCTCTGGGAATCATTCTACAGGCCTCTTCTCTATTTATACTCACTCCCTCAGTAATCTTATTCAGTCTCAGAGCTTTAAAAACTATCTACTCATTGATGACTCTCATATTTTTATCTCTAGACATATTCATCCAGTTAGTTAGTTAACGTTTCCACTTGGCTGGCTAATAGAAATCTCAAATCTAACACATCCAAACAAAGCTCTTGATCTTCCCCTTAAAACCTGCTTTTCCTTGAATCCAACCATCTGTTAAGGGCAATTGTATTTTTCTATTTGCTCAGGCAAAATAAAATAAAATACTTTTTTAATTAAAAAAAAGAGTGTTCTGTCTTTTTCATATGCAATACAATTTTGTCTAGAAATCCCATTAGCTGTACCTTCAAAATATACACAAAATCTGGCCCCTATTTACCACCTTAGCAATACCACCCTAGATCAAGCCACCATCATCTCTTGGATTTTTCCCTTCTAACCGGTCTCCCTGCTTCTGCCATTATAATATTTTTGTAGTCAGTTTCAGCACCAGGACAAGTTATCCTTTTTTAAAAACAAATTAGATCATGTCACTCTGCTCTGTGCCTACCTCCATTTTACTCCATTCTAGCCTGACTGGCCTCCCAGCCTCCTTCCTATTCTTTCAATTTTCCAAGTGTTCTTGGTATGGTTAGAGAGATATGAGTGAAAGGATACCTGAGTGAGAAAGTAGATGATGGGCAACCCTATTAATCTGCTGATGTGTTCCAAACTTGAAAAATAATAAAAACCAAGTGGAATTATTTAGCAAGATAATTGTCAGAAAATGAAAGATGTATTTTTAAAGAGCTTATCAGATTTCTCAAAATAGTAAAATACTCTGGAAATATTTTCTTGAAATATCATTCTAGAAACATGGTCATTTGTTCATTTGTTCAACATATATTTGTTGAATACCTACAATGTGCCAGGCACTTTTCTCTGTGCTTGGGCTAAATCAGTGAAAAAATCAGACAAAGAGCCCTGCCCCCATGGAAGTTAATCCTAGCAGGGCAGAACACATAATAAATATAATAAGTAAATTGTCTATGTGAGAAATGTGATACGTGCCCTGGAAAACTACCAGAACAAAACAAAGGGGATTGAGAATGTGGGGGAACGTAGACAAAGCTAGGTGCGATTTTCTGTAGGGTAAAGAGGGTTTTGTTAAGAATGGGACATTTGAGCAAAGACTCAGAGGAGGTGAGAAATTAGCACAGGATAGATCTGAGAAAATGAGCACTGAGGCAGAGGAGCAGCCAGGGAAGGGCAAAGGCATGAGGGTTAGGCCACACATGCCCACTGTGTTCAAGGAAAAGCAAGAAAGTCCATGTGGGAAGTAGATAATGAGCAAATAAGAGTTAGTTAAGAGTGAGAGATGATGTCAGAAAGCTAATAGGTGAGAGGGAGGGTGGTGGTGCTCAGATCACAGATCAGGCAGAGCTTTGTAGGTAGTTGAAAGAGCTTTGGCTTTTATTCTGAGTGGAATGGGAAGTCATTGCAGAATTTTGAGCCCAGGAATGAATGACATTGTCTGACATGTTTTAAAAGCATCACTCTGGCTGCTGTGTTGAGAGTACTCTCAAGGGGCAAAGGACAGAAGCAAGGAAGCTGAAACAGGGGGGCTATTAAAATAATATCAATAAAACTCTGTTTAATATTCCAGTCTTCACTAGAATTGTGAGAATATCAGGACCAGGTATTTGACAGAAGAGCTATACATATGTTTGCATGTTATTAGCATGCACGTGTTTGTCCATTGTTCTTAAATATTCATATTAAAATTCTTGTTACTATTTTTAGATTTATTGATTTCCTCTCATGCTTTGCACCATCTCTACTCTGGAGTATGAGCAACTCAAAGACAGAAATGATGTCTTATTCACCTCTGTGTTCTCAGTGCTCAAAATTTGTTTCTTGAATTAAATTAGAACAGCTCCAACATACTGTTAATACACAAAAATTATACTAGAGAGGAAAAGAGCTAAAGGTCATTTCCAAATAGTAATCTTTAGCCAATGATAATTTAGTAAGCATCATTCTAGAGTATAAAAATGCTCATTTCTTCAAATGTAAGAAAAAGGATTTCATCAGGTTATAAAGTAATATGGTAGCTTCCTTTCTGTGTTTGTCCATTATATTACTGCTTTTCACTTTCATCGGTGTCTTTACTTTTTCGGTAGATAAAACTCCAGTTTTACCTTACTTGAACTTTCTATAACTATTTCATTTCCAAATGATAAAATAAATATTAACAACTGTCTTGAAGAATTAGGAAAAAAGGACCTCTAGAGTTGATCTGACTAGTGATTTTCAAAATGTTCTCTGTGAACCCTGGAGTTTCTTTGAGACTGCTGTAAAGGGGAGGGGTGTGCTAAGTTGGCAGAGAACCAAATCTCACAGATCTAGCCCAACCTTCTGTAAGAGTTGGTTACTGGCAGACACCAAATTTCTTATATTGTTTTCTAGACATCATATTGCTTTAATAATTTTGTTAACATAGGTGTCTGTTATTGAGTGCTTGTTCTTCTGAAAGGAGCAATATGGAGTTAAACTTTACAGCTGAGAATGATTATATGTATTTTTATAATTTCTTTACTAAAAGGAGAACTTACTGAGAAAAAAATATAATTCTGTGCCACATTGAAAGAAAAAAAACCAGTGTGAAAGTAAAAATAGTATATTTTAAAACTGGCATTCTAGAGGGATTTTTGGACGATTTTGAAAATAAATGCCAAAGAGGAGTTCCTAAAATGTAGGAGTCTTGATGTCGTTGGTGTAAGTAAACAGTCTCCCAGCAGGTGTGCTCCAAGTGGAGTATTCAGTTAGCTATAGAAATACTGCTGTGGTTAGAATTAGTCTCATGACTTCTTTTGGTCACACTTTTTCTCTCTTAGCAATAGAAGTTTATGCAACGTGGTATTTGGTACAGTTAAAATAGTTCAAGTGGGAAAGAATATCTAAAAACATAAACTGATGTGTTTGCTCCCGGCATTGCTGTGGTTGAAGGCCCTTTTATCTTCCTACCTGATTTAATAAAATGATATATATCATACTGCTGACATTTCAGTTACTTTTTTTTTTTTTTGCGGTACGCGGGCCTCTCACTGGGTGGCCTCTCCCGTTGCGGAGCACAGGCTCCGGACGCGCAGGCTCAGCAGCCATGGCTCACGGGCCCAGCCGCTCCGCGGCATGTGGGATCTTCCCGGACCGGAGCACGAACCCGTGTGCCCTGCATCGGCAGGCGGACTCTCAACCACTGTGCCACCAGGGAAGCCCTCAGTTACTTTTTTTAGAGGAAAACTGTTTTATTCTAGTTTCCTTCCTTTGGCCAATGTTACAGCATTCAGATGCTTAAGCAAATATATTAGTATTAAAGTTTAATTCAAATTAAGAATAGCACTCTGGGGTCTCCGGGTGGGTTATGGTAACAATATATAAAGTAAGGGGCAAATCATCAATTTTACTAACCATTGGAAACTCATCCTAACTATGTATAGCCTAACCTAGTTGAGAACATATATTTCTGAGAAGGTTGTTTCCTCATCTGTATTCCCTAGGAAAATGTTATATCCAAAGAACAAATAATAACTTTTTACTAAAACCTTGTTTTAGTTATCTATAGGTACATAACAAACCATCACAAAACAAAGCAACAATCATTTTATTATATTCATAATTTTATGGATCAGAAATTTGGGCAGGACACAATGGGGGATATTTCATCTCTGCTCTGTAATGACTGAGGCCTCAGCTGATTGCTTAAATGGCTGGAAATGGCTAGGATAGCCAGTTCAAAACAAATTTTTTAAGAAGTTCAAAAGCAGGCAACTAAATAATAATATTTGATGATGTGTTCATAGATTTTAAAAAAACTATGAAGAAAAGCAAGGGAATAATTAGTGCAGAATTCAGGATCTTGGCTATATCTTGTTAGGCAAGGATATCAGATTGCAGGCGGTTAAGATAATTTTCCATTTCTTTACCTGATGAGTGTATGTAAGGCTATCCATTTTATTATTGTTCTTTAATCTTAAAAGAATAGTTTCTTATGATCACTGTTATTATCTTGTCCTAAATTTTTTATTCTGTCTGAATTTTAACATGATATCATTTACATAAGATTCAATTTAATAGTCATTTTGCATATACTGTGGTATTTAAATAGTTCTAATTTCAGCTACATAAGATTATTGGGGATGATTTTTTTTTTTTGGCGGTACACGGGCCTCTCACTGTTGTGGCCTCTCCCGTTGCAGAGCACAGGCTCCGGACGCGCAGGCTCAGCGGCCATGGCTCACAGGCGCAGCCGCTCCGCGGCATGTGGGATCTTCCCGTACCGGGGCACGAACCCGTGTCCCCTGCATCGGCAGGCGGACTCTCAACCACTGCGCCACCAGGGAAGCCCTGGGGATGATTTTTAATTTGTTTGTTTGCTTCTCCCTCCTCCCCCACAACCCCCTGCCACACAAATTCTTAGGTTCTAACTCCTTTTTTTGTTTGTTTGTTTTCACTGTGGCCCCAGAATCTGCATTTCTAAAAGCTCTTCCAGGTTATTTTGAGGTATGTCCAGATTTGAGAACTACTCTATCTGTCATTCAAATCTTATACTTACTGGAAAGAGTATTTATAAGCAAGTGTCAGAAGGACTCGGGGACAAAAGGAGACTTTCTCAGTGAATTGAACACAGTAATTGAACATCTAAGAAGCCAAACAGGGAGGCTGTCTAGGGATTAGCAAGGCCAATAGCCACTGCTAATCCTGGGCTGAAGGGACAAAGGTGAGGAGCTAGTTCTGGAGCTCAAGAACCCAGGTCACCTAGCCAGAGCTGAAATTGTAGAAAAGAGACTGAGAGGAAGTAGATATCCTGGCTTCTCTCTTCCTCCTGCCTTCTGATCTATTGTCAATATCTTCTATTGCCTGACCCTAATAGAATCTTGGAGAGTGCAGACTACAGAGTTTAGCCCCCCTGAAATACAAAGCAGAGCAGGAGATAGATCTGAAGGAAAGCCGGTCTAGGACCTGAACTGATGTCCAGCTAGATGGGGGATGATATGCCTTCTTAACTGATTTGGCTTCTTATACTTTGGGCTGGAAATCAGAAATGCAGAATAGTTAAAATTTACGGATGATGGACTCACACAACGTCATTGTGCTCAAAACCCAGCTCCACTCTTACTCATTTTGGCTCTTTGGGAAAATTACTTGACCTCCATTCCTATTTCCCCATTTGTAAAATGATGAGAATAATTAACTACATCTCCACCTCTGAAACTGTACACAAAGAAGGCTAAGTGAATTCATGTGGGTACAAAAGTATATTTTACATTTTCAAGGGAAACAGTGATACTCACCACCTGTTACATACAGCCAAGCTATTAGTTCAAGGTAGTTCACAGTTTCAACATTACATTATACATTGTTTCTTTCAACAAGGTCATATCTTTACCAAGCTTGATTTTTAGTGGTTGTTTTGATTAAAAAAACAAGTAAGATATGAAAATCAATATGAAACAATAAGGGTGGTAGTGTTCAACCTGATGCCAAGATTTGAAAAGTTATACATTGTCTAACAGGCATATATATACCTTTAGTAAGTAATTGTGATTAAGAATAAAATAAAAATAGTATTTCTTCTTCTTTTTTTTTTTTTTTTTTTTTTTTGTGGTATGCGGGCCTCTCACTGTCGTGGCCTCTCCCGTTGCAGAGCACAGGCTCTGGACGCGCAGGCTCAGCGGCCATGGCTCACGGGCCCAGCCGCTCCGCGGCATGTAGGATCCTCCCGGACCGGGGCACGAACCTGTGTCCGCTGCATCGGCAGGCGGACTCTCAACCACTGCGCCACCAGGGAAGCCCAGTATTTCTTCTTTTAATTAATGCATATTTCAAGTGGCTCTAAATTTTAAGACATAAATACTTATTAAGTTGCTTGGCCCTAACTACTTAATATGGAACTTTTAGATATTTATTTTGTTCCGGAGATGTTGTGAAAAAATTACTGAGGCACTAAGGGTGCAGTGAGCCAAGCAAGTTTGGTAACCTCTTACCTACCTCATAGCATTGTTAAAACGATTAACTGAGCTAATAAATATCAAATGATTTAAAAAATGCCTAGCAAGTAATAAGTACTGTGTGTCACATATTATAGGCCAAAAGACATGAGCAATAGAATTACAACTCTAGCCATTGTTACTACTATTACCATTAAAACCAGTGAAAACTGACCTGGGGCTTTTATAGTATCATTATGGAACACCTTTCAGGACTTCAGGCTCATGTCTCCTACTAAGATACGTTAGTGAAGCAAATGGGTGATGTCTATGAGCGAGGATGACCATCTTTGAGAACTGCACTGTCTAATATAGTAGCCCCTAGCCACATGTGGCAGCGCATTGAGCCCTTGACATGAAGTTCCTGTGACTGAGGAAATAGGTTTTTAATTTTAATAAATTTAAATTTCAAAAAAATTGATACTTGATTTAATTATTGGGAAACTCTTAAGAGTAACTTAGGCATGTGCATTTACTCTTTCAACTGTAAATTTTATGAAATCTAAATACAGATAAAGCATTTCTGATGAAATTTTGGCACTTCAATTGAGATGTGCTGGAAATGTAAAATACATACTGGATTTCAAAGACTTGATATAGCGAAATAGGATGTAAAAGATTCATAAATAATTTTTATATTGATTAAGTTATCCATGATGGACATATTCTTTCATATAACTCTGTACATGCCTATAATTTCTCAAGAGGAAAAATTATTGAAAATGGCATATGTGAATTTAAAAGTATGCATATTTTGAATTATGGTAAATACTGCCGCAATTGTTACAATTTATAATAGAGTTTTAATTTTATTTTGTGACTGGTTTTGTTAATTTCTTAAGACATTAAATTTGTTTAAGAAAAGGAACTTTTCCCAAAAAGTGTTTTTACCTAAGTACACCTTTTAATTGGTTTATGAAGTGAGTTGATTCATACCTTGATTCCATAAATACCAGTTTAGCATCTTTTGTAATTTGACCCCCTAATCAAGCCTTACATAAGGCCAGAACCTGAGAACATTTTCAGATTGATTGGTAATTCAAACAGAATTTCCTAAGGGGGAGAGAAAATACTCTGCTGGAAATCTGGAACTAAAAACTCATTCTCTCATTAGTCAGTTGCTGACGTCTTCGTCCCATAATCAACTTTTAGAGGTACAGCAGATGGCTTAAAGGTAAAGCGCGTTAACAATTAATAAGCGTTTACAAGGCTTGTTACATCATTTCTTATTTTCAAATCATTTTCTAACAAGTTACCCAAGTGGTTGAAATCAACCAGAAAAATAATGAAAGGAAAACTGCTAAGTAGCTTATTTTAACCAACAATAGCTGGTTAAAATAAATTAAAATAGGGTAACTATAATATTAATTTTTAAAATTTTTAACTTGTTCAGAATAATATTTTTGAATTTGACAAGAGCTTCTATCAAATTCTCGGTATTTTATATTAAGTTGAAGACAGCATGAGAGTATTTGAGAGGGAGCACCATTGGTTTATTCTACAAATTTCGTAAGTTTAAAAACCTTCTTAAGTGGTTTCTCATCTTTTAAGGATGAAATTCAAAGTCTTTTTGTCAGAGATTGAAAGCCATTTATGAGATGGTCCCTGTCTACCACTCCATTCTTGTAGCCTATTCTTTTATTCTAGCCTGCAGTTCTTCTGTTTATTATATCTATAACACCTTTCCTGCTCCTTCACCTAAGAAACTCCTACACTGTAGCAAGCCTTCCTTGGCTTCCCAAGTCCAAATAAGGTGTCTTTTTTGTGTTCCCTTAGCATCTACTTTTTATCTCTCTCATAATTATAGAACTTTCACCTATTTGTCTCATCTACTACATTTGAATATCTGGACATAAGGATTTTTTTTCAATTCTCTTTGTTTAAAACAGTGGTGTAAAAAGGATCTAATAGATGTGTGACAAGGAATAAATTAGAGAATAAGGCATTCCACTTGGGAATGGATCAACTGCACATAGTTTTAAATTCAAAGCAGGGTACCTTTTACCCAGAGAAGCTAACTGATATTATATAACTTTTCTAATTTTAGTTTATTTTTTATTGTAAACATAATACACACCAATGGAAGACATTTTGAAATCAAAGAAGTACAAAAATTTCACTCAGTCATCCTAATAAGCTTTGTGATACTCTTTCCTGCCAGTTGGTGTGTGTTTGTTTTTTGTTTGTTTGTTGGATGTTGGAATCTCTGACCATAATTGTGGATTTATCTCTTTTTTTTTTTTCTCGGTGTTCTATTAGTTTTTGCTTCATGTATTTTGAAGCTCTGTTACTAGGTGAATGAAAATTAGAGTACGATTAGGTACTAAGCTAAAAATTAAAATACCCCTCTGGTACTCCACCTAATACTATAACATGTAAATATATCATTTCTTAAATTAGGTTTTATTTTCTATAAGGGATGAGTTTATGCTTAAATCTTGGTATTTCCCTGTTGCTTTGCATTTTGTAAGAGGTTCAGTAAATGTTCATTCATTGATAAGTCCTTTCTTTACATCATTAAACAGGTAATGTTCATCATTATGCACACTATTGTGTTGTACAATTTAGCTTCCTTGTCCTATTAAACAAATGATTTTATTATGTGATGTTGCACTAATTTGGTACAACACTAAAGAGATATTTTGGAACTTATTTTCCATTAAAAAAATGATGTTTCTCCCACATCATTTGCTTCATTTGCTTCTTGCTCATAAAAGAGGGGCAGAGGAGCCTAAGTATGTAACTTTCTGGCCAGTATGCATGGCTGATTCAGCAAAATAAGTTATTGATTCAAAGGCCAAAGTATCCTTCTCTTAGTTGGTTTTCTTGTCTAGAAATTCACCTTCAATTCTGTTTTTCACCTGCCAGAAAAAGCATCTTCTGTCTTGTTATCAGTGACCTTTGACTTGTCAGTAGCATTCAAAACATTGTTATTTCTGCATCACTAATAAAATGTATCAGGTCAACCACCTTGTCAGTTTTGGCTCTTCACTTTCCTATTCCATTTGCATTATTTGTGGTTGGAGTGTGAGAGAGGAGTTTTAGGAATTTCTGGAGATATTTTGAGAAAAGGGTGATTCTTGAATCAAAATCACTATCAGATCTGGATTTTTCTTTTATCCTTTTAAACAAAGCCTTCCCTCAGTCACATCTTAAATATATCTTTTTTTTAAGGTTCTCTGACTTTCTAGCCCCCCATTTGCTTCTCAGTAGTGCAGATCTCTCGTATTTTTACTAACTAGAGGAGTATTTGAAGTAGATTCAAAGATGGCCAAATTACTACCATCACTTTTCATACCATGCTCTCACCCCACCGTATCTACTTTTCTCAAGCCAAAGAGTGAAAGAGAATGATCATTTTTTGGCCAAGCTCTCTGTTGCTAAATTACAAACTTAATGTTTTGGCCAGAATTTTGCTTCATTCCTCACACATAACCCTCTCAGCAGTATATTTTATAATTAATAAAGCTTCTAGCTTTGAGGAGACCAAACCCCTCAACTAACTCGAAACTCATAACATTCTCCCTCAAGAAAATATTGAAGGTCAATTTTATTCTTGCTAGGTCATCAGTTTTCTTGTATAAATGAGTCATTACTCCAGGGCTCTGAGATTCCCCATGTCATTCAGAAATAATATAATGCTATAATAGACTTTCCTTGTAACAACTCACAAAGCCCTAGATGCTTCATAGATACTAGGTACCGAGTGCTGTAGGAATCAACATTAGAAATATGTCACTGACCAGTCTGAATTGTATTCAACATCCTTGTCTCTCAGTTCCATAGTTTCCTTAACTCTAATGATTTTTTTATCCCACCTTAGCCATTTACACACATGGTAGTACCCTAGATCTCTAAAATTTCCATTTCAAATATCACACTCTCTAACCATGACTTCCTGTCTTTCTAAATCCCCTACTCAAATACTCCCACTGTTTTTTACCTCCTTGGTGAACTCCAGCCTCTAGTCAATGTACAATGACTATAATTCTTTTTTACTATCCATCACCCCCCTTTATGTCATTACTCATCTTTCCCTTTTCTTCCTCTGCCATATTTCCTCATATAACCCCCAAATTTCTTTAAACCCAACTTACTCCACACCTGCATCTGAACATTATTCGAGAAAAGAATATAATTGTAGTGAGTGGACTAATTTCAAATTTATTACCACAAATTCATTCGATCAGTTGATATTATTGGGCACCAACTGTGTGTGAGGCGTGCTGAGGGTGTATTAGTGAAGAAAAAAATACAAAAATCCTTTCCTTTTTAGGGCATACAGTCTAGTGGGAGGTAAAATATATCTTGTCAGCAAGCGCTAAGGAGAATATACAGTAGGGAAAAAGAATAGGAAGTGTTGATGATAGGAAGGGGAAGGATTGCTGTTTTAGCTAACAAGGAAGGCATCACTAATTTCAAATGAACATTTGTTACTGCCAGTAAATTCCCATTCTCTAGACAACTGTTTCATACTCTGTTCTTCTTAAATCTCTAGCTCCTTTTCTCTCTTTCAGCCAATGACCTTGCCACCTACAGATAAAGAGATGAAATAAAATATGAACTGTATCATATTTCTACCATCAGTTTCACCATCTTACCTGTATCTGTACCCACCCGCTGTGCCTTCCCTTTGGTTATAATGGAGAAATACCTCTTTTAAGTAAGCCTCTACACTTAAGCACTGAATCCCAGTGTCTTCTTCTTTCTTAAGGACTTTGCTCCTGTAATTTTCCCTTTCCTGCATTATCAGTCTCTCCCTCTCCATGGAAGCATCCTCCTCAGTAAACAAACATTTTTAATATCACAATTTAAAACAAAAACAACCTTGATTCTAAATTCCTTTTTGGCTTTGCTTCATTTTTCTCTTCCCTTTACAGCAAAACTTCTTGAAAATGTTCTCCATATTTTTCCCTTCCTCCAGTTTGCTGCCTCCCATTTGCTCCTTAAACCATTGCAATTGAGCCTTTGTCCTCACTTTACTGAAATAACCATTTCTCCTTTCTTGATATGTTGTTTCTAGGTTTCTTGACCTCAGAGTCACTGGTTTTCCTCACCAACTCCACTTCCTGGCCTCCTTCTCGTCTAACAGATTTCTAATTTTGGAGTGCCTCTAGCCTTTGTCTTTGGCCTTCCTTTCTATCTACATTCTTTCAGGGTTTGGTCCCATGGTTTCTAAGGCCATCTCTTCACTGAGGCCCTATAATTTATATCTTCAGCCCTACCTTTCCCCTAAACTCAACTCAGGTTTAGTCCAATTAGCTCCTTGAAATTGCCACTTAACATGGCCAAACCCTAAATAAGATTTCCTCCCCACCAAAATCATCTTTTATTTCTTGTCTCAGTAAATGGCACCCAGTTGCTTGGGCCAAAAAGCCAAGAAGTCATCCGTGATTCCTCTCCCTCACTAATACCTCTTGACTACTCCAAAATATAGTCCTAAGTCTGCCACTTCTCACCATCCCAAATGCTGTAAGTTTAGTATAACTACATCACCTCTAGCCTGGCTTGCTACAGAAGGCTTCTAACTTTTCTGTCTGCCTTAAGTGGGCCTTGCCTATCTATGCAACTTCACCTTTCTCTAAGCTTTTCCTTGTTCACAGTGTTCCAGCCATACTGTCTTTTCTGTACCGAAGACATACTCAATTTCATTTCCATAACAGGTACTTAGCTCCTGCTATTCCTTTGCTTAGAACATTCTTCCCTATTGTGTGGCCACCTCTTTCTCATCAGTCAAGCTAAACATTTCAGCCTTTAATGAAGACTTTTCCTTCATCTAAAGATGAGGTAGCCCCTTTCCTCATCTCCACCATCACTGTTCTCCATTTCCCCTTTTTTATGTTCTTTATAACACTTACCAGTACCTGAAATTATCCTTTTTATTTATGTATGTAAAGGCTTGTATCTTTTTCTCCCTTACTGTAACTCCTTAAGGACCTGTTGTCCTTATTTACTTCTTCTCTGTTGCCTTGGGACATGGTAGGTGATCAACAAGTTTTTGTTAACTGATTGATTCCTAGAGAAGACTAAAGACACAAAAGAGCACCCCCAAACTCCCTACAGACATCTGAGGATTCCTTGAACCTTTGATATTTTTATTTCCTTGCAGGAAAATTAGGATACAGTAAATCCCAACTGTCCTAGACCTATATTTTCTTTGGCTCAAAGAAAATAGAACACCAGCCAAACCAAAACAAAATTATATCAGAAGCTCCCTATTTTGTATGTCATAGTTATCTAAAATACTTAAAATAGTACTTCTTTGAAGAATGTAGCTATTTTTTTTCATGAGAGCTGCCCATCTTTACCTAATCATTTAAGGGATAAATATTTCATATTACCACTCCTAACTAAGATAACAACTCCATTTTTAAGAGAGTGCATTGCCTAAAAATTTTAATATTTCTTGTAGGTCTTCTAGAGGTAGGAGTAAAAACTGTTTGACTACCATAATTATATCTATTTATTCATAACCTGGGCCAGTAGACCAATTTAATAATCCTGCCATTTTTCACCAGAAATGTTCTAGTTACTGGGTTTCAAGAATTGTGTCCTTGACTAAAAGCCTAGACACTATCACTGTATCATTTTATCCATTACTTTCTAGAACCCCCAGTGAATGTAGTACTTCTCTTTGGGAATAGTAACAATAGTAACAAATGAGTTTTCAGAAATTAAATACCAGACCCACAAACTAAAATCCCAAAATTATAAATCTTTCATAGCTTTCCATTGAACTTTCAAGACTTGTTACATTTGTAAATAATCAGGAACAAGTTATCTCTTACTAGATCATTTTGAAATTTGATACTCTCCTTTTCTGCCATTTTCCACCTCAGAGAATATGGCCTTAGTAGGATAGATGGACAAATGGATGGGTGGGTGAATGAGTGAGGGGATAGAGAGAGAGGTATGTAATATTATATATATATACAATATATACATAAATATATAAATATAGATAAGTATAGAGGTAGCTACATTGTATATCTATGTGTTTGTGTGTGTGCCTGCACATGCATTAGGAACATGTATCAATATGGCCCTTCCTAAAGACCATCACAGATTGCTTGTTAGTCATTCAGGTAGCCATCCCCTACATTCATGGGCAAGAGTATACTTTATTTCTCCTTGCTACTTACTGACTATATTGTGTGTTAGTTGATGTTCTTAACACTTTACAGGTATTATTTAATCTTCATAACAAACTTATCACATAGGTTACTATTACTTTCTGTGCTTTTATAGATAAATAAACTAAGACACTTAGTTAAGTAACTTGCCAAAGTCCCAGAGAGCTAGTCAGTGGCAGAGCCAGAATCTAAACCAAGGTAGTCTGGATCTAGAGTTTTTACTCTTAACTACTATTCTGTACTGCCTATCTGTTAGAAGACCACTTAGCAGAGGCACACGGATTTAGCGAAAATCACTAAACCAGCAGATTCATACATTTATGTAATAAATGTCTTGACTGCCCATCATATTATAGGAATGAGCTAGTAGGTATAAAACTTCCTATTTGAATAGCTCACAATCTATCAAGGGATGATCGACATGTAAACAACTGACTATGCAGTGATTATAACTATATATATGTACATACGTACATGTATATATATGCAAACATATACATATTCACTTCACTTGAGATAGTGAAATATCGTATAATTAATTCTGCTAGGGTGAAAAAATATTGTGATTGAGTTAACAAAGGAAATGACATTTCCCAGAATAAAATGTAATAGAGATTAGAAATTTAAAAATTGGCAATTAAAGTTTCTGGATCCTACTTGGCATATTATTTGGGGTAAATAACCTTTTATTAGGCAAATATTGGGTTATCAGATGTTATCTTTGCTGAGCCATAACAATATACCAGTCCACATCTATATAGCGGCCCACGCTTTCTCATCCAGATTAAGCACTGCAGTTTCCTTCATATTCGGGACCCTTTTCTTGCTATTCTGGCTTCTTCCAGGTCATAGAGAAGAAAGGCAGAGAGTCATCAAAATATTAGTCTTCCTAGTTTTGTATACATGAAACTTCAAATCTGCATCCACAAGGTTTATTCTTATGAATCTTGAGATTTAGATATTTTTAATGTTTCGAGTGCCTCAATCTTTATGAAGGAAGCAGTTATTATTTCTACTTCCTCCCATTTTTAATCTCTTAAGACCTGACCTCCAAATACTTTTCCTCATGGATCTCTTGGTCTGTATATCTTTTGAAATGTGGTACTCTGAACTGAACATAGTATGTGCTCTGACCACCCACCCGCCCCACCCCCGCACACACAGACATCAATAGAATACAGTGTCATAGTCTTCCCATCCTCTGGCAATAAGCCTCTTATTAGCAAGATATAAAGAGATGTAGTTTATTCATTTTATATACAGTAAAACTTATTATTGGCTATATCCACTTCTGCCAAGTTAGGTGTTATAATCTAAAATGAGACCCTCTAGTTCATATTTTATTGTCATGCCTTTTATCTCTTGGCCTTATAGATAAAATGGATGAAATGCAATGCAATTAATTTTTCTTTTTATTGAAGTATAGTTGATTTCCAATGTCTTGTTAGTTTCAGGTGTACAGCAAAGTGATTCAGTTATACATATATATCTGTTCTTTTTCAGATTCTTTTCCTTTATAGGTTACTACAAAATATTGAGTACATTTCTCTGTGCTATACAGCAGGTCCCCGTTGGCTATCTATTCTATATATAATAGTATGTATATGCCAATGCTAAGCTCCTAATTATCCCCCTCCTTTCCCCCTTAGTAACCATAAGTTTGTTTTCTATGTCTGTGGGTCTACTTCTGTTTTTGTTTGTTTGTTTGTTTTGCTTTGTTTTGTTTTTTGTAATTTATCTTTATTTTTATAGTGGAGTACAGCTGATTTACAATGCTGTTTTCTTTTTTTACAATGTTGTGTTAGTTTCTACTGTACAACAAAGTGAAGTAGAGTATATAAGTTGATTTGTATCATTTGCTTTTAGATTTTGCATATAAGCAATATCATATGATATTTGTCTTTCTCTGACTTACTTCACTTAGAATGATAATCTCTAGGTCCATCCATATTGCTGTAAATGGCATTATTTCATTCTTTTATGGCTGAATAATATTCCATTGTGTGTGTGTCTCTATATATGTGTGTGTGTGTGTGTGTGTGTGTGTGTATATATATATATATATATATATATATACACCACATCTCCTTTATTCATTCATCTGCTGATGGACATTTAAGTTGCTTCCATGTCTTGACTATTGTAAATAATCCTGCAATGAGCAATGGGGTGTATGTATCTTTTTGGATTATGGTTTTCTCCAGATACATGCCCAGGAATGGGACTGCAGGATCATATGGTAGCTCTGTTTTTAGTTTTTTAGGGAAACTCCATACTGTTCTCCATAGCAACTGTACCAGTTTACATTCCCACCAACAGTGTACCAGTTGACATTCCCACCAACAGCATAGGAAGGTTCCTTTTTCTCCACACCCTCTCCAGCATTTATTATTTGTAGACTTTTTGATGATGGCCATTCTGACCAGTGTGAGGTGATACCTCATTTTAGTTTTTATTTGCATTTCTCTAATAATTAGTGATGTTGAGCATCTTTTCATATGTCTTTTGGCCATCTGTATGTCTTCTTTGGAGAAATGTCTATTTAGATCTTCTGCCTACTTTGTGATTGGGTTTTGTTTTGTTTTGTTTTTTTGATATTGAACTGTATGAGCTGTTTGTATATTTTGGAGATTAATCCCTTGTCAGAAGCATCATTTGCAAATATTTTCTCCCATTCTGTAGGCTTTTTGTTTTGTTTATGGTTTCCTTTGATGTGCAAAATATTACCCAAGGCAGTCTACAGATTCAATGAAATCCCTATCAAATTGCCAATGACAGTTTACACAGAACTAGAACAGAAATTTTTTAAATTTGTATAGAAACACAAAAGACCTGTATGCAGAAAACTGTAAGACACTGATGGAAGAAATTAAAGATGATTCAAACAGATGGAGAGATATACCATGTTCTTGGATTGGAAGAATCAACATTGTGAAAATGACTCTACTACCCAAAGCAATCTACAGATTCAATGCAATTCCTATCAAACTACCAATGGCATTTTTCACAGAACTAGAACAAAAAATTTCACAATTTGTATGGAAACACAAAAGACCCCAAATAGCCAAAGCAATCTTGAGAAAGAAAAACAGAAATCAGGCTCCCTGATGTCAGACTATACTACAAAGCAACAGTAATCAAAACAGTATGGTACTGGCACAAAAATAGAAATATAGATCAGTGGAACAGGATAGAAAGTCCAGAGATAAATCCACTCACCTATGGTCACCTAATCTAGGACAAAGGAGGCAAGAATATACAAAGGAGAAAAGTCTCTTCAATGAGTGGTGTTGGGATAACTGGACAGCTACATGTAAAAGAATGAAATTAGAACACTCCCTAACACCATACACAAAAATAAACTCAAAATGGATTAAAGACCTAAATGTAAAACCAGATTCTATAAAACTCCTAGAGGAAAACATAGGCAGAACACTTTTTGACATAAATCAAGCAATACCTTTTTGGATCCATGTCCTAGAGTTATGGAAATAAAAACAAAAATAAACAAATGGGACCTAATTAAACTTGAAATACAGTTAGTTTTATAGTCAAGGAAAGAGCTGGATAAATTACTAAAACTAGAGCTTGGAGAAAAACAGTTCAATGTACATATATTGTTAAACTCCAGTTTTATTGACACCTGAATAAATGTTTTGATTTATTTTTATAGATGGTAGGACAAGAATTTGTTTCTGAATTTTGAAACATATAATTAATCACTTGTTATTATAATTGTATTTCTTCCCATTAGAAAGGACCATCCGTGTCTTTTTTATCTTTCAATCCATAGTATCTTGCCCAGTTTATGGAACTCAGTAGACATCCATTTTGTTTCATGGACTTTTCTTAAATTGATCAATCATTCAAAGGCTTAATTTTAAAAGAACTCTATTAAAGTTTATAAAAACAATAATTAAAAAAAACCTTCTCTTTATATATATATGTGTGTTAGTTGGTTGGCCTCATTTTTGACTTTCTTTTTCCTTTATGCTTCCTATCTTCTTTACACATAAATGTATGGTTATATTCCTTAATATATTGTCTTTTAATGTGAACAGAACATATTATTGTCCCAGGAAGATGTTAAGTGATTTAAGGGCAAGAGTCATGTAATATGCCTTGTGTGCATCTTCCCTAGGGCTCAGGACAGTGCTACACACATGGCAAACAGGTTTGTATGCTTGAATTCTCAGCTACATTTAACCAGCTACATTTAACCACCTTAAAGTTAGGGCTAGAAAATTTGTATAACTTTGCCTAAGTTTCATAACTGCTTGACCCTTACCATTGTAACCCTCATTCAAATCTTGTGTTTAACATTGTAAGAAGGAAACTCTTTTATTTTTATTTTTTTATTTTATTATTTTTTTGGAAACTTTTAAAAATATGAAATTGTTTCTCTGCGATCAGGAGCAATACAAGAATGTTCACTCTCGGGCTTCCCTGGTGGCGCAGTGGTTGGGAGTCCACCTGCCGATGCAGGGGACACGGGTTCGTGCCCCGGTCCGGGAAGATCCCACATGCTGCGGAGCGGCTGGGCCCGTGAGCCATGGCTGCTGGGCCTGCGCGTCTGGAGCCTGTGCTCCACAACGGGAGAGGCCACAGCAGTGAGAGGCCCACGTACCGCAAAAAAAAAAAAAAAAAAGAATGAACTTGAGTTGAGTGGGTCAACATGGGTAAATGTTAACATTGAAAGGTGGTCTGATATCATAAAAAAAAAAAAAAAAAAAAAAAAAAAAGAATGTTCACTCTCATCACTTTTATTCAACATAGTACTGGAAGTTCCAGCCACAGCAATCAGACAAGAAAAAGAAATAAAAGGAATCCAAATTGAAAGGAAGAAATAAAACTATTGCTGTTTGCAAATGACTACATACAGAAAATTCTAAAGATGCCACCAAAAAACTGTTAGAATGCATCAATGAATTTGATAAAGTTGCAGAATACAAAATTAATATACAGAAATCTGTCACATTTCTATACACTGACAATGAACTGTAAGAAAGAGAAATTAGGGAGGCAGTCTCATTTATAATCACATCAAAATGAAAAAGAAACCTAGGAATAAATCTAACTAAGGAGGTAAAATAGTTGTACTCAGAAAACTATAAGACACTGATGGAAGAAATTGAAGACAACCCAAACAAATGGAAAGATACACCATGCTCATGGATTAAAAGAATTAATATTGTTAAAATGTCGATACTGAGCAAGGCAGTCTACAGATTCAAAGAAATCCCTATCAAAATACCAATGGCACTTTTCACCAAACTGGAACAAAGAATTTTAAATTTGTGTGGAAACACAAAAACCCCCAAATAACCAAAATAATCTTGAGAAAAAACAAAGCTGGAGGTATCATTCACCTTGATTTCAAGCTATCCTACAAAGCTATAATAATCGAAACAGTATGGTACTGGCACAAAAACAGACACATAGATCAATGGGACAGAGTAGAGAGCCCAGACATGAATCCACACACTAATGGTCAATTAAACTATGACAAAGAAGGCAAGAATATACAATGGGAAAAAGTCAGCCTCTTCAATAAGTGGTGTTGGGAAAACTGGACAACTACATGTAAAATAATTAAACTGGACTGCTTTCTCACACCATGCACAAAAATAAATTCAAAATGGATTAAAGACATAAACGTTAGACCTGAAACCATCAAACTTCAAGAGAAAAACAGGCTGCACACTTTTTGACATTGATCTCAGCAGTATTTTTTTGCATATGTCTCCTCAGGCAAGGGTAACAAAAGGAAAAATAAACAAATGGAACTACATCAAACTAAAAACGTTTTGCATAGCAAAGAAAACTATCAACAAAATGAAAAGGCCACATATTGAATGGGAGAAGATATTTGCAAAGGCTATATCCAATAAGCAGTTAATATACAAAATATACAAAGAACTCATACAACTCAACATCAAAAAAATGAACAAGCCAATTAAAAAGTGGGCAGAGAACCCGAACAGACATTTTTCCAAAGAAGACATACACATCAGGAACATGCAAATCAAAACCACAATAAGATATTACCTCACACTTGTCAGAATGGCTGTTATCCAAAAGACAGCAAGTAACAAGTGTTGACAAGGATGAGGAGAAAAGAGAACCCTCCTGCACTGTTGGTGGGACTGTAAATTGGTGCAGCCACTATGGGAAACAGTATGAAGGTTCTTGAAAAAATTAATAATAGAACTACCATAGGATCCAGCAGTTTCACTTCTGGGTATTTATCTGAAGAAAATTAAAACACTAATTTGAAAAGTTATATGCACCCCTATGTTTTTTTGAATCGTTATTTACAGTAGCCAAGATATGGAAACAACCTAAGTGTCCATCAACAGATGGACAATGGAATATTGCTCAGCGATAAAAAGGAATGAGATCTTGCCTTGTGGCAACATGGATGAACCTAGAAGGGAATTATGCTAAGTGAAATAAGTCAGACAGAGAAAGACAAATGCTGTATGATTTCACTTATATATAGAATCTAAAAAACAAAACAAATGAGCAAACACAACAAAACAGAAACAAAGTCATAGATACAGAGAACAAACAAGTGGTTGCCAGAAGGGAGGGGGATGAGGTGGATGTGGGAATGGGAGAAATAGGTGAGGGAGATTAAGAGATACAAACTTCCAGTTAAAAAATAAATGAGTCACAGGTATAAAATGTACAGTGTGGGGAATATAGTTAGTAATTATGTAACGTCTTGTTATGATGACAGACAGTAACTAGACTTAATGTGGTGAACATTTTGACATGTAAAGAAACATGGAATCACTATATCGTGCCCCAAGAACTAACATAGTGTTGTAAGTCAGTTATACTTCAAAAACAAGTAAACTAACAAACTCATAGAAAAAGAGACCCGATTTGTGCTTACCAGAGGCAGGGGATGGGGGGATGGAGAATTGGACGAAGGTAGTCAAAAGGTACAAACTTCCAGTTATAAGACAAATATGTGCTAGGCATGTAATGTACAACATGATTAACATAATTAACATGCTGTATGTTATATGTAAAAGTTGTTAAGCGACTAAATCCTAAGAGTTCTCATCACAAGGAAAAAAAATTTCTCTATTTCTTTAATTTTGTATCTATTTGAGATAATGGATATTCCCTAAACTTATTGTGGTCATCTTTCCATGATGTACATAAGTTAAATCGTTATGCTGTACACCTTAAACTCATACGGTCCTGTATGTCAATTATATCTCAACAAAACTGGAAGAAAAAAATGTGTTTCTTTCACCCTATTTCACTAGTATAATAATAGCTATAATATTGGTCACTTAAAGTACAAGCCTCTGTTATTGATGGTGATCAAGGCAATTGCAAAATATGGAATAAGCCAATCAGAGACTTGTGTGAAATGAATTCTGTTGTGTGATGGGAGTAAATACAAATTACCAAAGTTGGCTGATGCTATAAAAAACAGAGACAAAGCAAAATAGGTGTTTTATGGTCTATAAATGTAAATTTAGATCAAGCCCTACTTAATGAATCATAGGCAGGTATGATCCATATTCCCTTCTTACTTTCCCTGTTCCTTCCCTTTGAATTCCCTAAATTTACAAGGTATGAGTTATCCAACAAAATTAATAGCCTATGGACTGTGATGATGAAGTCCGTACCCTGCCTGCTAAGGTAGAAGCTCACTGGCACCATTGTAGAAAGGCTAGACATAAATAACTGTGAAAAGCATGAAAGGCTTGCTGAGTAAATGAAAGTGTCAATCCTGTATGCCTTCTCTTTATTATCTTTTATTTGGAGTCTAGAAACACACGCACGAAGGCCCAAATACAGTATCTGATGAGCATCTTAATGAATATTATTATTGCAATTAATATATATACTATGTCAGTTATAATTTCAGCAGTATTCCTTCCTCAGTATTCATGTTAGAATTCCTTGGTTTTCTTCTCTTCTCTGTGTAGATTCCCACTCTTGGTAAATCCATCGAGTTTAATGGCTTCATATACTATCTTCATACTGATCTTCTCTCTTGAACTCAGGACTTGTATATCTAAATATATTTTTGACGTCTCCATTTATATGTAAAGAGATCTCAAATTTAATGTGACTGAAGTTGAACAACTGACATTTACCTAAAACTTGCTTTACTTATAGTCTTCTTCAACCTTCTTATTGGTTTGACCAAAATCCTTGTTGTCATCCTTGATTTATCTCTTTCTTTCTCTCCCTGTATCAGTCCATTGGATCCCGTCGCCTCTAACTTCAAAATGCATTATGAATGTTCAGATGGCACCACCTCCACTGCTACCACCTCAGTCCTAACTGGATCACTCAGTAACCTCTTACCCAACCTTCTTGTCTCCTCAGTGTATTCTCAACACAGCAGCCTTTAATGATCCTTGTAAAACTTAAGCCAGGTTATGCCATTCCTTTGCTCAAAACTCTGCAGTGGTAACTATTTTATAGAAAATGAAGAACTTACAGTAGCTTACAAAGCTCTATAATGTTCAGGCTCCTCATTACTTCTCTGTCCCTTTATCACTTTGCAGGGGTCACTCGGGCTTCCTTGCTGTTTCTCAAAATTATCAGGCGTGCCTCTGAATTAAGACTGTTGTACTAGCTATTTCCTCTGCCTGGAAAGTTCTCCCCTCTCCTTTTCCCTCCTTCAAGTCTTTGCTCAAACATCACCTTCTCAGGACCTACCTGACCACTTTATTAAAATCAAAACCCTAGCACTTCTGATCTTACTCTTCTCCACTTTATTTTGTATTTCTTGTGGTCACTTATCACCTATTAAACTATATAATTTACTTATTTAAAAAGTTTATTATTAATCCCCACCCCTACTAGAATATCAACTCCATGACGCAGAACTCTTTGTTTTGTTTGCTGATGATTTTCAGTAGCCTATAGCAGTGCTTGGAACATCGCATGTGGGGGGCAGTGTTCTAGAGACTTGGATTTGTCTGCCTAAATCTCCATCTCTTTGCCTCTCTTATACAAAGTAAGTGAAAATAAGGGAATAGAAGAAATACATATGTATGGATGGATTTATGTGTTATTGCATGGTTAAAACACATATAAATGTCTATATATAAGAATAAAATATTTTCTATCTTAATATAGAAATAATAATTGAGTAATACTAGAATGTAAATATTTTCTTGCACATAAATTGCTGTCTTCATCAGTAATTTGAATATATATTGCTTGGTTTTGATAATATTTCTGTAAATACTGTTGCTGAAATAGGAATTGTATTCCCCTTTGCTACACAAATATATTCTCTATGCCATCCATAGCAAGACACTGTTATAGAAAACCATTATCATTCTGATTGTATATTCTGTTTGATGGATTCTTCAAGCCTTATAAGATCTCATTTGCACCCATTTTAAAATGAAACTGTGTTAATTGGCATCTTTTCATTATTAAATATAATACATAATTGGAACACATCTTTTGGGGTTTTCAACTTATAGTTTCAATTCTAGTTCTAAGGTAAGGTGGTACAATTGCTCCATTTTGATTGTAAATTCCTATATTTATTTGAGCAATATCTTTTCTGAAAAATGACTGATATTCCTATATGACTAACATAATAACCCTTCTGTTTTTTGCATTCTGTAGACTTACTGTTCCTTATTGCTCCATGTCCCTGGTTAGAATATTATTATGATATCTTATCAAGGGAGATTTACCAGTTCATGAATCACTTTGTCATGTAAATATTTCTGATTTGACATGTGCTAACAGTGGGTAACTCAGTTATATACCACTTTAGGAAAAGACAAAGTAAAATATAGCATTTTTTTACCTGAAATTTAAGGAGCAGGGCATCCTAAACCACCAGATACTATTTTGGTATAATCTATCACCTTTGTTAACGTTTTATTGGATATAAATCATAACATATCAGGTTGCATAGAGACAATATGGCTCACCAGGCATTCTATTTTTATAACTTTATTTAAAACTGACATGTAACTTGCTGTACCTGAAACCCCAAGTGAGCCAGTTATTGGAGTGTAACAAAGTTTTGACGTCAGAGTTGCTATTTATTCTACTGGAAACCATTAGCAATGCATTACCCTTTGGCACTGCTGTTTTTTGCAGAAACATGGTTAAAATTTTATGACTGATTTTGACCAATTAGATTTCTTTCCCTCTTAGAACTAAAAAATTACATATAATACATAAATATATATGCATGTGTGTATATATAATATGCATATACTTTGTATTCTTAAGATATATAATATATATTTAAATATGTTTATATGTGTGTATATATATACTAACATTATATATATTGAGCCTTTTAAAAGTTTCTTTTTAAAAGCCAAGCATTATTGTTTTATTTTTCTTAATTTAATGACTGATTACTATTTTATGGAAGGGGATTAGTTGCATATTATTATTGTTGTTTTTTACAATGGATATGGATACTGCATAGTTCTACCATGTTTGTTGGCATTATTGCTGTTGCTCTATTTCAAGAGGATACCTTAGCACTTGTTTACTTCCAACAGTAGAATCTTTAGAAGTGATGGGAGTGATACCATTTTGTACAAATGTAATATAATCAGTTACAGACAGGTTTTCCTCCTGCTTAGCTTTACTGCTTTTTTTCCCAAAGGTACTAAAATACTCTGTGCATCCATGCATGGAGTTAAAGTCCCTTGACTTCTGAGCCAGCCAAGTGCCAGCTTACATGCTGAGCTCTGCCAGTGCATTTCAAATTGGATCTGAAGGGACCACCATTTGGAATTAAGAAGAGGAAAAAGATTTCAGTTTTTTACTTAGTGACCTAGCTGCTCTTAAAACCCTGTATGAAACATTGCCAGAATTGTGTGTATGGAATAACTCAGTTGTGTCAGTTAAGGAGATGCCTGCATTTAATCTGAGGAGAGAAAGTTATTCTCTCAAACTTTAGTGTCAGACCTCAGATTCAACAATCATTAGTACTATTATTTTTAATGTGGTATTTACTTATTAATTCTCACATTTTAAAGTTGAGGTGTAGTTGATTTACAATATTATGTTAGTTTCAGGTATATAGCAAAGTGATTCAGTTATATGTATATATATGAGATTATTTTCCATTATAGATTATTACAAGATATTGAATATAGTTCCCTTTGCTATACAGTAAGTCCTTGTTGCCTATCTCTTTTATGTATATTAGTGTGTGTCTGTTAATCGCGTATTGATTGTTTTTCCTGGGAAAATTCAAATGCTTATATATAAATTTAGTAGGAGAGCTCCATACTGGTAACCTTTCAGCATGTTATAATTTTTTCCAACTACATCTTTTTCTCCTGAAACCCACCAAGACTCTTTTGAGATGCAAAATGTATAGGATGAGTTCCAACCCCAAAAGTAGTATATTTCTTACAAAGCATCATAATAGCCCAGTGGTTAAAAGTAGAAGCACTGGAAACAGAGCAAACAGGATTAGAATTTCAGCCTGTCACTACCTCTGACAGTGAGCAGATTATTTCAAAATTCTGAGTTAGTTTCCTGACCTGTATAATAGGTATAATAATGACTACCTCAAAGATTATTGTTTTTCTAAGGATTAAATGAAATAACAAACATAAAGCCCTTAACTCAATGTCTGGCACATAATAATAACAATAAATGGTAACTATCATTTGTGCTATTGGACTTAGTAACTCTTGTTGTCTCAGAGGCAGTACAGCATGGTGCTTAATAGTACAGGCTTTAGAACTAGACTGCCTAGGTTAGAATTCCAGCTCTGCTGCTTAATTGCTATGTAACCCTTCAAGATGTTTCTTAACTCTGCTGCCTCAGTTTCCTTATCTATACAGTGGGGGAATATAATACTACCTGCCTCAGGTATGTTTGAAGATTATACGCTTTATACAAAGAGAATGCTCAGAACAGTGCCTGACACATAGTAAGGGTTCAATAATATTAGCTATTGTTATAAAAAAATTACTGACTATGGGCTTCCTGGTATTTGAGAGGTATTTTAAGTCCAGATCTGGCATTTTATAATGATTAAGCAGGCCCAGATATAGAAATGATTTACCCAAAGACACACAGCATTTCTGGACATTTTATCATCTAGCCCAGCAGTCTTGAAAATGCCTTTCAATAAATATTTATTGTAAAACTAATTTAAACACAAATGAAATAACCTAAGTAATTGACCCCAAAATCTGAGTGAATTCATTTTAGTACTTACTGCAAAAATGTGTTATTTCAGATTTTATTTTTGCAGTTTTTAAAGTTGAGATATGTAGTTGTTCCAGGAAACCTTGTTGTGTTGGTATGAAGCTACCCTGGTTAATTCTGATTCAAGATTGATATTTGAATAGTTCCTATTCTCAAGTGCACATAAGTTTTTCATCAGGCAGATAATTTCAGTCTGGTAATACTTGCCAGTGGTCTAGCCATCCACATGGGTGACATAGATGCTAGATCTCTATAATTCCATTTCTTTACTGCCTCCTCCCCCTCAACGGTGGATGCTAAAAGTAGAGCAATGAATAGACTTTTTCTCCTGGCATGCCATTCCACCTTTTCAAAAAAAATGTATACATAGCTCTAGAATTACTATATTAAGAAGGTGTTGAATCAGTTTCATCAGAGAGATGTGCAAACAGATGCCCTGAATTAACCTCTCAAAGCTATCTATAGTAATACTTTGACATCTTGGTCTTGGAACTAACTGACCTAAGTTTAGTACTTACCTTTACCACTACTAGCTGTGTGACCTTGAGCAATTCACTGGTTATCAAATATTTATCAAGTACCCATTCTGTTCCCTATTACTGTACTAGATTATTTTATAGAAAGATGTGTAAGAAAAATATTCTCTAATCTCAAGTTTCAATCATCATAAAGTAAGGAGAAAAGTGTTTACATTATATAATTTATAGAATTGTGATGAAGGTCAAAATGTGATTAAGTTAAAATATTCTGTGAATCATAAAGTTGTGCACTGTTATGAACTCTTACAATAGGGACCTTAGTATCTAATGTAGTATTTGACACATAGAATTATTCAGAAAGTGTCTGTAGCAGACTGATTTCCTTAAAAATCTCAAAAGCATCTTATCTGTGTATAAAGAATATTAACATTTCAAAATTTAAACTTAATATATAGATGATTTATTCTTTTGATTTGATTTTCTAACTGGATTCCACATATACTCAGAATTATGTCGAACATCCCTATGGAATTTCCTAAAATAAAAAGTAGTGTGGTCTTAAAGTAATTTTTATGTTTGCAGTGTTATCAGCAGGCTCTACTTTCTGCAATGTAATGTTGTGTTTGAATTAAGAGAAATTATAAAATTGATTAAATCTATTGTGGCCAACAACTGTTATTATTTTTATGCATCTAGAGCCACAGCCTCCAGATTTTAGAATAATTTAACTTATATGTCGTATACAAATCATCAATTCCAGGTTTGAACCTAATCACGCAGTCACCCTTTTGCAAAATAATGCCACTCAAGACGTACATAAACTAAATTCATGCTTTGTTTGGGAAATTATCTCCTGCTAATGTACACTTGAATATTCTTTTAAAACGAGAAATGATATACAGTAGTCACAGAAATAAAACTATGCAACTGAAAAGTACAGAAAAACCTTTTCAGAGAGAGGTCATTGGAAAATAGTATGGCTAAAAAATTTGCTCCTGACACATATTCAGCTAATTAATTTGCATTTACAGAGGGAATGCATTTTTCTTACTCCCTCTGAACTTAAAAAAGCAATGAAAATTCACTAAAATCTCACTATCAATTTTTAGTTTTAATGATTTTTTTCAAGAGGTCAGAAAGGCCATATTTTCTTTTCCTTAAACTAAAAACCATTAGCTATTTGCCATAATCTTGTTATATTATGTAATAACCACACTGAGTTTTGAAACTAATGAGAACCACCAATAGGACAAAGGTTTGCAGGCTGTCTTTTCCTTCTCTGGATGCTTCGTTTTAATATGCATCATTTTAATATGTTGTCGGAAGTGTTGTCAGTGAGTATTCAAGATTACAGGAAAAACATGGTATGTCTTCCTAGAGCAACAATTTGACTTGTTAAATTAAACATTGTTTTATAATTAAACATTATTTTATATTAAAGTGAATATAGATATATCATAGAGTAGATTAAAATGTGCATTAATTTAAAAATTCAAACATCAGACTGAATTTTTAGCTAATGACTGCTCTCTTCATTTGAAAATCACTACTGACTTCCATTATGGATTTTTCTTCATTTTAAAATACTTGGTTGTATTTAGTGACTTTTATTTCTTTATTTAAACTGAATTTAAATTTACAGTGCCATTTTAAGTCCACCCATCAAATGATACTAGGGTAGGAACTGGTAATTTCAGACTTACACACTAGAGTTAGGACCTGCTGATGCATAAGGACAGCTTAGTGCCCTCACAGGACATCCTTGTGTCAGTGACCTCATTGCTCATCACCAGTAAGTAGAATTTCTCTCTTCTCTTTGGAAGGGGGCGACACACAACTAATATTCCCAAGCCTCAGTGTTCCTAGCAGCTGCCATCCCTTGCCTTATGTAGCAATTGTTATCCTTTACCATAACAGTAAGCATTTAATTTTTCTTACTCTTTTGCTTTATGGTTGTTGTGCGTACTTAGCGTATAAAAGCTATCATCAGCCTCAAGAATTTGCCATTCCTCTTGGTCTTAAAAGACATTCCTAAGCCTATTTTCTTTTTGGCCGTATCTAACTATTGCTCCTTAAAGAGAGCTATGAGAATAAGAACCCTTCAGAAAAATCCCCCAAATATAGCATGTTTGTCTTGATGTTGATTTTTTAGGATGGTAATAAAACATCCATAATTTGTAAGCATTCTCTAGATGATCATGATATTCACCCTTAATTAGAGACCATTAGATTAAATCATCTGGTCCCTTCAGACCTGAGTTCAGGCAGTCATCCAAGCACCTGGCGTCATCAATGCCAGGCATTCGAAACTATTAATGTTTAAGTCATGAGAGATCTTCCTGAATAACTGATAGAATCAATGGGATATTTTGGCAGTGTATATGCATGGTGATTTTTTAGAGGCTGAATTCATCAGAACTACGTAAGAACATGTAAGTTTTGGAAAATGATGCCCCCAAAAGATGGACACTTTTTATTCCAATTATCACACGAAGCTTTATAGAAAATTGGATAAGAGGATAATATGAAGGGAGTGGGGTTATCTAGCATAAGGAGTCAGAAATATTAGAAATCATAGAAGGAGCCATTTAAACATCATTTCTCAAATACTATCTGATAATTATTATGCAGAGAAAACCAACACTCTTACATATCTCTGTAGATATGTAAAATCTCTGTACATATGAAATAAAATGCATTTTTTCTGGGACTTTTTAAAGTGCTCCAGTAGGGAAAAAAAGGATCCTCCAAAAAGGAATTTTATTTAAATAGTATTGTAATACCACCCTTCAAATAAAAGCACTTCAAAGTTTCCTTCCTTATTGAATGAGTTAAATTTAACCTTAACTGAATTCCCTGGCTTTGGTTAGTATGTATGAATTGTGAATTTTATTTCCTTTGTTAATAGAACATGCTAGCATTTTTTCCTTTGAGTATATTTAAGTTCTTCCATGACAATGTAGGTCGCAAGATACCATGAACAAACTTCTTCTGTGATAATGTAGGTGGCAAAATATCATGAACAAAAACTTAAAATACACTACTTTAGGTTGATTGACTATGGTTATAAGGTGGTTCCATAAAACACCTCATGACTCTTACAAATGTGAAAAATAAATGCCTGAAACTTAAGCCCTTCTAATGAGTGTATTGACTTAAATTTACAGGCTACACACTGCCTAACTGTTTGTCCCTCCAAGGCTGTATCAGTTTACTGTGTATCTTACATGTATTTCTTAGCAAAGTATGATGGAAAAAACATTGAGCTTTTTATTACTGAGTTCTCATCTTTGATGCCTTTAAAAAATGTTAATGCCTTTAAAATCATCACCACTTTCATCATCAAAAAAACTTTCATTGAACACTTAGAATCTTTTAGGTACTGCACATACCAAAAGCTGTATAACATGGTCCATATGACCCGTAATAGGTTTAAGTTCTTGTTGCAGAGGCAGTGTGATAAAAAGATAAACAACATTACAAAGTAGCATGTACTGAGTGCCAAATGAATCATAAGTAAGCTCTACTGAAGTCTAGAAGAAGAAATTATCACCAATCATTGGAACAGTGTAGTCTTTAATGAGAGAGAGTGGGGTATGGGAGTGGGCTGGGTGATTTAAGCACAGAGGATATAGATATTTTTATGTGAGAATTACATGGAATCAAGGATTAAGTGTTTGAATATCATTAAAATGAGTAAAGTGAGATGCCAAGAAAATTAAGCAAGGAAGCAGTTCTTGCCAAGAAAATTTTCTTATTAGAATTCTTGTTCATTTTCTAATGTCTTTTATAATATAAAATTAAATAAACATCTCTATGAGGGGCCCAAGTGTAATGAAACCTTCTCTAGGCCATGTATTTGGGAAAATTGCATTTTTATTTGGTATTTCTTTTAGCAGTGGTTATCTATTTCCCGATTATATTGGCCTGAAACTGAGACCAGAAGAATTTTTCCGTTTTAAAATCCTGTTGTATATTCATTTAATAAACATTTTCTAAATCCCTACTCTTTTAAGACAATTACAAAAGTTGTCTCTCCAGCCCTGACCTCTCTCCTTAGCTTCAGTATTATTGCATGTTCAACTGCTTCACAGACCTTGCCAAGTGGATATCAACCTAGTGATATCATCCCTTATATATGTGACTGGATTTGATATGCTCATATTCTGTTAACTTTTGTTATTTTGCCCATGAGAAAGATTGGCCTTTAGTTTTGCTTTTTTATAATGTACTTGTTTAATTTCATAGCAGGGTTACGCTGGCTTTGTGAATGGCTCTTTTTCTATTCTCTGGAGGGGTTTATATCAAATTGATGCTATTTTAACTGTTTGGAAGAATTCATGGTGAAGCTGTTTAGGCTTGTTGTCTTCTCTGTGGAACACTTTATAATTGCAGATTTAGTTTCTTAATGCTTTTAAGACTATTTATATTTTACATTTCTTCATAGGACAGTTTTAGTAAGTTATGATTTTTCTGGGAATGTTTTCATTTGATCTAAATTTCAAATTTATTATCATAAAGTTCTTGATAATGTCCTATTGTGTTTTTAATGCCTGTAAGATTTGTAGTGACATGTTCTTTTTTTACCCCTTATGTTAATAATTTGTTCATTCTCTATTCTTGATTACCCTTATAAGGGATTAATCAATTTTCTTAGTATTTTCAAAGAACAAATTTTTGTTTTATCTTTAATTATTTCTATTGTTCTATTTCTTTTTTTTTTTTTTTGCTCTTGTATTTATAATTTTCTGCCTCTTTTTAGGATTTTAATTTGGTATTGTCTTTTTCATTATTATTATTGAAGTAGAGTTGATTTACAATATTTTGTTAGTTTCAGGTGTACAGTAGAGTGATTTGGGTTTTTGCTTTTGTTTTTTGCAGATTGTAGTCCATTGTAGGTTATTACAAGATATTGGGTATAATTTTGCTGTACTATAGAGTAAATCCTTATTGTTTATGTATATTACTTTGTATCTGTTAATCTCATACTCCTAATTTCTCCCTCCCCTCCTCCCTCTCCTCTTTGGTAACCATAGGTTTGTTTTCCATGTCTGTAAGTCTGTTTCTGTCTTGTATATAAATTCATTTTATTATTTTTTTAGATTCCACATATAAATGATGTTATATAGTATTTGTCTTTCTCTGTCCGACTTATTTCACTAAGCATAATACCCTCTAGGTCCATCCATGTTGCTGCAAATGGCAATATTCCATTATTTTATGGCTAACATTCTATTGTATGTATGTGTGTGTGTGTGTGTGTGTGTGTGTGTGTGTGTGTGTATATATATATATATATATATATATATATATATATATATATATATATAGGCTGCACCAATTTACATTCCCACCAACAGTGTACATGGGTTTCCTTTTCTCCAGCATTTATTCTTTGTAGATTTTTTGATGATGGCCATTCTGACCAGTGTGAGGTGTACCTCATTGTAGTTTTGATTTGCAATTCTCTTAATTAGTGATGTTGAACATGTTGAATTTCATGTGCCTGTTAGCCATCTGTATGTCTTCTTTGGAAATATGTCTGTTTAGATCTCCTGCCCATTTTTTGATTGGATTCTTTGTTTGTGTGATATTGAGTTTTATAAGCTATTTGTATATTTTGGATATTAACCTCTTGTTGGTCACATCATTTGCAAATCATTTTTTATCCTATTCCATAGATTGTTGCTGTTATCGTTTAATTTATGAAACAAGAATGCATAGATCATTGATTTTCAGCATTCTTTTATGTACATTTTTCTCAATAATGATTTTAGAAGTATTCCACAAGCTTTGATGTGTTGCATTTTCATTAGATGGTAAGTTATGTTGTACTCTTTAAGTATTGTTTAGTTTAAAATATTTATTAATTTTCTTTATTTTCTGGATTATTTATAAGCCTATTACTTAATTTCCAAACATTTGTGGACTTTCTAATAGGACTTTTCCTATTATTGATTTCTACTTAAATTCCACTGTGCTTAGAAAATATACTCTGTATGATATCAGCCCTTTGAAATTTGATGAAACTAGTCTGATAGCCCCAGCAGATAGTCTATGTTTTACAAATTCAGTGTGTCTTTAAAAATATATACATTCATGTAGTTTTGGAGTATGGAGTTTTTTGTGTCAGTTAAATCAAACTTGATAATTGTGTGTTTCAAATTTCCTATATGTTATTCTGCTTAGTCAATATTTACTAAGAGTGATATTTTAAAATCTACCATTATGGTTATATATTTATCCATCTGCTTTTAGTTCTGTCAATTTTTGCTTCATATTTTGAAGCTTTATTATTAGGGATATAAAGATTTGTAATTTGCATGCCATTTGGTAGATTTGACCCATTTTTCATGATAAAAATACCTCTTTTTATTTCTAGTACTGTTTCAATCTGCTGTATCTGATACCACCTTTCTTTTGTGTAGTGTTTGCATTAACATTTTTTCCATCTTCTTATTTTTGAGTTCTCTGTGTCCTAATAGTTAATTTGTCTTTTATAAGCAACATATCATTGGATTTTGAAAATCTTTTTAAAATTAGAGTATTCAGTCAGAATATTTAATATAATTACTGGTGGGGCTTCCCTGGTGGTGCAGTTGTTGAGAGTCCGCCTGCCGATGCAGGGGACACGGGTTCGTGCCCTGGTCCGGGAGGATCCCACATGCCACGGAGCGGCTGGGCCCGTGAGCCATGGCCGCTGAGCCTGTGCGTCCGGAACCTGTACTCCACAACGGGAGAGGCCACAACAGTGAGAGGCCTGGGTACCACAAAAAACAAAAAACAAAAACAAAAAAAGTAAAAATAAAAAAATATATAATTACTGGTGTATTTGGGTTTGGATCTATCTACTATCTTCCTGTTAGTTTTTTATGTATCAACCTGTTCTTCGTTCCTTTTTTTCTTCTTTATTGCCACCTTTTTTGTTATTATCATTCTATCTTCTCTCTCTGTTTGCTCATATGTTATACTTTATTTTACTATACTTTTTAAGATTACCCTGGAGAACACAACATGCGTAATTGTCTTATGAAAGTCTAATATAAATTAGTACTTTAACCTCTTACTGGACAATGGAATTTCAAAGACTTTATAACATAGCCTCCGAAACTGTTATTCCAGAAGAGAGGAATATTACGCCATTGAATACATTTTGAAAGGGTAACTGAAAGATAGAAATATAATTACATTTCATCATTTCTAAAATGTGCTTCAAGTCAATATATGAGTTGTGAATAAATGACTGAATCAATTTTTAGAAAGTGTTTCCTGAAGAGAAAGACAATGGTCAGTAAAGATAATGCTATCAAAGATTTTAAGCAGATTATACAGAACAAAAACGTCTCTTCGTTCCATCTCTACAGTGTAGGAAAATATTCTTTGAGCAAGTGTATCTTTTAATAGTGTTTAAAAAGTGATCACAATTAATATGAAAATCAGCATCTTGGACCTTCATGTAGTATGGTAAACATTAACATATCAAAAAGTGAACAGTTCTCAAACTATAACAAGAGGATGGTGAAATGGAAGGAGAAATACAGCCCAGTAGCAGCACATAAAAGAGATTGGAGAAGAATTCTTTATAGTCAGTATGGCCCTGCATTTGGTGTGCCTGGAGCAAATCCTTGCTACTGCTCCCAACTTTCAGTTGGCAGCACAGTGACCAAATCATAAGAAGAATCTCGTAAGGGAAGAAAAGCAGGTTGGAACAGAGGGAGAGGTAACATTTATTGAGGGCCTTCCTTTGCCAAGGCATCTTAGTAGCTGTCCTCATGTACATTGATTAGCATACTCTTCACCAAAGCTTTGTGAGTTTGGAATTGCTCTGTTGCCCACATGGTACAAATAAAGAATCTGAGTTGTAAAGGGATAAATAATTAAAAAGTTAATAATCTGATTCACTCTGATTCCAGAACTTACTGAGATACTTCTACCATACCAGGCTGCCTCAAAGGGGAAAAACTTAAATACCATGAGATACACGGAACTGAAACTGAGGGATATTAAATAACTTGTCCAATACCATAGGGTTAATAAGTATCAGAACCAATCTTTAAACATAAGCCTTACGATGCAGTTTCCCCTTTCTGCTCTACCACTACTGTTTAAAGAAGAAATAAACCATCTCCTCAGTGATTTATATATGTTTGTGTATATACCTTTCTATATTGTGTGCTGTTGTTCATTTTTATATTCCTGTATTCCAGTACCTGGTAGATAATCCTTATTCAGCAAATATTTGTTGAGTGCCGAATCTGCAGACCTATAGCTATGAAGAGATGGCAAACATTGAAAACAATTAAAGCATTTTAATAAAAATATCAGAAAAACTAGGCAGATTTATGGATCATGACAAGATTATAATGATGAAGAGTTAGAGGTCTGAAATGGCACTAAATAATTAGAAACCTAGGTATTACAGTGTAGTGGTTAAGAACATGACTCTGGAGCCAGAAAGGACTGAGTTTGTATTCTAATTCCAGCACTTACTAGCTATATGGCTTGAGTAAGTGACTTCATTCTTTGTACTTGTTTCTTCATCTGCAAAATGTGGGTTATAATGTCACCTAGCTCATAGGGTTATCATAAGGATGAAATGATTTAATAAGTATAAAGCACTTAGCACAGGGTCTAGTATATAAGAAGCATTCTATAAATGTTTGCTCTTACCATTGCTCAAATATGAGCTATGCTTTCATCCACTGCTTTGGCTCCCTCTGAATTCCTTGCTTGGGGGGGGTGCCTAATGAAGTGACAAAAACAGCCAAGGCCCCTGCTCTGTGCCTACAGACCAATAAAATTTAATGACTAGAAAACAGGTAGCACGCTGGGATTTCATGGATTAATGCTGATACTAACGTGAGAAAGGCTTGGATCCACTGTAATCAGACCTTCACCCCCGCAAAAACAATTTGGATTTTGCTCTTCATATCTTCTTAGGGAATGTTATCACCTAGGTATGCCCTCAAATGCACGCACAAAATGAATGATTAAAGTAAATGACAAAGTGAATCCTGAAACGAACTTTAAGTATCTGAATACATTCCTGGCATCTTCTTAAGAAATGTTAGTTTTCTTCTCTTCTTTACATTGTTCTGCTTGTCACTCTGGTCCATATGATCAGAGTTCTCTGCATACCCATCTGCTAGCTCAGTGTACCCTCAGATTTCGCCACAGCGTTCCTGATAATGGACGGAAGATGGCTTAGTCTGTAGCTTAGGTGACTTTACATGAGGTTGCCTGCGCGGCTGATACTGACTTGATGTCTCAGTTTTAGTGACTGAGCCAGTTCTAATAAATTATATCTCTAACTTATTCTTTCATGCCTGAATCTGTTTCCATCTCCCTGTCTAAGACCTCAGTTCCTTCACAGCTAAATGATTTATTCTTTTTAGAAAGAATCTAGATCTACTTTTATAATTTGTTGAGTAATCTATCCTTAACTGCTATCATTAGACTGTATGCAGTTAGAGGAATGATGAAGTTCCATGTTTAATCCTAAATCACGTAGTAGCTACTCTTACATCACTAGCCTCAGTATGTACTAGGATCCTTTATAATAAAACAAACCCAAAACTTGTACTCCAAGTGCAGATGACTTGCCAGAGTAAAGATTAACAATACTTATCATGGTCAAAGCCTCAAAAAATGGCTTCAAGGAACTAGGGTATTACTGGCACTCTATTGCTAAGTGCCTTATTTTTCTTGGCGTTGGGTTGTAGAATCTTCTCATGTAACACGTGCTTTGAGTCACAAGCAACATTTTACTTACATCCTGGGGATCCTAGGGTAACGACAAATGATGATGACAATGATAAATTCTGTATTCTTAGTTATGGCTAAATGTCCTGGTTTGGCTCTGTTTTTGTGACCATCATGATCCTCTCTGGTGATTTCACACTTTTCTGTTACTTGCTTTATAACACTTGTAAAATACATATGCAAAAATACTAAGAACTTAAAATTTGAATAAAAGAGGAAGAAAGGAAGGAAGTAGGGAGGGAGGGAAGGAAGAGAGAGGACCTGAGGAAGGAAGGGAGAGAGGAAGGAAAGAAAAAAGAGAAGAAGAAAGAAAAAAGTGGGCGTGGAATCTTCCTACCCAGGAAAATTAGCCTCAGTATAATTGCATATGTGAAATAATGCCCCAGGGTCTGAAGTTAAGGCTAAGTTTTCAACAGTTTGTTGGTATACTTGTAGATTTTTTTTTTTTACTATGAGAATATTCTAATTCTAGAAACTGATATAATAGTCTAATTCTATAACTGATATAGCATCAGAAGACTCTGCCTTAAACACATGATTTACTTTGTGGTGTTGTCTCATGGTTACTTTTTTTTCCCCGTATGATATTCTCATACTTGTAAATGATTATGGTGAGGATTATATTTTTGTTACTTACTCTTTGTCATGCCTAAAACTATCTGAATATTAGTGTTAAACAGTTATGTTTGAGGGTGTCCAAGAATGCAAACATCTCCTATAAGATATTATTTTTATTTTACAATTATATTATTAGCTTTAAGCAGGATATAGCTCTAATGCTAAGGAATTAAGACTGGGCAATAGTGATTTGTTTGAGGCTTTTGCTGCAGTGTAAAGAAGATTTCTATGGTTCAAGATAATACCTGGATCCTAAAGGGTTGTAGAAAATATGTAGGTTAGAGATTGTACTAGATCTACAATAATTAACAAAACAAAACTGCACAAGTACAGTGTGGAGGAAACAGGCTTTAGCAGTGGTGTACAATGGTATTAGATAGTATAAGTCAACAGTGTGAAACAAATTCTAAAACTTTTGATCTTGAGCTGTATTAATATAATAACTAGAACAAAAGAGGAAAGAATTTACTTTATTCTGTGCTGATCATTATGGAGTTCAGATCTAGGGACATAGGCAAACTGGGACACATTCAGAAAAGAGCATCTTGCATGGTGAAAGACTTTTTGCATAGAGAATAGCAGAAGAAACAAGAGTTGTATGATTTAGAGAAATGAACACCTGAGAAGCATGATACCTATAATAGTTATGTTTTCCATTGCAAGTAAAAAAAAAAACAACTCAAACTGGTTTTAAATAACAAAGGTAATTTATGAGCTCATATAACTCCAAAGTTCAGAGACAAGTTGGATTTTAGGTGAGGTTCAATCTAATAGCATGGTTAATCTTTCTCTATGCTTTGTAGAGTTTTGGCCAAATTGGCTGCTACCCTCTCCCTTCTTTGGGCCAAGATATCTGCTGGCAATGATCAGAGCTATGTGCTTTTTCATATCAAGTGAGAGTCTGAAAAACATTTTTCTTCCCATGGCTCAATGGAAGAAAAGAATTTTCTTTCCCCAAGTCCCTAGGAAATATCTCTTGTATCTTATTGTCCAGAGGTGTGACACATGCCAATCTTAGAACAAATTATAGGGGCCGTGGTGGTCATGTGTGCAAGTTAGCTTAGCTAATCAGAAATCTACCTCTTGAGCAGAGATATTATATCCATTAGGATAGAATTCTCAGGAGAAACAGAACCAGTAGGAGATATACATACATATACACACATACGCATCATATAGATATATATATATAGAGAGAGAGAGAGAGAGAGAGAGAGATTTATCTCAAGGAATTGGCTCACATTGTGGGGACTGGCAAGTCTGAAATGGTAGGGCAGGCCAGCAGACTGGAAACTATGATAGGAGATGATACTATAGTCTTGAGATTGAATTTCCTTTTCCTCTGGGGAACCTCATTTTTTGCTCTTAAGGCCTTTCATCTGATCAGATGACACACACCCACATTATGGAAGGTAATATCCTTTACTTACAGGGAACTGACTGTAATGGTAACCACATCTAAAAAAACCTTCACAGCAATACCTAGATCATTGTTTGATTAAATAACGGTACTTTTGCCAAGCCAAGTTGACATAAACAATCATGGATATGATCATTCTCTCCCAAGATACAAGGCTGAAATTTTGATGTCCTGTTGGAAAAAAGAGACTGGCAACTAAGAGGTAGCCAACAAGTATTGCTTACAATAACTAACAATAGATATGTAACAGGCTGCCATGGGTTTTTTTTTTTTTTTTTTTTGCGGTACGCGGGCCTCTCGCCGCAGCGGCCTCTCCCGTTGCGGAGCACAGGCTCCGGACGCGCGGGCCCAGCGGCCATGGCTCACGGGCCCAGCCACTCCATGGCACGTGGGATCTTCCCGGACCGGGGCACGAACCCGTGTCCCCTGCATCGGCAGGCGGACTCTCAACCACTGCGCCACCAGGGAAGCCCCTGCCATGGGTTTTTAATTGTTTTCCATGGACTGATACCTGGAACAAAAGTTATAGAAATAGTGAGGAAACAGCCAGCAACTTCACTAAAAAACAACTGACTAAAAAAAAATTTTAAAAACCAAAAACCAATAGTGAGTTTTTATTTACTGGGAATGTTCAAACACGGGCTAAATGACTGTGAGGTAAGGCCTAAAATTTAAGCCCAGTATTATGTGTTCTTGACATTTAGGGAAAGCTGGAAGAATCTTAAATGGCCTAACCACAACTTTTCTTCCCCACTGTGCTTCCACAGAGAAGGTTCCTAGCCAAACAACACTCCTTATCAAAAGGATCAGGCATAATACCTGCTTATCCCTGAGTAGCAGGTTTCAGTTCCCTGCCAGCCCGTGGAATTATTCAAACAAGCCAACACATCCTTTCTTGGGCATGCAGTACCCTACCCTACTGATACCATAAAATCTGCTTCTCACAGCCTGTCGGTCCACTCTGTTCCCGAGTGCAGCACCCATGTAGCCATGCATGGCATTTGGTGTCCTCCTCCCCTGGGCTGTGAGTGCATGTGATTAATAAACTCCTGTCAATCTCATCTGACCAGTGTCGTGTGCTGTGTGTTCACTTGACCATTTCCATAATTTTAGAATGGGAATCCCTTCCTCACCAATGGGGTGAATGAGATATGATTAAAACAATGAGTCTCCTCCCCACCCTGCCCCCCAGCAGGGATGGTGGAAAGGGAAAAGATTCAAACATCAATTAAATAATTGGAACAAATGATTTGTGAGTTGCCTTCCAATCCCAAGATTCTACTATTTCTGTTTTCAATGCTAGTATTAATATTCATTTTATATTTTCCAAATACAGACAGCAATTTGTCTGTCTCTCTACTATTAGCACCCATGAGATTGTTTTGCAAGCAGTTTATTTATATACCTTTCTCTCAGCTCAAAGCTCAGAAAGCCATGATTTATTAATCTGTTTATACCTTAGAATAGCATAATGCCTGACACATTGCAGATATTTAGTGAATATTTGGTGAGTGAATCTGAAAATCACTTTCACCATTGGAATTTGAGAAAAAATTACCAATGAGCTGTGAAATTCTCCTTAAACAACAGAACATATAAGTAAATATCATAGATATGAATTCCCCAACACTGTTGAAATCCACCCTCACTCCATACACCTGTAGATGGAGGGAATGAGGTCTTAGAGTGTTGCCCAATTTTTCTCTTCTCATTCCCCTTCCAAAATGCATGCCAGTTGCCCTAGGGCTTCTGAAGAACCCTGAAGGCAGCATCTCACTTTGTGTAGGAAGGAGAATTAATATAGCTGTAAGGTGATCCCAACTCCTTGCCTGTCTGTTAATTCTGAATGCTCCATTCACTTTGGAATCCCTGCTGAGAGCTAAAACATTGCTTCTATAAGAAGGCGTTTATTTTAGGCATAGTTTCATTCTTCAAGTGTGCAGCTGCAGAGCACCCCTATCCTGAATTATGTGAAGAATATGGAGAAAGCTAAAATGGTTGGCTTGAAGATGTTTGACATATAATAAGTAATAAAACAGAAAGAAAAAAGATATTTAAATTGGTTTACTAGTTAAAAGTTAAATTTTTTTCCAGTTTTATTGAGATAATAATTGACATATAACACTGTACAAGTTTGTGTCCAGCATAATGACTTGACTTACATATATTATGAAATGATTACAACAATGTTTAGTTAACAGCCATCATCTCATATAAACACAAAAGAGAAAGGGATTATTTTCCTTGTGATGAGAGCTCTTAGGATTTATTCTCTTAACAACTTTCATAAATACCACACAGTAGTGTTAACTGTAGTCATCGTGTTGTACATTACACCCCTAGTACTTATTTGTCTTATTTGTCTGGAAGTTTGTACCTTTTGACCACCTTCATTCAATTCCCCTTACCTCATCCCCCACCTCTGGTAACCACAAATCTCATCTCTTTTTTTACGAGCATGGTTTTCTCTCTCTCTCTCTCTCTTGCTCTCTCTCTCTCTCCCTCCCCCCCCCTTTCAATCTCAAGATTTCACATATAAATGAGATCATACAGTATTTGTCTTTCTCTGTCTGACTTAGCATAATGCTCTCAGGGTCCATCCATGTTGTCACAAATGGCAAGATTTTCTTCTTTTTTATGGCTGAATAATATATATATACACATCTTAAGTTCTTTATCCATTCATCCATTGACAGACACTTAGGTTGTTTTCATGTCTTGACTGTTGTAAATAATGCTGTTATGAACATGAGTGTGCTGATATTGCTTCAACATAGTGTTTTTATTTCTTTTGGATATATTCCCAGAAGTGGAATTGCTAGATGATATGGTAGTTCTATTTTTAATTTTTTGAAGAACCTCTATACTGTTTTCCATAGTGGCTATACCAGTTTACACTCCCATCAACAGTGCACAGGTGTTTATTCTTTTGATAGAATGGCATATGTTTCTTTTCCCAGCCCAGAGATATATGAATTTTTTTTTTAGAAAAAAATAAAAGGACGGGTCTGACCAGGAAATTTTTCTAATTCATAAACTTATATACCTTCACAAAGTATAAAATAAATTGTGTTTATTAGCAAGAATAGAATTATGTCAAACCGGGCTTCCTTGGTGGCACAGTGGTTGAGAGTCCACCTGCCGATGCAGGGGACGTGGGTTCGTGCCCCGGTCCGGGAAGATCCCACATGCCGCGGAGCGGCTGGGCCCGTGAGCCATGGCCGCTGAGCCTGCGCGTCCAGAGCCTATGCTCCGCAATGGGAGAGGCCACAACAGTGAGAGGCCCGCGTACCGCAAAAAAAAAAAAAAAAAAAATTATGTCAAACAACCTCTGGTGTTGAAACCAAAGATACAGAGTTTCCATATCTGTATGTCCTTATATAGTACAAAGCATGTGGTTGGCACTTAGTAAACATATATTGGTTAAATAAGCTAATAATAGAATGTGCTCCCTTTCATTGATCCTAGACCTTAAGAAAGACTTTAATATAACATAAGTGTTTTTTCCATCTCCTGGGTTTATCCCCAGTAAACAGATCCGAGCCATCCTGGGCCAGTTCAGCCAGGCAGAAGCCTTACTAATGAAAGCTGGAGTGCAACCAGGGACTTTAGATGGAGTTCTTTTGGATCTTGGGTGTTCCTCCATGCAACTTGATGCCCCTGAAAGAGGTTTTTCCCTTCGGAAGGATGGCCCCTTGGACATGAGAATGGATGGTGACAGGTGAGTATTGATAAAGCATTTCTCCTCATAACAAGAAATCAATTTCTCAAAAACACTCTGAATTTAATTTCTTTTTAAGACTGTAGAATTCCCATCACACGCCCACACCTAACACTATCCATACATAATAAATCAGTTTTGTTTGCTACTCATTATAGACTTTAGTCTTTCTCTAGATTTGGGATTCTAAAAGAAAAATCATTGCAGTCTTTACACAGAGTAGTGAAGAGGATAACTTTAATACTGATTTTCTTTTTTACAGATACAGTGTGATCTTTTAGACTACTAACAATATTAATATGATACTGAAGCAATGGTTTCATTTTGGTGCAGGCCCAACTATGCCTTTTGTGAAAAGTAAAAGGAACTATATTTAATGCATATTCTTTTGAATACTGCATAAAAGGCAAGATCCTAGAGGTCAGCAATTGTGTGTTGTGTCCTGTTTCTTGTACAGTCACTTGGATTCAGCCTTCTCCAGAGAAACTAAAATTTATGGTACTAAATCAGACACAGTACTATGTGTAAGACAGCTTTACACCTCCTCTTCATTCCTCACCACCTTGAAAATACATTCTCCATCATTTAAATAGGTAACATATATTAAATAACACAAAGAGGGTCACATTCTAGGAAAGTATAGGATAATTTCTTTTGAATCTAAATTAATTTTAAAAGCTTAGATTAGCACTTGTCTCTATGCACAACACTGGCCCAGGAACTGAATAGCCTGTACCTACAAAACAAATCTTAAGCATGTTTTTCTCATTTTATGCACCCCCTCCACCAAATTATTTATCATGGCCCCTACATTTGGGAAGTTTACTTTCTAAAAGAACATTAGTCTTTCTTCTATCTAAATTTGTAAGCTATTCTGTTACTAATCTGCAATTCTAGACCTGCACAAACATTTCTACTGAAACAAATGTATTTTCCAACATTTCTTCCAATCTGTCAGAAGGATCTTTATATGAGAAATTTAATGTCCAATTTAAGTCAACAATTTAATGTTGAGTTGACTTTGACTTTTTTTCCCACAAACTTCTTTGTCTCATGGTAATTATTCACATATAGCCTTTCCCCATGTTTTGATATGACCTGTTAACTTAGAGTGTGACTCATTTTGTTGGAACCTTTTTGTTCTAAGTCTTATACCTTCATTTGCACAAATTGGCATTCATGGAGTAAAGAATGTCATAAAAGAAAACAAAAATCTTTTAAAGACCAATGACTAATAGTAGAGGTCAAATATCTTCTCATGTTTGGAGATTGAGGTTGTTGTGCAGAGGTAATAAAATGTAAAGCAAATTTCTGCTGTTCCTATGTCTTACTAAGGATGCCTTCTGAAATACAGTGAACAAAGCTTCTAGGTAATAGTAATAAATCCCCATATTGTTAATGTAGAGACATCATCAAACTGTAGTCTATAAATGAGCGTTCCTGAGGTTCTCCCCTAAGAACATGAAAATAAGCCCTTGAGAATTAAACTCTAAGTCAATATGTAATAGATAATAATAGTATTGAGCAAATGTATCTTGAAAAGCTGGATGGCTTCCAGGTAGATAGCATAGGCTGTAAACTAATCAGAGATGTTAACATATCTGAAGAAAGTTCATGGCATTCAGAAAGGAGGAGTTGGTTCACATGAATTCATAGACAAGGGAAAGTTGGAGATGCAAATATGTTTAATGCTAATCTAAGTGGTATTATGGGAAGAGGGAGTCCAAGCCAATAAATTTGGCCAGTCAGATCCTGGAAGCTGATATTTCCCTGTGATGAAGATGGATGCAAGAGGCTTTCTTAACCTGTTGCCATTTAACACTGGAATCTTACAGAATAGTTAATTCTGTACTACCCCAAGTTCAACAATAGCTTTCAGATCATAATAAGTTTTCATATAGCAGAAAGAAGTTCCCAGCTTCAAGGACTTGCAGGTCTAGCTCTTTTGTCAATTGTATTCTTCACTAGAAAGTAATAATGAATTGTCATAAATTATGGTAATATTTATGCAATAAATTATGTTAATATTTTTTTTCTCTCCTGAGTTTAGTCATTTGTAAGTTGGTGATCTCTGGAGCACTGACAAGATCTCTTAACTTTTAATTTGGAGGGGCAGATTTTGTATGTTGGCTTCTTCACTATTTGAATGCATATTCTGAAGCCTCCTAACAGCCTATCAGTTTTCCAGAGTATTGCCCCTTTTGCCTTGTAGCCCTATGGAAACTTGGGTTGGCCAAAAAAGTTTGTTCATTTTCTTCCGTAAGATGGCTCTAGTAGCCCTTAGTTGTCTTTCACTTCATTTGAAACAATTTTGTTAGATTGTATTGTGACAGCTGTCAAATTACCATGCATTAAAAAAAAACTTATCAAAATTGGTGAATTTTTGTGTAGCCATTTAATATTGAAGATGGAAGGAAAAAAACAACATTTTCAGCATATTATGCTTTATTATTTCAAGAAAGGTAAAAGCACAACTGAAATGCAAAAAAAAGATTAGTGCAGTGTATGGTGCTGTGACTGATCAAACGTGTCGAAAGTGGTTTGTGAAGTTATGTGCTGGAGATTGCTCGCTGGACAATGCTCCATGGTCAGGTAGACAAGTTGAAGATGATAGCGATCAAACTGAGACATTAGTTGTGAACTGTCAATGTTATACCACGCAGGAGATAGCCGACATACTCAAAATATCCAAATCAAGCGTTGAAAATCATTTGCACCAGCTTGGTTATGTTAATCACTTTGATGTTTGTGTTCCACATAAGTTAGCGAAAAAAAACCTTCTTGACAGTATTTCTGCATGCGATTCTCTACTGAAACTAACAAAAACTTCCATTCTTAAAACAAATTGTGACAGATGATGAAAAGTGGATACTGTACAATAATGTGGAATGGAAGAGATTGTGGGGCAAGTGAAATGAACCACCACCAACCACACCAAACGCTGGTTTTCATCCAAAGAAGGTGATATGTGGTGGGATTGGAAGGGAGCCCTTATTATGAGCTCCTTCCAGAAAACCAAACGATTAATTCCAACAAGTACTGCTCCCAATTAGACCAACTGAAAGCAGCACTTGACAAAAAGTGTCCGGAATTAGTCAACAGAAAATGCATAATCTTCCAGCAGGATAACACAAGACCGCATGTTTCTTTGATGACCAGGCAAAAACTGTTACAGCTTGGCTGGGAAGTTCTGATTCATCTGCCGTATTCACCAGACATTGACCCTTCAGATTTCCATTTATTTCAGTCTTTACAAAATTCTCTTAAGGCAAAAAAATTCAACGCCCTGGAAGACTGTAAAAGGCACCAGGAACAGTTCTTTGCTCAAAAAGATAAAGTTTTGAGAGGACTTCCCTGGTGGCGCAGTGGTTGAGAGTCCACCTGCCGATGCAGGGGACACGGGTTCGTGCCCTGGTTCGGGAGGATCCCACATGCCGCGAAGCGGCTGGGCCCATGAGCCATGGCTGCTGAGCCTGCGCGTCCAGAGCCTGTGCTCCGCAACGGGAGAGGCCACAACAGTGAGAGGCCCGCGTACCGCAAATAAATAAATAAACTCATTTTAAAAGTTTTGGGAAGATGGAATTATGAAGAAAAATGGCAGAAGGTAGTGGAACAAAACGGTGAATACATTCTTCAATAACATTCTTGGTGAAAATGAAAAATGTGTTTTATTTTTATTTAAAAACCGAAGGCACTTTTTGGCTAGCCCAGTACACTACTATTCTATGTGAACATGAGTAAAATAAAATTATGCCTATTATCCACTGAACTGTATTTGAGCAAAATGCTCTTTTAATTTTACTTAAAAGTAGAAAGGTATTAAAAAAAAAACTGCTGAGTACATCCATACTAATCTTAGAATTGTCCTGGTAGAACTGTACATATATTCTATGAGTCTGAATTTACCATCACTAACAAGTTTCATTCTGATGCTTTGTGGTTTGAGCAGTTGAATTAACAGCTAGGTAAGATCTAACAGGGATTTTTCAGTTAGACCAAGAATGATGTTTGGCAAATCTAGGAATGGACAAGATCTAAAGGACAGTGACATTCATTGAATTTCTCTGTTCCAGGCATTATACTATCTAGTTTATAATTGTGTGGACCCTTAATTCTCTCAACAATTCTGTGAGGTAAGCATTGTTACTTACAGGTTAGAAATTGAGGCTCCAATAGGTTCAAAAGCTTACACAATATGAGTAGCAAGGCTATGATTCTGATCGAGGTTGATCTAACTCTATAGACCAAATCTTCATCCTTAAAGCTGTTATTGAAGGAGCAAAGCCTGTTGAGATGGAAATAGGCTACCTTATAGGAAGTTCATTGATCTGGGAGTACCATGGCAGCCAAAAAGAAAAAAAAAAGAATCACAGGATCTAGAAAACAAGGTTACACACACACACACACACACACACACACACACACACACACACGGGGGGGGAGAGAGAGAGAGAGAGAGAGAGAGAGAGAGAGAGAGAGAGAGAGAGAGATGGAGGTCATGGCGAAATAGGGGACAAGCCAAGGACAACAACAAAATTATTTTCCTGGTGGTACTAGACATGTTAACAAGGTGCAATGTAGTATTTTTAAGGATGGATTCAGGTATTCCTTGGCGACACCACTCTGATTGATGGTCAGGTCTTAAAGCTACCATATCCTTGTTACTTAAAGTCATTACAGTATGGTACCAACAATCAATCCAACATATTAACTACAGGAGAGAGAATTGTACTATTAGCAAGGCTATCTTTCTAATATTTAAGATCTCAGTTAGCTCATCACTTAAAATTCCTTGACGCATTTCCCTAAATTAAGGTAAATTGGAATGGCCTGACAAAGTGAATGCTATTTCCTGTTACTATAATTTATTCTATTTAACCAGAGGTTGGTATTGCTTTGTCTCCTCCACCTGAAATTACCATCTAGGCCTGTTTAATATTGTCTGTTAATTACCAGATTTTACCCCATGGTGACTTTTGTCATGGGTGTATAAGCCCATATTGTTAACAACTTGAAATAATAGAAGTTATTACTATTAAGGTTGTTCAAGTTTTTGTGAGGGAAACTGACCAGCAGTATCTTCCTTTTTAGACTTTCTAAATTCAATTTGTACCCCCATATAAATAGTTGCTTACTTTACAGTATTAGATTTAGTTAAGTTCCTGAGATCTAGGCTCATTTAAATATCAGTCAGTAAGCCTTGTATCTTCTATACTGAAAAAAAAAAAAATCAAGCAGTAATTTAAATTTGAACAAACTAAATCCAAAACATTTTCCATTATTTTAGTTTAGGACAAATCTTTTTTTTTTTTTTTCTTTTACATCTTTATTGGAGTATAATTGCTTTGCAATGGTGTGTTAGTTTCTGCTTTATAACAAAGTGAATCAGTTATACATATACATATGTTCCCATATCTCTTCCCTCTTGCCTCTCCCTCCCTCCCACCTTCCCTATCCCTCCACTCTAGGTGGTCACAAAGCACCCAGCTGATATCCCTGTGCTATGCGGCTGCTTCCCACTAGATATCTACCTTACATTTGGTAGTGTATATATGTCCATGCAACTTTCTCGCTTTGTCACAGCTTACCGTTCCCACTCCCCATATCCTCAAGTCCATTCTCTAGTAGGTCTGTGTCTTTATTCCTGTCCTACCCCTAGGTTCTTCATGACATTTTTTTTTCTTAAATTCCATATATATGTGTTAGCATACGGTATTTGTCTTTCTCTTTCTGACTGACTTCACTCTGTATGACAGACTCTAGGTCCATCCACCTCATTACAAATAGCTCAATTTCGTTTCTTTTTATGGCTGAGTAATATTCCATTGTATATATGTGCCACATCTTCTTTATCCATTCATCTGATGATGGACACTTAAGTTGTTTCCATCTCCAGGCTATTGTAAATAGAGCTGCAATTAACATTTTGGTATATGACTCTTTTTGAATTATGGTTTTCTCAGGGTATATACCCAGTAGTGGGATTGCTGGGTCATATGGTAGTTCTACTTGTAGTTTTTAAAGGAACCTCCATACTGTTCTCCATAGTGGCTGTACCAATTGACATTCCCATCAGCAGTGCAAGAGTGTTCCCTTTTCCCCACACCCTCTCCAGCATTTATTGTTTCTAGATTTTTTGATGATGGCCATTCTGACTGGTGTGAGATTATATCTCATTGTAGTTTTGATTTCTCTAATGATTAATGATGTTGAGCATTCTTTCATGTGTTTGTTGGCAGTCTGTATATCTACTTTGGAGAAATGTCTATTTAGGTCTTCTGCCCATTTTTGGATTGGATTGTTTGTTTTTTTGTTATTGAGCTGCATGAGCTCCTTACAAATTTTGGAGATTAATCCTTTGTCAGTTGCTTCATTTGCAAATATTTTCTCCCATTCTGAGGGTAGTCTTTTGGTCTTTTTTATGGTTTCCTTTGCTGTGCAAAAGTTTAAGTTTTATTAGGTCCCATTTGTTTATTTTTGTTTTTATTTCCATTTCTCTAGGAGGTGGGTCAAAAAGGGTCTTGCTGTGATTTATGTCATAGAGTGTTCTGCCTATGTTTTCCTCTAAGAGTTTGATAGTTTCTGGCCTTACATTTAGGTCATTAATCCATTTTGAGCTTATTTTTGTGTATGGTATTAGGGAGCGATCTAATCTCATACTTTTACATGTACCTGTCCAGTTTTCCCAGCACCACTTATTGAAGAGGCTGTCCTTTCTCCACTGTACATTCCTGCCTCCTTTATCAAAGATAAGGTGACCATATGTGCATGCTTTTATCTCTGGGCTTTCTATCCTGTTCCATTGATCTATTTTTCTGTTTTTGTGCCAGTACCATACTGTCTTAATTACTGTAGCTTTGCAGTATAGTCTGAAGTCAGGGAGCCTGATTCCTCCAGCTCCGTTTTTCTTTCTCAAGATTGCTTTGGCTATTCGGGGTTTTTTGTGTTTCCATACAAATTGTGAAATTTTTTGTTCTAGTTCTGTGAAAAATGCCAGTGGTAATTTGATAGGGATTGCACTGAATCTGTAGATTGCTTTGGGTAGTAGAGTCATTTTCACAATGTTGATTCTTCCAATCCAAGAACATGGTATATCTCTCCATCTATTTGTATCATCTTTAATTTCTTTCATCAGTGTCTTATAATTTTCTGCATCTCCTTATGTAGGTTTATTCCTAGATATTTTATTCTTTTTGTTGCAGTGGTAAATGGGAGTGTTTTCTTGATTTCACTTTCAGATTTTTCATCATTAGTGTATAGGAATGCGAGACATTTCTGTGCATTAATTTTGTATCCTGCTACTTTACCAAATTCATTGATTAGCTCTAGTAGTTTTCTGGTAGCATCTTTAGGATTCTCTATGTATAGTATCATGTCATCTGCAAACAGTGACAGCTTTACTTCTTCTTTTCCGGTTTGGATTCCTTTTATTTCCTTTTCTTCTCTGATTGCTGTGGCTAAAACTTCCAAAACTATGTTGAATAATAGTGGTGAGAGTGGGCAACCTTGTCTTGTTCCTGATCTTAGTGGAAATGCTTTCAGTTTTTCACCATTGAGGACGATGTTGGCTGTGGGTTTGTCATATATGGCCTTTATTATGTTGAGGGTAGTTCCCTCTATGCCTAGTTTCTGCAGGGTTTTTATCATAAATGGGTGTTGAATTTTGTCGAAAGCTTTCTCTGCATCTATTGAGATGATCATATGGTTTTTCTCCTTCAATCTGTTAATATGGTGTATCACGTTAATTGATTTGCATATATTGAAGAATCTTTGCATTCCTGGAGTAAACCCCACTTGATCATGGTGTATGATCATTTTAATGTGCTGTTGAATTCTGTTTGCTTGTATTTTGTTGAGTATTTTTGCATCTATGTTCATCAGTGATATTGGCCTGTAGTTTTCTTTCTTTGTGACATCCTTGTCTGGTTTTGATATCAGGGTGATGGTGGCCTTGTAGAATGAGTTTGGTAGTGTCCTCCCTCTGCTATATTTTGGAAGAGTTTGAGAAGGATAGGTGTTAGCTCTTCTCTAAATGTTTGATAGAATTCGCCTGTGAAGCCATCTGGTCCTGGGCTTTTGTTTGTTGGAAGAATTTTAATCACAGTTTCAATTTCAGTGCTTGTGATTGGTCTGTTCATATTTTCTATTTCTTCCTGATTCAGTCTTGGCAGGTTGTGCATTTCTAAGAATTTGTCCATTTCTTCCCGGTTTTCCATTTTATTGGCATAGAGTTGCTTGTAGTAATCTCTCATGATCGTTTGTATTTCTGCAGTGTCAGTTGTTACTTCTCCTTTTTCATTTCTAATTCTATTGATTTGAGTCTTCTCCCTTTTTTTCTTGATGAGTCTGGCTAATGGTTTATCAATTTTGTTTATCTTCTCAAAGAACCAGCTTTTAGTTTTATTGATGTTTGCTATCATTTCCTTCATTTCTTTTTCATTTATTTCTGATCTGATTTTTATGATTTCTTTCCTTCTGCTAACTTTGGGGGTTTTTTGTTCTTCTTTCTCTAATTGCTTTAGGTGCAAGGTTGGGTTGTTTATTCGAGATGTTTCCTGTTTCTTAAGGTAGGATTGTATTGCTATAAACTTCCCTCTTAGAACTGCTTTTGCTGCATCCCATAGGTTTTGGGTCGTCGTGTCTCCACTTTCATTTGTTTCTAGGTATTTTTTTATTTCCTGTTTGATTTCTTCAGTGATCACTTCATTATTAATTAGTGTATTGTTTAGCCTCCATGTGTTTGTATTTTTTACAGATCTTTTCCTGTAATTGATATCTAGTCTCATAACGTTGTGGTTGAAAAAGATACTTGACAAAATTTCAATTTTCTTACATTTACCAAGGCTTGATATGTGACCCAGGATATGATCTATCCTGGAGAATGTTCCATGAGCACTTGAGAAAAATGTGTATTCTGTTGTTTTTGGATGGCATGGCCTATAAATATCAATTAAGTTCATCTTGTTTAATGTATCATTTAAAGCTTGTGTTTCCTTATTTATTTTCATTTTGGATGATCTGTCCATTAGTGAAAGTGGGGTGTTAAAGTCCCCTACTATGAATGTGTTACTGTCAATTTCCCCTTTTATGGCTGTTAGCATCTGCCTTATGTATTGAGGTGCTCCTATGTTGGGTGCATAAATATTTACAATTGTTATATCTTCTTCCTGGATCGATCCCTTGATCATTATGCAGTGTCCTTCTTTGTCTCCTCCAATAGTCTTTATTTTAAAGTCTATTTTGTCTGATATGAGAATTGCTACTCCAGCTTTCTTTTGGTTTCCATTTGCATGGAATATCTTTTTCCATCCCCTTACTTTCAGTCTGTATGTGTCTGTAGGTCTTAAGTGGGTCTCCTGTAGACAGCATATATATGGGTCTTGTTTTTGTATCCATTCAGCCAATCTGTGTCTTTTGGTGGGAGCATTTAGTCCATTTACATTTAAGGTAATTATCGATATGTATGTTCCTATTCCCGTTTTCTTAATTGTTTTCTGTTCGTTATTGTAGGTTTTTTCCTTCTCTTGTGTTTCTTGCCTAGAGAAGTTCCTTTAGCATTTGTTGTAAAGCTGGTTTCTTGGTGCTGAACTCTCTCAGCTTTTGCTTGTCTGTAAAGATTTTAATTTCTCCATCAAATCTAAATGAGATCCTTGCTGGGTAGAGTAATCTTGGTTGCAGGTTTTTCTCCTTCATCACTTTAAATATGTCCTGCCGGTCCCTTCTGGCTTGCAGAGTTTCTGCTGAAAGATCAGCTGTTAACCTTATGGGGATTCCCTTGTGTGTTATTTGTTGTTTTTCCCTTGCTGCTTTTAATATGTTTTCTTTGTATTTAATTTTTGACAGTTTGATTAATACGTGTCTTGGCGTATTTCTCCTTGGATTTATCCTGTATGGGACTCTCTGTGCTTCCTGGACTTGATTAACTATTTCCTTTCCCATATTAGGGAAGTTTTCAACTATAATCTCTTCAAATATTTTATCAGTCCCTTTCTTTTTCTCTTCTTCTTCTGGAACCCCTATAATTCTAATGTTGGTGCATTTAATGTTGTCCCAGAGGTCTCTGAGACTGTCCTCAGTTCTTTTCATTCTTTTTTCTTTATTCTGCTCTGCAGTAGTTATTTCCACTATTTTATCTTCCAGGTCACTTATACATTCTTCTGCCTCAGTTATTCTGCTATTGATCCCATCTGGAGTATTTTTAATTTCATTTATTGTGTTGTTCATCGTTGGTTGTTTCATCTTTAGTTCTTCTAGGTCCTTGTTAAATGTTTCTTACATTTTGTCTATTCTATTTCCAAGATTTTGGATCATCTTTACTATCATTATTCTGAATTCTTTTTCAGGTAGACTCCCTATTTCCCCTTCATTCGTTAAGTCTGGTGGGTTTTTATCTTGCTCCTTCATCCGCTGTGTGTTTTTCTGTCTTCTCATTTTGCTTATCTTACTGTGTTTGGGGTCTCCATTTTGCAGGCTGCAGGTTTGTAGTTCACGTTGTTTTTGGTGTCTGTCCCCAGTGGCTAAAGTTGCTTCAGTGGGTTGTGTAGGCTTCCTGGTGGAGGGGACTAGTGCCTGTGTTCTGGTGGATGAGGCTGGATCTTGTCTTTCTGGTGGGCAGGTCCACGTCTGGTGGTGTGTTTTGGGGTGTCTGTGGACTTATTATGATTTTAGGCAGCCTCTCTGCTAATGGGTGGGGTTGTGTTCCTTTCTTGCTAGTTGTTGGCATAGGGTGTCCAACACTGTAGCTTGCTGCTCGTTGAGTGAAGCTGGGTGCTGGTGTTGAGATGGAGATCTCTGGGAGATTTTCGCCGTTTGATATTATGTGGAGCTGGGAGGTCTCTTGTGGACCAGTGTCCTGAATTTGGCTCTCCCACCTCAGAGGCACAGCACTGACTCCTGGCTGCAGCACTAAGAGCGTTTCATCCACACGGCTCCGAATAAAAGGGAGAAAAAGTAGAAAGAAAGGAAGGAAGGAAGGAAGAAAGAAAGGAGAGAGGGAGGGAGGAAGGAGAGAAGGAAAGAAAGAAAGAAAGAAAGAAAGAAAGAAAGAAAGAAAGAAAGAAAGAAAGAAAGAAAGAAGATAAAATAAAGTTATTAAAATAAAAAATAATTATTAAGAAAAAAAATTTTAAAAAAAACAGACGGATAGAACCCTAGGACAAATGGTGGAAGCAAAGCTATACAGACAAACTCTCACACAGAAGCATACACATACACACTCACCAGAAGAGGAAAAGGGGAAAAAATAATAAATCTTGCTCTCAAAGTCCACCTCCTCAATTTGGGATGATTCGTTGTCTGTTCATGTATTCCACAGATGCAGGGTACATCAAGTTGATTGTGGAGCTTTAATCCGCTGCTTCTGAGGCTGCTGGGAGAGATTTCCCTTTCTCTTCTTTGTTCTCACTGCTCCTGGGGCTCAGCTTCGGATTTGGCCCCGCCTCTGCGTGTAGGTCGCTGGAGGGCATCTGTTCTTCGCTCAGACAGGACGGGGTTAAAGGAGCAGCTTCTTCGGGCACTCTGGCTCACTCAGGCTGCGGAGAAGGAGGGGCATGGAGTGCGGTGCGAGCCTGCGGCGGCAGAGGCGCGCCGTGCGTTCTTCCGTGGAAGTTGTCCCAGGATCCCGGGACCCTGGCAGTGGCGGGCTGCACAGGCCCCCCGGAAGGGGGGTGTGGATAGTGACCTGTGCTCGCACACAGGCTTCTTGGTGGCAGCAGCAGCGGTCTTAGCGTCTCATGCCCGTCTCTGGGGTCCGCACTGTTAGCTGCAGCTCGCGCCCGTCTCTGGAGGTCTTTTAAGCAGCGCTCTGAATCTCCTCTCCTCGCGCACCAGGAAACCAAGAGGGAAGAAAAAGTCTCTTGCCTCTTTGGCAGATCCAGACTTTTCCCCGGATTCCCTCCCGGCTAGCTGTGGTGCACTAACCCACTGCAGGCTGTGTTCACGCCGCCAACCCGAGTCCTCTCCCTGCGCTCCAACCGAAGCCCGAGCCTCAGCTCCCAGCCCCGCCCGCCCCAGCGTTTGAGCAAACAAGCCTCTCGGGCTGGTGAGTGCCGGTCGGCATCGATCCTCTGTGCGGGAATCTCTCCACTTGCTTTCCGCAGCCCTGATTCTGTGCTCCCCTCTGCGGCTCCGAAGCTTCCCCCCTCCGCCACCCGCAGTCTCCGCCCGCAAAGGGGCTTCCCAGTGTGTGGAAACCTCTCCTCCTTCACAGCTCCCTCCCACTGGTGTAGGTCCCGTCCCTATTCTTTTGTCTCTGTTTATTGTTTTTTCTTTTGCCCTACCCAGGTACGTGGGGACTTTCTTGCCTTTTGGGAGGTCTGAGGTCTTCTGCCCACGTTCAGTAGGTGTTCTGTAGGAGTTGTTCCACGTGTAGATGTATTTCTGGTGTATCTGTGGGGAGGAAGGTGATCTCCGTGTGTTACTCTTCCGCCATCTTCCTGACCTCTAAGGAGAAATCTTCATAAGCCATAATTACTTCTTTCTGAGTTAAAGGCTAGTAAAGCATTTTAACTTCCTGCTGCCCTTGACCTTAATGAATGTCACACACAGTCCCACTTGCCATAATCATGGGTATTTGAAACGGAAAATCTATTTCATTTGTGTAAGATTTCAGTCTGTGACTTTAAAAACCTCATAAGACCTCTTAGACTATGTGTGTATGCCTGACTTTATGTCTCAGTACTCTGAAGTTTCACCTCTTGTCAATGAAAACTGACGTCAGTGAAGTAATTGGCTCTTCTTCTGCGTAGGTACCCTGACATGCCCACCGCAGCTGATGTTGTGAACGCTTTAGATCAACAGGCACTTGCATCCATCCTGAGAACATACGGGGAGGAGAAGCACGCCAGGAAAATCGCTTCAGCAATCGTTCAGGCACGCAGCATCTACCCCATCACCAGAACCCAGCAGCTTGCCAGCATCGTTGCAGGTACCCTCATTAATTCTGAACAGTGTCTGAGAGAAAAAAAAAAAAAAAAATATATATATATATATATAAGTACACACATACATACACACACACACACACATCTGTGTGTGTATATATATATATATATATATATATATATATATATATATATATATATATATATATATATATATATATATATATATGAATTCCCCCAAACTCCCAGAGGGATTCATTTGTACTTGAAATCATGCAGGATAGAATCTTGCCTATCCTTCTCTTATGCCACCTTTCTTTGGATTTGCAAGCTTCCCCCCTCCAACACCTCTCCCCCACACAATTTTTAAAAATATACTGTAGTTTGCTGATTAGTTTAATAATAGAAAATTTTTGTGCATGAGGTGATTTATCATTTGTGCCTACCAAGGTGAAACATGGAATGACAAGAGCAGAAGAATTTCTCTATCCATTACAGTGGTTGATAAGCATCCTGTATAAGATATGACATTACCTCTCTTAGTTTCACATTTCTGCATTTTAATATTTTGGGCAAAAGGAGAATTGCATTGCCCAACTGCTAAAATAAAATCCAGTGACTCATACATCTATTCTAAACAACCAGCTAACAAAGGGTATGTGATGTATAGGTTATTCTACTTTGTGAATGCTAACTAAATCAGCCTGAGGGGCTTATTGAAACATTTCATCTTTTCTGCTGTTCACCACCATAAACCTCTTGAACCTAAGTATAGCTAGGAGGTGCTTTATTATAGCCTTTCTGTCTGAAGCCAAAGTTGTTTCACAGCTGTGTTCCATGATGAAAGTTTTCAAGGCAAAAATATAACTCCTGAAGTTATTTAACAGAATTCCAGTGGTAAATTCTTCATCTTGTTGGACCATCTGAAACTCTACATCATTTTTATTTACCAAATGTAATAAGATTTTTTTAATAGTTCCTATTAAGTTACTTTAAGTAGCTAAAGATGTAGAAAAAAGGAATATTTGTATAGCTTGTAAAAGGAACATAATATTAGTTTCCTCTATCTTATTATCATACATAGTTTAAGGAATAAAACTTAATTATAAATTCACTCAGATTGAGATTTAGAGGTCATGTAGCAACTATTTTATAACAATTTAATAAAACTATATTCTATTTAGTTATTAAGAGTTGACCAAGTCTTTAATTTTTTAAGCTGCATACCTCAAGGCCTCAAAGCCCTTCCAACTTACCACTGATATTCCTGTAGGAAAGTACGAGTAAAATCTTGCAGGTTATGTGAGCATAAAATATTCCATGATTTTCTTCCCCAAAACGTTTATCCTAGCAGGCTGACATCACATTCACCCTGTCTTCTGTCCCTTGCTTTCTTCCTACTCCATACTCACTAACACGTCTCCACCTTATCCTTTCTGTCATTCTTTAACTAGCTGTGTACTCTGTCTCCCATTTTGGAAAGAAGAGCAGTGAGAAGTCACATTTTTTTTTTAATTGATAAGAAAATCCAGAATTTTCTATGCTGAAAATGAGGACTTGGGGTAGAGGGCATCCTAGAGATCATGAAGTCAAAAAGCCTCATCTGGTAACTGAAGAAACTAAGGCTCAGGAAGGCTGTGCAATTTCCTCAAGAGTACAGTGGCAATTTCAATGCTAATCTAGAATTTGGAAGTTCATGAATTTGAGGCATCATTAGGAATCTACCTTTAAGAAATTAAGCTAACTTTTCTGTCTCAGAACCCTAATCTATAAACTTGGGGAAATAACACTGTGGTACTAGATAGAAATTATTTGAAGATGTAGAATAGGTACATAAGTATTTTCAGAAGGATTATGATGTGAAATGCATATTAGGGCTATGAAAAATGATATACTAAAAATGAGAATTTTCATGTACGTGTAGATAAAACCCAGTTTTTGTAAATGCCATTAAAAAATTGAGTTCTCTATAATGAATCCATTTTTAAGGCTCAAAGCAGCCCATTTTAATAACAACTTTATTGATGATAATGTAATTCTTTGGAGAAGGGAAAAACAGAAAAGAATGGTTTTCCATTTTGTGCTTATTTATTCAAAAAATATCTTGGAAGAGGCTGCTATATACCAGGCATTTTACTAAGTACTGAAGGTAGAATGGGGAGCAAATCAGATAGAGCCTTTGTGTTCATGAAACTTACAGGCTAATAAGTGATGTAATAAAAACATGGGGTAATAAACTTGTACTTACAGTAGAAACACTCATTTTTTTTTAACATCTGTATTGGAGTATAATTTCTTTACAGTGGTGTGTTAGCTTCTACTTTATAACAAAGTGAATCAGTTATACATATACATATGATCCCATATCTGTTCCCTCTTGCTTCTCCCTCCCTCCCACCCTCCCTATCCCACACCTCTAGGTGGTCACAAAGCACCGAGCTGATCTCCCTGTGCTATGCGGCTGCTTCCCCCTAGCTATCTATTTTACATATGTCCATGCCACTCTCTCACTTTGTCACAGCTTACCCTTCCCCCTCCCCATATCCTCAAGTCCATTCTCTAGTAGGTCTCTGTCTTTATTCCTGTCTTACCCCTAGGTTCTTCATGACATTTTTTTTTTTAGATTCCATATATATGTGTTAGCATACGGTATTTGTCTTTCTCTTTCTGACTTACTTCACTCTGTATGACAGACTCTAGGTCCATCCACCTCACTACAAATAACTCAATTTCGTTCCTTTTTATGGCTGAGTAATATTCCATTGTATATATGTGTCACATTTTCTTTATCCATTTATCTGTTGATGGACACTTAGGTTGCTTCCATGTCCTGGCTATTGTAAATAGAGCTGCAATGACCATTGTGATACATGACTCTTTTTGAATTATGGTTTTCTCAGGGTGTATGCCCAGTAGTGGGATTGCTGGGTCATATGGTAGTTCTATATTTAGTTTTTTAAGGAACCTCCATACTGTTCTCCATAGTGGCTGTATCAATTTACATTTCCACCGACAGTGCAAGAGTGTTCCCTTTTCTCCACACTCTCTCCAGCATTTATTGTTTGTAGATTTTTTGATGATGCCATGGCATATATTCTATAAGCTCTAATTTTATTTTTATTAAAATGAAGTAAGAATTTAAAGATACTTACAAAGTAATCTGAATGAGCATATTTTCTAGATTTTCATTATTTTTGTCTTAATAATTACCTCACCCACATCTAATTTGATTGCATATTTATGTGACTCACCTTTATAAGGAAAGAGTTTCCAAAGTCTCCAACTTAGTATTCATGGAAACAGCAGCTGTCTTTCCTTTTGCATTCATATTTCACCAGTTCATGTGATATTTCATTAAACTATGTATTGACAATATAAGTGCTCTGGGCTGTAAGCATACAGTTCTTTTGGTGGGAGCATGACTATATGGAATTCTAGATAGTAGAGTACAATTTGTTTAGTAGAGAAAGGGATTAATCTGTCAAGTACATTAAATAGAAGTCTCTTAAGAGAGCTGCTTCATAAGGAAATATGGGAAGCAATGGAGGGCCCAAGAAGGTTTCTATATTAGTTCCATAGTACTGCTGTAACAAAGTACCACATACTAGGTGGCTTAAAACAACAGAAAGTTATTCTTCCACAGTTCTAGAGGCTAGAAGTCCCAAACCAAGGTATCAGCAGGGCTCTGGGGGAAGAGCTTCCTTGACTATTCCTAGTTTCTGGTGGTTGCCAGCAGTCCTTGGTATCCTTGGCTTGTAGATGCATCACTAAGTCTCTGCCTCCATCGTCACATGGTGTTCTCCCTGTTCATCTGTCTTTGTGTCCACATTTCCCTTATTATAAGGACACCAGTCATGTTTGATATAGGGCCCACCCTAATCCAGTATATACTCATCTTAATTTGATTATATCTGCAAACTTCCTATTTCTAAATAAAGTCGCACTCACTGGTTTCCGGGGGACATGAACTATGGGAGACACTGTTCAACCCCATACAGTTCCTAAGCAATATCTTTATTTAACAAACATGTATTTTAGCAGGCTATAATATGCAGTTATTATATTTGAATGTCTTTTCTGGTTCTTAATAAATTCATACTAAACATGTTCAATATTATCAAGCACTTTGGGAAATATGCCACTGTTCCTGACACATAGTAAAAGCCACGTATGGACAAAAATATAAATCACTTCCTTTGCTTTCAAAAAGCTAATCATCTATCAGAACAAGAAAGACCACCACACTTGTAATCACAATATACTTAGTGGAATTATATAATAATTAAAGTGATTAAGCTGTATTTATAAAATCTAAAGCCTAGTGCCTTTTGCTAGCACAAATAACTACAGTTCTAGTATTCTTCCAGATCATGGGAGCTCCAGAAGACAGGTTTGGGGCTCTAGGATGGGATAGAACACTTACAACTACAACTACCATGATTTTCTTTGTAAATTACCAGCAATTTGTAAGATAATTCCAAAAACAACCTGAAGGACTTCACTGATTATATGCACTATTCAGAACTCCTAGCCAGGAATTTTCATATAAACAACACATATACAGTGTTGTATATAGTGTTCCCTTCACTAAAGTTCCCTACACCTACCCTTTCCTGTGGCTAATGTCAGCTCTTCCTTTTGAGATTAGTTGAAATGTCACTTCCTTTAGAAGTTTTCTCCAGTCCTACACAAATTAGTTGAGATTCTCTTCTGTTTGCTCCCATAGCACTGTATTAGCCTGTCACAGCATTTATGCTGTTCTTGTTGCTTGTTTACTATTTATCTTTTCCTCTATACCTATACTGTCCAGTACAATTGCCACTAGGCACATGTGTCTGTGGAGCTCTTGAAATGTGGTTGCTCTAAATTGAGAGGTGCCATATATGCAAAATACACACCAGATTTTGAAGCTTAGTTTGAATAAAGAATTTAATATGTCTCAAAAATTTTAATGTGCATTATATGTTGAAATGGAAACAGTGAATCTCCCATACCAAAATGGTCTAACAACATTAACACTAAAGTACTCAGGTAAATTAGAAAACACACATTGCCCTCCCTTATAATTTTGGGATACTCTGAAGAAAACTAATACTCTGATAAAATATTTTTACTAATAAGAATCTTTAAAGATGGGAAATGGTACATATAAAAATACTCAAGCTCCTCAGGAAAGAAATTTATGCACTTAATTTTGACAAAATGGCTGTGGTTTTAGATTTTACAGAATTAATATATATCCGATTTGTGGAGGCTTAAAAATGGTATTGGTTCTGGATATCCCTTTGAATAACAAAGTCTGATTATTTTCCTTAATAAGCTGTTCATATTTCATTAGAGCTATTCTGTATTCCATTTCTCTTTCAATTCTCTGGATGCATCAAGAAAAAAAAAGTCATTTAATATTAAATTCAGTAGGTGAAATGAAAGACTTCATTTAATTGTTTATGATTTTCAAAATGATTTAGAATTCATCCTAGATCAAAATAATTGTATGTGATAAACTTGAAAAAATAATAATCTTAATTATTAAATTAAATCTAGTTTAATGTGAAGATCTTAGTTCAAGTCCTGGTTCTACAGCTTGCTTTCTGTGTAAACTTGAACAGTTCTAGACCTTATCTTTCTCATCTTGAAATGGAAGTGAATAATACTTATGATGATGATCATTGTTATTTAGCAAACATAACCCTACTAATTATATTTTACTTAAATGAATATTGAAATTCACTTGCAGTTTCCAAGCTTATGCAAAAATCAAAGAAGTATACTGATCACTTTTCAGGTCATTGGGATTTAGATTCAAATTCACAAAATAGATAATTAATCCATTGATTATCAGTGACAGAAGGCTTATACTATCAATTTTTCAATGGGAAAAAGGCGACAGGAGGAAGCTTCTTAGATATATCTGATTCTTGTTGATTAAATGTATAGACATTATTCCCTGACTAAAACTTTTATGTAACCTTTATTCTGACTCATGTACTGGGTACATGGCCAGAGCTTAATGAATGCCTGTTGAACAAATAAATCAATAAAAAGATGTATATGTTCTCAGCCAGAGTAAAATAAAAATTCAAGAAAACAAATTGTAAGTTGTTAGGTGTTAAGAGTGGGAGACCTAAGCATCAAAGTCCTCAGTATCGGTTAAAGCAGCGTGAGAAATAGGTGAGACTCCCCAAGACATGGAATCAAAAATCCTGAAGTTCTATTTCTGGTTCTGCGATTTATTTGCTTTGTGAACTTAAATAAGTCACTTACCTTCTCTGATCCTTATTTTTTCATCTGGAAAAGAGGGATAACTAGTAACTGCTATGACCAAAAATGAGATGATATTTGGAAAGTTCTCTGAATTTTAACGTGTAAATACACTGGTAAGCATTTTATTCTCTTCTCTATCCAGAACTAGGGTGATCCAGAGATCAAATAAGTGCACTAGTTAGAACCCTGAGTGTGGTCTTCTACCCTGGAATTCCTGTCCACAGCCAAGTAGTGTGATCTGTGATAGGCTGGTTGCTTCATTCCAAGCTGTTCTTCCCTTAGAGGTTATGTGAGTTTTAGAAAGAATAATCATCTTTTTCTGCATTGGTGAATATAAGGTGTATCTTTCCACAGTAGCATTGATGGCTCATGCCTCAACTTGTGTTTGAAATCACTATCTTTTCCCAGCAAAATTTTGTTAATTCAGGGAGAAACCTTTGAAATAAAAAAATAAAACATTCATTAAGAAATGGGCATTGCTATCAAATTTTAGTGGAACATAAACTTTTTCCTGATGAAGCTCATCAGACTAGTTTGCCATCCCTTTTCTATTTTAATAACCTACATGTTGCTTCCTCCATCTTCCCCAAAGAGCATTCTTTTATTAACGTTGCCATAATTAAGGAATAAATGAATATGTCAGAGTTCAATTATCACTCTAGTGGAGAACGGTATGGTCAAGCCTACAGCTGAATTTGGATGGCTTGCCAGTGAGTCATAGTTGTCATTCCTACTGCCTATGATAGTACACTTATTCTTCTGTCATTTTAAATTTCTTCAATTCAATCTGTTATATAGGTGTGTGTATTGGTATGGTAACTTCATGCCAACTAACTTAGCAATGACATTTCATAAGTAAACTTATTTCTTTCTTTTTTAACTTAATTTATTTATTTTTTGTACAACAGGTCCTTATTATTTATCTATTTTATACATATTAGTGTATATATGTCAATCCAATCTCCCAATTCATCCCAACACCACACCACCCCCCGCTTTCCCCCCTTGGTGTCCATACATTTGTTCTCTACATGTATGTCTCTATTTCTGCCTTGCAAACCAGTTCATCTGTACCACTTTTCTAGATTCCACATATATGTGTTAATATACGATATTTGTTTTGCTCTTTCTGACTTATTTCACTCTGAATGACAGTTTCTAGGTCCATCCATGTCTCTACAAATGACCCAATTTCGTTCCCTTGTATGGCTGAGTAATATTCCATTGTATATATGTACCACATCTTCTTTATCCATTCGACTGTCAGTGGGCATTTAGATTGCTTCCATGAGCTGGCACTATTGTAAATAGTGCTGCAGTGAACATTGGGGTGCATGTGTCTTTTTGAATTACGGTTTTCTCTGGGTATATGCCCAGTAGTGGGATTGCTGGGTCATATAGTAATTCTATTTTTAGTTTTTTAAGGAACCTCCATACTGTTCTCCATCGTGGCCATAGCAAGTTACATTCCCACCAACAGTGCAAAGAGGGTTCCCTTTTCTCCACACCCTCTCCAGCATTTGTTGTTTGTAGATTTTCTGAGGATGCCCATTCTAACTCGTGTGAGGTGATACCTCATTGTAGTTTGGATTTGCATTTCTCTAATAATTAGTGATGTTGAGTAGATTTTCATATGACTCTTGGCCATCTGTATGTCTTCTTTGGAGAAATGTCTATTTAGGTCTGCCCATTTTTGGATTGGGTTTTTGTTTTTTTTAATATTGAGCTGCATGAGCTGTTTATATATTTTGGAGATTAATCCTTTGTCCATTGATTCATTAGCAAATATTTTCTCCCATTCTTAGGGTTGTCTTTTCATATTGTTTATAGTTTCCTTTGCTGTCCCAAAGCTTTGAAGTTTCATTAGGTCCCATTTGTTTATTTTTGTTTTTATTTCCATTACTCTTGGAGGTGGATCAAAAAAGATCTTGCTCTGATTTATGTCAAAGAGTGGTCTTCCTATGTTTTCCTCTAAGGGTTTTATAGTGTCCGGTCTTACATTTAGGTCTCTAATCCATTTTGAGTTTATTTTTGTGTATGGTGTTAGGGAGTGTTCTAATTTCATTCTTTTACATGTAGCTATCCAGTTTTCCCAGCACCACTTACTGAAGAGACTGTCTTTTCTCCATTGTATATCCTTGCCTCCTTTGTCATAGAGTAGTTGACCATAGGTGCGTGGATTTATCTCTGGGCTTTCTATCCTGTTCCATTAATCTAATTTCTGTTTTTGTGCCAGTACCATATTGTCTTGATTACTGTAGCTTTGTAGTATAGTCTGAAGTCAGGGAGTCTGATTCCTCCAGCTATGTTTTTTTCCCTCAAGAATGCTTTTGCTATTTGCGGTCTTTTGTGTCTCCATACAAATTTTAAGATTTTTTGTTCTAGTTCTGTAAAAAATGCCATTGGTAATTTGATATGGATTGCATTGAGTCTGTGGATTGCTTTGGGTAGTAGAGTCATTTTCACAGTATTGATTCTTGCAAACCAAGAACATGGTATCTCTCCATCGCTTTCTGTCATCTTTGATTTCTTTCATCAGTGTATTATAGTTTTCTGAGTACAGGTCTTTTACCTCCTTAGGGAGGTTTATTCCTAGGTATTTTATTCTTTTTGTTACAGAGGTGAATGGGATTGTTTCCTTAATTTCTCTTACAAATTTTTTATCATTAGTATATAGGAATACAAGAGATTTCTGTGCATTAATTTTGCATCCTGCTACTTTACCAAATTCATTGATTAGCTCTAGTAGTTTTCTCATGGCATCTTTAGGCTTCTCTGTGTATACTATCATGTCATCTGCAAACAGTGACAGTTTTACATCTTCTTTTCCAATTGTATTCCTTTAATTTCTTTTTCTTCTCTGATTGCCATGGCTAGGACTTCCAAAACTATGTTGAATAATAGTGGTGAGAGTGGACATCCTTGTCTTGCTCCTGATCTTAGAGGAAATGCTTTCAGTTTTTCACCATTCAGAATGATGTTTGCTGTGGGTCTGTCATATATGGCCTTTATTATGTTGAGGTAGGTTCCCTCTGTGCCCACTTTCTGGAGAGTTTTTATCATAAATGCATGTTGAATTTTGTCAAAAGCTTTTTCTGCATCTATTGAGATGATCATACAGTTTTTATTCTTCAATTTGTTACTATGGTGTATCACATTGATTGATTTGCATATATTGAAGAATCCTTGCATTCCTGGGATAAATCCCACCTGATCATGTTGTATGATCCTTTTAATGTTTCGTTGGATTCTGTTTGCTACTATTTTGTTGAGGAATTTTGCATCTATATTCATCAATGATATTGGTCTGTCATTTTCTTTTTTGTAGTATCTTTATCTGGTTTTGGTATCAGGGTGATTGTGGCTTCGTAGAATGAGTTTGGGAGTGTTACTTCCTTTGCAATTTTTTGGAAGAGTTTGAGAAGGATGGTTGTTAACTCTTCTCTAAATGTTTGATAGAATTCACCTGTGAAGCCCATCTGGTCCTGTACTTCTGTTTGCTGGAAGATTTTTAATCATAGTTTCAGTTTCATTACTTGTGATAAGTCTGTTCATATTTTCTGTTTCTTCAGTCTTGGAAGGCTATACCTTTCTAAGAATTTGTCCATTTCTTCCAGGTTGTCCATTTTATTGGCATAGAGTTGCTTGTAGTAGTCTGTTATGATGCTTTGTATTTCTGCGGTGTCCATTGTAACTTCTTGTTTTTCATTTCTAATTCTTTTGATTTGAGTCTTCTTTCTCTTTTTCTTGATGATTGTGGCTAACAGTTTATCAATTTTGTTTATCTTCTCAAAGAACCAGCTTTTAGTTTTATTGATCTTTTCTATTGTTGTCTTTGTTTCTATTTCACTTATTTCTGCTGTGATCTTTATGATTTCTTTCCTTCTACTAACTGGGTTTTGTTTGTTCTTCTTTCTCTAGTTCCTTTAGGTGTAAGGTTAGATTGTTTATTTCAGATTTTTCTTGTTTCTTGAGGTGAGCTTGAATTGCTATAAACTTCCCTCTTAGAACTGCTTTTGCTGCCTCCCATAGGTTTTGGATTATTGTATTTTCATTTTAATTTGTCTCTAGGTATTTTTTGATTTCCTCTTTGATTTCTTCAATGAGCTCTTTCTTATTTAGTTATTGTCTAGCCTCCATGTGTTTGTGTTTTTTGCATTTTTTCCCCTGTAATTTATTTCTAATCTCATAGTGTTGTAGTTGCAAAGGATGCTTGATATGATTTCAATTTTCTTAAACTTACCAAGGCTTGATTTGTGACCCAAGATGTGACCTATCCTGGAGAATGTTCCATGTGCACTTGAGAAGAAAGTACGTTGTGCTATTTTCAGATGGAATGTCCTATAAATGTCTATTAAATCTGTCTGGTCTATTGTCATCTAAGTTTATGTTTCCTTATTAATTTTCTGTCTGTATCATCTGTCCATTGGTGTAAGTGAGGTGTTAAAGTCCCCCACTATTATTGTGTTACTGTCGATTTTCTCTTTTATAGCTGTTAGCCGTTGCCTTATATATTGAGGTGCTCCTATGTTGGGTGCATATATATTTATAATTGTTATAGCTTCTTCTTGGATTGATCCCTTGATCTCTACGTAGTCTCCCTCCTTGTCTCTTTTAACATTCTTTATTTTAAAGTCTCTTTTTTCTGATATTAGTATTGCTACTCCAGCTTTCTTTTGATTTCCATTTGCATGGAATATCTTTTTCCATCCCCTCACTTTCAGTCTGTATGTGTCCCTAGGTCTGAAGCAGTTCTCTTGCAGACAGCATATGTATGGGTCTTTTTTTTTTGTATCCATTCAATGAGCCTGTGTGTTTTGGTTGGAGCATTAATTCATTCACATTCAAGGTAATTATCAATATATATGTTCCTATTACCATTTTCTTAATTGTGTTGGGTTTGTTTTTGTAGGTTCTTTTCTTCTCTTGTGTTTCCCACTTAGAAAAGTTCCTTTAGTATTTGTTGTAGAGCTGGTTTGGTGGTACTAAATTCTCTTATCTTTTGTTTGTCTGTAAAGCTTTGATTTCTCTGTCGAATCTGAGTGACATTCTTGCTGGGTCGAGTATTCTTGGTTGTAGGACTTCCTTTTCATCACTTTAAATATGTCATGCCACTTCCTTCTGGCTTGTAGAGTTTCTGCTGAGAAATCAGCTATCAACTTTATGCAAGTTCCCTTGTATGTTATTTTTTGTTTTTCCCTTGTTGCTTTTAACAATTTTTCTTTGTCTTTAATTTTTGTCAATTTGATTAGTATGTGTCTCAGCATATTTCTCCTTGGGTTTATTCTGCCTGGAACTCTCTGCACTTCGTGGACTTGGGTTGCTATTTCCTTTCCCACGTTAGGGAAGTTTTTGACTGTAATCTCTTCAAATATTTTCTTGGGTCCTTTCTCTCTCTCTTCTCCTTCTGGGACCCCTATAATACGAATGTTGATGCGTTTAACATTGTCCCAGAGGTCTCTTAGGCTGTCTTCATTCCTTTTCATTCTTTTTTCTTTATTCTATTGCATGGCAGTAAATTCTACCATTCTGTCTTGCAGGTCACTTACTGTTCTTCTTCCTCAGTTATTCTGTTATTGATTCCTTCTAGTGTATTTTTCATTTCAGTTATTGTATTTTTCATCTGTTTGTTTGTTCTTTAATTTTTCTAGGTGTTTGTTCTTTAATTCTTCTAGTTCTTTATTAAACATTTCTTGCATCTTCTCAATCTTTGCCACCATTCTTTTTCTGAGGTCCTGGATCATCTTCACTGTCATTATTCTGAATTCTTTTTCCGGAAAGTTGCCTATCTCCACTTCATTTAGTTGTTTTCCTGGGATTTTATCTTGTTCCTTCGTCTGGTACACAGTCCTCTGCCTTTTCATTTTGTCTGTCTTTCTGTGAACGTGGTTTTCATTCCACAGGCTGCAGGATTATAGTTCTTCTTGCTTCTGCTGTCTGCCCTCTGGTGGATGAGGCTATTTAAGAGGCTTGTGCAAGCTTCCTGTTGTGAGGGACTGCTGGTGGGTAGAGCTGGGTGTGGCTCTGGTGGACAGAGCTCAGTGAAACTTTAATCCATTTGTCTGCTGATGGGTGGAGCTGAGTTCCCTCCCTGTTGGTTGTTTGGCCTGAGGCAACCCAGCATTGTACCTACAGGCCCTTTGGTGGGGCTAATAGCAGACTCCAGGAAGGCTCACACCAAGGAGTATTTCCCAGAACTTTTGCTGCCAGTGTCCTTGTCCCCACGGTGAACCACAGCCACCCCCTGCCTCTGCAGGAGACCCTCCAACACTAGTGGGAGGTCTGGTTCAGTCTCCTATGGGGTCACTGCTCCTTCCCCGGGTCCTGATGCACACACTACTTTGTGTGTGCCCTCCGAGAGTGGAGTCTCTGTTTCCCCCAGACCTGTCAAAGTCCTGCAGTCAAATCCAGCTAGCCTTCAACATCTGATTCTCTGGGAATTCCTCCTCCTGTTGCTGGAACCCCAGGTTGGGAAGCCTGACATGGGGCTCAGAACCTTCACTCCATTGGGTAGACTTCTGTGGTATACTTGTTCTCCAGTTTGTGAGTCACCCACCCAGCTGTTAGGGGATTTGATTTCACTGTGATTGCACCTCTCCTACAGTCTCATTGCGGCTTCTCCTTTGTCTTTGGATGTGGGGTGTCTTTTTTGGTGAGTTCCAGTGTCTTCCTGTCGATAGTTGTTCAGCAGCTTGTTGTGATTCCAGTGCTCTCACAAGAGGGAGTGAGTGCATGTCTTTCTATTCTGCCCAGTAAACTTATTTCCTATTTTAATAAGTAATCTTTCCAAGAGACATTCTGTAGAAGTCCAACTCAAAAGAGAATGAAATGAAATGTGAAAAAAGTAAAAAGAAAGAATAAAACCTTAAAATCTTTCTCCTAAAAAATCAAGCTATCCTCAGTTTGAAGTACCAAGTAGGGAGCAGGAAATGCCAATCCCAAGTGACTGTGGCCCAACCATAATTTAATAGTAATAATGCTAGCTCACACTTTTTGAACAAATACTAGTACTATCCTAAATTATTTTCTGGCGTTAACTTATTCCTCACAACTACCCATAAGGCAAGTACTGTTTTTATCCCCATTTTACAGATGAGGAACTGAAGCACAAAGAGGCTAGATAACTTGTCTCTTGTCAAGTGGAGCTGAAATTGAAAGCTAGTAATCGCACTCTAGACCCTGTGCTCTTATTTATGACACTACTCTAAATATCTTTCTTATGATTAAGGTACAGCATGAATTGCTGCTGGAGAATGCTGATAGCTCAGTCTTCCAGGATCTCACACACTCATATAGGAAACAGTCATATGAGCAACTCACTCTGTCACCCTGTAATAAATGCTATGTATAACAGAGTCAAGAACAAAAATGTGTGGAAATCCAGAGAAGGGAGCAACTGATTTTGATGTGCTGAGAAGGTTTGAGTTATTGAGGGGAGGGTTTGGGTAGAAGTTATAGACAAAGAGACGTTTGAGTTGGGCCTTTTAGGGGGAGAGTGATGGCTGTTTATAGAAAAGACCCTGGCCCCCAGTAGAAACTTATTAATTACAGAAATGAAAAAAATCAATGAACAAATAAATGAAGAAGCAGGTAGGATTTCAGAGGGCTGTGAGGAATAGAAGACAGGCAATTGAGAGTCCTATCCTAGGACCCAACACACTTCAAATCCCTGGGATTCTCCATTATCTTGGGATCTTCTATCCTAAATGTGACCTTGAATTGGGTCAGATTCTTATTTTAGAATAACCAGGCCCTCTAGGTTTTCCTGATTATAGCTGAATTTCAAACTGCTTCTATGGGACAAGAGAAGAGAAATGCATCCTTTTACCTCATTATTCCATTTCTTATTATTTTATACTTTGTATGCTTCTGCAAGTGAAAATCAAAGTGATATGCTGGCATTATAGCAGTTTTCCCATTGGTATTAATTTTGTAAGGATGCATATGGATAGCCTGGCCATTTTGTCCTTCTCTCTATTAACTTAAAAAAAGAAAAAGAAAAAAGAAGAGGAAGAGGAAGAAGAAGAAGAAATGTTATTTGTTCCTGTAACTAGTTATTGAGCAGTTTTAAGAATTTGGTGGTAAATATGAGAGCTCTCTATTTGAGAATCAAGGTCAAGCAGTCTTATATATTAATTGTATTACCATTTTGTTTCTGAGATTGACATGATTCAGATGTTGTCTAGATATCTCGTAAGTATAATAACAAGTCTTTACTTCACCCCCAAAGTACTAAGAGGATCAACAGTGTGTAGCACCATTCCTAAAAGTAGTAGTTTCAGATGTCAGTGATTATATGTTGGGAATATTCTTTGAAGACAAGCATCTGTTTTCATTTTCAGAGTTTAAAATGTTCATATCATCTCAAAAGAATGTCAAAGAAAGAGAACCCCAAATGTTAATAGGTTGACAGAGATCAATGGTTATATTTCTAGGGCCGGGAGGAGAAATAGTGAATGAAATAGTAGTTTTGATGTCCAAACTTTAATCATAATTAAAAATTAAGAATAATACTTCAAAATTATTTTCTGTGATATCTTTTGCTTTGTGCCAACATTGAGATATTATAGAATATTTGGAAAAGGTATTCCTTGAATTGAAAATACTAGGAATCTATACTAACTTTTCATATGTTCTTATCTTTCCCTCATCCCTTTATTTTTGTTATGAATATAAACAGTTTTGCCATTTTTCAAACATTTTAATTTATTTTATCGCTTTAATGTTTGTGTGGCTATATGATGCTTCACATATTTTTTATTACTTGGAATCACTGCTACCATATTATAAACTGGAGAACAGATAATTTCCCTTTACATTTGTATGTAGTACCCATCTGCATATAGCACTCAGTAAGCAATAGGAAATATTTAGTGACTTCCTACATTATTCTAATGTAAAATTATCCATTTAATAACTTTCTTATCACCTGGACTATTAACTCTATAGAGCTAAGATTAGATATATCTTCTTTATTGCCTGGTCCTCAAGACCTAATATAGTATTTGGTTTATACTACATGTTCAGTTAATATTTCTTGAATGAATAAATTAATGTCCATTTCTTTATAGTTTTTATGATGTTTAGAAAATAGGTGAGATTAGAGACAACTAATAGAGTCTTATAACCAACTAATTTCTTCAGTATATAGGCACTTTCTATTGTTAGGTAGACTCAGACCTACAATGAAAAGAGAAACTACAATAATTTTTTTGTCACTTGTAATATCTTTCCTGTTCTCTAAAGGGTGAATTGGGTTCAATATGCCATACAATACTGGGTCAGTCTTCTATATTTTCAATTTCTTCATTAGCAAAGCAGAGAATTTGAACTAACATTGAGATGAGACATCTGTTTCATATATACATTATATATTAATTTAATCATCAGTGTTTGTTGTGAGTCCACTTTGTGCTAGGCACTAATGAAGTCACATGAATGATTAAGACAAAGCTTTCATCTTCTAAGAATTAACAAAAAAATGATCTTTCCTAGTTAGTAGTCTTCACAGTTAGTGCTTATTTGGATATATCAACATGTTTACTTCTTTTTCCCTTAGTTACAATTCCCACTCCTTTCTGAGCAGTTTCCTTCTTACCCAAGTACATATTTTGAGATATTTCAGTGAAGATCTATGAGAGATACATTCTCATACTTGGTTTAAATCTGTCTTTATTTTGCCCTAACTTTTAAATGATAATTTAGTTGTGTATAGAATCAACAGGTTTATAGTTATTTTCACTTAATACTTTGAAGATAATATTCCATTATCTCTTGCCATCTATTATGGTTGAGGAAAAGTCTAATTGTCATTATTTTATAGTTGGTCCTTTTCTTTTTCTTGTTACCTTTCAGATTGCCCTCTCATTGATGTTTAATTGTGATGTGTTTGGTTGTGACTCAATTTTTATTGGTCATTAATGAAACAAAATGAACTTCTTTGATATTTCTTCAGTCCTGGAAATATCAGACATTATTTCTTCCCATATTACTTTTTCTTATTCTCCCAGCTCCTATGCAACAGTTATTCACCATGTCACTCACATTTCCCATTTCTTTGTCTCTCTATGTTACGATCTATGTAAGATTCTTTTCTGGTTCACTAAGTTTCTCTTAAGATATATCTAAGCTGCTGTTTAACCCATTTGTTGAATTCAGTAGTTGCTTCTTAAAGTTCTAATTTTTTTGTAAGTACTCTTGTTCTTATTCTTTCATTATAGCCTTTATTGATTATTTAAAATCTTACTTTATTTTAAATATATAAATATATATAGTTATATCATATTCATGCTCATTTTTTCTGTTTTCTCCTGTTCTTCCTATTTTGTTTCATCTGCTGATTTTAGACACACACACACACACACACACACATATCCCCTTTGGGAACCCTGCATGTGGTTTAATGCCTCCTTCTTCATTTCTTCCCTTCCTCTTTCCTACCCAATCACCTACCAGACAAACAAAAAGTGTCATGTTAGTAAGTTCTTTTAGGTTGTCTTTTAGTAAGTTCTTTTAGGTTAGTAAGTTCTTTTAGGTTTAAGACACATTTAAGCAAACTTAAGTAATAAAGGGTTGTTATTCTAAGCTTTGCCTGATAATTAAAAGGAATTGTTATAAGACTATTCATGTTAATAAGAAAGTTATCTAAGCTACATAGCCTGGTCTCTGAGAGACTAGAAGATGACTCAGGAGCTGTTCAGGATACTACACAACTTCACTACTAGACTATCACATTGTAGTCTCAACAGGAAACATCTTTGGCTCTGTCCTCTCGTAAATTGTCATTATTTTGGTTTGGCTACTCTATCTCCAACTTCTATGATTAACTTTTTTTTAGGGTTACTAGTTTCTGCTTACTCAGACCTTTTAACCTAATTTTACTGCCTCATGTCTTCTACGTATAAATGCTTTTACTGTATGTTTTAGTAAACATACACTCATGTAATAGACGCCCCCTCAGAGTCATAATTATTGAAATAATGCTTCAAAGAAAAAGTAGTTCCTGAAAAAGTCCATAATTATTGGTAAGTTTTTTGGGTTTTTTTTCTGGGGGGGTTGCCTTTAAAAGAAAGGTTTATTTGTGTCTACTTGTCTTTAAAAAAAAAGGTCCATTTGGGAATTCCCTGGATGTCCAGTGGTTAGGTCTCTGCACTTCCACTGCAGGAGGCACGGGTTCGATTCCTGGTCAGGGAACTAAGGTTCTGCATGCCACTCTGCGCAGCCAAAGGAAAAAAAAAGATCGATTTGTGCCTACCTATTGTAAACAAGTATTGAGAGATTCATTGTATAACTGTTGTATAACAGTTCTAGTGTGTCACCAAAGCATGATAAAATTTACAGTTTCCCAGAATTTCCAGTGGCAGTCAAATTGCTTCTCTGTCCAAGACAAATGGCCTTGTTTTGAGATCCTCCCACCTCCCACCAAATATAAGTCTACTTCTATTGAAAATTCTTTCCTTCTCTCTATAGTGTCAGCCTTAGCAGGTTCATCAGATAGAAAGATAGATAGACAGATAGATAGATACATAGATAGTTACATAGATAGATACATAGATAGATAGACACATAGATAGATACATAGACAGACATGACTCTGGCTCAGATCACATTTCTAAGCTCTACTCCCACATTTCCAGTGGCCTGCAGGACATTTCTACCTGAATTTCTTGTTAGTACCCCAATGTCAAAATGGATAATAGGGCAAATTAATTATTTTCTCCAACAAAACCTTTTTTCCTCCCTGTGTTTGTTGTGCTAATGGTAGTACCTGACTTCCATTCATTTGCTGCCAACCAGCTGGCTGACCATGCAAATCTGGCTTTTGACTCATACTACTACTGATGACTAATGATCCTCCTATTTAGACTGTTCTTGGTTCCCAACTAACTAGATTTCTTTCACGTTCTATACCTACCTAACTACCGCTAGCCCTAGTCCTGACCAGATTCTGCTTCATCTTTTACCATTCAGGGCCCAATTTACTTACTCTTTCATCTTTCCTTTACTAACACAGGTATCATTCATTTGCATCTTTAACTCTTCTCATGCTATATTGTTCTTGTCCATTTCCTTGGGAATCTTGGAGTACCACTCCACCCCACCAAGGTCCAGATTTTTATCACCACCCCCTGTCCAAGTCTAAATTCCCTGACTCTTAATTCCCTACTCCGCCACTAATTGACTGTTATTCAAGACAAGTCATTTTTCACTCTGGTCTCAGTTGTAAAGGGAGAGTGAATTAGACCTCCCAATCTCTAATGTTTTATGAAACTATAAAAGGCATTTTCCTAGTCTACAGCATGGAAACTTCAGAGATATCTTTGAATCATTTCTTTCTAAGCCCCCCACACACAATTTTCCATGTGATCAGTTTTTAAATTCTGTCCTGATCCTGGCTCTTGATTCACTCCTTTCTTTTCCACCCCTATCACTACCACTGTTTATCCCTTGTTTAGACTATTACAATAGCCTCCTTAAAGATCTACCTGCTTTCACTCTCCTCACTCAAATCCATTGGTTACACATATTTTGGAGTGTCTGCCCAACCTACACCCTCTTTCCTTGCAACTGCATAGATCCCTACCAACTCCCAATACCTGATAAAGAAAGGGTAAGACCTACATAACCATATTTACTATACCAGGTTACCCCAGAAGCAGCTGATTAAAGTCATGGAAATTAGATACTTCTCTCAAAAATTTGAGCCGGGGGAACCTTCAAGATGGCAGAGGAGTAAGACGTGGAGATCACCTTCCTCCCCACAAATACATCAAAAATATATCTACATGTGGAACAACTCCTAAAGAGCACCTACTGAATTCTGGCTAAAGACCTCAGACTTCCCAAAAGGAAAGAAAATACCCACATACCTGGGTAGGCAAAAGAAAAAACAGAAACAAAAGAAGAGGGATGGAACCTGCACCTCTGGGAGGGAGCTGTGAAAGAGGAAAAGTTTCCACACACTAAGAAGCTGCTTCACTGGCGGAGACAGAGGGTGAGCAGGGGGGAAACTGGAGCCACAGAGGAGAGCACAGCAAGAGGGGTGCAGAGGGTAAAGCGGAGAGACTCCCACACAGAGGATCAGTGCCAACAGGCACTCACCAGCCTGAGATGCTTGTCTGCTAACCCACCAGGGTGGGTGGTGGCTGGGAGCTGAGACTCGGGCTTTGGAGGTCAGATCCCAGGGAGAGGACTGGGGTTGACTGCATGAAGACAGCCTGAAGGGGGCTAGTGTGCCACAACTAGCCAGAAGGGAGTCTGGGAAGAACTCTGGACCTGCCAAAGAGGAAAGAGACCATTGTTTCGGGGTACATGAGGAGAAGGGATTCCTTCCCCTTGTGCCCACAGAAGGCAGAGCACCACGTGAGTGAGCTCCAGGGATGGGCGTGAGCTGCAGCTATCAGTTCATACCCCAGAGATGGGCATGAAAGGCTAACACAGCTGCTGCAGCCACCAAGAATCCCATGTGCAAGACAGGTCACTACCCACATCCCCGCCCCCCGCCCCCAGGAGCCTATGCAGAATGCCACTGCCAGGGTCCCAAGATCCAGGGACAACTTCCCCAGGAGAACATGCGACACGCCTCAGGCTGTTGCAATCTCACGCCGGCCTCTGTTGCCACAGACTTGCCCTGCATTCCAGTTATGACTACCGTACCCATCCCTCTCCCCAGCCTGAGAGAGCAAGGAAGCCCTAATCATCCGCTGCTTTGACCTCCTCCTGTCTGGGTGGGTGCAGACACCTGAGGGCAGCCTACACGCTGAGGCAGGGCCAGAACCAAAACTGAACCCCAGGAGCTCTGCAAACAAAGAAGACAATGGGAAATTTCTCCATGCAGCCTCAGGAGCAGCAGATTAAATCCCCACAATCAACTTGATATACCCTGCATCCATGGAATACCTGAATAGACAACGAATGTTCCCAAAAGTGAAGCGGTGGACTTTGGGAGCAACTGTAGACTTGGGCTTGGCTGTCTGTTTGTTTCTGATTATCATGTTTATCTTAGTTTAGTTTAGTTTAGTTTTTAGTGCTTGTTATCATTGGTAGAGATTTGTTTATTGGTTTGGTTCCTCTCTTTTTTCAATTATTATTTTTTTTAATTTTATTATTATTCTTTTAATTTATTCTTTTTCTTCCTTTTTTTTTCTTCCTTTTCTTCTGAGCTGTGTGACTGACAAGGTCTTGGTTCTCCGGCCAGGTGTCAGGCCTGAGCCTCCAAGATAGGAGAGCTGAGTCCAGGGCAGTGGACCACCAGAGACCTCCCAGCCCCACATAATATCAATTGGCAAGAGCTCTCCCACAGATCTCTGTCTCAGCACTATGACCCAGCTCCACCAAATGGCCAGCAAGCTCCAGTGCTGGACACCCCATGCCAAATAACTAACAAGACAGGAACACAACCTGACCCATTAACAGAGAGCCTGCCTAAAATCATACTAAGTTCACAGACACCCCAAAACACACCACCGGATGTGGCCCTGCCCACAAGAAAGACAAGATTCAGTCCCACCCACAAGAACACAGACACCAGTCCCCTCCACAAGGAAGCCAACACAACCAACTGAACCAACTTCAGCCCCTTGGGACAGACACCAAAAACAATGAGAACTACTAACATGCAGCCTGTGAAAAGGGGACCCCCAAACACAGTAAGCTGAGCAAAATGAGATGACAGAGAAATACACAGCAGATGAAGGAAAGAGGTAAAAACCCACCAGACCAATCAAATGAAGAGGAAATAGGCAGTCTACCTGAAACAGAATTCAGAGTAATGATAGTCAAGATGATCCAAAATCTTGGAAATAGAATGGAGAAAATACAAGAAACGTTTAACAAGGACCTAGAAGAACTAAAGAGCAAATAAATGATGAACAACACAATAAATGAAATTAAAAATTCTCTAGAAGGAATCAATAGCAGAATAACTGAGGCAGAAGAACGGATAAGTACCTGGACAATAAAATAGTAGAAATAACTACCACAGAGCAGAATATAGAAAAAAGAAGGAAGAGAATTGGGGACAGTCTCAGAGACCTCTGGGACAACATTAAATGCACCAACATTCCCATTAGAGGGGTCCCAAAAGAAGAAGAGAAAAGAAAACGATTTGAGAAAATATTTGAAGAGATTATACTTGAAAACTTTCTTAATATGAGAAAGGAAATAGTCATTCAAGTCCAGGAGCACAGAGGATCCCATACAGGATACATCTAAGGAGAAACATGTGAAGACACTTAATAACCAAACTATCAAAAATTAAATTCAAAGAAAAACTATTAAAAGCAACAAAGGAAAAACAACAAATAACATACAAGGGAATCGCCATAAGGTTAACTGCTGATCTTTCAGCAGAAACTCTGCAAGCCAGAAGGGACCAGCAGGACATATTTAAAGTGATGAAAGGAAAAAACCTACAACCAAGATTACTCTACCCAGCAAGGATCTCACTCAGATTCGACAGAGAAATTAAAACCTTTACAAACAAGCAATAGTTAAGAGAATTCAGCACCACCAAGCCAGCTTTACACCAAATGCTAAAGGAACTTCTCTAGTTAGGAAACACAAGAGAAGGAAAAGAAATACAAACCCAAAACAATTAAGAAAATGGGAATAGGAACATACATATTGATAAGTACATTAAATGTAAATGGATTAAATGTTGCAACCAAAAGACATAGACTGGCTGAATGGATACAAAAAGACCTGTATATATGCAGTCTACAAGAGACCCACTTCAGACCTAGGGACACATACAGACTGAGTGTGAGGGGATGGAAAAAGATATTCCATGCAAATGGAAATCAAAAGAAAGCTGGAGTAGCAATTCTCATATCAGACAAAATAGACTTTAAAATAAAGACTATTACAAGAGACAAAGAAGGGCACTGCATAATGATCAAGGGCTCAATCCAAGAAGAAGATATAACTATTATAAATATTTATTCACCCAACATAGGAACACCTCAATACATAAGGCAAATGCTAACAGCCATAAAAGGGGAAATCAACAGTAACACAATAATAGTAGGGGACTTTAACACCCCACTTTCACCAATGGACAGATCATCCAAAATGAAAACAAATAAGAAGACATAAGCTTTAAATGACACATTAGACAAGATGGCCTTAATTGATATTTACAGGACATTCCATCCAAAAACAACAGAATACACATTTCTCTCAAGTGCTTATGGAACATTCTCCAGGACAGATCATATCTTGGGTCACAAATCAAGCCTTGATAAATTTAAGAAAATTGAATTCATATCAAGTATGCTTTCTGACCACAGTGCTTTGAGACTAGATACCAATTACAGGGAAAAACTGTAAAAAATACAAAAACGTGGATGCTAAACAATATGCTACTAAATAACCAAGAGATAACTGAAGAAATCTAAGAGGAAATCAAAAAATACCTAGAAACAAATGACAGTGAAAACACTACGACCCAAAACCTGTGGGATGCAGCAAAACCAGTCCTAAGAGGGAAGTTTATAGCAATACAGTCCTACCTCAAGAAACAAGAAAAATCTCAAATAAACAACCTAAACTTACACCTAACGCAATTAGAGGAAGAAGAATTAAAAAAACCCAAAGTTAGCAGAAGGAACGAAATCATAAAGGTCAGATAAGAAATAAATGAAATAGAAACAAAGAAAACAATAGCAAAGGTCCATAATAATAAAAACTCATTCTTTGAGAAGATAAATAAAAGTAACAAACCATTAGCCAGACTCATCAAGAAAAAAAGGAGAAGACTCAAATCAAGAGAATTAGGAATGAAAAAGAACAACTGACACTGCAGAAATACAAAGGATCATGAGAGATTACTACAAGCAACTGTATGCCAATAAAATGGACAACCTGGAAGAAATGGACAAATTCTTAGAAAAGGTCAAACTTCCAAGACTGAATCAGGAAGAAATAGAAAATATGAACAGACCAATCACAAGCACTGAAATTGAAACTGTGATTAAAAATCTTCCAACAAACAAAAGCCCAGGACCAGATGGCTTCACAGGTGAATTCTATCAAACAGACAAGAGCTAACACCTTTCCTTCTCAAACTCTTCAAAAATGTAGCTGAGGGAGGAACACTCCCAAACTCATTCTACGAGGCCACCATCACCCTGATACTAAAACCAGACAAACATGTCAAAAAAAAAAACTACAACAGGCCATTGTCACCGACGAACATAGACGCGAATATCCTCAACAATATATTAGCGAACAGAATCCAACAGCACAGTAAAAGGATCATACACCATGATCAAATGGGGTTCATCCCAGGAATTCAAGAATTCTTCAAGATATGCAAATCAATCAATGTGGTACACCATATTAACAAACTGGAGGATAAAAACCATATGATCTTTTCAATAGATGCAGAAAAACCTTTCGACAATATTCAATATCCATTTCTGATAAACACTGTTCAGAATAGGCATAGGGGGAACCTACCTCAACATAATAAAAGCTATATATAACAAACCCACAGCCAACATCATTCTCAGTGGTGAAAAACTGAAACCATTTCCTCTAAGATCAGGACAAGACAAGGTTGCCCACTCTCACCACTATTATTCAACATAGTTTTGGAAGTTTTAACCACGGCAGTCAGAGAAGAAAAAGAAATTAAAGGAATCCAAATTGTAAACAAGTAAAACAGTCACTGTTTGCAGATTGCATGATACTATACATAGAGAATCCTGAAGATGCCACCAGAACACTACTAGAGCCAATCAATTAGTTTGGTAAAGCAGCAGGATACAAAATTAATGCACAGAAATCTCTTGCCTTCCTATACACTAATGACGAAAATCTGAAAGTGAAGTTAAGGAAACACGCCCATTTACCATTGCAACAAAAAGAATAAAATACCTAGGAATAAAGCTACCTAAGGAGACAAAATACCTGTATGCAAAGAACTGTAAGACAATGATGAAAGAAATTATAGATGATACAAACAGATGGAGAGATACCATGTTCTTGGATTGGAAGAATCAGCATTGTGAAAATGACTATACTACCCAAAGCAATCTACAGATTCAATGCAATCCCTTTCAAACTACCAATGGCATTTTTCACGGAAATAGAACAAAAAATTTCACAATTTGTATGGAAACACAAAAGATGCCGTATAGCCAAAGCAATCTTGAGAAAGGAAAATGTATCTGGAGAAATCAGGCTCCCTGACTTCAGACTATAATACAAAGCTACAGTAATCAAGACAGTATGGTACTGGCACAAAAACAAAAAGATAGATCAGTGGAACACGATAGAAAGCCCAGAGATAAACCCATGCACATATGGTCACCTTATCTTTGATAAAGGAGGCAAGAATATAAAATGGAGACAAGACAGCTTCCTCAGTATGTGATGCTGGGAAAACTGGACAGCTACATGTAAAAGAATGAAATTAGAACCCTCCCAAACACCATACACAGAAATAAACTCAAAATGGATTAAAGACCTAGATGTAAGGCCAGAAACTATCAAACTCTTAGAGGAAAGCAGGCAGAACACTCTGTGACATAAATCACAGCAAGATCCTTTTTGACCCACCTCTTAGAGAAATGGAAATAAAAACAAAAATAAACAAATGGCATCTAATGAAACTTAAAAGCTTTTGCACAGCAAAGGAAACCATAAACAAGACGAAAAGACAACCCTCAGAATGGCAGAAAATATTTCCAAATGAAACAACTGACAAAGGATTAATCTCCAAAATATACAGGCTGCTCAGGCAGCTCAATATCAAAAAAACAAACAACCCAACCCCAAATGGGCGGAAAACCTAAACAGACATTTCCCCAAATAAGATATACAGATTGCCAACAAACACATGAAAGGATGCTCAACATCACTAATCATTAGAGAAATGCAAATCAAAACCACAATGAGGTATCACCTCACACCAGTCAGAATAGCCATCATCAAATATCTACAAACAATAAATGCTGGAGAAGGTGTGGAGAAACGGGAACCCTCTTGCACAGTTGGTGGGAATGTAAACTGATACAGCCACTATGGAGAACAGCATGGAGGTTCCCTAAAAAACTAAAAATAGAACTACCATATGACCCAGCAATCCTACTACTTGGCATATACCTTGAGAAAACCATAATTCAGAAAGAGTCATGTACTACAATATTCATTGCAGCTCTATTTACAATAGCCAGGACATGGAAGCAACCTAAGTGTCCATGACATGTGAATGGATAAAGAAGATGTGGCAAATATATACAATGGAATATTACTCAGCCATAGAAATAAGCAAAACTGAGTTATTTGTAGTGAGGTGGATGGACCTAGAGTCTGTCATACGGAGTGAAATAAGTCAGAAAGAGAAAAACAAGTACCGTATGCTAATACATATATATGGAATTTAAAAAATAATTCGTTCTGAAGAACCTAGAGGCAAGACAGGAATAAAGATGCAGGCATACTGAATGGACTTGAGGACACGGGGAGTGGGAAGGGTAAGCTGGGACAAAGTGAGAGAGTAGCATTGACATATATATACTACCAAATGTAAAATAGGTAGCTAGTAGGAAGCAGCTGCATAGCACAGGGAGATCAGCTCGGTGCTTTGTGACCACCTAGAGTGGTGAGATAGGGAGTGTGGGAGAGAGATGCAAGAGGGAGGGGATATGGGGATATATGTATACATATAGGTGATTCACTTTGTTATACAGCAGAAATTAACACACCATTTTAAAGCAATTACACTCCAATAAAGATGTTTTTAAAAAGTTTTTTGAGCCAAGAAAACCAGAATCTATAATTATATGGTATTGGATGTAGAATTAGGACCAGATTTGCCTCTCTTTCAATGAAGAGCAAGTTGAAAGCCATAGTTAGGAGAACTGGGAACCAAGAACAGAGTGAAGGAGATTAGTTGCAGAAAGAACAGACATCTAGAAAATGGAGGTGTTCAGATACACACACAGACACAAATGCATGCACAAACACATCTGTGGAAGGAGTACTTGTCTGATACCTCTCTAGTTCCTTTAAGGCCTAGTGCTATTTCCTGTAATTGACTTCCTGTGATTCATACATTTCCTTTTAATGATTGTTTTTTACCTTAAGTTATTTGAGTAGACTTTGTTCCATTCTTTAACCTCCAGTCAACCTCCTAGGACATCATGGCTTTACTAATCATGTCATTTACTTGTTCAAAAACTTTCAATGGCTGTCCTTTGCTGATACATTTAATCCCATACTCCTAAGCTTGATATAATATATTTGGGTCCATTCTCTGGCCCAAGACATTCTTTTCACACTTCTCTCATCATCATCTGTATTCTTACCTAACTGTTCTATTCTTTTCCCTCCAAGCATGCCTTATATGTTTTTTGCTTATGTTTTTTATTGTGCTATATCTTCTACCTGGAAAAAAGAAACTCTCCTTCCATCTCCACTGGTTGAAAACCTCTCCACCATTAAAGCCCAACTTAAATGACACTTTATATTTTTAATTATTCCATCCTTGATCTCCCAAGTTGGGTATGGCCTTTGATTTAAACTACTATAGCAGTTTGTTCATCTTTCGTCTTCATTATGGCAATGTGGCATGACAAGAGTATATAGGCTTTAGAGTCAGGCTGAGCTGCATTCAAGTCCTCGTTTTGCTACTTAGTGGTTGTGTAACTTTGCCAAGTGATTTAATCTTTCCAGGCCTCAGAGGGAGAAACAGTTAATAAGCAAATAATCATTCAAATAAATAGATAATTATAAATTGTATAAGTGTTATGAAGAAAACATATAGGGTTTAGTATTAACATACAGGGTTTAGTATAAATTTACAAGGTTTACAGAGTACAGTATGGGGACCTAGCCTGGTTTAGGGGTTTCAGGAAGGCTTCCCTGAAGAAGTAGCCTTTAAGCAAAGTCTGGAAGAATAAGTAGCCAAGTGACAAGTCTAGGAGAAGAGTTCTCAAGACAAAGAAACTAAGCATAAACAAAGGCACTGAGGCCCTCCTGCATCTTACTTTATCACTAGTATTTTCTCTTCTCCCCTCTTAGCTATTGCTTCATTCAGTCCCATTGTTTTTACATTTCATGTTTCATGTCACGATTTGTGTTCTGTTAGCAAGTTTAATTCTTATTGCCCTATTTTTGTGACATTTTATAGCATAATCTTGATAATTGCAAGCATCAATTTAGTGTATCTGTTAGCTATACCGCTCTAGTGGTTGACTAACCTTTGCTGCTAAAACATTGAAATATGAATAGGTGAGGATAAACACTGCTCTTTTAATTCTAATATTTTTTATTCTTTCCTTTTGATGACTTCCCTTTTTCTACTTTCTTTTTCTTTGAGTAATTTTTTTAAAAGATACATATCTATATCTATATCTGTATATATAATATATATCTTTAAAGAATTTATATATGCCATATGTTATATATATCCTTATTATATGTTCATAAGAAGTCTAAACTGTAGTGGGATATTGACATCTAAGCAAATAATTCTAAAATGAGGCAGAATATTTTTCCATTTCCTTTATCTCATATTTTACCATTCCCCGCTCCCCCCTTGACTCCTATGATGACATATTCTCCCTCCTGCCTCTCTGCTTGTACTTTTTCAGTACTAATTTTTCTTCCTTTGCTTTTGCCTTAAATGTTATTGTTTGCTGGGAGTTCAATCCCTGGTTCTTGGTTCACTGTACATATGATGCTGGGCATCTACATCCATTTCTACAGATCTGATATCATCTGTATGCCCATGTGCAACTCAAATCTTTCTTCTGAATTCTAGACCAATATTTGCCACTACTTTCTGAACATATCAACTATTTATCCCACAAGCATATAAAGCTCAGTGTTCCAAATCTCACCTTGCTTAGTGCCACTGACCCTGCCTCTTTTTCTGTTTCTAATGCACCTAACCACATTTACCCAAAAGCCCAAATCAAAACCCTCAAATCAACCTTAATATGAAGTGAAAACATGCATCACTAAGACATTTAAATTCTGCCTCCCTAAATCTTTGTGTCCCCGCCACCCCGATTTCCACCATCATTGCTTTATTATAAGCCTTTATTATCTTTGCCAGAATATTTACCTTAGTCTTCTAACTGGACTCTATACCTTTTGTCTCTCTCAACCCCGCCATCTCAAGCTCTACCAGAGTTATATTTATAAAATACAACTCTCCTACTATCACACCTCTCCTAAAAATCCTTAGTAGGTTCCCTATTATCTGTAAGACAAAGCCTAAACTCCTTAAGATGAAAACCAAGTCGCTTCATGATCTGGTTTTTGCCTATCTTTTTAACCTAATTTCTTCACCACCTTTCCCCCACACCACACTCCATGTCTACACCAAACTGCTTACCATTCATGGTCCCAGAACTCACTTTCTGCTTTCTTACTTCCATCCTTTTGTATGTGATCTCTCTCTGCAAGATATGTCATTCCTCACTTCTCCTCCCTCCCCTCAAAAAAATAAAAAAAAATTTGTCTACTTCTTTCAAGACTAGACATTACTTTGGAGGTTTCCTGAACTTTCCTTTTTGCCATCTTCCTGAAGTTGCTCACTTTTCCCACATGTTGTTCATTTATCTAAGGAGCATTTACTTCACTACACTCTGTCTCCCTCATAGACTGTGTGAGCTCTTCAAGTGTAGAGTAACCATATCTAACTTTACCAGAGTAGCCTCAGCACCCATTTCCTAGAGAATGAGTTAAAGAACAAAAGACTAGGTTAGAGGAAGCAAGAACTATTCAATCAGGGAGATTTGAAGTGGCTCTGTCATTTACTAGCCTTGTAAATTTGGGCATTTATTACCTTCTCTAAATCTCTGTTTCTTAATCTGAAAAATATGAATGATAACAGCTACCTCACAGGATTCTTGGATAACTAAATCAGACAATGTATTTTAAATGCCCAATAGAGGCTCATCTCTAGTAGACTTTTTTTTTTAAGTTTTGTTGAATGAACACATAAAAATAAGTGAGTGAGCAGGTTACTGAGTGAGTAAATGCATTTGAGTGAATAGAACAAATGCTGTAAAAAATTTTATAATGGATTCACCAGGAGATATTTCCTATACAAACAGCAGTTGTCTTGCTTTTTGAAGGGGTGGTTAAGATGTCAGCAGGCAGAGATGTAGCAGTCAATGAACTAGGAACCTGAAGCTTGAGAAGCAGTGTGAGGAAAGGCCAAGACTGGGGAAGGCATCCCTTTTTTATTGAAAACATTATTTCCTGCTGTTACTTTACCCTTCTCCCCCCTTTTTTTCATCAGTTAAAGAACTCTAAAGATGGGCTGGCTACCAACTCATTCAAGGTGAATCAAATCTCATTAACCAGGTGACAAGTTAGCCCTCACACAGTAAGCTATAGGCTTGGATTTTGAAAAGAGAATGTGGGTTATTGTTTAAAATAATATAAATTATTATTGTTGAATGAAGATTTCTGTTGCCTAATTATTATTCAGTGAAATGTTTTAGAGACAGAATCATGGCAATGATGTTGAAGGTACTACAATTTCTTATTTAAAAAAAAAAAGAATGTGAACATTTATGTAAAGTCCACTGGAAATCTAATCTCTAGATTAAGATCTAGAGTCCTATGTGCTTCAGACCTGTCTCAAAATTTGAAGCTGAGAATGATAATCTAGCAGGTAGGATTTATAAGTTGTTGACTTCATCTCTGTACTCTTTAGATGGAAAATGGACTTTGATGACAGCCTTAAATTAACAAGCCAGTAGGCTGCATTGCTATATTGCTTACCTGTTTGCTTTATTAGTCAGGGTTCATGTCTCTTCATTCTATTGTGTCACTGAGTAATGGAAAAAGAAATTCATTTTGGAATTATACAAAAACTTGGATTCAAATTTTAGCCCTGCTGTTTACTAGATGTGTGAAATTGGACAAGTTACATAATAATTCCAATCCTCTTTAAGATAAGGATAATGCTTCCTAACTTATAAGATTGCTGTGATGATTAGAAATTACATTTTAAAACTACCTACCCTTGTGCTAGGCATATGATAGAATTTGACAAAAGCTAATCAATATGAAGAATTTACCTTATCTAGTTATTGATAGAATCTTCTTCACAAATACATGTAAAAATAATTAAAATTCATGATCATAGAAAAAATGTAAATTTTTCTTTGTTATAAAAGCATTCCCGGGGCTTCCCTGGTGGCGCAGTGGTTGGGGGTCCGCCTGCCGCTGCAGGAGGCGCAGGTTCATGCCCCGGTCCGGGAGGATCCCACGTGCTGCGGAGCAGCTGGGCCCGTGAGCCGTGGCTGCTGGGCCTCCGCGTCCAGAGCCTGTGCTCTGCAGCGGGAGGGGCCACAACAGTGAGGGGCCCGCGTACTGCAAAAATATAAAAATAAAAAACAAAATAAATAAAAGCATTCCCATTTATGTCATACAACATTAAGAAATTCAAGTGAAAACTTTAAAAACCTGTAATACCACTCTACCACCATAGCACACATATAATTTTGCATATTCTCTTTATCTCTTTATTTTTATTTATTATTGCAGTTTTTGAGTTGAAATGGTTGAAAGGATATAATTTTGGAGTTCATTCACTTAGTGTTTTATCATGTTACTCATTTTTTATGTCAGTATACTAAGTATCAGTAAGAAATACCATAATTTATTTAATCATATCATCATTATTAGATATTTGGCTTACCTCCTAGTGGAGGCTATTATTGAAAGCTATATAATTAATAAATGCTTTTATGCATATTTAAGGGATTTTGGAGCTGATAGGGGTATTTCCTTTATAGGCTAAATCCCCTAGGTGAGATTAATGGCATATATATATGCCTTTAGTCCTTGAAACATTTTTTTTCAGAATGAACATACATTCTTCTAGAAACCAATAGTCTTCACTGGACATTATCCAAAGCACTGCTCCTAGAACAATTTAGTAGGATAGAGCAGGCAGAAAAATAAAAGATGAGTGGGGGGAGGGGTTCACTATTAGATTGGGATATGGTAGGGAGAAAAAGGAGATACTTATAATCTATGATTTAATTAAAATCCATGTGCTATAGGCCTTTGGATAAATTGATCATCTATTCTTTAATTCAGTAAGACAGTCTATTAGTCTTTCATCAAGCCTGTTACGAGACAAATGAGAAAACACATAATCCCTGCCTTTTGGGAGTAACACACGATCCTGACTTCTGGAAGCTTATATTTCAGTGGGAGAAATATTTAAGTTTTAATTTTTTTAAATAATTTCAATACAGTTGAGAAGTGTTCCATTGCAGGTTAAGTATGCTACAGGAGGGCAAACAACTTTACCTTGGAGCATGAGGATTAATTATGTGTATGTGCTGACCTCACAAGAAAAAGAGGGCATTGTTAAATATCTTTTCCTGTTACCATCTCCCAGCTCTGGAAAGTGTGACTGGCCCAACTGAGAGTAGTACTGTATGCCCTATAGACTATTCCTAAAGGTTCAAATGAAGTATCTTATTATGGGTCTTTAATATGCTGGAACCTCCTGCTTAGACTGCTTTGTGTTCACAGTATCTGGCAAATAGTCCTCAATCCTGGTTTGAAGATGCAATAAGTAAATTTAATGTTGACTACCTAAATAGGTAATAGGAATCATGATTCATTTTGAGCTACCCCATCTATGCTAAGCATTTTAAGACACAGGTAGTGTAGAATTAGCTTTATTGAAAAATAATGTGAGAAAAATATCAATCCTTTAATTTGATATTCTTTTAATTTAATTCTGAGCCATCTTTTTAATTTCATCTCAGTAGGTAATGTTCCTTGTTACCTTTTTTGTTCAAGCCTACAACTCGATGTTTTCCCTATTGTAGGAGGATTTGTAAATCTCAACCACCCAGAGTGAGATCATGTTGTCATCAGACTTAACCTGGTAGGAGTTGGGGATTAGATGAGTCTCTGAAGAAGTTTCAAAAGAACCTCACTGAGTAAAGCCAGTTTTATCCAGAACCACTGAAGTTCACAAATTTTAATTAACAATTTGAAATTTGTATTATTACTCAAATTTCAGATGGGTGAGAATTTAACCCTACATTAAAGGAGCCCAGGCAAAAGGACACGAGTTACGTCACAGAGACTTATTAAATGTGATGGAAATTCGACAGACGAATGCTGACAAACAGGTGCAAGAGCTGAATTAATTTTTAAGCCCTACCACTGAGGAGGAATTGCAGTGCATCGCGTTGACAGCCACAGCACATTGCTAATTTCATTCACAAGCTTAAAAATCTCAATATATTTGAACATGTGAATGTATTAAATTTTAAAAAGTGTAAGTAGCATAAGGGTATCCCAGAACTAAAAATGATAATTTCTCTCTGGGACCTCAAGTCATTTATCTAGCCAGAAGCATGGTGTTTTTTATGAATGAAATCTATCTTACCGCTTCCACATACAAATTGTGTTCTATTATTATATATAGTGCAGCCTGTTACTAAGCAAGCTTTTCTTTTTTTTTTTTTAATATGAAATTCCTTGTGAGTCAGAGGAAGACTGAATATTCACTGCTATAGTTTCCAACTTCTGCTGTCATGCGTAAAGGGGGTTTTTAACCAACGTTTCTGGTGGTGCTAAGTGGTGATATTCCTGGAGATAAAGAAAAATATAACAAACCAAAACTAGATAAATGCAGAGCCTTGTTTGGTGGTATTATTAAAGATGGTAAGTTGTAAGCCGAAAACTCAGTAAACTCAATATGTTTTCACCAGGAATTTACCTATTTTGGAGTCCCTGATATATTTGAGCCTTTGATAGAAGCCCTGCAGTGTCTCCACATAAATCTGCATGTATATACAAAACCTTACAGAGATTTCAGGGATTTTATGAATTTCCACATTCAGAATACCATTTATGGTACATCTTGATCTTTATCTGGGACTGGAAGAATATCTCTTATTTAGTGGATTTTCCCCTTTGCCACCTACTGTGCACCAGGCCCTAGACCTGGGACTGGGGATATAAAGAAAATAAGAAAAGGTTTCTGGACTACTTACAGCCTAGTAGGGGCTAGTAGATAAATAGTATAGAGTAGTAAATAGTTTGATAAAAATATCTATTAAAAGGTCATTGCAAAAGCTTCCTGGAGAAAATTGCACCTTAGTGAGTATTAAGGATGAGTAGACATAAACTGTAAGAAGAGGGAAAAAGGCATTCTAGACTGAGAATGAGAGCAAGGAGCACTGCCCTGTCATTGGTAAAATTGTGTATTTACAAGAAATGCATAATAACAAATGTATGGAAAAATCAGTCTTCTTTCAACATTTTTCAAGAAGCTTTAAAGAAAAAAAATAAAAGGATCTGGGTTTAATTTCCCAAGATTTTAGCCGTCTGAGCCCTTTATTCCTAATTGTACACAAGCTTGTCCCCTCATTTTGCTTAGCTGGAGAATATTAAGTATTCATTTTTAGAACATAAAAAAGCTGTAAAGGGCTCCCTTCCTAGGGAGTCAGGAAAAGCCCAGTATGTACTGCATTGGATGAGTCTAGATTCCTAATCAAAAACATGTAATCAGTACCTGCCCAAAAGTCTTTTTATAATGGCAGCAGTAGCAACTGTTTCTTTTTTAAACCCACTATCAAGAAAGCTGATGAAAAAGAGACAAATGCACAGTCTAATAACCTGAGCTAACAATATATTATTTTCAATGGAACGAAAAGGACAAAAGCCAAAGGTATTCATTACTGTTCCCAGGGTAAGAGATCAGGGCAGTTTCTGCCTTCACCACATGTGCAGTCTTTAGGCTTGACAATGCACATCTCCCCAAGGGAAATGTGGAAAGAAAGCCAAACTCTTGCAACTTGATGCAAAGTGATTTGAGTTCCATTACAACATCTCTCAGTAAAAGGCTATTCAGGCTTAAAGTAAAGATTCCACACTCATTTTCTCCCAGAAAATGAGATTGTTATATAAACACCAGACATGGAATCAGAGCTTCTGGAAATCGATCTAAACCATGTGATTTCATCTTAACTTCCTTAAATTCTAATCAGGAAAAAGGAGGTGAGATAGTTTAGTGAACATACAATCTTAAAATTGTTATCTTGTTTTGGGCACACTTAAAAACTCAAGAACATCCTAAGGAAATTTTAAAAATTACAAACCTATATAATAATATTGGGGTTTTTGTTTTTTTCTGTTTAGATGAACTAATGCTGATCTGGGCTTCCCTGAATGTGTTTCTCAAATGAACTCACCAGAAATGTTATGCCTTTCTTCTGGGAAAGTTAGGCTCATTCAGTATTTCAAAAAAGGGGATGTTAGGGTACACTTCACGTTAAAAGGATCTGAGTTCCCATTTGACTCCTGTGAACTTGAGAAGATACATTTTACACCTTAGTTTTTGACCTTTAAATGGAAATAAGGATATTTACTTCTTACCTCTCAGGGTTATTATAAGGATTTAACGATGTAATTAAGATATTTGGAAAGTTATTAACACAAAACCTATTTTCAATATTTTCCAAAGTGTGTTACCCAGCAAATGAGTTCTATGGAATAAATAGTTGTTATTAAAAATTAAAAGTTCTGTTTCAAACAGTTTGGACATGCTAGGTAAACAAAGTTAAATGGTTGCCTTCAGAGCTTTACCATGCTAATGGGTATTGTGAGTCCTCAAAAGAGGAGTATAGCATGCTGCGTTTCTCAGACTTTGTTATAACAGACACATTGGTGTTTGGTTGGGGGTGCAAGTGCTATAGTTTACAAGATCACTGTTCTGCAGAACAGTAGTTTGGAAAATGCTGTCTATATGAGGGCCAAAGATCCCTTCCCCCTCCCTCTCCACTCCCCCTCCCCCTCCTCCTTCCCTTAATAGTATGTACAATCCTTCTTTATAACCCTCTTCCCAATATTTATTTATTTATCATTCTCTTCTTTGGGTTTGAATTTCTTGAGGACAAGGACTATGTCTTCATAAACATTTTAATCCCCAGTGTTTACCACATTGTACATAATAAATATTGGCTAAGTGAATGATGCTGTAATTACTGATATACATCATTCAGGATATAATTACTGGGTTTTTTTGGAGCTGTGAAAACAATGGGCCTGGTTTAAAATGACTCCAAATATATTTTATCCTTGTGGAACTGTGCCTAAGAAAGCAGATAACCTATACAGAAAAATGTTCCATGAGAACTAAAGCAAAGAAATAAAAAAAGAACAGAGAAAGAATATTACGTGCTTAGAATGCCATAATACAAGTTGTATAGTTAGGTGGCAACGGAATCTAGGAGTGTAATTAAGGAAAATAATCTCCTGGACAGGTGAGTGCAATCTGGAAGGTTAGGTTAATGAAATTAGGGTTTTAATTCTTAGCATCAGTTATTATAAGTCAAGGTCAAACTGGAAAAAAATTTTTTTAATGATTTCTCATTCCTATGCCATGCTAAGTCTTCATACTTTTAAGGCCTAAATACTGCTTAGTAAACTTAGAAGTATGCCGTTAATTTGTACATAAGGAAAATTTTAACTTCATTCTGGATGCTGAGTTGTTTTAGTCTGATGCCTAAATCCAATAAGCATTACTCAGATGCTTCAGGGGTTTTCAGCAGCCCTCTATCCTACCTACTGTGCTATTAGTTCAGGATGAAAATAAAATTAGTTTGGCAGAACCTCAAATTAACCTATCAAATCCCCTCATCACTTATTCCATTTTACAACTGAGAATAATAAATAAATGTGTGAATGACATTCATAAAGTGACTACTTTATGCCAAGTGTGCACTAGGTGCTCCTGAATATTTTCTTTATTTGATTTTCAGAATAATCCTGTGAGAAGTGTTATCACCTCATCTTCTAGTGGGGAAACAAACTCAGAAGTTGTGCTATTGCCCCACATCAAACAGCTATAAAAATGTAAAAGATCTTATACTGAGCCTAGTCTCTCCTTTCTAAAGTTTAGCCCTATTTCTGTTACATCATGTCATCTTAATATAATATTACCATTTCTTATGCTTTTCCACAGGGATGGTTAAAATGTGTATGTATAAACACAGTACTTACAAATAGCCTGACCAAGACTTAAGTGAAGACAACTACTCAACTTTAATGAAGGACATGTAAAATATTAATGGAAATACTGTTTCTTGGATGGATTGTTTGATATGATAATGTAAATTTTTCCAGATCAGTTTAGAAATTTACTGTAATTCCAATCAAAATGTTTATCATTATATACTTCATTATTTCTAAATTTAATTCGGAATCATAAATGAATGAAAATACACAAAAAAATTTTGAAAAGAAAGGTAATGGCATGGGAAGGGGGGACTTACTCCACCTGATAGCAAAATGTACTGGAAAAATTTTAAAAGCAGTAATAATCTGGTATTAGCAGAAAAATAGAGAAATACATCAGTGCAACACAATTGAGAATCCAGAACCAGATTTGTATCTAAAAATGTAGCATATGATCAAACCAGTACTTCAAATGAGTAGGGAAATAACATACAATTTCATAAATAGGGCAATTAGCTATGTGGTTTTTGAAAACTAAAGTTAGATCCCTACTTCATACTATACTAAAAATTAAACTTCTCATGGATCAAATATTTAAATGTAAGAAATAAAACCAGAAATATACCAGAAAAACATAGACTTGCTTATATCTAAAATCTTGGGGTGAGGAAAGCCTTCCTAAACTTGACAAAATCTAAAAGACATGAAAATTTCTTTATAGCAGAAAATTCTAAATTTTTATATAGCAGAAAAATATCTACAAAGTAAAAAGACAGTCACAATCCAGGAAAAATATTTGTAACTATACATGAGAGGAAAATGCTTGATATCTATTTTATAAATAGTTCTGCCAAATCAATAAAGAAAAAAGCAACATCACATTAAGGGTTTGTTCAAGCAATTCATAGCTAAAATCAAATGGTCATTAGATTTGAGAGGATGCCCACTTCTACTAATTGCCAAAGAAATGCAAATTAAAACAACTATAAGCTAACATTTGCCTACTATTAGACTAGTCAAAGTTACAAAAAGTAATAGCTTCCAGTACTAGTTGAGTACGTGGGGAGGTAGACTCTCTCAAATACTATTGGTGGAAGTAAACTGGTACAATCTATTTAGACAGTAAATTTAGAAGCATTGATTCAAATTTAAATGGGCATAAACAGCCTTTGACCTAACACTAATTCTACAGGCATAGTATCACAAGTTCACATACAGTTAAAGTATTTTTCCCAGATTGTGACTTTTTACTTTGTAGAGGTTTTCTGCCATGTTGAATTTTTAAAAATATGCAGTTCACATGTTTACTGCAGCATTTTTTTGTGATAGTAAAAATAGAAAACATCCCTAATATTCCTGCTGTGGTGGCAATATGAGCTCCACCAAAGTAGAGACTGCTTCTACCTTAATTACCATTCCCAGTTAGCTGGTACTGTTCTTGACAGTATAAACATTTGTTAAATGAACAAACAAAATGGACTATAATGTGTCTATACAACTGAAATTATTTTTAAAAGTAAGGCAATTAAACAAGTTGCAGATATTGTACAGATCATTCCCTTTTTACAAATATATATATGTATGCATGTACATACATTTATATACAAGTGTCATATATCTATTAAGAAAAAAGTTAGAAAGTATACCTCTTGATTGCCTCTTAGGGTGGAATTTAAGGAGAAGTGACATTAACATTTTACTGCATATACTACAGATAATATATCTTTTTGCTTTTGTTTTTGTTGTTTTAGCAATGACTATGTTTATAACTTTAAAGTACAAATACAATCATTCTTTCAATCTACTAACTCTTCTTGCTGTAAAAGATTTATAGCAGTTAACAAAGTCTGTGTTTTCACTGAGTGTATATTCTAGCGGAGGAAGACAGATGGTAAACAAATAAATATTATCCCTGATAAGGTATTATGAAAAAAAATAATAAAACCATGTAAGGGGACTCCAGTGACAGGGTGCTATCTTTCTTTTCTAATTCTGCAGTGTTTGAGAAGAGACCTGAGTGAGGTAAGGAGTAACCCATCCAGGTATATATAGGCAGATAGATATTCTTGGTACAGGTCAAAGGACCCAGGATGAACACGCCATGAATTAGTTAAGATTACAGAGCTCAAGATCAGGAGATGAGTTCAGAGAAATGGGGGTGGTGAGAAGCAGAAATTGTATATAACATAGGGACATTTGGCCAAGGTAAGAAGAACTTCAGTTCCTATTTCATGTGATAGGAAGATACTAGAGGTTTTGAACCGTGGAATGACATCCAATTTTTGTACACAAAAGATCTGTCTGATGACTGTGTGGAAAAGATGATGATGGCTTGGAGTAGGGTGAGACAGGAAAGCAAACTAGTAATCACAGTAGTGTGATAAGTGTTATGTGAAGAGTTAAGCACACCTCTTCCCACTTCGAGCTAATATACATTGGCCTGGTGTGAAGTAAATCTGTTGATGGACTATAAACCAGAAAAAGGAGATTTTTCTCTCAGTACCAAACCAAATGACCCAAACTGTGATTGAGTCCATATTTTGTCTTACCTGCTCTCTGCCTTAATCAAATGAATTAGCCATACAAGACTTTGTGATTAAGCTCAGGAAATGGAAAAACAGAGAGACCAGTTTCTATTTCTGATAACAGGATGTGGGAGATGAGAAAGCAGTGAAGGATTGCAAAGCAGCCAGCTACTCAGAGTCAGGGAGCATGTATCACTAATATTTTTCTTCCTATGGCCTAAATCAGATTCCAGCTCATAGGTAGGCATTGGTTCTGGTATAGTTTTTGAATCTTTTTTCCAGATGACCTGTAGGCAAATGTTCCTACCTAGTCTATGCATACCTAAGAACTCTGTGGCAGAGTTGCTCTCTGACCAGTGACTTTCACAAGGAAACCCTTTTTTGCTACCTCAGAGGCACAGGACATTTACTGATTGTCTTTAAAGTTTCCAATTCAGACAAAGAATCTTGCTTAATTCTTGATAGCAGTATTGTCTTTTCTTATATTCTTGTCTGTTTGTAACAATGCCAGTTGATGTTTTGTTTTTACTACTTTAATTTTCATTGCCATATGCTATTTTATATACTTTTGTTTCTTTATTTCATTTTACACAATCTGCATTGTCAACCTCTCTTTCCATAAACTACAGACGCAAAAGTGCCAGTAAAAAGGAAGGGAGGATATGTGCCTTTCATCCCCAGAGCAGCACCAAAAAGCTGCACGAAGCACGTTGCCCATTGCAGTCCCTTGTCATCTCTCTAAAAATGGAACTTGAGGAGGCTGACAGAACCACACCTAGAAATCCTTCCCAAGAAATCCAGTGGACATAGTCCATATTAGAATTCCCTAAACAAAAGTAAGAAAGCCCCAGAAGGAAAGCTTCATGGAATGTAGTTATCCTATTATCTTCAGGATCATCCATTCCTAAATATAAACAAAAGCTCTTATTTTCTTTCTCCATGATATGATATTGACAAGGCCTAATTAGACCTTATAAAGACAAGCTTATCTGGTCACAGTGGTGTTAATTTGTGAGCTCCAGATTCATAGTGTGGATGTACTTAATGTGAACATGATTTATATAAACTTGACATTGCATAATATAAAACGTTAATAAAGTCTCACTTTATGTGAATACTTTGAAATAAAAACAGATTTCCTCAATTAAAAAAAATCAGTCAGGAATCTCATAGTTTCATAACTAGCTGGCTGAATGAATTATAAACTATAATTATAGCAGAGGAAGGTGCCATTTTAGCTGGTAAACAGAAATGCCTACCATACTTTGTCATGTCAAATGAACCAATGCTCTTGTTTATATTAGAATTTCTATGGGGATTTCAGACATTACTTTGTTATTTTAACATTTCCTATTTGTATTAGCTTTAAAAAACATTTAAAGATAATATCAAGCAAGTGTTAATTAAGCTCTCTGCTTTTCTATCATTTCATCAATTTAGTTATCACATATCCAGGCATGGCTAATTCAGGGTGCTATGTTAAAAACCACATCCTCAAATATATAGCTTTGAAATGTGATAAAATGCAAAGAAAACTAAGCAGTTACCATGTTGAGCCATGGTTTTAATTTCTACAAAATATTAGAGATGAAAAGAAAAACAATTTTTTAAGCCTTGAAGCAAAAATATCCTACAGTATTTGTTGATCCATATGCTCCATGAATGTTTACCCCCTATTTTACATTAAAATCCATATACATTAAAATGTATTTTATATTACATTTCTCCTTTGAAAAAATTAACATTGAATTAGGCAAGGTTTGAATCACATAAGGACTTCAGGAATGCAACCTTCTTGAAGCGTTCTCTAAATCCAAGCTCTAAATTGTGAATAGTTGCATGTTTGTTCAGATCCTTAGAATGTTTTGAAATACATTGCCCAGTGACCAAAACTCTTTCCCGGAAAATGGAGAAATTGAATAGCAAAGGGAAAGAAGTTGACCTCCCTCCTCAGCTTTGACTTTGGCATTTTGTTTCTGAGAGACCTGGTTGTTGGAAGATAAATTCCCTAATGTCTAACGTTTTCTAGCCTTTCAGCAAAGTAGATTTTGTAGAGGAAGAGTGAACCATAACACTGATTTGCTTAACGTCAGGCTGCCGAGTTCTCAGCTCTGTGGTACAGGTAAAATATTATTTCTCCCCTCCTCTGATCCAGTTTCCTAAGAAGATTAATCAGATGTGTCTTAATGTACTTTACTACCAGAGCTACAGATTACTAAATGTGAACTGTTATTAAATTGTGAGATTCCCTTATATGTGCTGAATAAGAGAGGTTTGTGAGATATATATTTTATGGTTTTAGTGTTTACTCTTAGGTCCATGATCCATTTTGAATTAATTTTTGTGTATGGTGTGGAGTAAGGGTTGAAGTTCATTTTATTTTGTACAAATAATCACTTTCATTGAAAATCTGTCTTTCTCCGTTGAATTAACTTGACATTTTGATCAAAACATAATTGCCTATATAAATGTGGGTCATTTTTCTGAAGCATGTAAATTTTTGGAACTATGTTATTTGGTGCATATGCATTTGTAATTGTATCTTACTGCTGTCTTGATCATTTTTCTCAATAGTAAATGTTTATTTTGGGGTCTAGCAATTCTTCTTTTTAAAAGTTTATTTTGTCTAATGGTAGTATAGTCTCTCTGGGTTTTTTTTTGCTTAATCTCTACATGGTATACTTTTTCACAGCCTCTTGCTTACTTTTATTTGTGTTTTTATATTTAATGTGCATTTCTGTAGACAATGTATAATTAGGTCTTGCTAGTTTTCAGTCAGTCTCTACGTTTTTATTGGAGTGTTTAGTACCCTTACATTTAATATGATTATTTTTATATTTGGATTTATTGTCTGCCATTTTGCTATTTGTCTTCTCTTTGTCTCATTTTTATTTTCCTGTTTTCTGCCTTCTTTCGTGTTAAACGATATTTTGTGGATTAATTTTATTATTATTTTATTCACTTATTAGCTTTATTTCTTTGCATTATTTTTTGTTATTGCTCTAGGGACCACAATATGCAACTTTAACTTCCAGTAAAATATAGGAACCTTGTACTAGTGTAGTTTCATTTACACACTCTCATCCTTTGTGCTGTTGCTGTCATATACAATACATATCTATATCTATATTATAAAACCAAGAATGTTATATTATAATTTTAGAGTCTTGCCTTTTAAAGAAATTAAGAATGACAGAAAGACAGTCCTGTCTTTTAAGAAATTAAGAGAATTATTTCTTATCTTCATATCATATCACTCATATTTTCATTACCCTCTCTCTATCCAAGTTATCACCTGATGTTATTTTATTTCAGCCTGAAGTATTTCCTTTTGCATTTCTTAAATTTAGAGCTGTTAGCAATGAATTTTCTCATTTTTAAATTTATTTGAAAATGTCTTTGAACCTTTAATTCTGAAAAATGGTTTTAAAAATAGCTTTCTTGGAAGACAGGGTTTTATTCCTCAACAATTTGAATGTTATTCCAGTATCTTATAGACTCCATTATCCTAATGAGAGATTAGCTGTTAATCATATTTTTGTTCTCCTATGTAATATATTGTTTTTCTGTGTTATATTCAAGATTTTTCTTATTATCTTCAGCTTGTAGTAGTTTGATCATGATGCATCTAGGTGCAGTTTTCTTTGTTTATTCTATTTGAGGTCCATTGAATTTTTTGTAGCTGAGAGTTAATATTTTTCATCAAAGTTAGGAAGGTTTTCATTATTATTTCTTCAAATATTTGTTCACCCTTTTCTCTTTCTCTGCTCTTGTTTGACTCCATTTACCCTTAAGAGTTCTGAAATATGTTTCTGACAGAATAGTTTTAAACTTTGATGGAAGGCTCGGAAATAAAACGGAGAAGTATGGATGAAATGACACAGTTTTCTAAGGAAACTTAGTTCCTTAAATATACACACAACACAACCCAGTAAATTTACAGTGGAAAATATTAATGTTACCTATTTGTCCTCTTTTCCTGTTTTTACAAAATCTGTTTGTAGGTGCATTTCCTCCATCTGCTACTTATGCACGAAAAGACTTGCTACAACGATCTACCCATATTGCTACCAAGACTTTCCAAGCTTTTCGCATATTTGTGAACAATGAACTCAATGAACTTTACACAGGACTGAAGACAGCTCAGAAGTTTCTGAGACCTGGTGGTCGCCTGGTTGCCCTCTCCTTCCATTCACTGGAGGATCGCATCATCAAACGATTCCTGCTTGGGATAAGCATGACACAAAGGTTTAACCTAAGTGCTAGACAGAAGGTGATACAAAAATCACAGTTGGGTTCAGATCATGAAAACACGGAAGGAGTCTCTATAGGAAGGGCCCCTTTAATGTGGAAAATGATGCATAAGAAGGTACTTACTCCGGAAGATCAAGATGTACAAAATAACCCCAGAGGACGCTCAGCCAAGCTTAGAGCAGCTATCAAATTATGAGAAAGTCATCATCATCTGATTCTTCAAGTTCTTCCTCACAGTTTCTCGTGTAATATTCCTGAACAGCCTAATATAAGAAACTGTGGGATATATAGAGATATGTACTATATATGTGTGGAAATAGGGGGTATTTAGCATTTTTTTTCTCAAAAAGAAAATGTAGGAAATATTAGCATGACACAGATAGCTCAATTCAAGATACAGCAGTGTCTCAAAACTGGAAAAATTGTTTATCTTAGCATTATATTTGACTTTTGAAATGCAGTCCTTTCTCTAACCGGGAATTTTTTTTAAAAAGAAGAAGAAGAAGAAGAAGAGGAGAATATGTGTATTTACTTAACTATGTAAATTCAAGCTGTCAAAAGAGAGATTATAATTATATCTGCATGCCCAAATTCTGAATTTCGATATTCAGATTTGCAACAGACTGTCTATAACTCAAATAATTAATAATGATCATAAAATGAATTTTAATTTTCCTACTTGGGAATAATTAATTAGTACTATAGCTTTCTCAAATATAGGTACTATGAAAATTTAAAATATTCAAGTATTATTTTAAAAATGCATTATACTGATAAATTTCATTACTGAAATTACAGTGTTCATTGTTTTAAAGGGATTTTCCAGTATGATATGTGCCATGTTTTCATATATTAGAAACTAAAAATGTAGAATTGCTCTAATAGCTCTCACAGAGAGTGTTTCACAAAACTTATATTTAAAGTCAATTGTGTTTATTTTAATAATAGCCCAGAATGCTTTTGATAAATAAAAATCTGTCATCATTTGAATCCTGCAATTTTAAATTGGGCTATTCAAAATATTCAAAGTCTATTTGAAATGGAAAAGTATGTTATCTCTTCCAGATACTAAAATCAATGATTTTATTTACAAATAGTAATTGTAATTGTAAAATGTTTATTCAGGTGAAGTTCACGTGGCAGAGGATTCTTTAACAAATTAATGAAATTGATTCAGTATTCACATAACTTTTTATACATTAATATGCACTTCTAATTTATTCAGTTATGCAGCAAGTACTGAACTAGGCAAAGAAACAAAGGCGAGTAAAATACACATAGCCCATAGTATTAGTCCTGTGGAGTTTATAGTCTAGCCAAGAAGAGCAATGGTAGTTAAATAATCATAAATATTAGTATAAAATTGACAAAGCGGTAAGGGCTATAAAGAAGTAGTACAAGGTACCATAAGTACATCTAGTAGGGATTTCATCTACTGAAGGAAACCAGGTCTGACAACATGGTGCTTGATTTGTGACTTGAAGGATGAATAAGTGATAATTAGTAAAAGGATACATGGGCATGTTCATTAAAGGTGCATGTAAATGATTGTTTTCTTAAGTAGTTTCCCTTGAAGTCATATTTATACTATTAATTTGCTCAGTAAACTATTTATTCAAATACAGGAAAAATTCATCTTCTCAATTATGATTACAAACTCTAAGTTGGTGAATCCAATGAATAAAATATCAACATAACTATATGGGCAAAAGATAAGAATTAAATACTTGAATTTACCTCAGACTTACTTTATCTACCTCTGTAATATTTAGCTTTAGTTCCCAAGTTTGTTTACCACTTGTAATTTACAGACTTTATTCAGATCTGAACAATTCTGCAGTGAAATCAGAATTAGAAAATATTCTAGGGAACAGTATGCTCAAATTAGAAACAAATGAAAGTACCTAGCTTAATCTCCTCAGTCCTTCCTGAAGAATTTAAGTTCCTCTTTGTATGTACGTCATATTTGTGAATGAGAATGATTCCCAAAGGTAAGTGCCCATCTGAGTATCTGATCAGAATATAAAAGATCGCATCTAGTATTCAACAATGATTCACCTATTTCATCAATCATTTTTGGATGCTATATAATACAGGAATCTTTTCATTAATGTTAAATGGAAATTGACTGCCCTGGGTTGGATGGCATCCTTACAAACTTCATGTCCTTTGCAAAACCTCATAATGTGACCTTATGTGGAAATATGGCTATTGCAGATGTAAGTAGTTAAGAGGAGGTCATACTGGAGCAGGGAAGGCCCTTAATCCAATATGTCTGTGTCATTATAAGAAGAGGAGAAGAGAGGAGACACAGGGAAGAATGCCACATGAAGGTAGAGGCAGAAATTGAAGTGATACATCTACAAGCCAAGGGACACCAAGAACTGCTGGCAACCATAAGAAGCTAGGAGAGAAGCATGGAATAGATTCTCCCTCATAGACTTTAGTAGGAACTAATAACTCTGCTGACACCTTGGTTTCAGACTTCCAAGCTCCAGAACAGTGACAGAATAAATTTCTGCTATTTTATGCCAGCCAATCTGTGGTAATTTATTACGGCAGCCCTAAGGAACTAATACTCTGACCCAAAAAACAAAAATCTTGAAAAATATTCATGAAGAAAAAATCGTGCTTCAATAAACACAAAATTGGTTTCAAAATGTTGTAGTGTAAAAATATATTAGCTTTTTTTCTGTAATTAGGCTGTTTGCCACAATCATTCTTACCTGACTCTTAGTTTTAGTTGTAGGATGCATAATAAAATACATGAATGAGTTTCAAATTGTTAACTCTGGAGAATGGTTTAGGGAAATTCATACAATACATATAGAAAATAAAACAGATTATTGAAATGAATACATTTTAGTACATTTTATTGGAAAAGTACATTACTTTTCCAATAAAATATAAGCTATATAAAACAAACAGTTGTTTTACATTTCAGAATCTTTGTATCGACTGCTCTCTACCAATCATTTTAATATAACATCCATCCCATTGTGTAGGACATCAGTTAACAGGTTTTAGTTCATTGCTTATTAAGAAATGAAATTTAATAACTGCACACAATTTTTAATTGATATCCCTATTTTGTATATTCATTTCATTTTAACAATTATATGTTAGTTATGTAATGTTTTTGAAATTTCTAGGGTAACTTTTTGGGGGTAATTTTTGGGCTATATCGTATCTATATATTTTTTTCTATTTCATGTAATATGTGATATCTATTTTTTTTTCTGTTTCACGTAATATGTCATATATGGTTTGTGCTTAACTTCATTTATATTGAACTATTTATTATGTTACAACCAATAGTTTATAAGAGAATACATGGCTTCCCTGGTGGCACAGTGGTTGAGAGTCCACTGATGTAGGGGACACGGGTTCGTGCCCCGGGCCGGGAAGATCCCACATGCCGCAGAGCGGCTTGGCCCGTGAGCCATGGCCACTGAGCCTGCACGTCCGGAGCCTGTGCTCCACAACGGGAGAGGCCACAACAGTGAGAGGCCCACGTACCGCTTAAAAAAAAAAAAAGAATACAGTAGGTCTAAGGGTTTTTTTTGAATTATTGAATGTTATTTTTTTATACAGCAGGGTCTTATTAGTTATCCATTGTATACATATTAGTGTACATATGTCAATCCCAATCTCTCAGTTCATCACACCACCATCACCACCACCACCACCCCTGCCGATTTCCCCGCTTGGTGTCCATACGTTTGTTCTCTACATCTGTGTCTCAATTTCTGCCCTGCAAACCAGTTCATCTGTACCGTTTTTCTAGGTTCCACATATATGTGTTAACATACGATATTTATTTTTCTCTTTCTGACTTACTCTATATGACAGTCTGTAGGTCCATTCACATCTCTACAAATGACCCAATTTTGTTCCTTTTTATGGCTGAGTAATATGCCATTGTATATATTTACCACATCTTCTTTATCCATTTGTCTGTCAGTGGGCATTTAGGTTGCTTCCATGCCCTGGCTACTGTAAATAGTGCTGCAATGAACATTGAGGTGCATGTGTCTTTTTGAAATACGGTTTCCTCTGGGTATAAGCCCAATAGTGGGATTGCTGGGTCATATGGTAATTCTATTTTTACTTTTTTAAGGAACGTCCATACTGTTCTCCATAGTGACTGTATCAATTTACATTCCCACCAACAGTCCAAGGGGGGTCCCTTTTCTCCACACCCTCTCCAGCATTTATTGTTTGTAGATTTTCTGATGATGTACATTCTAACTGCTGTGAGGTGATACCTCATTGTAGTTTTGATTTGTGTTTCTCTGATAATTAGTGATGTTGAGCAGCTTTTCATGTGCTTCTTGGCCATCTGTATGTCTTCTTTGGAGAAATGTCTATTTAGGTGTTCTGCCCATTTTTGTATTGGTTTGTTTGTTTTTTTTAATATTGAGCTGCATGAGCTGTTTATATACTATGGAGATTAATCCTTTGTCCATTGATTCATTTGCAATATTTTCTCCCATTCTGAGGGTTCTCTTTTCGTATTGTTTGTATTTTCCTTTGCTTTGCAAAATCTATTAAGTTTCATTAGGTCTCATTTGTTTATTTTTGGTTTTATTTCCATTTCTCTAGGAGGTGGGTCAAAAAGGATCTTGCTGTGATTTATGTCACAGAGCGTTCTGCCTGTTTTCCTCTAAGAGTTTGATAGGTTCTGGCCTTACATCTAGGTCTTTAATCCATTTTGAGTTTATTTTTGTGTATGGTGTTAGGGAATGTTCTAATTTCATTCTTTTACATGTAGCTGTCCAGTTTTCCCAGCACCACTTATTGAAGAGACTGTCTTTTCTCCATTGTATATCCTTGCCTCCTTTGTCACAGATTAGTTGGCCATGGGTGCGTGGGTTTATCTCTGGGCTTTCTATCCTGTTCCATTGATCTATGTTTCTCTTTTTGTGCCAGTACCATATTGTCTTGATTGCTATAGCTTTCTCGTATCGTCTGAAGTCAGGGAGTCTGATTTCTCCAGCTCCATTTTTTTCTCGCAAGACTGCTTTGGTTATACGGGGTCTTTTGTGTCTCCATACAAATTTTAAGATTTTTTTGTTCTAGTTCTGTAAAAAATGCCATTGGTAATTTGATAGGGGTTGCATTGAGTCTGTAGATTGCTCTGGGTAGTATAGTCATTTTCACAGTATTGATTCTTCCAATCCAAGAACATGGTACATCTCTCCATCTGTTTATATCATCTTTAATTTCTTTCATCAGTGTATTATAGTTTTCTGCATGCAGGTCTTTTGTCTCCTTAGGTGGGTTTATTCCTCGGTATTTTATTCTTTTTGTTGCAGTGGTAAATGGGAGTGTTCCCTGAATTTCTGTTTCAGATTTTTCATCATTAATATATAGGAAGGCAAGAGATTTCTGTGCATTAATTTTGTATCCTGCAACTTTATCAAATTCATTGATTATCTCTAATACTTTTCTGGTGGCATCTTTAGGAGTCCCTATGTGTAGTATCATGTCATCTGCAAACAGTAACAGTTTTACTTCTTCTTTTCCAAATTATATTCCTTTTATTTCTTTTTCTTCTCTGATTGCTGTGGCTAGGGCTTCCAAAACTATGTAGAATAATAGTGGTGAGAGTGGACATCCTTGTCTTGCTCCTGATCTTAGAGGAAATGCTTTCAGTTTTTCACCATTCAGAGTGACATTTGCTGTGGGCTTGTCATATATGGCCTTTATTATATTGAGGTAGGTTCCCTCTATGCCCACTTTCTGGAGAGTTTTTATCATAAATTCGTGTTGAATTTTGTCAAAAGCCTTTTCTGCATCTATTGAGAAGATCATACGGTTTTTATTCTTCAGTTTGTTACTATGGTGTATCACATTGATTGATTTGCTTATATTGAAGAATCCTTGCATCCCTGGGATAAATCCCACTTGATCATGGTGTATGATCCTTTTAATGTGTTGTTGGATTCTGTTTGCTAGTATTTTGTTGAGGATTTTTGCATCTATATTCATCAGTGATATTGCTATGTAATTTTCTTTTTTTGTAGTATCTTTGTCTGGTTTTGGTATGAGGATGTTGGTGGCCTCATAGAATAAGTTTGGGAGTGTTCCTTCCTCTGCAATTTTTTGGAAGAGTTTGAGAAGAATGGATGTTAGCTGTTCTCTAAATGTTTGATAGAATTCACCTGTGAATCCATCTGGTCCTGTATTTTTGTTTGTTGGAAGATTTTTAATCACAGTTTCAATTTCATTACTTGTGATTGGTCTGGTCATATTTTCTATTTCTTCCTGGTTCAGTCTTGGAAGGTTATACCTTTTAAGAATTTGTCCATTTCTTCCAGGTTGTCCATTTTATTGGCATAGACTTGCTTGTAGTAGTCTCTTAGGATGCTTTGTATTTCTGCAGTGTCTGTTGTAACTTCTCCTACTTCATTTCTATTGTATTGATTTGAGTCCTCTCCCTCTTTCTTGATGAGTCTGGCTAATGGTTTATCAATTTGTTTATCTTCTCAAAGAACCAACTTTTAGCTTTATTGATCTTTGCTATTTGTTTTCTTTGTTTCTATTTCATTTATTTCTGCTCTGATCTTTATGATTTCTTTCCTTGCGCTAACTTTGGGTTTTCTTTGTTCTTCTTTCTCTACTTCCTTTAAGTGTAAGGTTAGATTGTTTATTTGAGATTTTTCTTGTTTCTTGAGGTAGGCTTGTATTGCTGTAAAATTCTGTCTTAGAACTGCTTTTTCTGTGTCCCATAGGTTTTGGATCATCGTGTTTTCATTGTCATTTTTCTCTAGATATTTTTTTGATTTCCATTTTGATTTCTTCAGTGATCTCTTGGTTATTTAGTAATGTATTGTTTAGCCTCCATGTGTTTGTGTTTGTTACATTTTTTCCCTATAATTGATAATCTCATAGTGTTGTGGTCAGAAAAGATGCTTAATATGATTTCAGTTTTCTTAAATTTACTGAGGCTTGATTTATGACCCAAGATGTGATCTATCCTGGAGAATTTTCTGTGCGCACTTGAGAAGAAAGTGTAATCAGCTGTTTTTGGGTGGAATGTACTACATTAGTTAAGTCTCTTTGGTCTATTGTGTCATTTAAAGCTTGTGTTTCCTTATTTATTTTCATTTTGGATGATCTGTCCATTGGTGAAAGTTGGGTGTTAAAGTCCCCTACTATGACTGTGCTACTGTCGATTTCCCCTTTTATGGTTGTTAGCATTTGCCTTATATATTGAGGTGCTCCTATGTTGGGTTCAGATGTATTTATAATTGTTACATCTTCTTTTGCAATTGATCCCTTGATCATTATGTAGTGTCCCTCCTTGTCTCTTGTAACATTCTTTATTTTAAAATATATTTTATGTGATATGAATATTGCTACTCCAGCTTTCTTTTGATTTCCATTTGCATGGAATATCTTTTTCCATCCCCTCACTTTCAGTCTGTATGTGTCCCTAGGTCTGAAGTTGGTCTCTTGTAGACAGCATATGAATGGGTCTTGTTTTTGTATCCATTCAGCAAGCCTGTGTCTTTTGGTTGGAGCATTTAATCCATTCATGTTTAAGGTAATTATCGACATGTATGTTCCTCTTACCATTTCTTAAAAGTTTTGGGTTTGTTTTGTAGGTCCTTTTCTCCTCTTGTGTTTCCCACTTAGAGAAGTTCCTTTAGCATTTTTTGTAGAGCTGGTTTGGTGGTGCTGAATTCTATTAGCTTTTGCTTGTCTGTAAAGCTTTTGATTTCTCCATCCAATCTGATTGAGATCCTTGCTGGGTTGAGTAATCTTGGTTGCAGATTCTTCCCTTTCATCACTTTAATTATGTCATGCCACTCCCTTCTGGCTTGTAGAGTTTCTGCTGAGAAATCAGCTGTTAACCTTATGGGAGTTCCCTTGTATGTTATTTGTCATTTTTCCGTTGCTGCTTTCAGTAATTTTTCTATTTCTTTAATTTTTGCCAGTTTGATTACTATGTGTCTTGGTGTGTTTCTCCTTGGGTTTATCCTGTATGGGACTCTATGCGCTTCCTGGACTTGGGTGGCTATTTCCTTTCCCATTTTAGGGAAGTTTTCGACTATAATCTCTTCAAATATTTTCTCTGGTCATTTCCCTTTCTCTTCTCCTTCTGGGACCCCTATAATGTGAATGTTGTTGTGTTTAATGTTGTCCCAGAGGTCTCTTTGGCTGTCTTCCTTTCTTTTCATTCTTTTTTCTTTATTCTGTTCTGCAGCAATGAATTCCACCATTCTGTCTTCCAGGTCACTTATCCATTCTTCTGCCTCAGTTAGTCTGCTATTGATTCCTTCTAGTGTATTTTTCATTTCAGTTATTGTAGTGTTCATCTCTGTTTGTTTGTTCTTTAGTTCTTCTAGGTCTTTGTTAAACATTTCTTGCATCTTCTCAATCTTTGCTTCCATTCTTTTTTCCGAGGTCCTGGATCATCTTCACTATCATTATTCTGAATTCCTTTTCTGGATGGTTGCCTATCTCCACTTCACTTAATTGTTTTTCTAGGGTTTTATCTCTTTCCTTCATCTGGTACATATCCCTCTGCCTTTTCATCTTGTCTATCTTTCTGTGAATGTGGTTTTTGTTTCACAGGCTGCAGGATTATAGTTCTTCTTGCTTCTGCTGTCTGCCCTCTGGTGAATGAGGCTATCTAAGAGGCTTGTGCAAGTTTCCTGATGGGAGGGACTGGTGGTGGGTAGAGCTGACTGTTGCTCTTGTGGGCAGAACTCAGTAAAACTTTAATCCACTTGTCTGCTAATGGATGGGGCTGTGTTCCCTCCCTGTTGGTTGTTTGGCCTGAGGCGATCCAACACTGGAGCCTACCCGGGCTCTTTGGTGGGGCTATTGACAGACTCTGGGAGGGCTCACACCAAGGAGTACTTCCCGGAACTTCTGCTGCCAGTGTCCTTGTTCTCACGGTGAGACACAGCCACCCCCAGCCTCTGCAGGAGACCCTCCAACACTAGCTGAGAGGTTTGGTTCAGTCTCCTATGGGGTCACTGCTCCTTCTCCTGGGTCCTGATGAGCACACTACTGTGTGTGCTCTCCAAAGTTGAGTCTGTGTCCCCCAGTCCTGTCGAAGTCCTGCAATCAAATCCCACTAGCCTTCAAAGTCTGATTCTCTAGGAATTCCTCCTCCCATTGCCAGACCCCCAGGTTAGGAAATCTGACGTGGGGCTCAGATCCTTAAATCCAGTGGGTGGACTTCTGTGGTATAAGTGTTCTTCAGTTTGTGAGTTACCAACCCAGCAGTTATGGGATTTGATTTTATTGTGATTGCACCCCTCCTACCATCTCATTGTGGCTTGTCCTTTGTCTTTGGATGTGGGGTATCTTTTTTGGTAAGTTCTAGTGTCTTCTTGTCGATGATTGTTCAGCAGTTAGTTGTGATTCCGGAGCTCCTGCAAGAGGGAGTGAGAGCACGTCCTTCTACTCCGCCATCTTGAACCAATCTCTGTAACTAGGTTTTTGAGATTAACGAAAATCTCTTAAAATTCTCTTGCAAATTGTTGAAAATCATATTTTCTTTAATGTTTGCAGAGTATTACATATCTTCAGAGGTCTATAAAATTCCTTATTCTAATTTCTGTTTTTAAATGAGAAGCAGAGATAGTAATGTATTTATACTGTAGAATTTTTTTAATTTCATTTGAAATCTTATTCAAAAAGTGTGAGACAGTTCTTAATGGAAAATTCAAAATGTACAACAGATACAGAATTTATAGCAGCACTTTCATTTAGTTAAAGAAGATAAATACTTGGATATGTTCATTCAATAAGTATAGATTAAAGCCTGACCATTTAGGAAGAAATCAAAACACCTCTCTCAGTTCTTTTCTTCTTTTTATACTCCTTCCCTTTCCCTCTCTCTTTTTACATGTGAATTTCTTATGCCATTGGAGATGACATTCATTTATATTTCACATTTACTCTAGAAAAAGAAATATTATGCAATATTAGCATGTACTCTCACAAACTAAGAACTACATGTTAGATTCTTAGTAATGGGTAAGGATTAACTAAAAATTGCTTCTGGTTAAAATCTGTAATTTTTATTTTAATGTATTTTTCTATTGCGTTTTCTTGAGTGCTGCAGTATTCTGATAGTTTTTTTGCATCTAAACAACATTCCATAATAGAAAGAGATAAGTATTAAAATGTGAAGAGAATTTTGTGAGGTTCTTGACAAATATAAATTTAATGACAGAAATCCTGATTGGAGATAAATTTTTCTCAGAAACATAATGCCATATATTCAATGTTGAATGAAGTATGGTTTGTAAAACTCAGCGTGATATTCTAAAGAAGCTAGATTATATAACAAGCATAACTATTTTTATATTATTTTCTCAAATTTCATCTGTTTATAGCTACTATTCACAAGTAATATTTGGTAACACACAGTGTCATATGCAGGAATACTAAGAGATAGTTTAAATCTAATTTTTTTAATTTATTTTTTTAACATCTTTATTGGAGTATAATTGCTTTACAATGGTGTGTTAGTTTGTGCTCTGTAACAAAGTGAATCAGCTATACACATACACACTTCCCATATCTCTTCCCTCTTGTGTCTCCCTCCCTCCCACCCTCCCTATCCCACCCCTCTAGGTGGTCGCAAACCACCGAGCTGATCTCCCTGTACTATACGGCTGCTTCCCACTAGCTATCTATTTTATGTTTGGTAGTGTATATATGTCCATGCCACTCTCTCACTTTGTCACAGCTTACCCTTCCCCTTCCCCATATCCTCAGGTCCATTCTCTAGTAGGTCTGTGTCTTTACTCCTATCTTACCCATAGGTTCTTCAAGACCTTTTTTTTCTTTTTCTTAGATTCCATGTGTCAGCATACAGTATTTGTTTTTCTCTTTCTTACTTACTTCACTCTCTATGACAGACTCTAGGTCCATCCACCTCACTAAAAATATCTCAATTTCGTTTCTTTTTATGGCTGAGTAATATTCCATCGTATATATGTGCCACATCTTCTTTATCCATTCATCCGATGATAGACACTTAGGTTGCTTCCATGTCCTGGCTATTGTAAATAGAGCTGCAATGAACATTTTGGTACATGACTCTTTTTAAATTATGGTTTTCTCAGGGTATACGTACAGTACTGGGATTGCTGGGTTGTATGGTAGTTCTATTTTTAGTATTTTAAGGAACCTCCATACTGTTCTCCATAGTGGCGGTATCAATTTACATTCCCACCAACAGTGAAAGAGTGTTCCATTTTCTCCGCAACCTCTCCAGCATTTATTGTTTCTAGATTTTTTGATGATGGCCATTCTGACCGGTGAGAGATGATATCTCATTGTAGTTTTTATTAGCATTTCTCTAATGATTAATGATGTTGAGCATTCTTTCATGTGTTTGTTGGCAATCTGTATATCTTCTTTGCAGAAATGTCTATTTAGGTCTTCTGCCCATTTTTGGATTGGGTTTTTTTTTTTTTTTTTTTTTTTTTTTTTTTTTTTGATATTGAGCTGCATGAGCTGCTTGTAAATCTTGGAGATTAATCCTTTATCAGTTGCTTCATTTGCAAATATTTTCCCCCACTCTGAGCGTTGTCTTTTGGTCTTGTTTCCTTTGCTGTGCAAAAGCTTTTAAGTTTCATTAGGTCCCATTTGTTTATTTTTGTTTTTATTTCCATTTCTCTAGGAGATGGGTCAAAAAGGATCTTGCTTTGATGTATATCATAGAGTGTTCTGCCTATGTTTTCCTCTAAGATCTAAGAGTTTGATAGTGTCTGGCCTTACATTTAGGCCTTTAATCCATTTTGAGTTTATTTTTGTGTATCGTGTTAGGGAGTGTTCTAATTTCATACTTTTATATGTACTTGTCCAATTTTCCCAGCACCAGTTATTTAAGAGGCTGTCTTTTCTCCACTGTATATTCTTGCATCCTTTATTAAAGATAAAGTGCCCATATGTGTGTGGGTTTATCTCTGGGCTTTCTATCCTGGTCCATTGATCTATCTTTCTGTTTTTGTGCCAGTACTGTCTTGATTATTGTAGCTTTGTAGTATAGTCTGAAGTCAGGGAGCCTGATTCCTCCAGCTCCATTTTTTGTTCTCAGGATTGCTTTGGCTATTCGGGGTCTTTGTGAAATTTTTTGTTCTAGGTCTGTGAAAAATGCCAGTGGTAGTTTTATAGGGATTGCATTGAATCTGTAAATTGCTTTGGTAGTAGAGTCATTTTCACAATGTTGATTCTTTGAATCCAAGCACATGGTATATCTCTCCATCTATTTGTATCATCTTTAATTTCTTTCAGCAGTGTCTTATAATTCTCTGCATGCAGGTCTTTTGTCTCCTTAGGTAGGTTCATCCCTAGATATTTTATTCTTTTTTGTTGCAATGGTAAATGGGAGTGTTTTCTTAATTTCGCTTTCAGATTATTCATCATTAGTGTATAGAAATGCCAGAGAATTCTGTGCATTAATTTTGTATCTTGCTACTTTACTAAATTCATTGATTAGTTCGTAGTTTTCTGGTAGCATCTTTAGCATTCTCTATGTAGAGTATCATGTCATCTGCGAACAGTGACAGCTTTACTTATTCTTTTCCAATTTGGATTCCTTTTATTTCTTTTCTAATTGCTGTGGCTAAAACTTCCAAAACTATGTTGAGTAATAGTGGTGAGAGGGCTTCCCTGGTGGTGCAGTGGTTGGGAGTCCACCAGCTGATGCAGGGGACACGTGTTCGTGCTGCGGTCTGGGAGGATCCCACATGCCGCGGAGCGGCTGGGCCCGTGAGCCATGGCCGCTGAGCCTGCGCGTCCAGCGCCTGTGCTCCACAATGGGAGAGGCCACAGCAGTGAGAGGCCCGCGTACCGCAAAAAAAAAAAAAAAAATTAAAAAATAAAAATAAAAAAAAATAGTGGTGAGAGTGGGCAACCTTGTGTTCTTCCTGATCTCAGTGGAAATGGTTTCAGTTTTTCACCATTGAGGACGGTGTTGGCTGTGGGTTTGTCATATATGGCCTTTATTATGTTGAGGAAAGTTCCCTCTATGCCTACTTTCTGCAGGTTTTTTTTCAGAAATGCATGTTGAATTTTCTCGAAAGCTTTCTCTGCATCTGTTGAGATGATCATATTTTTTTCTCCTTCAATTTGTTAATATGGTGTATCACGTTGGTTGATTTTCATATATTGAAGAGTCCTTGCATTCCTGGAATAAACCCCACTTGATCATGGTGTATGATCCTTTTAATGTGCTGTTGGATTCTGTTTACTAGTATTTTGTTGAGGATTTTTGCATCTATGTTCATCAGTGATATTGGCCTGTAGTTTTCCTTATTTGTGACAGCTTTGTCTGGTTTTGGTATCAGGGTGATGGTGGCCTTGTAGAATGAGTTTTGGAGTGTTCCTCCCTCTGCTATATTTTGAAAGATTTTGAGAAGGATAGGTGTTAGCTCTTCTCTAAATGTTTGATAGAATTCGCCTGTGAAGCCATCTGGTCCTGGACTTTTGTTTGTTGGAAGATTTTTAATCACACTTTCAATTTCAGTGCTTGTGATTGGTCTGTTCATATTTTCTTTTTCTTCCTGGTTCAGTCTTGGCAGGTTGTGCATTTCTAAGAATTTGTCCATTTCTTCCAGGTTGTGCATTTTTTTGGCATATAGTTGATTGTGGTAATCTCTCATGATCCTTTGTATTTATGCAGTGTCAGTTGTTTTTTTCTCCTTTTTCACTTCTGGTTCTGTTGATTTGAATCTTCTCCCTTGTTTTCTTGATGAGTCTGGCTAATGGTTTATCAATTTTGTTTATCTTCTCAAAGAACCATCTTTTAGTTTTATTGATCTATTATTTCCTTCATTTCTTTTTCATTTATTTCTGATCTGATTTTTATGATATCTTTCCTTCTGCTAACTTTTGGGTTTTTTATTCTTTCTCTAATTGCTTTAGGTGCAAGGTTAGGTTGTTTATTCGAGATGTTCCCTGTTTCTTAAGGTAGGATTGTATTGCTATAAACTTCCCTCTTAGAACTGCTTTTGCTGCATCCCATAGGCTTTGTGTCGTCGTGTCTCCATTGTCATTTGTTTCTAGGTATTTTTTGATTTCCAGTTTGATTTCTTCAGTGATCACTTGGTTAATGAGTAGTGTATTGTTTAGCCTCCATGTGTTTGTATTTTTTACAGATCTTTTCCTGTAATTGATATCTAGTCTCATAGTGTAATGGTCGTAAAAAATACTTGATGCCATTTCAGTTTTCTTAAATTTACCAAGGCTTGATTTGTTACCCAAGATATGATCTATCCTGGAGAATGTTCCATGAGCAGTTGAGAAAAATGTGTATTCTGTTGTTTTTGGATAGAATGTCCTATAAATATCTATTAAGTCCATCTTGTTTAATATATCATTTAAAGCTTGTGTTTCCTTATTTATTTTCATTTTGGATGATCTGTCCATTGGTGAAAGTGGGGTGTTAAAGTCCCCTACTATGATTGTGTTACTGACAATTTCCCCTTTAATGGCTGTTAGTATTTGCCTTATATATTGAGGTGCTCCTATGTTGGGTGCATAAATATTTACAATTGTTATATCTTCTTCTTGGATCGATCCCTTGATCATTATGTAATGTCCTCTTTGTGTCTTGTAATAGCGTTTATGTTAAAGTCTGTTTTGTCTGATATGAGAATTGCTACTCCAGCTTTCTTTTGATTTCCATTTGCAGGGAATATCTTTTTCCATCCCCTCACACTCAGTCTGTATGTGTCCCTAGGTCTGAAGTGGGTCTCTTGTAGACAGCATATCTACAGGTCTTGTTTTTTGTATCCGTTCAGCCAGTCTGTGTCTTTTGGTGGGAGCATTTAATCCATTTAAATTTAAGGTAATTATCAATATGTGTGTTCCTATTACCATTTTCTTAATTGTTTTGGGTTTGTTATTGTAGGTCTTTTCCTTCTCTTGTGTTTCTTGGCTGGAGAAGTTCCTTTAGTATTTGTTGTAAAGCTGGTTTGGTGGTGCTGAACTCTCTCAGCTTTTGCTTATCTGGTAAGGTTTTAATTTCTCCATCAAATCTGAATGAGATCCTTGCTGGGTGGAGTAATCTTGGTTGTAGGTTTTTCTCCTTCATCACTTTAAACATTTCCTGGCACTTCTTTCTGGTTTGCAGTGTTTCTGCTGAAAGATCAGCTGTTAACCTTATGGGGATTCCCATTTGTGTTATTTGTTGTTTTTCCCTTGCTGCTTTTAATATGTTTTCTTTGTATTTAATTTTTGATAGTTTGATTAATATGTTTCTTGGTGTGTTTCTCCTTGGATTTATCCTGTATGGGACTCTCTGTGCTTCCTGGACTTGATTAACTATTTCCTTTCCCATATTAGTGAAGTTTTCAACTATAATCTCTTCAAATATTTTCTCAGTCCCTTTCTTTTTCTCTTCTTCTTCTGGGACCCCTGTAATTCGAATGTTGGTGCGTTTAATATTGTCCCAGAGTTCTCTGAGACTGTCCTCAGTTCTTTTCATTCTTTTTTCATTTCTTTTTTGAGTGCTGCAGTATTCTGATAGATTTTTTGTTTCTGAACAACATTCCATAATAGAAAGAGATAAGTATTAAAATGTAAAGGGAACTTTGTGAGGTTCTTGACAAATATAAATTTAATGACAGAAATCCTGATTAGAGATAAATTTTTCTCAGAACCACAATGCCCTATGTTCAATGTTGAATGAAGTATGGTTTGTAAAACTCAGCATGATATTCTAAATAAGCTATATTGTATAACAAGCATAACTATTTTTATATTATTTTCTCAAAATTCATCTGTTTATAGCTACTATTCCCAACTAATATTTGGTAACACACAGCGTGATCTGCAGGAATACTAAGAGATAGTTTAAATGTAAATTCTTTTTTGTCTTGTTACAACCTAAATTTTCAAAAGCATTAAAACTTCAATAGAATTAATTAATGCAAGAGCAGTGATGATATTTCATAATACTTATCATTTAGGTGGACCTTATAATTCTTCACAGAGGTTTTGGCCACCTCACTCTCTTCTCACATAATTTACCAAGATTGTTAGACATCAAAGTAAAGAAATAAAATGTAATGCTCTGTTATGCAAAGTAGAAGTTTGCCTTTTTGGTAATGTAACATTTCCTTAGGCAATTCTTTACCTTAAATACAGGGTATTTAAGGACAGATTTTCTGCCATTAGCATATGCCCTATTAAATATATCACTGCCCAGATGTTAGAATACAAAGCTGAAATCAAACAAGAGGACATGCTCCATTTCTGATTCTTGAGTAATAGCTTCTGTTCATTAAACTCTATCTTTATGTTTGGCCAGTAATACTTGTCTGCCGTGCAGAAGGTGAGGATCTGTATTGTTAAACAATCAAATGGTATGATTCCTCATTCTTTCACGTGGAAAAGCATTATCATCCAACTCTTATAAGTGCTAAATTGAGGGCAAGGTTGTAAATAAAACCATTGGCTTTGGAGTCAGAAAAACGAGCTTGAATTCCAGGTTTGAATATATTAGCTGAATAGCTCTGTAGTATCCTGAATCCTCATTTATTTCACTTCAAAATGAGTACAGTATTGGTACTTTCTCATCAGGTTACTATGAATCAAATAGGAAATACTCAGTAAATATTTATGAGTTAACTTTAAGTCATAATTACCACAATGTAACTCACATTTCTGGACACCATGGTTAAGGAGGTATGTACTTTTATCCTGGTAGTTTTAAGTGCAGCCTCTGCATCACTAGCAGTAGTTGATTGGGTTTATGGTCGGTTTATTATTTGGGAATTTTATTCCTATTTGATATTTATTTAACACCTGCAGTGTTTGCTATACCTTGACAAGGCCTATAAAACACACAGTCATTGCCCTTGTGGAGTTTCCATTTATAAGAAAACAAACTGGGAAGAAACGAACCAGTTGCTCAAGGTATTTGACATTCATTTAGGTCAGAGAATGTTATTTGTCCTACACTTCCATATCAGTAAGTGTCCAACCTAAGTGGTCCTTTTAGTAAGATTCTCCAAAATACATTTTGAGGAGGGAAAATGAGTATTTTATGATATATGAGATGGAAGATTTCTAAAGGAGTATTTAAGAAGTTTCCTATTTCTGCACTCTAAAGTCAATGCAGAGATACTAAAGGACCAATAAAGTGTGTATGTTGCAGGTGTTCAGGAGAAAATAACATGAAACGTAAATAGACAGTTCACACTTAGAATGAGCTGATGATCTTCTCTTGCAGCACCACTGAAACATATATTATTAGAACTGGATCTATGTAATTCCCACCCACTTACCTTTGTCTCAGAATTTATAAATCTCTTACTTTATCTCCATTTTGTACTCCTGTTTCTCATCAGATAGCTTATCCTGACTCCTTTTCTTTCTGTCTTCTCTAGGACTTATTTCAGTCAATTTTCTTGCCCTCTTCAGTCTTGAATCCATTATCCACTGGTATCTTTCCTTCAGTCTACAAACATATTCAAAAGTGAACCATGCTAAAAGCAAATCATAGTAACTAAAATCTCTCCTTGACTCTGTTTTCCTTACCAAAATAACGCCCATCATTCTGTTTTCTTTCATATCTTGACCTCCTAAAGAAAGTCTCCAACTCTTCATCTATATTTCACTTATCCAATTCCAGTATACTCTCTATAGAAACTATTCTCTTAAGTATTAATGGTGACTTCTTAATTACTAGGCCCTGTATCCTAATCTCCCTCTTCACTTTCCTGATCTCTTCAGCATTTGATAATGTTCATCTATCCTTCCATAAAAATCTGTACTCCATTGTATTCTCCAAAATCACTCCTGTAGCTTTTTCTCTCTAACTCTGATTCCTTGACTAAATCCTCTTTCTATGTCCCATAAAGCCAGACCATGTTTCCTGTGAGTTGTTCACAAGGTATAGGTAGTTCTAGGGATGTGCATTTAGTGAAGGCAGTACTGTGAAAATTACTCCATGATCATCCATGGAGTAGATGAGAGATGAGTATCCTGCCAAGATAACAGACAGTGGAAATAACAGAGATTGGAGTCTTCCTGGAAGTTAAAATTGACATCAAATTAAGTAAGGTGTGTCCTGGACTTCCCTGGTGATGCAGTGGTTAAGAATCTGCCTGGCAATGCAGGGGACATGGGTTCAAGCCCTGACCTGGGAAGGTCCCACATACCGCTGAGCAACTAAGCCCATGCACCACAACTACTGAGCCTGCGCTCTAGAGCCTGTGAGCCACAACTACTGAGCCTGCATGCGCCACAACTACTGAAGCCCATGCACCTAGAGCCCGTGCTCCTCAGCAAGAGAAGCCACCGCAATGAGAAGCCCATGCACCACAATGAAAAGTAACCCCTGCTCGCCGCAACTAGAGAAGGTCTGTGTGCAGCAACGAAGACCCCACACAGCCAAAAATAAATAAATAAAATAATTTTTTTAAAGTAATGTGTGTACCAATAACCAGGACTTCAGCTTTGGTAATGGCAAACAATAATTTGGACCAACCATCCCACTCAGAGCAACTAGAAAACCTAGAAAAGATTTTTTTAATAAGAATTCACTTTGAAAGCACCAGAGGGTTAATAAGGCAGTGAAAAATATCCAGGAGAAGAAGGAAACCCAAAGAGGTTAGCCCAGCATTTGTAGCTGCCAGTTGCCAATTCCAGAAGTGGCAGCTGAGAAACTAAACAGAACTTCTGATGACAGTCTTTAGGGAGTACAGGTGAACTCAAAGCCAACTGGACCTTGAAGGAACTGAAGCTCAGTTTCAAATTATCTTAGTCCTTGAATTGGATTAAATTGATCCTGGATGCTAGAGTCCCTAAATGCCTCATAAAAGCAATTTTAGATACTCTTTTGGGAAAAACAAATTCTTACACACAAATCATTTCAGTAATATTTCATATTTAGTGTCCATCACTAAATCAGAAATTAGTCAGTCATGAGGAGACAAAGCATGATTTTTAAAAGAGAGAAAAATCCAGGTAATAAAACGCACTAGGGCAGGGGGGTATTCAGACAAATGCTGTAAATATGTTCAAGGAAAATAAACTGGAAACTATAAAGAATAAAACAAAAATTATAGAACTGAAAAATATAGTACCCAAGCTTATGAACTCAGTGGACTGGTTTATGAGCAGATTATACACAGCTAAAGATAAATAGTGAACTAGAAGTTATTTCAGAAGGAAATATCCAGAATAAAGCATGGAGACAAAAAGAAAAAAAAAGAGTACAAGAGGCATTGGAGTTACAATGAGAAGTCTAATTCATGTGTAATTAGAATCCCAAAAGGAGAAATAAAATAGAACAGAAGCCACATTTGGATAGAGAATGGCTGAGAATGTCCCCAAACTGATGAAAGACATCAAGTTACAGTTTCAAGGACCCCCAAAACTTCCTAGGAACAGCATCTTAAAACCCACTGGAAGCCAAAATCATAGGCAATGCACATTCTCAGGGAATATGGCTCACATAATCTTTTGAGGGGAGGGGGTACTGATGGAATCCAGCAAACCAAAATACAAAACAAAATATCAGTTAAGGGAGAAGTTTGATAAAATGTACTAGGATAAGCTTTGAATGCATGTAAATACAGAACTAAGAGTAAACAACCGTGGGAATTATTGCTACGGATCAGAATGCAAACATAAGTCTTGAGAATGTAAAATTAACAGAACTCACCAAAGGTATGAGTTTAAGAGGTCTGTTACATTGATGTGTGTTTCAGTTTTTGTGCCAGTACCATGCTGTTTTTATTACTGTAGCTTTGTAGTATAGTCTGAAGTTAGGAAGTGTGATACCTCCAGCTTTGTTCTTTTTTCTCAAGATTGCCTTGGTCATTCAGGGTCTTTTGTGATTCCATATAAATGTTATGATTATTTGTTCTAGTTCTATGAAAAATATCATGGGTATTTTGATAGAGATTGCATTAAATCTGTAGATTGCTTTGGGCACTCTGGACACTTTAACAATATTAATTCTTCCAATCCATTTCTTTCTATTGCTTTCAAATTGCTTCATCTCAACATCACTAATCATCAGAAAAATGCATATCAAAACCAGAATGAGATATCACCTCACACCTGTCAGAGTGGCTATCATAAAAAAGACCACAAATAACAAATGTTGGCAAGGATGTGAAAAAAAGGGAAGGTTTATACACTGTTAGTGGAAATGTAAATTAGTGCAGCCACTGTGAAAAACAGTATGGAGTTTTCTCAAAAAACTAAAAGTAAAGCTGCCATATGATCCAACAATGTCACTGCTGGTATATATCTGAAAAAAATGAAAACAATAATTCGAAAAAAATATGCACCCCAATGTTCATGGCAGCATTATTTACAATAGCCAAGATATGGACACAACCTAAGTGTCCACCAACAGAAGAATGGATAAAGAAGATGTGAGGTAGATATATAGATAGGTGTGTGTGTGTGTGTGTGTATATATATATATATATATATATATATATATATATATCACATGGAATATTACTATATATATCTATATATCACACATGGAATATTACTCAACCATGAAAAAGAATTAAATTGTGCCATTTGCAAAAGTGTGGTTGGACCTAGAGAGTACTATGCTTAGTGAAATATCAGATAAAGACAAATACTATATGTTATCACTTATATGTGGAATCTTAAAAATAAATATGTATATATAAAAACAGATGCACAAATATGGAGAACACACTAGTGATTATCAGTAGGGAGAGGAAATGAGGGAGGAGCAGGATAGGGGTATGGGATTAAGAGATACAAACTACTATGTATAAAATAGATGAGCAACAAGGGTATATTGTACGGCACAGGGAAATATAGCCACTATTTTTAATAACTTTAAATGAAGTATCTATAAAAATATTGAATCACTATGTTGTACACCTGGAACTAATATAATATTGTAAATCAACTATACTTCAAATAAGTAAATATTAAAAATGAAAGAAAATGTCTACTGGAGGGGACTATTCAACTCATGGAACTTTCACTCAAACGATAGTAAACATCTTACATTTCTGCACAGTGCTGATGTGGTAAGAAAAAAAGAATATGTCCTCTTCTTGGATTTACATATATCGTTTATGATTTTGCTTTTCTCTTTTTAATGGCACCATACCTACTTCTTCTAATCTATAAATTATAGTTTTCACACAGAAATCTCTCTGATGATGATGAAAACCATGTTTAAGAGCCAGCCAGATGACTTTCGCATTTTCTGTTTTGTACATACATATATGATTTTCATGGGGTAGGGAGGGGTTAGGGAGAAGGGGAAAAAAACAACTATCATGAATGTTGAACCTGTCTAGTTATTCTAGAATCTATCATTGTTCCTTTGAAGAAATTCAACATTTGCCTTACAACCAGAGAATAAACATCAGCTGCTAGAGAAAGCTATTGAATTTCAAAATCCCTTTGAAATGTCACGTTAACCTGTTTAACTTTCAGTCAGTTCTTTAAAGCACCAAACATTTCCTGATGACTCCCAGATCTAAGACTGCTTATATTTCTCTAACTTAAAAATTTGTTTCCTTCACTTGCAAACGAACTGTGGTGAATGAATCAGCGCTGTTTAGACCTGGGAGAAGTGTATCACAGCTGCAATCTGTGTGCAATTGTTCTGCAGGTTAGTTCAATTTGTGAACATTGAACAGGGTCAAATGTAAAATCTGGTCATTTGACTAAAACTACATGGCTCTGGCCTTTTATTTAGCTCTCCATTAAATTTTAATCTTTAAAGCTGTATTTGTTTCACTTACTATCTTTCATTCTGAGATATGTAGAAATCAGGCAACCATTAATTTATTATTTGACTCAGCAACATCTATTGAGTGTCTGTTTGCTAGGTGCTGGGGGTAAAAGTGAAAAGAAATGGTGTGCCCCTTGTTCTTGAAGAACCACATTATAGTATAAACTGAGACAGTTATGTAAGTTCTGAAAAGTTAGAATATAACAGACTAAATACTATAATAGAGGTTAAAATTCTATAAGAACACAAAGGAATGAATAAATGAATGAAGTTTTCTTCTTCCAGGCAGAACTGGATTTATGGTCAGCCCTTCATATCTGTGGGTTCTGTATCTGTATCCAACCAACCTTGGGTCGAAAATATTTGGTAAAAAAATAACCAGAAAGTTGTAAAAAGCAAAATTTCTATTTGCCTCATTCAGGAAACTACATAGTATTCACACTGTATTAGGTATTATAAGTAATCTAGAGATTATTTAAAGTATACAAGAGGATGTACAAATATTATGCCACTTTGTATAAGGAATTTGAGCATCCATAGATTTTGGTATCCGTGAGGGTCCTGGAACCAATCGCCCATGGATACCAAGGGATGTATAACTGATCCTTTTAGTGTGAGAGCAATAGGAATTGTGTGCTGAATCATCAGTAGCTTTGTTTCCTGGGACGTAATATCAGGTGGCCTTTCCTTGTAATGTCATTAATAGTCTTCCTGCCTTACACTTATTGTTAGTTATACTTGTTCTTTGAACTTTATGAACTTTGATTTCCATGACCCGTGAATGCACATTATTGAGAAGACTAATATTCTTAGACATGGATGGCCACCTAACAGTAATTGTGGTATAACCTATCTGAATGAGCCATTTCATCCTAGAATTAGAATTCTTAATATTTTGGAAGTCATTGTCTTTTTTGAGAATCTAATTAAAATTAGAGTCTCTCTATATGAAAAAGCACATACACATTAATTTTGTATAATATCAAGGGGGTTATAAAACACCCTCATGTCTATGATGGGCTCCAGTTCAATGACTTGCACTAGAGAAACATCTCGATACAAGCCATATTTCCCAAATCTGACCCTGTGACAGTCAAAGGATAAATGTTGACAATTTCTACCTATTAAACTCATTTGGCTCATTCATTCCTGATGCTTCAAGTTTCCTACTTTGTTTTAGAGGATTCCAATCTTGGCATCAACCAACCCGGGCAGTGTCCCAGTAAGGCTAATCTGGGCTCCTGTAGGAGTTTTGTGCTAGACACAAAGAATAGAAGGGATGAAATGATTTCTGAGGGTCTGAGTAGATCAAATACTCCAGACTAGTGCTGTCCGATAGAAATATAATGCAAGCCACCAATTTGAGCCACGTTGTAATTTTAAATTTTGAGAAGCCACATTGAGAAAAGTAAAAGAGAATGATTGAAATTAATTTTAATAGTATAATCTAGTTAAACTAATATATCCAATATATTTTAACATATAATCAACATAAAAATAAGATAGTTTACATTCCTTTTTTTTATACTAAGTCCTTAAAATCCAGTATGTGTTTTACACTTACAGCACATCTCAATTTGGACTTGCTACATTTCAAGAATTATAGGTTCTTGAAAGCTATAGGTGTCTAGTAGCTACCATATTGGACAGCACAGTTTTAAATCTGGAATAAATGTCAATTTTTCTGTATATCTGGCTTTTTATATCAGTGATCAGCTTTTCACCTTTCAAAAAACCCTCTCCCCCATAATAACTGTCTGGTAATAAATGAATAAACAGTTTCTTCTATTGTACTGTATCACACATGGAGGAGGATATAAGCCATACCCCCTGAAGTCATGCAGTGCAGTGATTCTGACAATGAAGAAGTTACATCTTTTCATTCCTCTTCTGTAATGGGCCAGTGGATTTCGTGCAGCTACAAAACAGCCTTAAAAATAAAATAACCCAAACAGATCTTTGTACCCACATCCAAAATCAAGCAAATTCATTCTAACATCCTCTCTCAAAATTGTTTCAGCCTGACTATACCAGGGTTGCCGTTCAGATCAGCATTAAAAGTTGAGTGTGAATTCTGGGTAAATCGGTGCATTCCTGATGAGGAGCAAGTAACCACAGCATATATGAAACCAGGAATGGTGCTTATAATGAAAGATATTTAAAGTTAATGATTATTCTTTTAAAGGGGGATGGGAATTCTCTCCCCATCCCCTTCACCACACAAAAAAATATTGCTATCTTATTCAGGTATTATAGAGCATTTACCTGAATAGTCTTGAAGACTAAATGCCAAAACTGCAGTTCATATGCAGCAGCTATTTTACAGAGACATCTTTAGCATGATTCCTCAGTTAAACTACTTCTTATATGCATTTCATTTTTAGAATAACAATTTTCTTGCCATCAAATGGAAAAACTTCCCCCCAATTTTTCCAGGCACCATTTTTTTTTTTTTTTAATCCAGTGAAGTGCTCTGTTTTGTTTTTAAATGGCATCATTTGGAACAGACACATCATCCTTTGAGGAAAGGACACACTGTTAAGTTTGTTAAAAGCTATAATGGGCATCTTGAATCTTTTTCTCAGAGGTAAAAAAAACCCTCATGCTAGCAGTTAATAATCATTAATAAGAATTTTTTAAAATAATGGCTACAATATTGTAGTGTTAATTGCATTACTCACTGAAAGAAATGCAATGAGTCATAGTTTATAGTTGTTACTTATGCAATTTGGAGAACTTTTTAGGCACTTGATAAAGAATGAGAGGACTCCAAACCGGGTAAAATGAGTCTAGAAAAATAATTTCCTTTCTTTAATAAGGTTTAGGAAATTTGCAATTAAGAAGTCTAAAGCAACCTGAAAATGCAGCATGGATTCATAGTCTTTTCAAACTCAACAGGACCTCAACAGGATCAGTTGATTTCAATTGTTCCCAACCTTTTCAAAATCAAAGACACTTGGGACTTCCCTGGTGGTGCAGTGGTAAAGAATCCACCTGCCAAAGCATGGGACACGGGTTCGAGCCCTGGTCAGGGAAGATCCCACATGCCGCAGAGCGACTAAGCCCGTGTGCCACAACTACTGAGCCTGCGCTCTAGAGCCCGCGCTCTAGAGCCCGCGAGGCACAACAACTGAAGCCCACGCTCCTAGAGCCTGTGCTCCACAGCAGGAGAAGCCACTACAATGAGAAGCCCACGCACCACAACAAAGAGTAGTCCCCACTCGCCGCAACTAGAGAAAGCCTGTGCGCAGCAACGAAGACCCAACGCAGCCAAAAATTTATTAAAAAAAAAAAAAACGGACCCTTTTGCTATTCCTCATTACCAGCTTTTCCCACAACATGCACCTAATGTTTAAGGAAAAAAATGTGTTTTTCTACCAAATATAAATAAAGTTTATTTCCCTATTAGTGTAAAGCATATACAATTACAAAGCAGCTTCTGCTGAGTGTAAAACAATGTGTGTTACAATGATGGATCAAAATAATTCCAGAGAAAATGAGCACAGTTATGTGATATTTAAGTTAGCCTCCACAGATGGACCAGACAAAACACAGAAGACTTAACTACATTAAGAAGCCAAAGCAAGTTGGTGCATTCTCCAGGATTAGTTGTCCATGTTTATTTACTGCAGACTGATAAGTGTGCTCACAGCTCAGCTCAAAAATGCCAGATTCCTTAGTAACTAAAAGAATATTGATACTTCAAAAAGAACGAGGTGAAGTACTAAATGCTTGAATTTAAGCTCCTTCACACCTCTCCTTGTAATAACCTTCACCTCTTCTAACAGTTAAATCCTTTTCATCATCCAAAACTCAAATGTTCTGGCCATGAGAAGGCTGCCTCCTACTACAGGGAGCATAATTGACTAAGGGTCCAAGCTGCTGCTCTCTGAAGTTCATCCCTGCATTTGCACTGAGGCTGTGCCTACCGTGGGCTGCTTCCCACCAATAACTGAGTGAGGTAGGAATGCAAATACAGACCCATTTCTGAGAGATGGGGAGTACTTGACAGTCAGCTTTGACTGAAGGACTCACAAATGGCTCTGCTGAAACTTCCATCCAAACTTCCTTACCTCTCCTTACACAGGGTCAGACTTGCATCACAGTCTGATGGCTCTCCCAGACTTCTTCAGCTTCCTCCTTATTTCCTTTCATGCAGGTAGTTCTCTTAATAAACTCTGTGCACATTTAATTCTGGCTTGGAGTCTACTTCTCAGAGGGCCTGGACGAATACATCAGCTCAAATGGCTCTTTCAATTTCTCAAACTGCATGTGCTCATAACACTGTACAAAAGAAGAGGAAGTGGCCCATCATAATTTGGTCCCACATCATCTCCCCATCTGCCTTTACCATCTCTGTGTGTTCTAGGTACACCCAACTCACTACAGTGCTCAGCACTCTACACATCTGAAAATGTCTCCTATGCCTAAAATTACTTCCTCTGTAGTTATATAACAACTTCATTTTACCAGACTACATGCATATCATCTCCTTTGGTAAACCTTCCCTGACATCTCAGAGCAGAATTTAGAGTGTCCTCCTCTTGCACCCATATTTTACTTACTTTAGCTTTCATCATCTTGGCATTTTTAAAGATGAGCCAGTTGTTTTTTAGAATATCTTATTTAATTTATTAACACTTATATTTTTATTTTTTATTTGGCCAGTTAGAGTCCCTTCAATTTTACTTCTGTGTTCTTTTGATACACCCTCATCCTTCTTTGAGCATTTCCTTAATTTCTGTTACCAAAGATGTTCCACGCTAATCATCTTCTTTGCCAGTTCCAGTACTGGATTCAGTCATTTCTTCAAGGAGTCCTGTTCATTTTACTATTTGAAACTAAGATATGATCACTAGGTGCTTATTACTACTGGGATGCCACTGTTTCCAAGCCCTTTTAGCAGATGGCTAGGAACTACACATACATTTATATTTATTTCTGTATCTATCTGTAATAACTATTTTTTAAATAATATCTGTTTTAAAAAGGAGAGAGCAGTCTTCAGGCTTAGAGTCTTCTGTAAGGAATCATATCTCTCTAGAATCTAATAACACTGTTAACAGTTTAATTGTGAATGTGTTTAAAGTTACCTGATCTATTTCTTTCCTTTAAATATATTTTTAAATGAGGAAAAAGTTACATATTTTATTAATAAATTTATTTATTTATTTATGGCTGTGTTGGGTCTTCATTGCTGTGCGCGGGTTTTCTTTAGTTGCGGTGAGCAGGGGCTACTCTTTGTTGCAGTGCATGGGCTTCTCATTGTCATGGCTTCTCTTGTGGAGCATGGGCTCTAGGAATGCAGGCTTCAGTAGTTGTGGCAGGTGAGCTCAGTAGTTGTGGCTTGCAGGCTCTAGAGCTCAGGCTCAGTAGTTGTGGCACACAGGCTTAGTTGCTCCGTGGCATGTGGGATCTTCCCAGGCCAGGGCTCGAATCCGTGTCCCTTACATTGGCAGGCAGATTCTTAACCACTGTGCCACCAGGGAAGCCCAAAAGTTACATATTTTAATCAGTAGTTCTGTATATATACCAGATTGAGATGTAGAACATTTTCATCTCCCTAGAAGTTGTCAGTCAATCTCCACCCTCTATAGGCATCCACTCTTCTGATATATATCAGAATTGGTTTTGCTTCCTTTGTAAATATTTTTAAGGAAAAATAAAAGTGATAATAAAATTAAATAAGATTATAAACGGTAAAGATGATGTGAGGAGTATAGAATAGCACAGAAGACATTGCATAAATGATGGGAGTTTGGCCACAATGGTTTGTTTCATGGACATCTTAGCCTTAGAAATGTTGCTGTTGCTGTTACGGAGATGGCCACCAATGGTATTCAAGCTATGGCCTTCCCACTCCACTCTTTCTATATGTACTCATCCTTTAAACATCTATTATATACCTACTATGTGCTATGTGATCCAGGGGCTGTAGATAAATAAGAAACAATGCCTGTACCCAAAATAGAGATGATCAGCATAACCTGATCCATGGAATTGTTTACAAATATGGCCACAAATTCTTGTGGCCACCTTATGGATGATGGTCAAAATTCACAAATCCACGGATATGCAGGAGGACAATTTTGGAGGCACTTGAAAGAAATGAGAAAAAAAGGAAAAGCAAAGAGGGTAGAATTCCTATTTTGTAATTTGCATATGGTTTTTAATAAATACAAATTGTTTTATTATAAAATTACATCTGGCATTAACAAAATAAAAGGGACAACCATACTCTACAACTTAAGCATATTAAACACCATATCAATCCAAATGTGCTGACACAGTTATTCCTCCCATGGTAAAATCCAGCTAGAAAGAAAATTAATTTGGATTGAAATTGTTTGGGTAAGAGCTAAATGGCGATACATTCCTTCTTTTACTCTACTTGTTTTTGCCTTCGTATACTTTTATTGTCCAGCAACTGGCTCAGTTTTGTACTGCAGTTAGCACATTGTGAAAGGCACAAAGAGGAACACAAAGTGATGCTGTCAACCAGTCAACAGGTATTCCCTGACTGTCTGGGCCATGTTCCCACAGAGAAAAGGCTCTACTTAGGGTAATCAATTACGCTTACAATTTTTAATTTTACAATACTTTTGAGAGATAGGGATTATAAACTCCCACATAAACATTTCCTACATTAACTATTAAAATATATTCACACTAGGTCATTGGTTACCAAGCAACTTTTATTAACAAATATCACTAAATTCCCATATCCTACATGAATTTGAGAAGCTTAGCCGTTCTGCAAAGTGGAATAAATTCTACTAATTTCTCTTTACAGAGAATAGGGAAATGTCAGAAGGATCGACTTTACTTGTAAAACCTAATGAAATTTGAGACAGACTACTTAAAGCTATAAATTCAGAAACAATCATTTATCAATGCAAATAAATAAGCAACGTGAACATCTGGAATCTTTTTTCTAGCTCTTTGCCCTACTTCTCTATAACAGTATCTCAGTATCTGCCTCACTGGGATCAATGAGATAGTGAGTGTATGTGGGTGTGTGTGAGAGAGAGAGAACGATAGAGAGAGAGTGTATGTGGTTTGTAAAGCACGGCACAACTATCCAAGTGTAAAATCCTCATAAGTCTGTACACTTTGCTGTACAAAAACATAGTATAACACGTGTCCTTGCATTTGAGTATCGTTTAAGTGTAAACTTAAGGCAGCTTAATGTGACAGAACAGTATTCAACACTCATGTATAATGGTGAATGAGGCATGACAGGAAATTTATAACAGCAGAATTATCATAGGCAGCCTTGAGAGGTCTTAAATATAGACAACTCATGGTTAGGAAGGCTCTAAAGCCAAAGCTTGAGAGAGACTAAGTCTTATAAGCTCTGTTGGAAGGCTCACTTGGCCTGGAGCCACGAAGCAAGTTACTTGTTCTCTTTGCCTTGATTTCCCTCACATGGATGTCATGGTTACAAAGGTGAAACTGGCTCTGTAGATGAACGTTATGAGACAGAGGGTAAGGTATAGATAGGGTAGTTCTTTGTGAAGTAATTTATTGTTCAATTTACATTAAGTGAACTTCATTTCTTTGCAAGTTGAGCTTGGGAATCTGAATTCTTTTAGGGATGCCCCAGGACCTAACCTCCACCTCTTCACAGCACAGGTGAGAAAATGCTGCCTGATCTTTCTTTTGGGGAAGAGGGACTGTTTAGGCAAAATGGTTAACTCATGAATCAGTCCACATGGCTCTCTTACTTTGGTGTTCCTACAGGAACACAAGGCGGGAGGAGAGAACAGAGGGAGAATGGGATATTGGAGTAGTAAAGAAGTTGGCCATGTCCCTTTTCCCACTGCTAAGTTATAGACTTCTTGGGTCATTCCATACAAGAGAAGAGAGGAGCCTAAAATTGGATGAGAGGTTGGATGTTGTTTTAGATTGATTTTTAATATTTGAAAATGATGCTGTTCTATTATTATCCAGAAATGGCCAGAAAAGCTATAGAATTGGCTTGAGAGGACAGAGAAGAAGGACCTAGTAGAATGGTTTGAGGACAGCAGTAGAAATAAAAAGTAAAACTGCCTTTATGGTTTCCTTCTTACTACAGCTCATTCAACAAACAGAAGCAAGAAGGGTCAGAGCAGTAAACATTGCTACCCATTCAGTGACATAGAACTTAAGGGAAAACAGTGAGTGGTGCTATAACTGGGTACATTTCTTTTCAATTTTACAAAACTTATTTTAAAATCAGTTTTGAACTTTTAATCCCTTCATGTATGTTTTGAGTTTGCCAAATTATGCTGCCAAGAAAAAGGTGCTGAGAACCACAGTGGAAGGGAATAGGAGACATGGAATTCAATGGAATATTGAGACTGAGCACAGATTTAAAAAATCATCAGCACAGAGGTGGTTGAGATGACCTTGTTTGCCTGTCCCTGGACCTGTTTTCAGTTTCGGCTTTAGATAGATGTAGTCGTATAATTTCATGCCTAGCTCACTGTTTTAAAGGTGGCTCTCTTGAAACATTTTGCAAAAATTCATACTTGTCAATAGATTCTGGAATTTTTCTGGGCCCTGTCAGTCTAAGGGCCTGGAAATTTCACTGAAGAATTCCATTTGAAGAATTTCATTTGTGTGACAATTTGGAACTATTTTGTAGGTTAAAGCTAGTTCTGCAAGACCAGGCCTTCTTGGTCTTTGGAGGAAATCCATCATTCAGTTGGTTAAAATTCCTGAGCATTGGTTTCTTCATTGCTAGAAAACCCACTAATACTTAACAGGTTTGTGGGAAGATCAAGACAAAAGAATATATACCATGGGCTACAGGGCCCCCCATGTTTTGGATTCTCCCTACCTGTCCAACTTTATCTCACACCATCTTTTTCCTTCACTCACTACCTTTCTGGGACACTAGCTGCCTTTCTCTTCCTCAAACACATGAGGCTATTTCCCACCCCAGGGCCTTTGCAAGTGTTCTTCTCTCTACATGTAATTTTTTATCCCTCTAGCTCTTTGCTCCATATCTTTCAGGCCTCCTCTCAATATGATCTTCTCAGTGAGGTCTTTTCTTGCCTTCTATCTAAGTTGCCTCTGCTGGATATTTAGTATCTCATAAGCTTGCTTGTATCTCTCATATCATTTTTTACACTCTGTAACTATGTTGCCCATTTATGTATTTACTTTGTTGTTACCTGTCTTCTCCCTCTGAATTTCATGATATTTTTCATTGAAGCATAATGGACATGTAACGTTATATTAGTTTCAGGTGTACAACATAATAATCTGAGATTTGTATATATTGCAAAATGATCATAATAAATCTAGTTAACATCTGTCACCATACATTGTTCAAAATTATTTTTTCTCATGATGAGAACTTTTAAGATCTAGTGTCTTAACAAGTTTCAAATTTGCAACACAGTATTATTAACTATAGTCATCATGCTGTACATTACATCTCCATGACTTATTTATTTAATAACTGGAAGTTTGTATCTTTTGACCCCCTTCACCCGTTTCTCTGATTCCCCCCAGCCCCTCCCTCTGGCAACCACTGATCTGTTCTCTGTATCTATGAGCTCATTTTGTTTTTCTTTTTTAGATTCCACATGTAAATGAGATCATACCGTATTTGTCTTTCTCTGACTTATTCCACTTAGCATAATGCCCTCAAGTCTCATCCCTATTGTAGCAAATGGGGAGATTTCATCCTTTTTATGGCTGAATAATATTCCACTGTGTATGTATGTATATACATGTATGTGTGTATATCACATTTTATCTATTTATCCATTGATAGACACTTAGCTTGTTTCCATATCTTGACTATGGTAAATAATGCTGCAGTGAACATGGAGGTGTATATATCTTTTCAAGTTAGTTTTTTCTGTTTTTTTTAGATAAACACTCAGAAGTGAAATTGCTGGATCATACAGTAGTTCAATTTTTAATTTTTGAGGAACCTCCATGTTGTTTTCCATAGTGGCTGCACCAGTTTACATTCCCACCAACAGTGCACAAGGGTTCCCTTTTCTCTACATCCTAACCAACATTTGTTATTTCTTATCTTTTGATAACAGCCACTCTTACAGGTGTGAGATGACATCTCATTGTGGTTTTGATTTGTATTTCCCTGATGATTTGGATTCCAAGACCTTTGAGATAAAAAACCTTATCTGTCTTGTTTACTGCAGTGCCCAAGATAGCTAATACAGTGCCTGGCACACATTAGACACTCACTACATGTTTGTGGAATGAATGACAAATGTTAGATTGAACATTTTGAAATACTAAAAAAGTAAAGAAAAGTAGTTTATGCTCTTTCTGAGAAGAAATTGCACAGGCATATTTATATGAAGGCATAAAAAGGAGGTAGGAGAAAGGTCTCCCTATAGGAAAGGTTCTAAAGGCCAGGGTTTGTTTAGAAAGATAACCAAGCCAGAAGCTCTGACTGAGGTGGACAATGGCCTGGCATTCTCTGACCCCAAAGGTGGCTCCTTCAAAGCAGTGGCATGAATTCTCATTTGGCAGAGCATTTCAGACCAGATGAACCATGCCAAACCAAAGGGCTGGGAGCAAAAGCATCATTTTCATGATGTCATTTTGTAGAGCTATCTCGAATGATTTCACAGGTTAATACTAGTGTCTCTTGGTATTTAGAGCTAACTACCTTTAAGCCATAATTTGTCATCTTCAAATTAATCGGAGACCCAGATGGCATCCTGGCTGAACGAGGATGTGCTCCTAGGAAGAAGAGGCATTACCTGGCATGGCTGTGGCTGACACAGGCCCTGGTATACTGGCCTCAGGACTCATTTCTTGAGGAGACTGGGCACATTCAGCTCCACACTTGGGCCTGGTTCCATGGACATGTCCAGAACCTCACAGTTGCTAATACCATCCTGGCTCACTCCACACAGAACATTTTTTCTCTTTTTCATTTCCTGCTTCTGGTAGGCAGAACTTTTGCTTACAACTTTGGAAGGAGTATATCACTTATAGGCTGGTAGAATAGACTGAAGGACAGTAGACTTTGGATTTACACGTGGTTCTCTGGCTTTACCACTTGCAAATTCTACGATCTTTGCAAAATCACTTAACCTGACTGAGATTTTTCTCCTCTATAAATGCAGAAGATATCACTAAATAGAGTATTTCTGAGGATTCCATAAAATAGTATGTTTGAATGTGTTTGACACATAAATATTTCCTTTTCTTCTCCCTCTCTTTTTTCTTTCTCATGTAGTTGATGTATAATGTCTCTGGATACTGGCAGAACCAGCATTAATGGTCAGAAACTGGTTCTCAAGCCATGTCGTCTTGATTTTACATCCCAGGATTCCCTGTCCACCTCTACGTTCACTGACTACACTAAGATATAGTGGGAGGTTCTAATGAAAGTAAGCCACAAATTAGGACTAAGTGACTTTGATCATCTTACCTAGTGCAGAGAAATCTTTATTTCTTTCTTTTAAATTTATTTAGTTTAATTTATTTATTTTGGGCTGCATTAGGGCTTTGTTGCTGCGTGCGGGCCTTCTCTAGTTGTGGCAAGTGGGGGCTATTCTTCGTCATGGTGTGCAGGCTTCTCACTGTGATGGCTTCTCTTGTTGCGGAGCACGGGCTCTAGGCACACGGGCTTCAGTAGTTGTGGTGCATGGGCTCAGTAGCTGTGGCTCACGGGCTGTAGAGCACAGGCTCAGTAGTTGTGGCACACGGGCTTAATTGCTCCATGGCACATGGGATCTTATCAGACCAGGGATCAAACCTGTGTCCCCTGCATTGGCAGGCAGATTCTTAACCACTGTGCCACCAGGGAAGTCCGAAATCTTTATTTCATTAGGCATTGCCTTAGAGTTTAGTACATCTTCTTGTACTGTTTCCAAAGAAATCAACCAGCAAAGAGAGAGGAATAGTATACATATATCAGGTGTAGTAGACAGAATTTTGACCCCATGACTTTTTCTCTCTCTGGTGTTACACCCATGTATATGTTACATGGCAGAAGGGACTTCACAGATGTAATGAAGGTTACTAATCAGTGGACCTTAAGATAGGGAGATTACATTATCTCTTTAAAGCAGGAGGGGAAATCTGAGATATGCAAAACATGAGAATGATTCTGTGCTATTGTTGGGTTGAAGACACGGTATCATATGTCAAGGAAATGGGAATCTCAGTCCTACAGCCACATGGAACTGGATTCTGCCAATAACCATTGAGCATGGAAGAGGATCTTGGGCCTCAACAGGCAGAGAACTACAACCCTGGCTGACACCTTGATTTTACCCTTGTGAGACCCTGAACACAAAATACAGTCATATCATGCTGTACTTCTGACCTATCGAAACTGTGAGATAATAAAAAGTGTTGTTTTAGGCCATTATATTTGTGGTAATTTCTTACAGAATCAGTTTTTTAAAAAATACACCAGGCTTGCAACTTTCTCCAAAGCATGATAACAATAAAAATTAATCAGGAGGGGAGATTCAAGATTGTGGAGGGGTACGATGTGGATATCACATTCCTCCCAACAAATACATCAAAAATAACTCTACAAGTGGAACAACTCCTATAGAACACATGCTGAACGCTGTTAGAAGACCTCAGACTTCCCAAAAGGCAAGAAACTCCCCACGTACCTGGGTAGGGCAAAAGAAAAAAGAAAAAACAGAGACAAAAGAATAGGGACGGGACCTGCACCAGTGGGAGGGAGACGTGAAGGAGGAAAGGTTTCCACACACTAGGAAGCCCCTTCATTGCCAGAGACGGGGGTTGGAAGTGGGGGAAGCTTTGGAGCCACAGAGAAGAGTGCAGCAACAGGGGTGCGGAGGGCAAAGCAGAGAGATTCCCGCACAGAGAATCAGTGCCGACCAGCACTCACCAGCCTGAGAAGCTTGTCTGTTCACCCTCCAGGACGGGTGAGGACTGGGAGCTAACACTCGGGCTTCAGAGGTCAGAACCCAGGGAGAGGACTGGGGTTGGCTGCGTGAACACATTCTGAAGGAGGCTAGTGAGCCACAGCTAGCCAGGAGGGAATCCGGGAAAACGTCTGGAGCTGCCTAAGAGGCAAGAGACAATTGTTTCAGGGTGCGTGAGGAGAGGGAATTCAAAGCACTGCCTAAACCAGATCCAGAGATGGGCACCAGTCATGGCTATCAGTGTGGATACCAGAGATGGACATGAAACACTAAGGCTGCTACTGCAGCCAACAAGAAGCCTGTGTGCGAGCACAGGTCACTATCCACACCTCCCCTCCTGGGAGTCTGTGCAGCCCGCCACTGCCAGGATCCTGTGATCCAGGGACAACTTCCCTGGGAGAACACACGGCATGCCTCAGGCTGTTGCAACGTCATGCTGGCCTCTGCTGCAGCAGGCTCACCCCACATTCTGTACCACTCCCTCCTCCCAGCCTGAGTGAGCCAGATCCCCCTAATCAGCTGCTAATTTATCCCCATTCTGTCTGGGTGGGGAAGAGATGCCCTCAGGTGACCAAATCAAAAGCTGAACCCCAGGAGCTGTGCGAACAAAGAAGAGAAAGGGAAATCTCTCCCAGCAGCCTCAGGAGGAGCAGATTAAATCTCCAGAATCAACTTGATGTACCTGCATCAGTGGAACACCTGAAAGACAACAAATCATCCCAATATTGAGGCGGTGGACTTTGGGAGCAACTGTAGACTTGAGGTTTGCTTTCTGCGTCAAATTTGTTTCTGGTTTTATGTTTATCTTAGTTTAGTATTTAGAGCTTATTTTCATTGGTAGATTTGTTTATTGATTTGGTTGCTCTCTTTCATTTTTAAAATATATATATATATATTTTTTTCCTCTTTCTCTTTTGGTGAATGTGTATGTTTCTTTTTGTGATTTTGTCTGTATACATTTGCTTTTACAATTTGTCCTAGGGTTCTCTCTGTCCATTTCTTTTTGGTTTAGTATTTTTAGTACAGTTTTTAGCACTTGTTATCACTGGGGGATTTGGGTTTTGGTTTGGTTGCTCTCTTCTTTCTTTCTGTTTTTTTATTACTTTTTAATTTTTTAATAATTCTTATTTTTTTAAAAATAACTTTATTTATTTTTTCTTTCTTTCTTTCTTCCTTTTTCATTCTCCCTTTTCTTCTGAGCCGTGTGCCTGACAGGGTCTTGGTGCTCTGGCCAGATTTCAAGCCTGAGCCTCTGAGGTGGGAGGGCCTAGTTCTGAACATTGCTCCCCGAGAGACCACCTGGCCCTATGTAATATCAAACGGCAAAGTCTCTGCCAGAGATCTCCATCTCAACACTAAGACGCAGCTCCACTCAACGAGCAGCAAGCTACAGTGCTGGACACACCAGGCCAAACAACTAGCAAGACAGGAACACAACCCCACCCATTAGCAGAGAGGCTGCCTAAAATCATAAGTTCACAAACACCCCAAACACACCACCAGGCTCTGTCTGGCCGACCAGGAGGACAAAATCCAGTCTCATCCACCAGAACATGGACACTAGTCCCCTCGATCAGGAAGCCTACACAACCCACAGAACCAATCTTCCACACTGGGGGCAGACACCAAAAACAACGGGAACTATGAACCTGCAGCCTGAGAAAAGGAGACACCAAAAACAGCAAGTTAAGCAAAATGAGAAGACAGAGAAATATGCAGCAGATGAAGGAGCAAGGTAAAAATTAACCAGACCAAACAAAGGAAGAGGAAATAGGCAGTCTACATGAAAAAGAATTCAGAGTAATGATAGTCAAGATGATCCAAAATCTTGGAAATAGAATGGAGAAAATACAAGAAATGTTTAACAAGGACCTAGAAGAACTAAAGAGCAAATAAACAATAATGAACAACACAATAAATGAAATTTAAAATTCTCTTTAAGGAATCAATAGCAGAATAACTGAGGCAGAGGAACAAAATAACTACCACAGAAAATAACTACCACAGAGCAGAGTAAACAAAAAAGAATGAAAAGAATGGAGGACAGTTTCAGAGACCACTGGGACAACATTAAATGCACCAACATTTGAATTATAGGGGTACCAGAAGAAGAAGAGAAAGAAAAAGGGACTGAGAAAATATTTGAAGAGATTATAGTTGAAAACTTCCATAATATGGGAAATAAAATTAAAGTCTAGGAAGCACAGAGAATCCCAAAGAGGATAAATCTAAGGAGAAACACGCCGAGACACATATTAATCAAACTAACAAATGTTAAATTCAAAGAAAAAATATTAAAAGCAGCAAAGAAAAATCAATAAATAACATACAAGGGAATCTCCATAAGGTTAATATCTGATCTTTCAGCAGAAACACTGAATGCCAGAAGGGAGTGGCAGGACACATTTAAAGTGATGAAAGGGAAAAACTTACAACCAATATTCCTCTACCCAGCAAGGATCTAATTCGGATTCGACAGAGAAATTAAAACCTTTACAGACAAGCAAAAGCTAAGAGAATTCAACACCACCAAATGAGCTTTACAACAAATGCTAAAGGAACTTCTCAAGGAAAGAAACACAAGAGAAGGAAAAGACCTACAATAACAAACACAAAACAATTAAGAAAATGGTAATACGAACATACATATGGATAACTAGCTTAAATGTAAATGGATTAAATGCTCCAACCAGTAGACATAGACTGGCTGAATGGAAACAAAAACAAGACCTGTATATATGCTGTCTACAAAACACCCACATCAGACCTAGGGACACATACAGACTGAAAGTGAGGGGATGGAAAAAGATATTCCATGCAAATGGAAATCAAAAGAAAGCTGGAGTAGCAATACTCATATCACATAAAATAGACTTCAAAATAAAGGCTATTACAAGAGACAAAGAAGGGCACTACATAATGATCAAGGGGTCAATCCAAGAATATATAACATTGTAAATATTTATGCATCCAACATAGGAGCACCTCAATATATAATGAAAATGCTAACAGCCATAAAAGGGGAAATCGACAGTAACACAATCATAGTAGGGGACTTTAACACCCCATTTTTACCAATAGACAGATCATCCAAAATGAAAATAAATAAGGAAACACAAGCTTTAAATGACACATTAAACAAGATGGACTTAATTCATATTTATAGGACATTCCATCCAAAAACAACTGAATACACTTTCTTCTCATGTGCTCATGGCACATACTGCAGGATACATCATATCTCGGGTCACAAATCAATCCTTGGTAAATTTAAGAAAATTGAAATCGTATCAAGTACCTTTTTCAAACCACAATACTATGAGGCTAGATATGAATTACAGGAAAAAAAAAAACTAAAAAATACAAATACATGGATGCTAAGCAATACACTACTAAATAACCAAGAGATTACTGAAGAAATCAAAGAGGAAATCAAAAAATACCTAGAAAAAAATGACAATGAAAACACAATGACCCAAAACCTATGGGATGCAGCAAAAGCAGTTCTAAGAGAGAATTTTATACCAATACAATCCTCCCTCAAGAAACAAGAGAAATCTCAAATAAACAACCTAAACTTACACCTAAAGCAATTAGAAAAAGAACAACAACAACAACAAAAAAAAACCCCAAAGTTAGCAGGAGGAAAGAAATCATAAAGATCAGATCAGAAATAAATGAAAAAGAAATGAAGGAAATGATAGCAAAGATCAATAAAACTAAAAGCTGGTTCCTTGAGAAGATAAACAAAATTGAAAACCATTAGCCAGACTCATCAAGAAAAGAAGGGAAAAGACTCAAATCAATAGAATTAGAAAGGAAAAAAGAGAAGTAACAAGTGACACTGCAGAAATACAAAGGATCATGAGAGATTACTACAAGCAACTCTATTCCAATAAAATGGACAACCTGGAAGAAATGTACAAATTCTTAGAAAAGCACAACCTTCTGAGACAGAACAAGGAAGAAATAGAAAATATGAACAGACCAATCACAAGCACTGAAATTGAAACTGTGATTAGACATCTTCCAACAAACAAAAGCTCAGGACCAGATGGATTCACAGGTGAATTCTATCAAACATTTAGGAAGAGCTAACACCTATCCTTATCAAACTCTTCCAAAATACAGCAGAGGGAGGAACACTCCCAAACTCAATCTATGAGGCCACTATCTCCTTGTTACCAACACCAGACAAAGGTGTTACAAAAAAATAAAACTACAGGCCAATATCACTGATGAACACAGATGCAAAAATCCTCAACAGAATACTAGCAAACAGAACCCAACAGCACATTAAAAGGATCATACACCATGATCAAGTAGGATTTAGCCCAAGAATGCAAGGATTCTTCAATGTACAAAAATCAATCAATGTGATACACTATTTTAACAAACTGAAGCATAAAAACCATATGATAATCTCAGTAGAAGCAGAAAAAGATTTCAACAAAATTCAACACCCATTTATGATAAAGCACTCTCCAGAAAATAGGCATAGAAGGAACTTACCTCAACATAATAAAGGCCATATATGAAAAACCCACAGCCAACATCATTCTCAATGGTGAAAAACTGAAACCATTTCCTCTAAGATCAGGAACAAGACAAGGTTGCCCACTCTTGCCACTGTATTCAACATAGTTTTGGAAGTTTTAGCCATGGAAATCAGAGAAGAAGAAGAATTAAAAGGAATCCAAATCAGAAAAGAAGTAAAACTGTCACTGTTTGCAGATGACATGATACTATACATAGAGAATCCTAAAGAAGCTACCAGAAAACTACTAGAGCTAGTCAATGAATTTGGTAAAGTAGCAGGATACAAAATTAATGCACAGGAATCTCTTGCATTCCTATACACTAATGATGAAAAATCTGAAAGAGAAATTAAGAGAACACTCCCATTTACCATTGCAAAAAAAAAAAAAGAATAAAATACCGAGGAATAAACCCACCTAAGGAGACAAAAGACCTGTATGCAGAAAACTATAAGACACTGGTGAAAAAAATTAAAGATGATGCAAACAGATGGAGAGATATACCATGTTCTTGGATAGGAAGAATCAACATTGTGAAAATAACTATAATACCCAAAGCAATCTACAGATTCAATGCAATCCCTGTCAACAACCAATGGCATTTTTCACAAAACTAGAATAAAAAATTTCACAATTTGTATGGAAACACAAAAGACCCCGTATAGCCAAAGCAGTCTTGAGAAAGAAAAACGGAGCTGGAGGAATCAGGCTCCCTGACTTCAGACTATACTGCAAAGCTACAGTAATTAAGACAGTATGGTATTGGCACAAAAACAGAAATATAGATCAGTGGAACACGATAGAAAGCCCAGAGATAAACCCATGCACATATGGTCACCTTATCTTTGAAAAAGGAGGTAGGAATATACAATGGAGAAAAGACAGCTTCTTCAATAAGTGGTGCTGGGAAAACTGGACAGCTACATGTAAAAGAATGAAATTAGAACACTCCCTAACACCATACACAAAAATAATCTCAAAATGGATTAAAGACCCAGATGTAAGGCCAGACACTATAAAACTCTTAGAGGAAAACAGGCAGAACACTCTGTGGCATAAATCACAGCAAGATCCTTTTTGACCCACCTCTTAGAGAAATGGAAATAAAAACAAAAATAAACAAATGGGACCTATTGAAACTTAAAAGCTTTTGCCCAGCAAAGGAAACCATAAACAAGACGAAAAGACGAGCCTCAGAATGGGAGAAAATATTTCCAAATGAAACAACTGACAAAGGATTAATCTCCAAAATATACAAGCAGCTCATGCAGCTCAATAACCCAAAAACAAAAACCCAATCCATGAATGGGCAGAAGACCTAAATCAACATTTCTCCAAAGAAGATATACAGGTTGCCAACAAACACATGAAAGGATTCTCAACATCACTAATCGTTAGATAAATGCAAATCAAAACTACAATGAGGTATCACCTCACACCGATCAGAATGGCCATCATCAAAAAGTCTACAACCAATAAATGCTGGAGAGGGTGTGGAGAAAAGGGAACCCTCTTGCCCTGTTGGTGGGAATGTAAATTGATACAGTCACTATGGAGAACAGTATGGAGGTTCCTTAAAAAACTAAAAATAGAACTACCATATGACCCAGCAGTTCCACTACTGCGCATATATCCTGAGAAATCCATAATTCAAAAAGAGTCATGTACCACAATGTTCGTTGCAGCACTATTTACAATAGCCAGGACATGGAAGCAACCTGAGTGTCCATTGACAGGTGAATGCATAAAGAAGGTGTGGCACACATACACAATGGAATATTACTCAGCCATAAAAAAAACGAAATTGAGTTATTTGTAGTGAGGTGGATGGACCTAGAGTCTGTCATACAGAGTGAAGTAAGTCAGGAAGAGAAAAACAAATACCGAATGCTAACACATATATATGGAATCTAAAAGAAAAAAAAATGGTTCTGAAGGACCTAGGGGCAAGACAGGAATAAAGACAGCGATGTCGAGAATGGGCTTGAGGACACAGGGAGCGGGAATGGTAAACTGGGACTAAGTGAGCGAATGGCATTGACCTATATAAACTACCAAATGTAAAACAGATAGCTAGTGGGAAGCAGCTGCATAGCACAGGGAGATCAGCTTGGTGCTTTGTGTCATTTGCCCACAATTCCTGTCTGCTTCGGAAGAGACCTGATTCTGCCTTCAGAATTTGGGGACCCATGATTTCTTGTCTTTGGAGTTTAGTGTCAGGTGAAACGCAAGCCTGACTCTGGTCTTCAGGGGAATGCCAGTCATCAAAATTTCACTGAGCATTTTCTAGGTGTCAAACACTGTGTTAAGGCACCAGGACAGCAAGATACAGTAAGTCCCCTACATAGGAGCGAGTTCTGTTCCAAGAGTGCATTCATAGGTCCAATTTGTTTGTAAGTCCAACAAAGTTAGCCTTTGTACCCAACTAACACAATCGGCTATATAAGTACTGTACTGTAATAGGTTTATAATACTTTTCACACAAATAATACATAACAAACAAACATAAAAAATAAGGAAGGCATTTTTAATCTTACAGTACAGTACCTTGAAAAGTACAGTAGTACAGTACAACAGCTGGTGCTTCTTAGCAGTACCAGCTACATCACCGCTGCTTTTATGCTTGTTTCCGGACATCCTGGGCTTGAAATACAGATACTGTACTACTGTATGCTATACAGTACTGTACAATAAAGTACACAAAAGCACAACCACTTGTAGAGAGTGACGCATGTGACGATGTATGCCAGACACGTGAACTAAATTATGTGATTGGACATGCAAACGCACGTTGGCACGTTTGAAAGTTTGCAACTAGAAGGCTCTTATGCAGGGGACTTACTGTAATGAATACTGTGTCTGCCTTCTAGGAGAAAGTAGCTGACTTCCTCTATAACCCCTAGAGACTGAACAGAGGTTACTGTAGTGGTCATTGTAGTGCCTTGGCCTGATTCCCCATCCCACCTATTTCAGGACTGAAGCACTAACTCATCTGCTCTGTGTTGGTGACGGATAGTTTATGGTTGAGTCCTCCTGGGAGAATGGCCTCATCTTGAAGGGAGCTACCACACCCAAGGTTCTGTCCCAAGGTCAGTATGGAGATATAAAAGTCTGCCCCTGGCCCTGATTTGGGACAACTCTGCAGGATCATACTTGCTGCAAAGCTCCCAGTAGGATCAATTGGGCCTTCATTGTGACTGCTTTGCAGTTTGACTTCTCCCCTACCTCATTCTGCTTCCTTTACTCCCTCATGTGTGTTGACATTGAGAGTACAGCCCAATAAATCTCGTCTGCTTCCTGGTGAACGTGCCCTATGAAAGTCACAATACTTAGGGCATTGTTATGGGATAATCCTATGAAAGTCTGTATCAATATTATGCTTCACTTCTAGGTTTATACATCTATAAATCTTTCACAGGAGGAAACTAGCTTCAGCCAAGAATTCTGGGTAACACTAATAAAACATAACCTAACTGAACAATAGAAATTTAATTTACTTGTTTTAGTGTTTATCACACTTGCCTAAAACTCAGAACTAGGATTCAGAATTGAAGGTGTAATCAGTATTAGAACTCAGTACTTATGGTGTAAGTGTGGATTAGTTTCAATGCATTAAGACTAAAAGAACTTTATTCTCTTTTACCTATAGCAGCTGCTTTAAGAAAGGGAAAATGAAACTCTATTTTCATCCCACTGAAGAAAATTTCTAGATAATACAGTCATATTGTATTTGCAGAAGGTGTTATTATAAAGCAATGTATGCAAAGTTCAAGGTTTTTAAAAATCATTTGTCTTCATAGTACATATAGTGGAATATTAGTTAGCTATTTTTTATGATATCTAATTCAATACTGTAGTAGTGACATATGTACACCAAGTGGTTAATACAAAGTTACTTACTTTATTTGTTACATAGTTTCTCCCGTAATACAGAACTCAATATATTAACGTATAAAATCTTCCTAATCTTTGAAAACGTCAAAATGCATCTGCTGATTGATAATAAAATGCCAAAAATAAAATAAAATAAATTTTACATATACTTTTTACAAACATTGGGGTATATAAATTCCCAGAAGTCTTTTTCTAAACCTTTCTTTGGTTAACATGATAGAGAGAATGACAGATTGCTGTGTTTCTCAAACTATTTGTCAAGGTGGTACCTGAAGCCATAAGCTAAATATTTATATAGAACAGTATAGACTTTGAAATTTGCATGAACTTTTAAGAGAGGACATAAGACTTCAAAGAATTTTCTACAATGAGCTGTTTTTACCTAATCATATCATTCTTTTCTCTCTGCCTCCTCACATTGTTTGCTGCATTTAAGCAGTAAAGTTTGATAAAAAATTGCTATGTAGATTTGATGGTGGATCATAAATTTGGCTTTTTGCTTAGAGACGGCCACAACTTATTTATGCAGCCATCATTTATTGCTAACCTACTATGTGTGGCGTTGTGTAAAGAAAGCTGTCTCCTCTTTTCTCTGCTTCAGTCCTATGCCATATAAGGCAGCTTCCAGTCAACCTCAGTAATCCAAGCTCTGCTTTAAGCCTACACATTTTTAAACCTTTAAGAAAGCATGACTGCACTCAAAGTAATCAAAATGGAGGGAAGCTGTGACATCCTGGACTGGCCTTCAGCTCAGAGGTGAGCCACAGCGAGTGCTGAGGTCCAGCTCCTCAGATAAACAGTGAGCTGGCTTCCCCTAATTAAGCATCTCTCCAGGTGCTCTCAGGGCAAATAAATGAGACCTGATGTGGATAAGGTGAGAAATAGTTTAAAAACCAACCTGAATTAGTCAATGGAGTCTGAGTTGCTCCCAGCCCCACCCCTCTTTAGGTCCAGAGGTTACATATTTTCCTGACATTTCTGCATTCAGCTTTCTTGCTCAGCAAGCTTTGTAGAACCTGAGGGGTTTACATTACCCAGATGAGTGTGGAGGAAATCAACGTTTCATCCACTGCTGTGGGTGGGCTTGGGCAAGGGAATGAAAATGTTTGCTAAATTTAGATGGCTCATATAATGCTCACTACACACAACAACGTGTTTTCAGAACACTAAATTTGGAAAGACAAGAATTTCCGCCCTAAACAGCTTCACTCACCATTGAATTGAACAGAATTGAAAACACTTGAGAGCAGTGAATTATGTGACATCTTTTTAACTGCAAGATTTCCATCGGATCAGGATGACCAAAAATTAGGGTGTGTGAACAACTGTCAAGAGGAAGTCATTTCCAATCTCTGTTTTAAAAATACCCAACAACTTTTCATTACAGCAAACAATAGATTTTTATTTGGCAAAATTGCCCCCCAATAAATGACATACTCAGTGGTATGTCTTGTCATTTTAATTTTGATAAAAATCTACTGATTTCAAGTGGATGTGAGACTGCCATATTTGTGGTTTTGATCTAATGAAACGCCCAAGTTAGGGAATCAGTTATTTTCACAGGTATTATTATTACTTGCCTGAAAGAAGAATCAGCTGACTAGGACTCTAAGAATATCTGCCTGGGATGATCCTTTTGGAGACCTTTACTTGTAGATTTCCCTTAAGAAGTAATACCTTAACCTACATTTTAAGTTAATTATAACTCAGGATTTTTTAAAATCATTTTCATTTTTTTCAAATTTAGAGAAATTCCTGATCCTCTCTCATGTTTTGTCTGATTTATACATTTTTTTCCTTTTTTTTTGACCATACTGTTTTTTTTATCTCTGCTCTTTTATTGTGTAATCATTTTGATGATTGCTGTGTCATTTATTTAACATCTTTTCTAATTTGTCTTTGCAATGAGGATTGTAAACAGCAACGCCTGTTGAAACCCATACAAAGCAGCCAGTGCCACACTTTGGGGACAAATAGCTGAATGCTTTCATAGTGCTCTGCAGACCGGAACTTGGCCCTTCCTGACGCTCTTCTGGCTTTGATGAAGATCTCAATCCTCATCTTGGCTGGCTAAGAGAGCCTAAAAAAAAAAAAAAACCCGCTCCCTTATATTCCATAAACGCTAGAGGCCAAATTACGGTAGAGGAGGATGCTTCAAGGATAGCTCAGAGAAGTTACTGCTATAACAACTTTATCTTGTTTTCAATATGCTTCAAAGTCTCTCTGAAAAAAAATTATAACTTTAAACTATAAAGCTTCATATTATTGTATTATGATCCATTTGTTTCCTCATCAATGAACGTGAATTAAACATGTATAACTCTCATCTAAGGAAAGTATCCAGTTATTTACGTGAAGCCTTCCAAAGCCTACCCAAGACTGCTTTGGTAGTTTCCATAAGTTCTACAAATGATGTCAGATTCCAGGTTAAGAAAGTAGTGAACAGACTTATTCCCCCTCCTTTGGTTCCCATTTTAGGAAATGTCACCATTATCTAAGCCAGAGCCTGGAATATCATTCATTCTACCACTTCTCTGTCCCTCACCAGCAACAGTGAGTCCATTCAATTTATGGATTCTGCATCCTAAGTTTCTCTCCAATACATTTCCTTCTTTCAGCCTTGACTGCTGAAGCAGCCTCCTAACTGATCCCCTTGCTATCATTCAGCCTTGGCTCTCTCCTTCCTTCTCTGATCTGCAGCCAGAGAGATATGAATCTAATATAAATATTATTATGCACTTCTACCTGCCCCCTATTTATAATCTCCAGTGCTCCTCTGATCTCAGGATAAAGTCTAAATCCTTAAATATCACCCAAGACCTTTCCAGATCTACACCCTAATTACTATCTCTCCACTGTCATTTCTCACCTTGAAATCTGGTGACAATTGCTTCGAGTTCTGCAAATATGCCTCTTGCCTTTGCACCTGCTGCTTCCTCTGCCTAAAACATTTCTCTTGCTCATTGCCTGGCTACCTTCTATTCATTCTTCAAGAGGCCATTTAAATATCAAGAGGCCATTTAAATGTTATCTTCTCTAGGAAGACCTAGATTGGGTTAGGAGTTCTGCTTCTGTGCTCCTGAAGCTCTGGGCTTCAGTCAACAGTACTCATCACCCTGTCTCACCAAACTCCTCCCAACACATTCTCCCACTGATAGATCATATCTTATTCAGCTTTCTGTGTCCAACACCTGGCACAGGGCCTGATACAGAGCAGCCTCGATGAATGTCTGTTGAATGGATTGATTGATTAATTAATTAATTAATGAACAGATGAACACTGACTCTTGATGTGCTTTGCTTCTCCTTTGGAGGCTGCTTTCAGGCACGTAACCTTCAGATATAAACCATCTCTGTATCTGCTCTCTTGCAGCAACTTTCACCAAAAATGTTGGAGGCCAATGGCGCATCTTGCTGTTTGAAGGTTTCCGAGATAGTGGGAATAAGGCTTTAAAGACAGCTTCAACAGGGAAGAAACAAATGGCAATCACAGTAGAGCAGGACAGCTTGAAACCACAGGGACAGCCAGTGAAATCCTCTTATTTTTAAGGCACGGAAACTGAGGTCTGGAAATGTTAACTGGCTGTCGGGGTCATAACCATGTCAACCACAAAGGATCTTGGACCTTAGGCATCCTGATTCTAGCTTGTATTTCCTGAAGTATGCAGTGTAAGTCTTCTGTGTTGTGTACTATTGTAGTCACTAGCCTCATGTACCTGTTGAGTACTTGATATGTATAAACTGAGATGTGCTATAAGTGTAAAATACATACCAGATATAAAAGACAATGTAAAATGTCTCATAAATAATAATAATGTCTCATAAATAATAATAGTTTTATATTGACTATGTGTTGAAATATTTCAGATATGAGTTTAAATAAAGTATTAAAATTAATTTCTCCTCTTTATTTTTATTTTTTAATATAGTTAGTAGAAAATTTAAAATTATATATGATATGCATTATTTCTGCTGGATAGTTTTGCTCAAGATGAATTTTAGGTAATATGCAAACAGGGCATTAAATAAGAGTAAATCATATAGTATAAAAAATTATTCTTGTTCATTCCCCTTTAACACTTCTGATTAGATCAAAGATAAATGCTAGTTTAGTACTAGATTTTCTCTAATACTACATAATTTCCCTTTTTAACACCCCAATAATTAGAGCCTAAGAAAGCAGTGAAATCCAGGTAGAATTTAACAACATGGCAACATGGTTTTGCTTCATCATATTTGCTTTTTTTTTTAAATTTTTAACTGAGAAATCTTTAATTGCTCTAAAAAAAAAACTGTCTAAAGCAAATATAGAAATGCATTTTTACAGTACATGAAAAATAAAATGCACAAAACAAGAGCACAAAGAATGGTAGGGGGAATTAAGAATTGTAAGGTTTTGTACTATATATGAAGTAATATAATACTATTTGAATGTAGGCTCTGATTAAAGATGTACATTGTGAACTCAAGGGTAACCACTAAATTTTTTTTTAACATCTTTATTGGAGTATAATTGCTTTACAGTGGTGTGTTAGTTTCTGCTTTATAACCAAGTGAATCAGCTATACATATACATATATCCCCATATCTCCTCCCTCTTGCGTCTCCCTCCCACCCTTCCTATCGCACCCCTCTAGGTGGTCACAAAGCACCAAGCTGATCTCCCTGTGATATGCAGCAGCTTCCCACTAGCTATCTATTTTACATTTGGTAGTGTATATATGTCCATGCCACTCTCTCACTTTGTCCCAGCTTACCCTTCCCCCTCCCCATGTCGAATTGCCCTCTATTTAGGTTAGGTGATACTAGTTTTCAATTTTTGTGATGAAATAAACTTTCATTTATTTAACTAAAAAACAATAAGTATATTTAAGTCAAAATATTACGTAAATACTGGTAGAGATAGCACAGGACTGAAAGAAATCATGAAGGTATTATGTGAATGGCCAAAGTTTAGGAAATAATCTACATATGATCTGTAAAACCTCTACGTATAATCTGTAAAACGTGACTGTTCAGAGTTTAACTCTAACTTCGATAGGGCCATTGCAACATAAATGCTTCCATTTCTGACCACAAAAGACTGGATTCAGCCACAATTGGCCAGCAAGGGGTATGACCGTCAAGGTCTGTCAAAGTCATCCTATGTCATGAACTGAGATGACACATATTTTGGGCCAGGGGAAAATGCTTGCAGTGTGTGGTAGTTGAATCTAGAAGTAATTTGGGGTCATTCTGGGTAGGAGAACTGAGGGAGAGCAAACATGGAAAAAATTGGGATGATGAAAAATGAGGAGTATATGACCAAATTCCTGAATTACATCTTAGAAGCCAAACAGCATAATAAGCTCTGGAATAGGACTATTTGGCCTTGAATCCTGCTTTAGGCATCTTCTAGCTCTATGATCTAGGATAAATTACTTAACCTTCTATAGTTTAGTTTCTTTGTCTGTAAATGTGTTAATAATAGTCACTACTTTAAAGGCTTTCTGTGAGGCACATACTAAATATCAATACTAGATTAATATTAGCTATATTCATCATTATCCACTTTTTTTTTCATTGTCCACATTTTTATCATCATCACTGTCACAGAATGATGACATTCAGAGGTGAATGGAGATGTATGTGTGATTTTAATCTAGAATAAGCATTAATAAATTGAGGCCTGGAGTCTGAGAGCATGCAGAAGACAGTGTATGACTGAATTAATCAGGATTAGGTTAAAAATTGCCAAATTATCCTACAGGCAGGCTTTCTTAAGAATCCTTTCCATAAAGGACCAATCACAGTGGACTATGTCATAGTCACTCCATTGACACTGGACAATCCTATAGCACTGTTTCTTTTAAAGGCTTCTAAGAACATGTTTAATAAATGGGTAAATATTGTTATCTCCGTTTTTGCCAATGATGTCACTTCTACCTGGTTAATCATTGTTTTTATAACATAACATTAAGACATTTTTCCTGCAGTTTTTTTTTTTTCTTTTCCCCCATGCAGTGGTTAGGGCCTGAAGAGTCAAAGAAAAAAGGAGAAAATGCCTCTAAATAGACTTTTTGTTTTTCCTTTTTGCAATCATGCTGATTTCTATACCCTGAAGTTTCTACTCCCACACATTCTGATGATGGGTAAATTAGCAATAATTTAGATCGGTGTTTTGAACTTGAGCATTAATCTGTGTCTTGTTTATTCCTTCATATACCTCTTCAAAAAACTTAAGAAATCTATAAGCAATAATTTTTAACTTTTTTGAGGGATTGAAAATGCCATTTGAAAATCTATTGAAAGCTGTAAAGTATATCGCCAGAAAGATAAATGTTCCCACATTTAAAGAGAAAATGTTATGCACAGTTTCATGGGGTTCGTGGACCCCTTGAAGTCTACTAACCCCAGATTAAATATCTCTATTGTAAGGACAAATAAGCTATTGGCCAACCTGGGACTACAAGGAAAATGCAGAAGGTGTAAGTGAACAAGTTCCTTAATCTCTGGGGCACAAATATCTGTGAAAGCAAAAGGTGGAACAGAAAAGCTTTTATTTTTAAATTATTGATAGGAAGTTGAATAACTATCTGATTTTCTCTAGGTTTATATCTTTAGAATATAGCATCGTTATTAAAAATGCTGTGGATCTTAAATGGAGAATAAGATTACCATCACAACCTAGAATTTGTGAGACCAATCACAGAGAGAGAGGCTGGTTAGATCATCCTGAAGCCTGTGAATGACAACAGGTGAGAACAATTGAAAGTTTCTGACCATCTAGTTCAAATCATTCATAGAACAGACAATTCATTTTATACCTGTGCCAAAAAAAAGTTAATTTTGTAAGATCACAAAGCTAGTTAGTGGCCGAGTCAAACACTCTGTCCCAAATCCTAGGCTGGGATTTTGTCACTATATTATATGACCTCTGCAAAAACATGTCATAGTGTGATAAAGTTCACAGCCCACCAAATATTACTTCTGTGTAGAGTTATGCACTGACAAAAGAAGAGTATACGTCATTTGGCATTTTAAAAGAGATAAATAAGGAATTTAAATTGAAAGCAAGATTTCAAGATGTGCATTGCTTGCCGTAAAACCATTTAACCTAATCAAACTTAATCTGATATGTTCTTTTCCACTGGCCTTGACTGTAATGTACTTTTCCTCAATTCTGTTAGAGTACTTTTGTCCAGTCTGGTGTTCCACAGAACACTTTTCTCTCAATATACTTAGTGAACAAAAGATTTTGTGGTCAAATAAGTTTGGGAAATGTCCCATGTTGTAGACTGTGTTTGGTGTGTGTTAAAAAGTGGGAAGCAGCCGCACAGCACAGGGAGATCAGCTCGGTGCTTTGTGTCCACCTAGAGGGGTGGGAGGGAGACTCAAGAGGGAGGGGATATGGGGATATATGTGTATGTATATGTATAGTTGATTCACATTGTTATAAAGCAGAAACTAACACAGCATTGTAAAGCAATTATACTCCAATAAAGATGTTTAAAAAAAAAGCATATAAGAACATTAAATGTTTTAGGAAGTCCTGCAGTAAAACATAAGAGCGAAAATCTTGTTTGGCTTTAAGTCTGTATTTCCCAAAGTCACTACACATCAGAACACTTCTTTAATGCAACGCCTGTTAAAATCCCTCACAATGGATGCTCTGCAGCACATGCTATGAAGAATTCCTTTACAAATCTTCAGCCTAAGCTCCCATTTTCCAATGATTGTTGGAAATGCAGAGCAACTATTTTATGAAAGCCTGCTGCCTTGGCATACTCTCCTCTCCAATTCAGTTATATAAACAATACTAACTAAAACCACCGCTATTTCTGTTTCAAGCTTTACTCTCTCCTTTACCCTGGCTTGATGTCCTGCTATCTTAACTCATCCATCACCCCACCATTTCCATGTCAGAAATATATTGTATGGAAATAATCATATATGTGAACGATTATTTAATTTATTTGATAATGAAAAATTGGAAACAACAATCTCTTATAAGAGGGGGATGGATAAGTAAATTATCCTTGTAATAACATGTTGGACAGCTATCAAAGATCATAGTTTTATTTTTCTTTAATTTTTTAAAAAATTTAATATTTAAAATTTAATTTTTAAAAATTTAAAAAAAATTAACAAAAAAATTTTTTTTGTGTGTGCAGCTGCATTGGGTCTTCATTGCTGCGTGTGGGCTTTCTCTAGTTGTGGTGAGCGGGGGCTACTTTTCGTTGCAGTGCACAGCGTTCTCATTGCAGTAGCTTCTCTTGTTGCAGAGCATGGGCTCCAGGGTGCGTGGGCTTCAGTAGTTGTGGCGTGTGAGCTCAGTAGTTGTGGCTCACGGCCTCTAGAGTGCAGGGTCAGCAGTTGTGGTGCATGGGCTTAGTTGCTTCACAGCATGTGGGATCTTCCCAGACCAGGGCTCGAACCCATGTCCCTTGCATTGGCAGGCGGATTCTTAACCACTGTGCCGCCAGGGAAGTCCCCACAGTTTTCTTTTTTTAATTGAAGTATAGTTGATTAACAGTATTGTGTTAGTTTCAGGTGTACGGAATAGCAACTCAGTTATTTTTTCTGATAATATTCCATTATAGGTTATTACAAGATACACAATATAATTCCCTGTGCTATACAGTAAATCCTTTTTGCTTATCTATTTTATGTACAGGAGTTTGTGTCTGTTAATCCTATACTCCTAATTTGTCCCTCCCCCACCCCATTTCCCCTTTGGTAACTTTTTCTATGTCTGTGACTGCGCTTCTGTTTTACATACAGATTTACTTGTATTATTTTTTAGATTCCACATATAAGTGATATCATATTATATGTGTCTTTCTCTGTCTGATTTCACTAAGTATAATAATCTCTAGGTCCATCCATGTTGCTGCAAATGGCAATATTTCATTCTTTTTATGGCTAATATTCCATTGTGTGTATATATATATATATATATATATATACCACATCTTCTTAGGCCAATCATCTGTTGATGGGAACTTGGGTTGTTTACATGGGTTGGCTATTGTAAATAGTGCTGCTCTGAACATTGGGGTGCATGTATCTTTTTGAATTAGAGTTTTTGCTTTCTCTAGATATATACCCAGGAGTGGGATTGATGGATCATATGGTAGTTCTATTTTTAGTTTTTTAAGGAACTTCCACGTTGTTTTCCATAGTGGCTACACCAATTTACATTCCCACAAACAGTGTATGAGGGTTTCCTTTTCTCCACACCCTCTCCAGCATTTATTATTTGTAGACTTTTTGTTGATGGTCATTCTGACCAGTGTGAGCTGATATCTCATTGTCATTTTGATTTGCATTCCTCTAATAATTGGCGATGTTGAGCATTTTTTCAATGTGCCTGTTGGCCATCTAAAGATCACATTTTTCAAAGACCACTTAATGCTATGGAAAAGCCCATTTAATGTTTTTAGTAACACCTATAAGATAAAACATTATATTGGGAGCATCAATCCAATTTTGTTTTATATATGTGGTTTTTTACCCAACATACACCCAGACACATACTCACCCACCCATACACATATACATGTATACCTACATATCAAAATTGGAAGGAAATACCTTAATATGTTCAGGTATTTATCTCTGAGAAGACTAAACACATTTTTTTATACTTTTAAGTATTTAAAAAAATGTACAACAAATATGTTCTTTTTAAAACGATAACAAAAATACTATTAAATAATTGGTTTTCCGTCTTTGGCTCAAACAGGAAAAGGACATGTGTTCAAATATGGCCTCAGTCCTCATACATATTTCATCCAAACAGAGATTAACAAGTAGTTTTGTTTCCTTTACCTCCAAATTACTGTTCTTATTTCCTCTAATTCAGCCTTCCATGAGGCTGATAAGACTCCTTCCCTGGAATTGCTTAAGATCAGTTTTTTACACACTAAGCTTTGAAAACTAAGATGTATTTACAAATTGATTTTGGAAGACTATTTATACTTTAAAAAAGATTTATATTACTTTCTTACAGAATATGATCTTTATAGGTAATACAAAATAATATATATGCAATTCTGTACAGTGGGTTCTCCACATAGAAGCACCCTTGAAATAAAAGGATGAAATGGATTTCAAACTCTAATACCCATGACTTCTAAGTTGCTGAGCATTTGTACAGCCTTTTTTCCCTTAACTATAGTCATGATAGTTTTTATGGTAGAAAAAGTTTATCAGATGTATTTAAAGGAATAAGAGGAAGTTTGTGAGATCATAAAAGCAGATTCTTTTTTTTAAATAAAGGAGAAGTCTTACTGCCTGCCAGAACAAAACTTAATAGCTTATTTAGGTAGATGATATAATCAAACTCACTATAATGTATTATCTTAAATGTTTTGCCTAAAATAAAAAATATATGAAGAAATAGAAAAATGTGACTAGTCATCATGAAAATAAAGCAACCACAAGAAACAGATCCCAGATGACTCAGATGTTGGAATTAGCAGATGCTGATTTTAAATTATCTATTATAAATATACTTAAGAATCTAAAAGAAAGAATGTATATAGGCAATGTACAGTGATAAATCTCATCAGAAAAATGGAAACTATGAAAACCAAGTGGAATTCTAGAACTAACAAGTATACTTATAAAATTTAAAAAATAATTGTATTGTATTAACAGCAGATTGGATAATGAAAAAAAAAGTCAGTGAACTTGAAGATGAAAAAGTAGAAATTATCCAATCTGAAGAACAGAGACAAAAAAAATTTTTTTTAATGGTATTTTCTTAGTGACTCATGGGACCATATAAACTGGTCTAATGAAAGTGTAATTGGAGTCACAGAAGTGGAGGGATTGAACAAGGCAGTAAAATATATCTAAAAAATTAATGACCTAAAGTTTCCCAAATTTGGTATACAAAAACAACAACAACAAAAACAATGAATCCACAAGCACATCATGGTCAACTGCTGAACATCAAAAATAAAATGAAAATGAGGCAGAACTATTCACTTAATTCAGTTCTCCAAACTTAAATATCTCTATTCTCAACACAATTCCCTATTTTTAAAATTACTTCGAGGATCCTATATGAGGGATCCTTGATAAACATGATAATTTAACCAATCAGGAAAGTAAAAAGCCTGAACTCAAATCAAAACTTGACAAACTTCAAATCCAGTACCCTTATGTACTACTATATTTTAGAAAGTAAAAAGACCATTTTCTTTTCCTTTTTAGAATTTAAGATGACAAATTACTTAGAAAAAGAATCTAAGTGTGGATTGGCTGTTTTTTCTATGGAGTTTTTCAACTCTTGGTTGATACTGGTCCAAACACTGCCTTCACCCCCTCCAGGCCATAAGCTCCACACAAGTAGGGGATATTTTTTCTTCCTTACTCAGGGATATATTTATAGGGCCTAGAGGAGTGACTGACATATGGTAGGTAATCAATGAATAAATGAAAAAATGAGATAAAAATGAAAGCAAATATTTCCATGATGTTGGTTTATATCATATTTGGCATTTGTTTTGTTAACAAACCAGACATAATATTTTCAAGTGTTACCCTGAACTGTTGTAATGATCATCTTTTTTTTAAACATCTTAAAGCAGTCCATACTAGATAATAAACGCACTGGCCCAAGGTCAGAATTTTAAATAGGTCAGTAACTGTTATTATATTCACTACTCACCTAGATATTATTTCACCTGGAGGGAAATAAAATGACCATCAAGTCTCTAGATCCCATTGATACCTCTAATTCCGTTGGTCTCTTCCTTCTGGGGCAGTTTTTTCCACAATTTATATTTTACTTCCCGTAGTCCTGAGAAGTCTATAAGGTGACTTATTGTATCCAAGTTCCTTAACATTCCTATTGGTGCGCTAATAGTTATGTGCATTGTTTCAAAATTAAGTGCATTATATTATCAATCAGAGTCTAACCAGGAAAGCAGAAATCACTTTAAGATTTTTCCACAGAGTGAAGTTAATTTAGGGAAATTATTACACAGGTGATGGAATTTCTAAGAACCATAGAGGGAGTGATAAGGTAAACCAAAAGTTAAACAACAGAAAAACACTACCATCTGTAGTATAGAAAGATGAAACATTTAGCAGTATTATTGCCTAGAGGGTCATCAGATGGAAGGTGGATCTAAATGAACCTATCAAGCAATGTAACTGAGGAGTTGGAGCCGCAGAGGAGAAGTAACTTCTGAGAAGCTGCCTCCAGCAGAGACACGGGAGGAGAAATGTCCTGGCTTTTCTCTTCCACCCCATTCAATCTCCTTCCACTGTCTTCCTTTGTCAAAACTCAGCCAGAAGACAGCTCACATAGGATCCTGGGAAACAGACTGCATTGCTCATGCTCCCCCTCTAGTAGAGAGCTGAGCTGAAGAAGGACAAGGAATGGAGCCAACATGCGTAAGTGCCCAGCCACAGAACCTATAGGTACAGCGATTGTTTCCAAAATGGAAAGCACTTTCTCAAAGGTTGTATGTAGCTTCAACTATTCGATGCCATGTCTCAACGGTTCCACAATTCCAATCAGTTACTTTTTGGTGGGGGAATCTTTACAGGACTGACCATTAGAAACTAGAAAATTCTTTAAAAATAGAAATGACCTCATGCAGTTCTTACTTATATCATCATGGATTTTTAGGTATTTAATTGAAATATGCCAACAAAATGACTTTTGATATGTTCCATTTTCCAAGTTTATGAGCCACAAAAATCTTATCTTCCTCTAGCATAGGCTACAGCTGTAGTAGTTTCTTAATCTGAAAAAATGTAATGAGAAGGAAATACATCATGTTGTGAAAGCTTTTAAACTTGCATTGCTCTAGGACTAACTCTAAAGATTCTTTAAGATTCAGAAAAGCAAGAAAACCCAAGCGGAACTTATATGCTTGAATCCTTATCTCTGATATTGTGGATCATGTCATTGGATACTCCAGAAAATGAATATGTCTTGAAGTGGATGGAGTGTGTGATTAAATCCCAGAGTAGGGTGAGTATGATATAATAATGCTTGACAAGTGTTGAAGAGTTTAACTAGCAAGCAAGGAAGAAAATGGTTTCTTGAAGCATAAGGAGTCAGAACTTGAAGTACCAAAATGGGATTGGCAGATGGAAACATTTGAATGACTTTCTAGAAACATTTCCTAATGGAGTCATAAGTTAGGACAGTGAAATTGGTTTCCCAGAGGGAAGTGATTGGAGCAGAGGTTTTTGAAGTAAACAAAAGAAAGGACATCTGAGAATACACCATAGGGAATATATCCCTGGAGTCAGCTATTATTAACTCTTTTCTTTAGTTCCAGTAATGGCAATGTTCCATCAGCAGAGGGCTATTCAATGAAGTATATGTACACACACTATCCTATTCAATTCTCAGATGAGAAGTTAGGGTTCAGAGAGGTTAAAAATGGCTTGTTCAAAGTGCACACTTGGTAAGTGTTAGAGCTGTCTCCAACCCAGGCTCTCATTCAACCTTGAATACTCTTCTCTACTATAGTAACAGAGCCTTGAGATCAGGAAGAGTCACAACGAATAGAATCTATGGTTGATACTGAAAAAAAACATATTCTTGGACTTCATGTAGACTTATCTACAAGAATAGGAAAATACAGGCCCTTTCTAAACATCTAGAGAAGTGTAACAACCAGGGTTCTTGGTTTTAGAGAACAAAATAAACTCTGAAGAGTTTAGGCAGAAAGGGGTTTATTACAGAGCATGAAGTAGCTTACAGAATGCATCAGAGGCTAGAGAACTAAGTAGTCCTTAGAATTTGTGGGATCTGGGGCAAGAGTACAAGTAGATACTCACATAACATCTCTAAATATTAACACTTAAACATAAGCTTCAAACTGTTAAATGAAATAGGTGCTATGTTCCCACCTTGAGAAATTTACCTTCAAAATGACATTGGAAGGTCAAGATTGACTAGAATTCTCAGACTCCTTTGGGTTGCTCAACAAAGCATAGTGGCATGGGAAAAGCATGACCCCAGCCCCCAATCCAGGTTCCCAATCTTTCTCTTCCCATTTCTGGCTCCATTCTAAGCTGCAGGGGATCCTCATCGGCATATCTGTCGATGCTACAGCACACATGTCCAAGCTCTATGTATACTCCTGGCAACAAGCTGCCCTCAGACCTAAAGGTGTCCACACTGGCAGTATGGTTCACTCCTAGGAGAACGGCCCCAGGGTAGAGGCCCACAAAGGCTCTGGCAGAAAGCTCAGGGCTATTTGAGTAAGGAATCTGGGTCCATGTTCCCAGGGCACAATCTGGGGCTAGAAATCCAGTTAAGTATGTCCTGTTGACCCCACATACTTCTCAGCGATTTTTATTTGTTTGTTTTGTTTTTTGTGGGGGAGGGGAGGTAGCCAGAGGAGAGCCAGAGAAAGAGCCTCTAAAGTATTGGTCCCAGAACAGGAGCCCATCTTGCCTGGAACTAAGGGTGGAACCAAGCGTAGGTCCTGCTCGTTCAGGAACAATGGCCTGATGAATTGCCCAACCACACCAGGGACTTGTTAAGAGAAACCTGTCTGCCGTAGACACCTGCTGTTCTGTGCCTTTGATGCCAGGTCCTGACCTGTAAAACCTTCCTCACTGCTGCCTCAGGAAAACCAAACACTTCTGCTGTAGTGTTTGCCCAAAGGTCCAGTCTCTTCATATAAGGCTTCTATCTCACATTGCTGATTTCTGCATTTCAAGTTTTGTGCAGGCATATCTGCTTAGTGGAACCTAAATCGGTGTGGAAACTTAGCTGCAAATGTAGTATGGTCTTTACAGCTTCCATTACTCAGGAAAACATATTAGAATTAGATTGAAATGAGTGACCACAGGAGACCAAACCTTTTGTAACATCTTTGGAAAAATCCATTTATTGATAAAAATGATAGAAATGACTTGGATACATATTGCTTTTTTTTTTCCTTCATGGCAAAACCACCATTATGGATTTATTGGTCGTGGCTATTTGGAGTACCCTGCTGTAAAGGATTCTGAGGGTTTCTCTTGACTCAGTGAGAAAAAGCACTGCTAATTTTCAACATCTGCCGTGGTTATGGGAGGAACCAGGGGTGATGCCCAGGCCAATTTTGGAGACAGGGCTCTTTTAGCCATATATAAGTTAGCATTGAGTAAGGTTTTGTTAAACGAATGAATAAACTATAATTAAGTGTATTATTAAGGTACTAAGCTAATACCCTAAGCAGGAATTAAAGTGATTCTGAGTTTTTTCACCCCATAATCCTAATCCATTTAATTTTATCTGTTACCACAGTGAGTTAGAGAAGAAAACAGATATAATAAAGGAGGATCAAAGGGGGTGACATGTGTAAAAGTTAAGGAGGCAGAGAGGTTTCTCATGTAACTGAAGGAGAGAAAAATGATAAATATTGGACAGAGGATCAAGATTCTCTGGACCTTCTTCCCAGTCTCTCCAGGGTTAGATAAGGTAATGCTACCTGCTGTAAAAAACAAATCCCTATATTTCATGGCTTAACATGATAGAAATTTATTCCTTTTCCCATAGTAATCTGATGTAGGTCCTTCTTGTCCGTGGGGGAAGGTGGCTTAGGCTGATGAAGTCTTTAACTTCAAACGTGAGCTATAATGTTGCCTCAGGCATCAAAAAGTAGAAAGCACATGGCAGAAGGAAGTGGGAGAAAAAGGCTCTTCTTTTTAACCACTTTAATTCAAGAAGCGACATGCATCACTTTTGCTCGTATTTCTTTGGTGAGAACCAGTCATTTGTCCCCACCTAGATGCACGGATGAGGTTGGAACACATAATGTCTGTTTGCACAGCTGCTTCCCAGCAATTGCTCTGTATCATTCCTACTCAAAGTATGGTCTATGGACCAGCAACATCAGCATCACCTAGGAGTTTGTTAGAAATGTGCATTTTTTTTTAATTTAAAAATATTTTATTGCTAAAGGATGCTAACCATCATCTGAGCCTTCAAGGTGTCATAAGCTTTTTGCAGTGGTAACATCAAAGATCACTGGTCACAGATCACCATAACAAATATAATAATAATGAAAAGATTGGACATATTGCAAGAATTACCAAAATGTTCCAAGAGACGTGAAGTGAGCAAATGCTGTTGGAAAAATGATCCCGATAGACTTGTTTGAGGCAGGATTGCCACAAACGTTCAGTTTGTTAAAAACTCATCTGCAAAGTGCAATCAAGCAAAGCACAAGATGAGGTATGCCTGTATATAAAGAGATGTACATTCTTGGGCTCCACCCAGGATTACTGAATTAGGCCGGCTGAGGGTGGGGCCCAGAAAGCTGTGTTTTAAGAAACTCTCCAGGACTCCCCTGGTGGCGCAGTGGTTAAGAATCCATCTGCCAATGCAGGGGACACGGGTTTGATCACTGGTCCAGGAAGATTTCACATGCTGCGGAGCAGCTAAGCCCGTGCGCCACAACTACTGAACCTGCGTGCCACAACTACTGAAGCCCACGCACCTGGAGCCATGCTCTGCAACAAGAGAAGCCACCGCAATGAGAAGCCCGCACACTGCAATGAAGAGTAGCCCCCTCTCGCTGCAACTAGAGAAAGCCCACGTACAGCAACAAAGACCCAACGCAGCCAAAAAATTAATTAAAAAAAATTAGCTCTCCACAGGATTCTCGTGTATGCTGAAGTTCAAAAAGCCCTGATCTTTGGCAGACCTCTTGGCACTTTTACCCTACTGCCTGTAGTGACTGCATTCCAGCGCACCAGTATTTGAAGCCCCTCCCTGCAGGAGGGTTATACTTCCTACTCCCTTAAAAGTCATCCAGGCAGAGGTTCTAGGGACCAACATATGCTTTAGTACTTCCTCTCCTTCCTTCTGTCACTATGAACTGCAGTGAGCAGATAATAGCTCTTCTGTGAGCCTAGATCCTGGAGTGAGGAAGGCAGCCAATATAGAGCAGAGCTCGAGCTGACCTGCAGTGGACATGTGGCATGAGAAAGAAAGAGACATTTGTTGTTTTAAGCTTTGGACCTTGGGAGTTGTCCATCACTATAGCATTATCCTGACTGATATGCCCCCTTTGTCCAACCTATAACACTGACCATGACTTTTAATGAATGGCTTTGTAAAGTTTTCTCCATGGGGTTCTTTCCTCCTTTGTGCTATGCTAAAAAATTTGGCATGCTATTCCCAAGTGGATGGTGGTTCTTGGTGTTTGTACACTTACCATTCTCTCTCTTTTATTCTTTTACACTCTTATTTCAAGTATTGATCGTGTCTAGAAAACTTGACCATTAGTACAGCAGAATTCTTATCTCAAGTTTGATTTGGCATTGGTGACCCTGATTTTTCCATTTTTAGCATTTGTGAAAAGAATCACGCAAAACATCACCTATGTAGGTTCTTGCTCCATTTTCAAGGTCCCAGTCAATCTATTGTCTTTCTCTTCCAGGTTCAAGAGTTAAGCTCAATTGGGTGACAATGATTTGGTATCTTGAGATTCTGACTCAGGGGATTCAAAGACAAATACAGTCACAAAAAGCTCAGACTGTTAGATTAGAAGGATGTCTTCTTACGTGGCCTGCTAAAATTGAATTTAAATTTGGTCAGCACATACACTAACATATATTGCATATGATTGGCAGCAGGCAGTGGCATAGATAACTCTGGAGTCATATATTTGGGGCTGGGGTAGCAATGTGTGCTTTTATTTGGGGAGGTGGTAGTAAATTTACCTACCTAATTTTGTTAAGTTTAAGGTAGTATTAGCATAATGACATTGTGTTTCCGGAGTGTGGCTCCCTGGTCACTGAGGGGCAGGAGAGGCAGGAGGGGCAGGTAGCTTGAGATTAAAATTAGGACATAACCAACATACAGTAAAATGTTAACTATCCATCTCGAACATTAAGGAAATGAGTTGTTCTGGTTACAAAGTTCATATGTATAAAAATAGGTTCATTTAAACTATTTTTGGTGAACATCTTTGAAAATGTATATATATATCCAGGCTTTATTAAATAGAACATTCTAATTTGATCTTGTCTTGATGACTCAATCATAAATTATTCTAGAGGGCTGTAATAGAGCCTGTTGAGTGCAGGGCTCTGTGTTGGAGTTCCAGTATCAACTTTTCAGAGGTTTTCTGTCTTCTTCATCAACTCTTGCACTGCCAGCTGTCACTTTTTGATGCCGCCCGTGTGTGTCTCCCAGGTGATCTGCTGCCTCCAGGATACCTTGGACTGGGAAACTAGATAATCACGCTCATTAAAGTTGTACCTAAAATATAAGTAAATTGACTACAAACGTGAGCTCAGGAACATTCCTATATGAATAAAGTGCATGAGCTGTATTATATCACCTTAGCCTGATCAATAGCCTGACTCTCTTCCCCTTTCTCTTTCTCTTCCTTCCTTCCGTCTTCCTTCCTTCTTTCCTTCCTCCCTCCCTCCCTCCTTTCCTTCCTTCCCTCCCTTTCTTCCTTCTTTCCTTTCTCTCTCTACTTCAGGAAACTGAGTGAAGGTTTCTTTTGTGTTTTTGAAATCAGGTCCATTTTGAACATGGATGATAGAATATTGACTACAGGTGGGATGTCATAGCTCTATGAGGCTAATGAGAAACCTAGGCATAATGCTTTGCATTTTTAGAGCCCTTTAAACTGCTCAGAATGTTCTCCTTACTGGCATTTGCATCTGTCATTTTGGTATAATGCTAATATTGAATCACTTTTATAGTCATAACGGCTATAAACCTGTCTTAAACTAACCTTGCTAATAAGCAAAAATGTCTTAACTTACAGAGAAGAAGTAAAAATATCTAACCTATTGCTTGTTTTATTCTTTCTAAACACTTGCCCTTTCTTTTTCTAGGCTGCACTGTCTTATGAAAAAGACCTAAAGTCATCACCTCTTGCTTAGTCTACAGGTACCTAAGGTGGGTAACTGCTATAGGCCCCTCTCTCCTATTTGGTTCTATGCATGAAGGATAAGATGGGGTAAAAGTGTAGAGAAGGTACGTAATTATGATAAGAAAGTGGTAGGAACACAAAGAGGGGCATTAACTCAATGCAACAGTTAGAATTTTGTGTACATAATTCCTTCTGAAAGGCTCTTCAAAGCTCCCTCTTTGTTGGCAGTTATAGAGCTTTACATTCTTTGAGCAACTGGGTTGTTAAAATGTGTGTGATGATAAAGGAATTGACCCCTGCCAACCTGTGCTTCAAATGGGCTTGTTTAGAGCTGGGAGAAATCCATTTGGCCACACACAGAAGAAGAGATGTGCCCCTTTCAATTCTTCCACTGACAGATGTGGAAGGTATGATTTATCACATAAGGCCAAGACCTTTTACGTGTTTGGGATTGCAGCGAACATTCCAGACCTCTTCTGTGCTCCTTTTTCTCTGTGTTGAGCCATAATCTGCGGGTCCACTGCAGGGATGCAGAGAGAGCAGAAAAATGTTTTCGAGGTAGCAGTGGTGGAGGGCTGTAGATGACTTGTCAGAGCTATAAAACCTGGGCATGGAGACTCAGAAACCAATGGAGGCCACCTCACTGGGATGGGGACGTGAGGGGCCATACAGAGTATGAAAGGAAACAACCATTAAATGAAAACCATTCATTATTTCCATATGATAGCATTCTTGATGGTGGACTCAGCCTCGGGGGCTGTCTTCTGGGCTCTAGGCCCCAGTAGAAGGCTAAGGGGCAGATGGGCTGCAGGAGCAATTAAACCCTACTTGGGCCTGTTTCATGGAGTATAAAGAGCAAGAGTTTGTTTGTTTGCTTGTTTGTTTTTTCTGCCGCGCCTTGGCAGGCAGGATCTCAGTTCCCCGATCAGGAATCGACCTGCACCCCCTGCAGTGGAAGCATGAAACCTTAACTACTGGACTGCCAGGGAAGTCCTAAGAGTTGGTTTTCTATTCATCCATTCATCCATCCTTTCCACATAGAAGCCAGAATATTTTCCCCAACTGCACATTTGGTCATGTGACTTTCAAACCCTTTCCTGGCTTTTTCATCAGGGTGAGTTCAGGAGGTGTGGCCTCCTTGGTCCTGCATAATGGGGCTCGGCCACTTCTGTGGTGACATCTCTTCTCTCTTCCTCCCACCTCCTTATACACCCTACACTCCTGTCCACAAGCTTTGTTCAGTAACTTGAAAGCAATCATGCTTTCTCTTGCCCCTGGGGCTTTGATAAAGTTGTTTCTTCCCCTTTACTCTCCATCCTTTGCTTTCATGACCACTAATCTTCCATCACTTCCCTCAGGAGGTCTCACTTTAGGGGAGTATTGGGTCCCAGCATTAAGTGCTCTCATAGCACCCTCTAGTTTTCCACCAGAGTCCGGGGGTAAGCGTTACTGTCTTTAATGCATCTGTCTTCCCACTATAACTAAACTCCTTAAGGGCATAGATGGTACCTATAATATCTAGCATAGAGTTTGCCACATAACAAGAATTTAGCAAATAGTTGTACAAAAATGTATGACCAAGATTGGCAATCTACTTTAAAGATTGGGTTTTGTTGTTAAGCTATTTGTATCTGTATTCCAGCATCATCATTTATTAAATGCATGACTTCGGACAATTTACTACACCTACCTGGCCTTGGATGCCTTGTCATTTTTTTTTTAAGTTTTTAAAGTCCTGTTTATTGAAATTGAATTTACATTCAGTAAAACTCACTCCAAAATTTGACAAATGCAATCCTCACCATAATCAAAGTGTAGAACAGTTCTTCCACACACCACACCCCAAAACCCTATGCAACAAACTCCTCCCTGATCCTTAGAATCCTTGTCTTTTAAATAGGAATAATGGTATATATTTCTTTGGGTATAGTTAAATGAGGTAACACATGTCAAGGACCTAGACTAGTGCCTAGCACATAGAATACACTTAGTATAGATGGTTATAATTAAATGTCTTCTACATGCTCAGGGCTCTAGACTTAAACCTGTGGTGGAATATAAAATTCCATAATCTACAAGTCACTATAGGGGCTGACTTAATCCCTCTAAACCATATAGATGGCTCTCTAAGGTAAGCTGAATATGAACATAGACTCTGGGAGACATCTTGCCCTCAATCTGGCTTAGGGGCTCAGGACTTCAATTTCCCTTCTGATCTGGCATGATCTCCTTAACAAGCTAACTCCTCCTTATTCATGAGGTCGAATCACCGCTAGAGTTTCTGTCTTGTTCCCTTGTGTCTTTCTTTTCCAGGACCCTGGTACTTCTGAGAATGGGGCCTGTATTTGTCACCAACAGACCCCCCTTCTCATAGTCTGATGACTCGAGTTCTATTCCTGAAGCCCAGGCCCCACTGGGGCCATGTTAACTCTCTGTGCTCACCACCTATTTATATTATCTTTGTCTGGAATGCTCATCACCACGTTCTACTTGCCTGACTTTTGGGCCCCCTCTGCCTGGACTGCTACCTCTTCCCTGCATGGATTCCACCCCTGCTGGGCTGTCAGAAGTATAGCCAGATCTGCCTCCCATTGTTTACTTTGCCCTATTTTGCATAATAAAGTCCCTCAAACTAAGACTCTCTTCTCAGTTTGATCTTGCCACAACCCAAACTCCTATTTAGAGTTCCTGCCATCAGAAAGCTATAGTATCTTAGAGGACATAATGTGTGTCCTTAAATGAAGAAGGTTGAGAGTCAGAAGCGCCTTGGAACATTGTTGGAAGTATTATAAAAATACTTTAAAAAGGGGAATGAGGACACTTATGTCCAGTGAAATCTATACTGACAGTCCAGGAAAGAGTCAGACTATTAAACTGACTTGTTTTGGACAACAAGCAAACTGTTTCTCCACAGGGTGCTCATCATAGAATTCTTGACTCTCTCCCAGCCCTTGTTAGGAATGGAGAAATCCTTCCATTAGCACCAGTGTATGTAACTATGGGTGTAGGAAAGACTCCACCTTTCTGCTCCAAAACTTTATATGACTTGGCATCCATCTCGTGGAGAATGCCCTTTTGTGCCATCCAAGGGATTATAATTAAGATGACCAAATCCTTAGTCAAACCATATAGTCTTACATGGGCAAAATAAGTTGTTTGGATAGCAACTGAGAATGCAAAAGAATAAAGACACTGAGCTGGAAAAGAAAAACTGCCCACGCTATTTTCTCTGCTACATAGCCTTCACGGTGTTGTGGTAGTTTAATCAAAGTTGGGTGTATTTCTTTCTTTTTTAAGGAATTAAGTATAAAGACCAATAATTACTGATATAATCATTCAACTGACTGGAAATGATCTTTCATGTTTATTATTCTTTTCTCTCCTTTCAAATGTATTGGAAGGGAAAAGTGTTCCTCCTTCAACATTGCCCATTGAAGGCCACTCTTCTCTTTCAGTCAGTTACCTGGCAGTTCTGTTTGTATAGTATAAGAAAATAAGAAAGGGTTTTAATGTTAGAAAGATCTAAGTTTGAACCCCTCCACCATTTTCTAACTGAATGATCTTCCTCTCACTGACCCTCATCCATAAAAATGGAATGATATCCATCTCACAGTGTTGCTGTGAGAATTAAATTATGGAATGCATATGAAGGGTCTGGCACAGTGAGTAGTACATATAGGGACATAATCAATGAATTCTTGCTAATTAGGGTCAGTGCACATGGAAGCAAGTACACCCTGGGAAGAATGATTTACAGTATGACCATATGTGACCACGACTTGGGGAAATATTCCTTCTCAGCAGTAAACTCCCAGACCTTGTCCATTTACTCATTTTGGTGACCTCCTCTCCCTCTGTTTTTGCATTTTACCTCCACATAAACAAAGGTCGCTCCTGTGTAAATAACCCAATTGCTTTTATATTGACGATGTCAAAAACCGATTTTCATTTAATTTCTTTCTCAAATTCCTTCCTGTTAATTTCTTCCAGAACACATGGAGTAATTACCATTTTCTTATTAGCAAATAAGGTCCAAAGTCTTCCTACCTCTTCCTTAAGGTCCTCCTCTCAGTTTTTGTCTCTGTCATTGGTGCTATCATTTCTTACTCATTTGTTCATTTATCTTTTTATTTATTCCTTTTTAAAAATTTATTCATTCAGCAAATATATATTGTATCTACTATTTGCCAAACCTGAGTTGGCATTGGGGAGCTAATAAGTGTCTTATAAGAGGCAGAATAAGGTAATGTTTAAGAGTAAGTGCTTTGAAGTAAGAGACAGACCTCTGTTTGAACCCTGACTCTACTGTGTCCTAGCTGGATGACCTTGGGCAAGTCACTTCAAGCTCCCAAGACTTTAGTTCCTTGTCTGTAAAATGGGGATAATATCAGTTTCTATTTTTCAGGGTTGTTGTAAACATAAACAAGACAGTTAATGAAGTATACTGCCTGACATATAACAAACATAAGCAGTCAATAGATGTTAGCTTTTGTGAGGATAATGATGTTGATTTTTAATGACCCAGTCCTTCATGGAGCTTAGACTTTGGAGGGATATCACATAAATTCCCAAAGAGCCATTGAAGGTTTTTAAACAAATTAATTACTGGGTTGTGATCATCTTTGATGCCTCATTTTTCATACTTCCACAACCAGAGTCAGACTTTAAGACTAGTTGGTTTCCCCTTTGATTATGTCTCATAGATCAATCCTTTCTTCTCTAATCCCACTAAGAATCCCCCATTCATCCTAACTGTGATTTTTATTAGAGGTATCTAATTACCAAATGTAATTAAACTAGACTTATTTCTAAGGACTGGATGGTCCCTTGGGAATCATCCTGCATTGAAGAGGCTGGGCCATGCTGTGATAGAATAATTACATCTCTGACCATGGCTCTTTTCAGTGATTCAGACACTGACTTATTGAATTCTTGTATCGGTTGTAGTCTCTCTGCTATTCTGTTTAATCTGTTTGTAAATTTAGAGGTGTCTATCTGGCTGAGATTTTATGGTATCATTATAAGATAAATCTGTTAACTAGGGATCTTTCAAATTTACCTTAATTAAACTTCTTCAAAGGGAACTTTTAGTACTGAGATGGCAAATAGATTCCATTTTACATACTGTCTGTTTCGATTTGCTTTTACAGTGTAACCTACCACCCTAAACTTAGTGTCCATTACTTCTCATGAGTCTACAAGTTGGCTGAATTGTTTTGCTGATCTGGGCCAGGCTCAGCTCATTTTGGCTAGGCTTTTTCAGGAAGGTGCAGTCAGTTGGCACGTTGACTAGGGATCATCCGATCTGCTATAGGTTCAGCTAGAACAACTTGACTCTTTTCTATGTGTCTCTCATTACCTCCAGTAGGCTAGCCCAGATATGTTTTAATGGCAGTGTCAGGAATCAAAAGAGATGCACAAGAACTATTTCAAGTCTCTGCTGGTGTCAGATTTTATTCCCCACCGGTCTAAACAAGCCCACGGTTAGAGTGAAAAAACATGACCAAAAAACATGGATATAGGCAGGCATGGAATCCTAGGGCTCTCTAGTTCAAACAATCTACCATAGTTTGCTTTCTGGCCACAATTACCAACAAGATGTCACATGCAGAAGATGTTCACTTACATTCCAAGATCCTCCTAAACTCAAGTGGCATGATGCTTGAAGTCAAGGGTGTTTTGATCTACATCAGGTTCACATAAACTCTTCTTGATCCAGAAAGTTATATACTAGAAAAAGAAGTTATCTGCCCTATACATACCTACCGTATAGTGATGAAATGAGAAGATAATCACCTATAAATATTCTCATTTGGAAAGGGGGAAGGGTAGACTGTACATAGCAGTTACTGATCCATAGCAATTCTAAACATTTTATGGGCAAATTCTGCCAGTTTCCCCTACTCTGGAGATGGGGAATATTCTTTGGTTAGACTTCAGTTCTGCTCCCTGGAAATGGCTCCCAGTCCATTGTTCTCCATGGCTTTTGGCTAAGACCGCTAGCATATCATTTCTTTTTCACCCTCCTTCGTTCCTTCTGAAGAGAGTATTGGACGATATTCCTGCTTCCTGCCTATAGAGAATTGGAGGCACAAAAGTCTTTCCAGAATTTTAAGACATTTTTTCTACAGTCTCAATTCCTTTTAATCTATACTAACAGAACATTGCCATTTCAGCTGAATTAAAAACATTGTGGATTTCCTATGAATATGATGTAATTTTACTCCATGAGCTAAAAGCCACAACTTTAATACCCTTATAAACCTTTTAGTATAGCAGAGAAGTTCTACTAGGCCCTGCCTTAATTCTTTCACAGATCTTTATAAAGGATCTTATGGCCACATCTGTGATTTGATCTTTTGTCCCCAAGCAGTGTTTTATTTTGAGACATTTTCTGCTTCCCAGAGAGGTTAGGGATGAAAAACAGTGCTATGTTCCCTGTGAGAAAATCATGAACCCTCTATATTTCTTCTGTGTTCTGCTTATAAACTAGCTCGTTTTTCTTTGAACATCTTCTTATTTATAGCAGTTTATCAAATACAGCCAATAAGAGCCAGTCCAGCACCTTGAAGGTTTTGCCTGGAAATCTCACCACTCAAACCCAAAAGTTCATTACTACATTTTCTGTCTCCTTAGCTACAACAGGTGACATTTTTACTCATTGTTTCACCATTATATGAAGGTGCTCAATGGATATTTTGAATTGAGTGAATAAATGGAAAAAGAAGCTTCACATATAGTGTTGCAACAGAGACTAAATCTTTAGTCAGGTATTCTTCAATCTGTTCAGATGTTTCTCTCTCCAGTTTTTAAACCCGCCCTATAAAACGCCCATCCTCTTACACCTTTTCTCAGATATTAGATAGGCATACTTGCCTTTTCCCTGTTATTTCAGCAGATGAGTGTTCTCATATCTGCACCACAAAATTTGCTGCAATTTATGGCTTGGCTCAGACCCTTCCTCTTTGGTCAGCTTTAGTCAGAAGTAATCTCATTCTTTTTTTTTTTAATTAATTAATATATTTAGGCTGTGCCGGGTCTTAGTTGTGGCATGCGGGATCTTCATTGAGGCATGTTTAGTTGTGGCGTGTGGGATCTTTAGTTGCAGTATGTCGGCTATTAGTTGCAGCATGTGGGCTTCTTAGTTGCAGTATGTGGACTCTTAGTCGTGGCATGCATGTGGGATCTAGTTCCCTGACCAGGGATTGAACCCGGGCCCCCTGCATTGGGAGCGTGGATTCTTACCCACTGGATCACCAGGGAAGTCCCAGAAGTAATCTCATTCTTGTCCTTAGTATTCATGTTATTTTGCCCAGTATGAGAATCAATCATTTTGATCTCTGACACCACAGCTAGGTTGAAAGCTGCTTGAGGGCATGGCCTATGCATAATTTGTCTAAAGATTCTCTACGGTGTCCATCCCAGTTGCTTCCAAATAGTGTGTTTAGTAAATTTGTTAAACAAATGAATAAGTGAATGAGTAAATAAATGAACCAAATTTTCACCACACAAGGGCAGAGTCTGTCTATCTTGTTTATCTTTAGCTATAATATTAGTGCCTGGTACATGGAAGGTGCTCAATAAATATTTATTGAATTAAAAATGAATAAATGAAAAGCTAATTAATGAATGAATCAAAAATAAACAAATCCAGATTCATTATTCTTATTTTAAGATGTTCCAGGCTACATTATAGTAGGAACTTCTTTTGTGATTAGTTTTAATAGTAATTTCTTAAAATGACCCAGGAACTCAATTCTATTATTATCCCAGTTTTCATTCTTGCTTGAAGACCTTTTCCCAGACAATGAGAATGAGGAACTGTGCACTGTGCTAACCAGGAGCTTCATATTTATAGTGAAATATTTCAGGGTTTCTAACAAGATGGATAGGATGCAGAAGTCTTTTCAGGCCAAGTGGGGCTGGGCTTGTCCTTGGAGGCAGAAAGGACCAGTGCCTGTGTCCTGGGTGGGGTGGGGTAACCTGGTAGATCTCAAAAGTCATTCCTTTGGTCCCAAATATCTCCTTTCTAGCCGAAACATATTCCCTGCCTTTGAGAGATTTAGGGTTCAAGGCATCATGGTTGTCAGACTTTATTGTCTAATTGAATCCCACTTTCCACTCTCCAAATATTCTAATTTAGCTGGCCTGGCTGGAGTAGGTGTCAGGAAACTATTTTATCAACCACCCCACTCCCACGAGTCTGATGTTGATGGTGTAGACACGCACTTTTAGAAAAATTAATTGTCTGTGTGTGTATGCACGTGTGTGTGTGTGTGTGTGTGCGCGGAATGCAAAAAAAATGTCACAAGGTGCTATAGGTGTTGTGGTGGATGTCTGCATAGGATCGAGTGGGGGCAGAAAAGAGGAAGCTGTCACCTTTTATTAGAAGTTTCTGGATCCTTGTTCAGAGTCTTGGCCAGATAAGCATTTTCTTTTTTGCAATAATTTGTAACTTTTTTAGGATCCGTGGAGGGAACAATTGAAGGACTAAGTCCTAAAAGGACTAAGACATGCATGAATGTTTCCAATTTTGTTAAGGGTACTTCTTTCCTAGAAAATCCCAGGAGGGTCCCTATCGTGTGTTACATATTTCTGAGAATCCTTCCTCTAAGCTTTCTGCTAGCAAAAAATAAAAAAAATAATAATAATGAAAGTACACTATGCTGGGCATGTATCCAGGATATCGACAGGAGAGATGGAGGGGTATGTGGGGCAGATCTGCTCCATGAGATCTCAGGAAAACTCATTCTCAAGCCAAGCAGTTAATGCAGTTTAGACTAACTGAATTTTGTCTATTAGAGTAACATATCTGATTGTGTGCCTAAACTTGAACTTGGCGCAGTGCTTCACTTAGGGCTCTATATCTGTCTTCCTCCTTTATCCCTGTGTATGGCACCAGTGGGAGACAGAGGAGAAAAGGTCTTAGTGAGTACTCAATAACCCTACTAACATCACAAAGTCTTGGGTAGTTGGGGATGTGTTTTATAAGCACTGTTAAGTTTCATCTCTTTCACTCCTGCTGTAATTATCTGTTGGAATTTTATAGGACTGTGGATGTTCTGAGAGGAAGGATTTAATCGTCAAGTACTTTCAGCCTAATTGGTTTTCAATTGGAAGAGAAGCCTTGGGTTTGGAAACTTGCCACATGTTAGCAGAGCATGTCAGTTCATTGCCCAGCTGTGGAGTTGACAGACATAAGAGAACCTTCTGACTTGGCAACATTTTTGGCGTTTAGTTGGCATATCTGTCTTCAGGTCTGCTCCTAAGGCTGTGTATTTGTCAACTGTGCCTAAGTTGGGCAGATATGGAGGCTTTTGCCAAGTCTCTTTGATACCTGACTGTGGCCATTAGTGAGGGCTGGGATGGAGAGCTGTAGCTATATTGCTAGTCTCCATGGAAAGCCACGCTTGGGAATTTAATGATAATCAATCTAGTTTTCAACATCTATTTCACTGTAGTTTTGCATACACAATCAGACTGGCAAGCTAGTTATTTGTGTTGCTAAATAGAAAAGCCCCACTTGTGAGTCGGAAACTAAAGTCCAGAGAAAGAGAAATGATTAAATAGATTGTTGGATATTCATATTATGGCTATGGCTGTACAATCATTAGTCATAATTTGAATATTAATTTATAATATGAAAATTGCTCACAATGGGTTATTTAATAATAGCTCTAGCATTTCATGTTTTCGCCAAAAAAGTCAATAAAATAAATCCCACAAATCTTAATATAAGTTAAGTGCAAGGATTCTGGGATGAGACTGGCCTGATTTAAAGAAGTTAGGTAACTTTTTCAAAGTTACTTAAGTGCTGAATAATTTTTTTGTTGAAGTATAGTTGATTTACCATGTTGTGTTGGTTTCAGGTGTACAGCAAACTGATTCAGTTATATATATATATATATATATATATACACACACATATATTCTCTTTCAGATTCTTTTCCATTATAGTTTATTACAAGATATTGAATACAATTCCTTGTGCTATACAGTAGAAACTTGTTGTTTACCTATTTTATATATAGTAGTGTGTATATGTTAATCCCAAACTCCTAATTTATCCCCTCCCCCTTTCTCCATTGGTAACCATAAGTTTGTTTTCTATGTCTGTGGGTCTGTTTCTGTTTTATAAATAAGTACATTTGTATCATTTTTTAGATTCCACATAAAAGTGATATCATATAATATTTCTCTTTCTGACTTACTTCACTTAGTATAATAATCTCTAGGTTCATCCATGTTGCTGTAAATGCCAATATTTCGTTCTTTTATATGGCTGAGTAATATCCCATTGTATACATGTACCACATCTTCTTTACCCATTTATCTGTTGAAGGTCACTTAGGTTGCTTCCATGTCTTGGCTAAATAGTAAGTGCTGAATAATTTTGAAAAAAGTTACTTAGTCTTAAGACTTTCTTAACTCTTAAAATTGGAATAATATTCATAGTACTTACTCTACAGAGTTGTTTCAGCAAGCTACCATACTAATATATTTTAAATGCTATATTCAGTGCCTGGTATATAATAAAAACTTGATAAATGTCATTATAAGTACACACATAAATAAAAACACATATATATCACATATATGCACACAAACACACACTTTCATAAACCTTCTCACATTTTGTCTTGGTAATCAGTTTTTCCTTCCCCTACAACCTTCTGCTATTAATGCTAAGCTATGAGGAGTGGGAAGGTATCACCTAGAATTGTACTTAAATATAAATCAAGTATATGTAAATATACTTGAGATATGGCTAGCCCAAGTTGAGAAGTTCTGTAAGTGTAAAATCCATGCTAAATTTTAAAGACTATGGAAAAAAGATTTTGAAGAGTATGGAAAAAAGAATGTAAAAAGTATCATAGTAACTTTTAATATTGTTTACATGCTGAAAAGCTATTTCTGATATATTGCTTAGATGTGTTATTACATAAATAAAATCTGCATAGTCTTTTGGTAAAGGCAACTCTACAGACCCTCTATGACCACACTGAATGGAATACTCTTCCCAAACTATGTTCGAAGCTGCTGTTCCACTTTCTAGCCTTGCACTTTCGATTGTATACACCTGATGTTTCTATTTGGACCTCACTGTTGTCTTAAACTCATCATGTCCTAAACCATATTTTCATTTTCTTCATGACTGTATATTATTTCTGACTTTCCTGTTTTGGTTCTATTCTCACTGCCCTCATGACCTCACCGCTACTTGCCGTTTACATGTCAGTAGACTTTCTTCTGGGGGCTTTTCTACTACTTGGTCCCTTTCAATCTATTTTTACCAAATCCAGATTCATCTTGCTAAAGCATCACTTATTTTTTAAAAATTATTCTTCTTTTCAAAAACCTTCAATGACACCCATTTGGCCATAAGATAAGACCCACACCATTTATCTTGGTATTATTCTGATCTTCTCTCTAATTCCTTGGTCCAGCTTTCTATCCTGGAAAATACTAATTATTTTCTATCACTCAAATGCAACTTCTGGGAGTGGTAGACATGTACTAAGGTGCTTTGTATGCAGGAAATGGAGTAAGTTTTGCAAATTGTGAGGAGAGGAAGAGATTTCATTTTGGACATATGGAAGTTGATATGTCTTTCTGATGAATTAAAATTTCTTTCTCAACTAACTTACAAGAAGATAAGAGTCTCTCATTCTAATGAAAATTGAGATGCTGAGGATGTATAGAAAAAGAGAGTAAGTGGTCATTTGACAATTTCTCAAGATATGAGCCTTCTCATTGTACTACAAAAATTCACTAACCATAGGAAGGGGCTGTTTCAGATTCACAGTTACTGGGACATTTGCTCTGGGCTATTTTTTTCAGGAAAGAAGGAGGTTTGAGGTCTACCTTCAAAGGGGACATCCTTTGTAAGGTTACTGAGATAAATGGAACTGCCCATGGCCTCAGATTGTATTAATATTTCCCAGGTCTTAAACTTATAAAATTCTTTATGATTTCCAAATAATTTCATAATTATTAACTCATGGAATTGCCATTTTGGACAAAATCTGGACACAGAATTTAGCTGACCTACTCAAGGACAAAAACTATGTTTTGATATTAGCTTCCATTGCTTTGCATTTGTAAAATGCAAAAACCACTCATAGCCTGAACTGTCCAGTCTCGACCTGTCAAGAAGTAGATGTTTCCTGGTTTAGCTATAAGAATTAGGTTTTTACTTGCAGAGGTGAGTTTACCCTGAGAAATCCACGGCAAAGTTTTCATTATGTACACTATTCAATTATTATTTACATTGGTTTTTGGTTGAGGGAAAAATAATATCCTGCTAATTCTTACCTTTACAATTCAAAGAAGTTTGACATATGCAGTAATCCAACCTTCGTTTCTAAATGTTTATTTTTTATTATAAAAGTAATGAATGTTCATTATAGTAATATTAGAAAATGCAGAAAGGTAAAAAATAGAATTTATTTTTATTTTTTTATTGAAGTATAATTTGCAAAAAGTGAAATGCACAGATCTTAGGTGTAGAGTTTGATGAGTTTTGAAAAGTGTTCATACCTGTATGATCCACACCCTAGTTAAGATGTAAAACATTTTCACCACCCGGGAAGCTCCTTGATATCCCTTTCCTATGTATCTCAATGACCTCCCTTCCCCACCCTAGGCAACCACAATTCTGATTGCTATCAGGAAGGCAGAATTAAACAACAACAACAAACTCAAGTTCTAACACTCACTGACAATCATTGCTTAGCGTATCAGCAGCTTTTGACATCACTGATCATTTCCATTGTAATACCCCACAAATTGGCTTGACTTTTGAGGCATGGCGCCCTCTCATTATTCCTCTCACCTGACTGGCTGCTACTTCTCTGTCTCCTTTGCTCAGTTTTCGTCCTCATCCTCATGTCTGATTGAACAGGGACAGTGCTTGTCTCTCTTCTACCTCTTCCCTACCTGCATATATTACTCATGGTCCCATGAAGTTGCATGACTTTCAGTGCCAGAATTTTTAAAATGTCATTACATTTTATAAACATAATGTTCAATGGCTACATTGTTATTCTATGGGGATGTGCAATGTGATTTACTTATCCATGCCTTTTTCATTGGACATTTAGGCTGTTATCTTAACTATTGTTAATAACACTGCAAGGAAGATCTTGGCACACAAAGTTACCCAACCTCCATAGTTACAATACTGGATAGATAACCAGGGGTTTCTAGGTTAAATGGTACAGACATTTTGAGGCTGTAGCTATATGTTGTCAAGTTGTTTTTCAAAAGGAATGGACTAGTATATATTCCCACCAGTATTACTAACAATAAAGAGAGATCTTTTCCCCTAAATGTGTTGAACTTTATTCAAAATTTTATAGGCAATATAAATGAAAGATCAATATATTTATTGGAATTTAACAAAATAGCTTATGTAAATTAGTTCAGAGTTTATTTGCTATTACTAATTTTATGTCAGTACAGATAGTGTTACTCTGCTGTACGCCCACAGAATTGGGATGCCATGTTGTGAAGTCATTTATTGATTTGTTGATTTATTTAATTTTTTTGGCCATGCCATGTGGCTTGCAGGATCTTAGTTCCCTGACCAGGGATCGAACCCAGGCCCCCAGCAGTGGAAGCATGGAGTCCTAACCATTGGACCACTAGGGAATTCCCTGTGAAGTCATTTATATGATGAATGTGAGTCTTGGAAACGTAAAGACATTGGTTTGGTTAATGGCTTAATCACTTAGTAGCCATGAATTTGGACAAATTGTTCAAGATCTTTGAACCTCAATGTTCTCGTCTATAAAATAGGGCTAATAAAATTTGCCTTGCAAAAGTGTTGAGATGGTTAAATGAGATCGTGTATGTAAATCACGTAGCATGAGGGTGGCACACATAAATGTTAGTTCCTATCCTCCCTACCAAATTTAAAATACTTTTCTAGGTTAAGATTCCCACCGTGGCATATGTGGCAATAAATTGTGAGCAAGCCATTTCTCATGTGGCTTACTGAACTCCTATGAATATAAGAAAGATTTTATTTGCCTTTTTTTATATATATATAAGAATGAACAAGCCAGGAAGAACTAGAGCTTTGCTCAGGACAAGGCAGACAGCTGTCATGTCAGGATGTGAGCAGTGTCAGTCAGGGATTGCCACGTGGGCACTGGAACTGAGGAACTGGCCTGAGTCCTAATCCTGAAGGGATGGGGTTAGAGATGTGAAAGTATGAACAGGGGAGACAAGCTGAGGTGAGAACTGTGGCAGTCCCAGAAATTAGAACCAAAGGGGAAGCAGATGTTCAAGGTTAGCCAAGATGGATGTGGTTCCTAGTGGTGAGGAACAGATGAGGAGGCAGGAATCCTGGGAGTGAAACGCCTAAGTCATGACACCAACATTAGAGCCCACTTTTTTTTTTTTTTTTTTTGCGGTACGCGGGCCTCTCACTGTTGTGGCCTCTCCCGTTGCGGAGCACAGGCTCCGGACGCGCAGGCTCAGCAGCCATGGCTCACGGGCGCAGCCACTCCCCGGCATGTGGGATCTTCCTGGACCCAGGCACGAACCCGTGTCCCCTGAATCGGCAGGCGGACTCCCAACCACTGCGCCACCAGGGAAGCCCAGAGACCACTTTTAAACACTTTTTCTTTGAAATAATTTCTAATTTATAGAAAAGTTTAGACATTAGTACAAATTACTTCTCTAGACCCTTTTTCAAATGCACTGATTTTGAACATTTTGTCATATTTGCTTTATCATCTGTGTATGTATATATTTATATCTTTATCTATCCAGCTACTCCTCTAATCTTTACTCCTTAATACTCTAGTGTCTATTTCCTAACAACAAGGATTTTCTCTTACATAATCATAGTATGTGATTCAAATCCAAGAAACTGAACATTGTTACAATACATTCCAACTTCATTTATTGGCCCAATAATGTTTTTTATAGCCTTCCTCCCCCCGCCCCCCATTATGTGATCCAGTTCACGATCACGAACTGCATTTAGTTTCTGTTAATTTAGTTTCCTTTCAGTTACCATTAGTCTCCTTTAACCAGGAACATGTCTCAGCCTTACTTTGTTTTGCATGACATTGACATTTTTGAAGATTAAAAGCCAATTATCTTGTTGTATGTCTTTCGATTTGGGTTTTGTAGACCTCATGTTTTGAATTTGCTTCTGAACAACAGTCTTCTTGCTAGAGATTTGCTATTAGGCTCCTTATCCAGTTAGGAGCTGGCTCGAGAATTGTAGGTGTAGCAGGATGTGGGGAGCGTCTGTAGCCCATGGAGATGAAGTAGCCAGTGAACACAGGTGAGGCTGTTTAGGTGAGGTGTAGCTCTTGGGTCTGAGACAGGATTGTAAGCCCGAGTCACAGGACCGGAAGGGACCTTGAGGGGTCACTAAGTCCATCTGCTTGGCCTTCAGCAGAAACACATTTCCACTCACCCAGACACGCCAGCCTATTTTTAAACTCCTCCAGGGAAAGCAATTCTGTGTGTGCTTCTTGCTAACCCGTACTGGTGCCGCTCGCCCTCACTGTGTGAAATCTTCCCTGTGCCTTAGCCAGATTCCTCAAGGAGCAGGTCTTAAGCTTCCTTCTCATTCTGTTTTTATGAAGGACTCACATGTAAGTCACAATCGCTTCATTATGTTTAGAGAATTGTATTTTATCACTAGTCCCTCAGGTATGTTTTCTTTAGTCTAACCTAAGGAATAAAAAAAGGAACTTAACCTATACAAATGTAAAGTATTGTTACAATAGCAATAATGGTATTATAACATTATCATATCAATAACTACACATTATCATAGCAATAATACATTTCATTTTATAGTTGGATTTTCCATGGACCTGACTACCAAGGGGACACTTTAGAATAGCATTTCTAGTCACCTATTTTTTAAATTTAAAAATAACACATTTACTGTAAAATACAAATTCAAACATTACAGAAGAATAAAAGAAAGGAAGTAAAATTCCTCTCTGTTTTCCCCCCTACCCTCAATCACATTTCCAAAACTTGGCTGCTAATTATAGTTTTGACGTCTGAAGTTCCAGAATTTTTCTGTACATACACAAACATATATGCATGAATGCATTCACACACTCACCCATACACACAGGTGCACAGACTCCTTTTATGAAAATAAAAATGGGATCATATACATGTATATTTCAGTTTGATGATATTTTCTCAATATAAAAATGATACATGTTCTTTGTGGAACATATAACACAATCATAAAGGGGAAAACATTTTAAATCAGCCATAATTGCACTGCTCACCTTGGGTACTGTTTGGATATTTTCTGATTTTTTTCTATGTATATGTGTTACAGTATATCCTGCTTTTTAATATTGTTCTTTTCCTTGATCAACTTTGAGCATCTCAGGCTGTTTAATGCTTTTCTTCTTAATTTGGAGCCCAACTGGGATGTAGTTCTCTCGTGAAGTTAGGTTACAAGAGGCAGTGGGAGAAAGGTACACTCATGGAAAAGACAGCAGGCTGACAAAGAGCAGATGATCAGGCATGCAGAAAGAGTTCCCTCCTAAAAGGGAACGCAGCATCGGTTACCCACACACCACTTGGTGAATAGGACTTCTGACAGCCTGAGACAGTGTTTTGTATGTGCAAGGCCAGACTCCCTTCATTCATGGTAAATTCATCACTATTGGCAGTGCTGGTAATAAAACATTGAATAAGACGAGCATAGGCCTTGACTTTTTTTTTTTTTTTTTTGCAGCGTTTAGTTGTTGTTTGTTTGTTTGTTTGGTTTTCTTTTTGTGTGTATGCCACAGAAACCAAGGGCTATATCTCATCAGCTTATGGGTGTTTCTTTTTTGTGCCACAGAAACCAATAGTTAAATCTCATTAGCTTGTGGTCTACTTGGATTTTGAGATTTTTCTTTTCTTCTCTAGCTTCATATTGTGTAAATTCTGATGCAAAACTTACCATGGATAATTTTTCAAATCAGTTCTTCTTGATGCATTAAAAAGTTTAGAGACTGGCTTTATATGCTTTCTTGTTAAAAAGTTCCTCAGCTTCGGAATATCTCAGGAGGAGAGAGACTATGGAATGTCTTACTTTAGGGGTTAAGAAGGATTATGTCAGCCTCTGCTTTTTTCTCATACCTATGCCTGCTCACACCTTCAAGTTGACATGGCATGGTCCCCAGTTCCTGAGTCAATTAAAAGGAAAAAGGATGAATAATGATGTTCTTCACATTACTCTTTTCCTTTGAATAGAGTAAATCTTGGAATTATGTCACATATCACACTTCAGATCATATGGTGTTTCCTCCACTCTACCCCCATACCCATTTCAGTTCATCGGGCTTGGAATCTGAGTGCCCAAGTGATAGTTAGAGTTGCAACTGTCTTATATCTGTCCCCTTTCCTCAGTTTCAGTGCAGAATAGGGGTTCTGCCTGGGTCCTCTCTTTTTAGCTCAGTTGGTTGCTCTGTTTAGCACTGAGGAGACCCTCATTACACACTATCCAATGGGCAAGAACCCTGAGACTTGCCTCAGTGTTGGCAGGTATCTTGGTTCCATTCTCTTATGCCATGGACAGAGTTCCTGCTGCATGAATACCTCTCCAGTAAGTATATACCCACATTCAGTTAGCCTCCTGGGTCCCTTTCAGCCAATCCTCATGAACTTCATTTTTTAAAAATGAACAAACATTTATTGAATGCTCATTAGGTGCCAGGTGTTGCTCTAAATGTCTAGGATACATTAATGAGCGAGAGACCAAAATCTTGCTCCCCATGGATCTTGCATTCTAGTGGATGTTTTAAGAATGAAAGATTGTGATACTGAGGCTGGGACCATTGTGCCGCATCAGAAACAAAACAGTTCTCCCAGATGCCTTCTCTGCGGTAAACATCTGTAACTTTTATTAAACCCATTGTGTTTATTCTCTCCTTTGTTCTCGTATTCTAAGGTTTTAGATTTGTGTCTAAATAGACCTTAGTTACGGCAAGCCTTACATTTATAAAAGGTTTTCTTCCCAAATATACTCAGCCATTACACTGAAAGTTTCAATGAGCCAAAATTATCCAAGTGCACATTTGCATTTGACAAAACTAACCGGTTCCTCTTTTTGATCAGTTAATAGATAGCAAAAGCCCTGGGTCATTGAAAATAAATGTGTAATATAAATGTTTGTGGCAGGTAGAGATTAAGATCATGACACAGTAAGAAAATAATCCTTGTGCCTGTGGAAATAATTTGAATTTGTGGGAGTGGGGGGTGGCTAAAACTTTCAGAAGTATAACTCCTTAAAATATGGATCCTCTAGGGCTTCCCTGGTGGCACAGTGGTTGAGAGTCCGCCTGCCGACGCAGGGGACATGGGTTCGTGCCCGGGTCCGGGAGGATCCCACATGCCGCGGAGCGGCTGGGCCAGTGAGCCGTGGCCGCTGAGCTTGCATGTCCGGAGCCTGTGCTCCGCAACGGGAGAGGCCACAACAGTGAGAGGCCCGCGTACCGCCAAAAAAAAAAAAAAAAAAAAAAAAAAAAAAATATATGGATCCTCTAGAAACAGCTGATGAGAATAAACTTTAGCTCTCCTTGGGATTGTCCAAGATGCCCTGTGATTGTTTGTGCTATTTGTATTTTCTTTCTTCTATATGTTTTCTGGGATCATTGTGCTATTTTAGCTCTTACTTAGAGGTACTCCCTGTTGAGATGCTAAAATATCCTGAAAGTGGCAGTGCTGAATTTTTTGCATGCCCAGGAGGTGGGTAGTGCAGGATTGATTTGTAATGACACTTTACTGTAGAGTAAATTTTTAGCTGTAATGCTATTTTGGGCTGCTTGATCCCACCAGATTTGGAGAAGTTTGAATTACCTTAAATAACTAGAACACAGACACTCCTATGTTACCCCTGAGACACGCTCACTGAAGCATGGAAATTAATTCAGATATGCATCCAAGCTTCACTGAATTTTAATCTAAGTGTTTATAGGATTATTTATTGATATTTGGGAAATAAAAGTTATTCCATGATGAAAATCTGATTGAAGGTGGCAACAAGAGCAATGCCACAGTTGAATGTTTGTGAACTTTCTGTCTTGGTCAAGGAAACTGTAGCAGATTAACAGTGGCTTCCCATTCTTTGTTATCCTCCCCATCAACACATGAGATCTATTTCCCACCTCTTAAAACATAGGCCACCCTGTGACTACTTTGGCCAATAGAGTCCAGTGGAAATGATGCTGTTTCAATTCTAGACATAGCACTTAAGTGGACTGTAAGTTTTGCTTCTTCATCTTGGAGCCCTGTGCTGCTGTGTAAGAAGTCTGACAACCCTGCTAGAGAGGCAAAGTAAAGAGACTCTGACACTGCATGGGGAGAGAAAGGAGCCTCGCTGAGACCCCTTCCAGCCAAGGACAGGCAAGTGGGTGAAGAAGTCAGCTTGGAAATGGATCTTCTACCCCCATTCACCCCAGCTGATACCATGTGGCTTAGAGATAAACCAGCCAGCTGAGCCCTTCCCAAATTCCTGATCCATAAAATTGAGAGCAAAACAAAATGGTTGCTTTAAGCTACTAAGTTTTGGGCAGTAATAGATAAAGGAAACAGAAACATTTTGTTGAAATTCAGGGTTCCATTTTTAACAAAGGAGGTTTTATTCATTCATCCATTTATCCACCTATCCATCAGTGGAATATTTACCAAGAGTTCACTATATCTCTGATGGTACTGGGCTAAGTTCACAAGGAAGTTCTAATAGAATTTTGGCTTTGTGCTGATTTAACCTCAAAGTATTGTCTCATTATTTAGGAAATGAGAATCCTCTTTTTACATTTTCCTTTCATTTATTTTGAATGTGCACCTGAGTGCCTACCATGTTCCAGGCACTGTATAAGTTGTTGACAAAACAATGGTGACTAAAATAATATGGGTTATAGCCTCATGAGGCTTACTTATGATGGAGAAATACAAAATAAATTTTTTTCTTCCAATCTATAGAATAAGATGACAACATAGACTTCACAGGATTTTCTTTGAAGATTAAGTGATATGATGAATGTGAAAGCCCTTTTAAGTAGTTATTCTTTATAAAAGTAAAAGCATTTATTGAGTCTTGATGATAGTAACAGTAGCAGAAGAGCTCAGAGACAAAGCAGATATTTAACACTCAAAGTGAAAACATGAATGTATGTAAGTGACAACTTATAGTAGGAATTGTGACTCGGTTTTGGTGGGGGGCCCTTATTAGACCTCAGTTGATCCAAAAAACTTCTGAAACTATATGAAAGAGGTTGTGTAGATGTGCATTATTTTTGGATCAGAAACCCAACGCTTTCATTAGATTTTCAAAGGCGTGAGTGATCCTGAAAGGTAAATAGCCATTGATGAAGAGAATAAAGGCAACTGCAGTATGTTAAGCCCCTCTGGATGCCAACCACCTGCTCAGTATTCTCACACATGCTAATTTTTTTTTACTAATACAAAGCAGTACATGTTTATTGTGGAGTAACAGATAAGTGAATACTCCCATAACTGCATCATTTATACAGCATAACATGAACATCGTGGAGTTACACACACTAATTTAATCTACGCAATCTCTGTGAGGAAGAGACTCTCATTCCCATTTTACAGATTAGAAACTGAGGCTCAAAGAGGTTAAGTGAATTGTCCAAGTTTAGTAAACGATGGGCCTGGCATTTCAATCCAGCTCTGCCTGGTCCCAAAGGTCTTTCCACATATACCATGTGTATCAGTGAGAGTTCTTAGTTGCAAGCTATAGTAACCAACATGCTGGCTTAAGCAAAAAGGAAATGCACTGAGAAGATATCGGCACTGACAAATTTTCTGGGAAACATGGAGAGACAAAATCATTCCTACGATTCTGATAGGGACTTACTAGGGACACACTGTTACCCCTTCCAAAACAAATGTCTGGGACGTAAGCTCAACGTGCCAATGTGTTTAATAGGTATTTAGAGAAGACCCAAATAAACAGATGCCGTCCTCACTTTTTCTGATCCTCTTTCAATGAAAGATTATATACTTTTTTCAATCACTTATAAGACATATTTTAAACACCTATAAGAAGAAATAATGACAATATTGCTTATATTATTATAATCCTCAGTACTTCATAATTTATACCGAACTTACACACATTTTATCTATTTATAATTTGATCCACCCAAGCAGTCTGGAAGGTTGATGAGGACAAACGTTTTTATCCGCCTTTGATAAGCAAGGAAACTGAAGCTGGTAGGTGCTACTTGATGTCCTCCAAAGCTCACATGGCTGCTAAGTGCTCTGATCCCCTATGTCTGGGGCTTCTTTCTACTAGATGTCCCATAGAACTCAAGTGCCTCAGCTGTACACAGGGCTGAGGTAGTTAGGCCCTCACCAGGCAGGCCTCCAACACTCTGCCCTTTTTACATGCCATAAGGAGGAGCTGGTTGATGGTACATACCTACAGACTGGGCATCATTGCACAGTGGGCAGCAGACTGGCAACTGTGATGCTTGGTCATTAAAACATAACCTGAACATAATGAAGTGAGGTAGATTGGCAGCACAATACGAATTTGTATCCAGACACAGATGTTAGTTTCAGGTGACAGGTTTTGCAAATGTATACATCAGTTATACTGGAGTTCCAGACGGGTGTTGTTGGGAATATAAGAGCCTTGGAAAGCCCCCGCTTAGCACTTCCCACAACTGGCCAGACTTCACCCTGAATGGGCAGAACATTGTGGCACCTGACTGCATCTCCCAGGGGAAAATGAGGGAGTTTTAAAGTGAAACTCCTTCAGTCTAATATTCTCTGGTAGCCTTTGTGGAAAATGCATCCTTTGGCTTCACTGGGGTTCACCGAAACTGGTGTAGGTTTAGGTGTTATTTTTGTGAAGCCTTATCTTCAATCTTCTGTGGGATTCTTTTAGTACCAAGTGCAGAAGTGGACAAATGACCATGTTTCCTCTCTTTTTTTCATCCACATAACAGGCGCAGCTACCATTTATTAAGTATTTACTATGTAGTAGGGGGCTGTGATACATAATTTATATAATTATACTATTTAATCTGTACCATAACTCTATGAGGTAGTTATTATTCTATTCATTTAACTGAAATTTAGAGATGGAAAAAACTTGCCCAATATCTTATGGCTCTCAACTATCTTTGGAGGGACCTGAACCTAATCTTTTCTCCCTCTAAGGCCTGGAGCTCTTCACACCACTGCTCAGAGAGAAGATTCTGTGTCTCTTTCAAGTCAAAATTGGAGAGTTCATGGTGTGAAGTGTCCACATCTTAGAACTGTTGTTCCTTAACTGCCTAGGGCCTTGCAGCAAAACAAAATGTGCCACCACGTAGAAATCCTGGAATACTATCTCACTTGGGTCCACAAGTTGATTGCCTTTACTACTTCTTTGATTCTCTTCACAACAACAACATGTAGCCTATATCTATCCAGAGAGGTTTCCCATCCATCTGTAGGACCATCTGTGGTTAGAAAAATATATTTCTCTTTACACCATTGTAGCTGCAGGACATTTTGGAGAGTTATCATTGAAGAAAGGAAGGATGTCCATTAGTGTAATGAAAAGTCAAGTGGACTGTTCAGAAATTCACTCTTTTATGCAGTCCTAGGATTCTGGACTTTTTAGCCAACCTGATATATTTATAAACCCCCTTCCAATGATCCAGTGCTATTAAGATGCTCCCACTTTTATTCTCTACCTGTTCCCTTTCTGTCATGTTCTTTACCTCAGCTCTTCATCCTTAACATTCTCCTCTACTGTGTCTTTATTAAACACAGGGACAATAGTAGTGTCTCCCATTACTTTGGTATTCTCTACCTAAAATGGTAATTAAATAATTAAATTAATTTTAATTAAATAATATGTATACTTTTTTTTTTTTTTTTGCGGTGCATAGGCCTCTCACTGCTGTGGCCTCTCCCGTTGCGGAGCACAGGCTCCGGACGCGCAGGCTCAGGAGCGGCATGTGGGATCTTCCCAAACCGGGGCACGAACCCACGTCCCCTGCATCGGCAGGCTGACTCTCAACCATTGTGCCACCAGGGAAGCCCCGTATACTTTTACACAGTAAGTATGTATTACTTTATATGTAACTGTGTGTTAAGTACTAGGCTAGGTCCTTTATAAGAGGGGTCCCCAACCCCTGGGCCATGGACTGGTACTGGTCCCTGGCCTGTTAGGAACCGGGCCGCACAGCAGAAGGTGAGCTGCGGGTGAGCGAGTGAAGCTTCATCTGTATTTCCAGCCGCTCCGCATTGCTCACATTACTGCCTGAGCTCCACCTCCTGTCAGATCAGCGGCGGCATTAGATTCTCATAAGACTGTGAACTGTGCACGCGAGGGATCTGCATTGCGTGTGCCTTATGAGTGTCTAATGCCTGATGATCTGAAGTGGAGCTAAGGCAGTGATGCTAGCGCTGGGGAGTGGCTGCAAATACAGATTATCAGTAGCAGGGAGGTCTGATTGCACAGAGACCATAATAAATCAATTGCTTGCAGACTCATATCAAAACCCTATCAGTGAGTGGCAAGTGAAAACAAGCTCAGGGCTCCCCCTGATCCTGCATTATGGTGAGTTGTATAATTATTTCATTATATATTACAATGTAATAATAATAGAAATAAAGTGCACAATAAATGTAATGCACTTGAATCATCCCAAAACCATCCCCCACCCCCCGGTCCGTGGAAAAATTGTCTTACACGAAACCAGTCCCTGGTGCCAAAAAGGTTGGGGACCACTGCCTTATAATATCATTTTCAATATTCACAAATCTTTATGAAATGGGCTTTTGAAAATCTCAGTTTCACAGATGAGGAAGCTGATGTCCACTGGGGCTAAAAATCTTGCCCACGTTCCTACAGGCAGAAAGTGACAGCCAGGGAGAGACAAAGCCAGGACCAGAACCTGTGTCTCTCTAAAGCTTATGCATTTTTCACAATGCCATATTACCTTTTAATTTCAAGACCAGTAAAATAGTTAGTAGTAATTTCTTATTTCTTATCCTACCGTCATTATTGAAGTCCTAACTTCTTTTGGAATCAAGTTGCTCCTATGATCAATTTTAGGAATTGGGAAATTGTATAGGTTGAAAGATCCCTTAAATGGATGTTACCCTCTAAAGAGAAAAGCTCTTTAAAGCTGTTGGAATCTGGGCTGAAATAACCAATTTCTATCTATGCTCATGTTAGAAAGGCTTAACCTAGAATAGCTTTTTGAGTGAAGCATTGACCTCATTTTTCTTCTTCTCCTAAACAGAACCAGTTGGAGATAAGTATATGTTTATCCCTTGTCATTTATTGTTGGTGTCCTTAATGGTTCTATAGATTAGCTGCTTTATGCCTTTACGTGTGCATAGAGAAATTTCCTTTGGTTTCTGTTGGTGTTAATTTCCAGATACCATGATTGCTAACTGTCATGGCAAAGACCAATGAAATTCTCTCTGGCACTGTGAAGCCCATTTATTTATGTGTCATTGAAGTGTTTTTCAGTGAGCCTCAGAGATGTCAAGTTTATTTTTCTGTAATAAGAAAGGTTAACTAAGCACATTTTAACCCATTATTATTTTGTAACATGTACCAGTTTGAGGCTTCTTTCTTACAAGACTGTAAACTTTCAAAGCTGAGACTATATCTCTGTATCGTGGTGCCTAGCACAGGGCATATGATCTGTGTTATGAAACTTAACTTTTGGTTTCCTTTAACATACTGAGAAGGAAGGAAAGTCTTGCAAGTGTACAATTAATGGGGCATTTACTTCTCCCTCAACAACAACCCTCCATGGTTTTATTTTGGAAGTGAGTAATGATTAATTCATTCAACAAATGTTTGAATATCTATTATATTTTGGGAACTGTGATTGGTATATGCTCTCAGCTCTCAAGGAGCTCAGAGTCTGGTAGGGAAAAATACCTCAAATGATAAATTACACAGAACATGAAGATGTGTTTACAGTGCTGTGGGGCACAGAGTAGTGAGGGGCTAAGTCTTCGAATTGAATGAACAAAGATGGAGGGGATATTCCTGCTAGATAAAGGGGAATAAGTTTCCCAGTTAAAAGGTAGAGCAGGCTTGAAAGTATGGATGTCAACAAAGTATTTGGATAAACTGGAAAAGTTACTGGCTTTAGAATAGAATGGTAGAGATAGTGGGAGAGGTGGTAGCTTGGGGCTAGATGGAATCATGGAGGGCCTCGTGTGCTAAAGTTAGGAATTTGGAATTCCTTGTATAGGCAAAGGGGTTAAGGGAAGAGGCTCAAGAAGTTAAGTGAGAAAGATTACTTTCCTTTTTCTCTTCAATAATGGCGACATAAAATACCAAAGAAATATTTACTAACTCTCTGGTCAATCAGGAAGGGCAGCAGGTGAGATAGGACAGACACCATTAGATAATACAAAGAGAAAACCAATTCCATTTATTTCCCCGTAGTTTTGATTAGCATTTTGCTTCTCTGATTGAAGTTAACTCATTTGAACAATTGCAAAGTGGGGCTTTGGACCAATCTTTTCAGGAAGATAGACAGGAACCCCTGGCATTTTCTTCTTTATGTTTTGTTTTTATTGAATAATTCACTAGTCATTTACCAGGAGGAGCCCAACTGTATCCATCTCCAGAATTTCCTAAGGGATTGCATCCTTGGCCCTCATTCACATGAGCAGCCTTATTAAGGATTTCATGTGTTTTTTCTTCTTCCACATGGTCTCAGGAGAGGAGGGAAATCCTGTTTGTTATAGAATGTAACTCATTGCATAATGGGTCATTGCAATTTCTGCAAAGACAGAGGCCAAGGGAACTTGGAAGGAAACAAAAAATGGCATCAAAATGTGATGTGTCAGTGGAAAAGAGAGAGACAGGGAACCACAGAGGGAAAAGAACAACTATTTTTTGTTTTCTATGTCTCATCAGTCATCAATTCTAAATTCTATAAAGTGTTAATGGGATATAATTTTCAAAAGAGAAGAGGATTGGAATTTTAAAACATATAAGCAAAAAAAGTGAGAGCTATCTTTTGAAAAAAATCCCTTTGGATGTAATTCAGTTCATTCAATTCAACAGATATGTGTTGAATTTTGCCTGTGTGTCCTTGAGGATTTCAGCATCTCCTGGAAGAATTGCTCATGTGAATCACTAGCTGTGCTACCATGTTGTAAGTTAGAAAGATGTATAAATTGCTATGAATACATATAGAACAGGGACACTTAATTTTGCCTTTAAAGTTGGGTAAGGGTTTGAAGTAGAAATACTTCCTTTCTTACTTAAGCTAATGCTTGAAGGATGAATTGGAATTTTCCAGAAATGAAGAAAGTGTATTATGCGAAGAGGGAAAATTAAGGACAAAGCTTGAAAATGGAATGGAAGTATATAATACTCTGTGGAAACTGCTCCATTTCTTATGGTCGTGGAATCTAGGATGTGTGAGGAGAACCTTGGGAGGATGTTGGAAGGCAGAGTATCAGTTAGAATCCTCTGGTTACAAGCAACAGAAACTGATGGAAGAACTCATGCCAAACATACACACACACATCACCACCCCAACACACACACACGCAGACACACGTGCACATGCACACACAGACAATTTACTGGAAGCATACAGTGCTACTCACAGAATCGTAGGAAATGCTGAAGAGACAGGATTCAAAATAGACAGGAACTGGGGCGTCAGAAACCAGTGGTGGTCTCTTCAGGCAGCCTCATGAGGTGAATCATTTTCAGTGAATTCCCTTAAACATCAGAGCTCAGTGAGACGGCATCTGATTTGTTACAACTTGGACACCTCCTGGCTTGAAGAGATGAGACCCCCTTGATAGAGAGTACCATCAAGTTAATGGTACTGATGGGAGAAAGTTAAATTTCCTATTCTATTTGGTTGCTATTACCTAAATAGATGGAAATAGATACTGGCCAGAACAATGACAAATGTCCATTAAAAGTAAGATGGAGCTGACTTGTGAAGGGCTTTGTATGTCAGTTGAGACTTTTGAAGCATATTTTAGAGGTAGAATCAACAGGGCTTCATGGTCTGTTGTCTGTTGGGGGGATGATAAGAGAGGAATCGAAGAAGACAACAGAGTTTTGCCATAGATGAATTCATGGATAATACAAAATGTTATTGAGATAGGTGTTATGGGAGGGTAATAAGTCTATTTTGAGAAGCCTGCCAGATATGTAAGGTGAGGATGTGGAAAAATAATTTTAAAATACATATCAGACCTACCTAAATCTGAAAATTTCCAGAACAATCTCATGAAGTTTTGTTAAACATATAGTAATCCATTCACGTCTTATCCAAAAGTTACTGCTTGATCGCCTCTCTGATCTAGAACACCACTCAAAATAAGGAAGGAAGTGAAAAAAGACCTCTGAATCATCAAAATGGATGTCAGAGGACCTGCCCGTGCTACTGAAACATTTTGATCACAAGAAATTCCCTCCAGGACTTCTCTCAGAGACAATTCATTTTACTCTAGAAATGATTATAAAGATTATAAGTATGTGCGCTATTAGTTTATAGAAGATTAGGAGCAGCAAATTATAAGTGACTGTGAATGTGGGACATACTGATAACTGCTGAAAATGATAGCCTGGTATTGAAGAAAGAGAGAAAATATAAATTTTAAATACTGAAATGCTCTAAAGCATATGAGTCTGGAACACTATAACGTAACACTACAACATGGAGGAAAGCATTCTTCTGCCAACAAATAATCCTTAGTCCGGATAGGATAAGTTATACTGTAGTAACAAACACTACCAAAATCTCAGGAACTTAACGCCTTCCTTCCACAAGGTCTACTTCTGGTCTGGGTGGCTCTCTCAGGTGACTAATCTCCACGTAGAGGCTCACTAATTTAGGCTACTGCATACTGAACACTTGACTCTCAACACAGTATCACTGAGTGCTGTGACAGGGGGAAATTATCCTTGGAGGGCCTCCTTCCTGGCTATTAAGTGTTTTGCCCGAAAGTGACACACACACATCTACCATTGAGTAGGACTAAACATATAACCTTGTCGAAGTGCAAGGTTGGGGAAGGCAAGTGTAATTCTCTCTTGTGCCAGAAGGAGTGTAAAACTAGATATGGATGGGCACTAAAGAGCTTTCCTGCCGTCATTCCTGTACTACAACCTCATGTGGTAATTTGAGTTTATAACAATGCTGGAGTCATCTCAACAAAGTTCGATCATGTTTGATTATATTTTACTTTAAAAGAAAAGAAAGACTATAAGGCATTTATTTCATTTTATTTGTGAAATGGTGCAGAAAGCCTAAGTCCTTGTAACTCTGTCATCATCTGTCTGTGCAAGACCTCCTAAAGTATTTAACAAAAGATTCTACCAATAATGATGAAAATAAATAAAAAGGATTTAACCATAAGAACAGAAAGACCTCCGTTACCTAGAACAGGAGTTGGCAGACTTTTCCTGAAAAGGGCCAGAGAGTAATTATTTTTGGCTTTGTGGGTCTTATGGTCTCAGTCTCAGCTACCCAATTCTGCCGTTGTACTTTGAAAGCAGTTATAGACAGTATGTAAGCAATAGGTGTGTTCCGATAAAACGTGATTTACAGAAATAGCTGGTAGGCCAGATTTGACCCATGGCCCGTAGTTTACCATCCCCTGATCTAGAATATTTCCTTGTGGACACCTTTGTGGGAACCTTAGGGCTCCTCAGGGCACCTTTTGAAAATTATGAAATGTGGATCCTTTCTAAATCTACTATTCTGCTCTAGTCAGATTGGACGACTTTCTGTTCCTCAAACGTTATCACATGTCTGTGCTTTTATCTGTGTTCTTTTCCCTCCTAGGAGCTCCCTCTTCTTCTAAGGTCTACTCCTACTTTGGGGGCCAGATCAAGTTCTGCTTACTCTTTGAGACTTCCCCTTGAGGCCCTATCACCAGGGAGAACTATTTCCTCTGAATTCCAAACTATCTGGCTCAGTGTCTCACTGCCTTATTGTTTTTCTCTGTGGCTATATTGTCTATTTCCTACTGGATTTTAAGTTCCTGGAAGGCAAGAAAAATGTTCCAAATTTAATCTTATGACCTAACATAAAATGTTTACCTTTTACCCTTCTTCCCAATCACAGCCAAGCTTCTAGAAGATCTGGCCACACTGGCTCTATTTCCTCCTCTCCTGTTTACTCATCTTTTTAATGTCATCTTACCTCCCACCTTCACCACTACGCTAACACTGCTGTTGACAACACAGCCAAGGAACTCTTTCCTGCCAATTTCCAACTGGCATTTTCTCATCAGAAATTACCTATCCACTACTTTATTATTTGAATCTTTCAGCAGCATCACACTAATGGCCCTCCCCTCTGAAATAGTCTCTTCATTTTACTCCCTTGGTACAATCATCTCCTACTCCTCAATCCCTATTCCAGACATCTTTCTCAGCCTCCTTGCTGAGACCCTCTTCCCCTTCTTGCCCTTCAAATATCAGTGTTCTTTAGGGGGTCCTATGCCTTTATCTCTTTGCATTTGCACATTCTTCCAGAACAGTATTCTTACACCTGTATCTTCAATTAACTCTCATATCCCGATGACTCCTAAATCTATTTTTTTTTACTCAGGCCTCCCTTCTGAGCTCCACACCTACAAATTCATTGCATATGAGACATCTCCACTTGGATAACTTAGAAGCCTCTCTTATATAATCTCTCTAAGGCTAAACCCTTCATCTTTCCTTTCATCCTATATTTTCTCTTCGGTGGATGGTATCACCATCTACTCGTTGCCAAATCAGAAATTTGGCAACCATCCTTGATACATCTGCTTCCATTAAGATTCTTTTTAGATTTATGTTTCTCTCTACTCACCTGCTTCTCTCTTGGCTCATCCCGCATAACAGCAAGATTCTCCTAACCAGTATCCCCTGATCTAGACCTCCTGTCTAGTCATCTTAATCCATTCTACATATCACAAACAGAGCCATCTTCTAAAATGCAAATCTAATGCTCAAACATATTTGTAGCCATCTTTGCTTCAAGATGATTTTCATTCAGTTTAGCGCGCATATATGTGCTGGGCCCTACACAGTCTGATCTGACAGCCTCTCAGCCTTCTCTCTGGCCACCTCACTTTTGGACTCTGCCTAATTGGTTTTTTCAAAACCATGCCTGGAATCACCCCTTCCCATCTTGTGCCTGGTTAATTCCTGTTTTACTATGAGCTTTCAGCTAAAATACCACTTCCTAAAAGAAGTTTCTCTGACCCTGTAATGCTAGCTTAGGTGGCCATTATCAAAGCTATTCACAAATGCTCTCATTTTTCTCCTTTTGGGCACACGGTTGGATTGCGTGCTCATCCAACCTGAAGTTGGATGTGATCATGTGGCTTTCTCTGGCCAAAGAAATGTAAGCAGAAATAGTGTGTACCACACCCAGGCAGGAGCCTTTAAGAGCCAGTGTATGATTTGCAGTAGCCACCCCTCTTTCTCTCAAGGCAACTGCCTTACTCTAGGTGGTTGAAGGCTCTGTTAGTCTGGGTCCCCCACTGAGAAGACTCGAGCACAGCTCCAGCCATTTAGCAGAAATATGAAGTGTACCCAGTTGTTGTTATAAGCCACTAAGATTTGGGGGTTGTTTGATGCCTTGACTTAATCTAGCCTCTGTTTATTAATATAGTGCTCCTTCCTGTATAATTTGATAGCACTCCATACTTCTGCCTTTACTGTACCTTCATATTCTCAATCGACTATATGCTTTATGAAGATAGATTATGCCTGTTATTTATCTTTTTTATCTCCAGTACCTAGCAAGTGTCTGGCACTGAATAGCAAGGATAATAATAGCAAACATTTCTATAATGCACTTTACACATATTCATTCCCTTACTGTGTGCAATAATTCCAAGAGGAAGGTTCTATTATTATCCCTATTTTACAGATAAGGAAGTAGAGTCACAGGGAGGTTAATAACCTGCTCAAGGTTACACAGCTAGGAAGTATCAGAGCTGAGATTTGAAGCCAGGCAGATCTAGATCCAGAGTGGGTACGCTTAACCACTCTGCTATGCTTCCTTTCTCAGTAAATGTTTATGGACTGGCTGAAGCTAAATGAGTGGATAAATTGGTGCTTGAGCAACTACATGTGTTTCTGTACATAGAAAACCTTTCTCATCCTCTTCCTCTCTGTCTCATTCAACACTACACATCCTATAAAAGTCAGCTCAGTTATCAACTTCTCCAGGAAGCTTCCTTGATCTCCCCAATGTTAGATACCCTTCTACTGACCTGCATTAATCCACCATGCATACCTCTAATATTAAACTCAGTTTAATAAAGAGTTCAGAAATTGGATGAGATCATGTAATGAAGAAAATAGTCATCTTCACTTGAATATTGGCTGAAACCATCAGGCATCAGTTAATAAGAGAAGCACAGAGACCGTGGCCACACTGCAGGTCAGCCCTGTTCCTCAAGATGTATGGGGTGCATTTAGTGCAATTTCCAGCAAAGGCAAGAAAGCCTTAGAGGGTGATTGTTTCCAGTAACTAGGTAATTGTGTGTTCCAAAGCTAGTCCCAACCTCACTGTTTCCATCTGACTAAGGTGCTGGGCTCTTCTCCATACATTCACAAGGTGCCCAGTTGTCCACATATTTGCAACAACTCCAGAACCTCATTCACCCTCAGCTATTTGTGAATTTTTACCCCTCTATTCTGCCACAGGTTGAGTGTATCCTTTTAAGAGCTGATGTGGGGAAAGCATGCCCTTGGAGGTGGGTAAAACAGAAGTATTTGGGCTCCGTAGTTTGGATACTAACGAAGCTTAGGCTTACCTCTCGGCAAGATATATGGAGTTTCAGTCTGCTGGGGAGGAGGGGGTGCAGAAAACTACCACAGCAGACGGACTTTCTGCCCTTGGGACATTTTAAATATCTTAAGTCCTTTTTGGGGAAAGTGTATATGAATTTCTTCCCTGGTGGCCTGGCCTGAAATTTCCCTTCCCCAGACTCTGGCAGGCTGCCTGTAGGATTTCCCTAGATAAATTTTCTAAATGATCATTAAGCCGTTATTCTAGTTACTGCAGAGGACATTGGATGGAGAAGGCACTATGGAGAAGTGAGATATGGCCGGACTCATGTCAACCCTCTAGACTTCTTCCTCTGGTCATGGTGGGCTCATGCAAGGGTGGCAGGGCATAGGAGGGTGGGAGATGACAGATCCCGGGTAGTGGCAATGTAGAGATTTGAAGAAAGGATTTTGGTGTTTCAGAAACATTTTTGTTCTCAGCTTAAGCAAAGATCAATCTGATAACACCTCCGTAGGCAACTCCTACTCTGCTGACTCAGGAAGAGCTCAGCTCTCAGGACTCCTAACTGCCCCCCACCGCCCGCCCCCCCACTCACTCTGCATGAGTCTAATCCTCCTTGGCACAGCCTCTGTTGTCTAACCTTTTCTCAACTGCTCACATCCCATTAGGTCTTTGACCCTTTGTCCAGAAGTTCTCGTCAATGCTCTTCTTGCGTCACTCACCTACATACATCACAGAGGGTCTGTAGCTATCTTGTCCCTCCCCTCCCATTTGCCATCTGGATTTGGCTTCACCCACTCAGGTACTGAGTGTCTTCTCTGAACCAGATGCTTTATTAGGCAACAGGCACACAGTGATGAAAAGAGAGACTACAAGAATTGTATGTTCCAATGCGGGGTGTGGCAGTGCGGGGAGAGACAATAAGCAAGTAAATTAATTTTCTGGGTGCAATATGCACTATGAAGGAAATGTGAGGATAATATGATATAGAACCATGGGGAGTATTTGAGGGGCATGGCCAAAAAGGGACCTCTGGATGGGTGACATTTTAGCTGTGACTTGAAGGAGAAGGAGCCAACAATATGAATTTCCCTTTCAAAGTATGGATACTTGTTTGTTGCACTTCACCATTCTGCATAAAACAAGATCTAGGAAATAGCTCTTTTACTACTGGATGACCTAACTTGCAGACTGTGCCTGAACCTCCACTTAAATGATTGCACTTAAAATTCTCAACATACAACTTAAACGACAAGTCAGCCATTTCTTTCCAGTGCCGCTAATATCCCCATGTATCTTAATACTGTTTCACCCCAAGTAACTTTCTTTCCCATCCTACCTCTGACGCTAATTGGCTCTGGAAATTTTGGACAAGCCCTTAGCCTTTCTTCATCTTAATTCCTTAGTCTATGAAATAAGGAGATTACATGTTTATCAAATAAAGGTTGATATCATAATGTCTTAGCCTAGTGCATGTCATCTTAAGAGACCAAGGGGTTGTTCATAAATCTGTGAAGAAATTCTATTTCTACGCAATGTAGTATTATTAATAATACAGGCAGGTGTAAATTGCCGGAATACTCAAATTTCTCTAAGTACGTCCCTAGTGTAGGTCTCCTGGAGGAGATCATTATGGACCTTTGCATATAATTCCTTGAGTTCCAAAGTCAGTGAAGGGAGCTTCCTTATAGGGACATTCAAACTGGCCACAGACTTAGCACACGATTTACATATCATTCCAGGGCCCTACCTCACTTACCCCTCTTAGTGTATCTTAATGTCTTTCGATCAATGAGCATTTGATCATTGGTTGAATGAAAGATTCATTCCTGGTTGAGTGAAAGATTGAATCCCAACTGGCTCTCACAGGTAGAACTCTATTTTGCATGGCAGATGCAAGGCCAATCTTAGGAAATAGATAGAAGATCAGTTTGAGAATTGATTTTAATTTCTACCACTTTATAAACATAATGCAACCTTTTCAAAAGCTCCAGGGCCTTTTAAAAGATTTTAACAGAGAGATATAGTAAACATTATTTTCCAAATTTATTCAGTTCATGGGTTTAGTCATTTATTTAGTCATGGATGTGTGTGTGTGTGTGTGTGTGTGTGTGTGTGTGTGCGCGTGCGTGTGTGTGTGATCTTGCATTTCTAGTGCTATGTGGCACACCATTTGGGCAATAATATTGTAGATGGTATTTAGTTAGGTCAGTTTCTGATACGTGGTTTCTACCTTTGAGTCACCAGTATTTAATGTAATAACCAGACTCATTTTGTCTCACTACTGATTGACCTTAATTCACCAAATTCCTGAATTGAAAATTGTTAGATTCCCTCCTCAGGAGGGAGCAGAGGGGTTCTGTTGATTTTTGAATCTTTAAAGTATTTTCCACATTTAAAACTGTTATATCTGTGCAATAAGAAAATGTATTAAAGTTGGCTTGTACAGGTTTGCTCAGTTATTTGACCAGAAAGCATATCCTCTTTTTTCTCCACTTAACACCTTTTAATATGTCATGAAAGATACTCCAGGGAACTTTGCTTCATGCAATTATACCTTGAGAAATGTTGATTTGAATTAAGCACATTCCCAGGGACACTTTTATTCTGTGTATTATTTTTTTTCTCTGTTCTTGACATTCCCCACACTAAATTTGGGGGCAGAGTTATTATATATTGCTGGGAGATTGTCTAACATATTACATATGCTTAATAAATATTTGCTAAATTATATTGATATTAAAATGAAAATAATATCATTGTTATCAGCGATGTTTTCATTTACTTGTTAGTGTATAAAATATTCTTCCAGTATGTAGGAAAGTACAAAAAGAATTTTGAGTGTACAATTACTGTTCAAAAAGCATTCAGTACTTTTGATTTGGTGGAGAACAATCCACTGCCTTAGGTTGGTCACAAATTTCAGGAAAGATGGTCATAGTGTTTGTTGTCTGGACATGATATTTTCCAGTCACTGTGCTTGGTTTTTTGGACAATGGAGGGAAATGGTTTTTCTTTTATTTATTTATTTTGAAATAAATTTTTCAGTAACATATGTGCCTTGAAGATACATGACATAGACTGAACTTTTGCTTAAAAACCCCAATGTTTATTTAACCTATTAGTACCTTGTCAGATAGCAACTTTTTAGAAACATTTAAAAAATAGTCTAGGAAATAGATAGTTGTATTACAACTATACAATGGAATATTGCATAGCAGTTAAAATGAAAATACTAGATCTATATATGTCAATAAGGATAAATATAAAAAATTTTTCATTATGTCATGTTGCAGAATGCTACAAATGGTAACATTTATTGAAATTAAAGCAAGGACTTGTACAAAACAATACCACTTAGTGTTCTTGAGGCATAGTGGCCATTTTCTATTAGTGATTTTAAAAGCACATACTCCATTCTGAGTCAGCATGCATGGATTTGAATACTGACTCTACTACTATTGGTTGTGTGATCTTGGGAAGGTTATTTCATCTCTCTGTGCTTCAGATTTCATCTGTAAACTGGAGATAATAATGCTACCTACGTTTTGTTTATCATGAGGATAAAATGAGTTAATATTTACAGAGCACTTATAGAAATGTCTACACACAGTAAGCATTATGTTTGATCTCACTATTATTATTAGAAAAAGTATTATAATGTGCATTGATACACACAAAATTCATGAAGTGGGATGCATCTAGACAGGAAGAGAGGTGAATGGAACAGGGGATTTCAATTTTATCTGTACTATTTTATTTTCTAAAAAAAGAGAAAATGTCTGTAACCTCTATTAAAACATAACATTTCCTAATTTTGAGTGTCAGGCTCATGAACACAGTCTAACTTACTTGGCGTACATTTTTTGAATTGAAAATTTATGCACAAACTTCAAAAAATTGCAAAAGCAACAAAAGAAAAGAAAAATAAAATGGAATCACCCTGCAGACTGTCTTATTAGAGAAGTGGAGGGTCATCACTACTAGTGATGCAACTTGTAACAGTTTTCAAGAAAGAAACAATCCCACAGTGTTTAAAAATATCTTAGAATCATAGAAATTTAAACATTTATGCAGTGAATGATATTTTTTCTACTTAGCCCCCATTCCCTTTTCTGTTGATAATTGCATATTTTAGAGATTGCTAGTTGTCTCTCAGAAGTTTTCTTGTTACATAGTAACAGAAATTTTAATTGGGCAAAAGGCCTTCAATAAAGTCTGCATTTCCTGACTCTCTTGCAGCTATGCATGGTCAGTTCTGGTGAATTGAACGTGAGCAGAGTTTAATGTGTGATTTTTGTAACCTTCCCTTCACTTTCTCCCCCTTCCTACTTGAGGGAATAGGACCACAATGGATGGAGCTGGAGCAGCCATTTTAAGCCAAGAGATGGAACCTATGTATTAATAATGGCAAAGCAATAAGATTAAAAAAATTCTCGGTCCCTGATGTCCTCAAGAAAGAGAAGTGCTACATTGCTTGAACTTACATGGGAGAAAGAAATTAACTTAGTTTTAAGCTGTTATATAAATTTTGGGTTTCTGCTACTGAACCTGAAGTGATATCTTAGCTACCATAAGTGCCCCATTTTGTTTAGGGAATTATTCCTTCTTTCCTCTTGGTTTACAGGTTTATGAAAAGTACTTGTTTCATCTTTGGCTTGAGGAGTGGGCTTGTGGCCCAAGCCAGGCCAGTCTATACCAATGTTGGAGTTGTTGAGAAAGAAAAGCTCTCTTTCCACTGGGGCTTCCAAAGTTTAAGCTTCAAGCCTGGCACTGTTGGTAGCCATTTTGTTAACCCAAAGCAACAGCCTGCTTGAGAGTGGAGCCAACTGAAGAGCAGAAGTGAAGGAGTGAGATCAATTTCCTACTACATCTTTGAGGACTTAGATCTAGTTATGATTGGGATTTTCTGCAACTAAGATTTTCAGTTACCTGAACTAATAAATTCCCTTTTTAATTGCTTAAGTCAGTATGTATTTGTTTCTAAGATTTTAAACTAAAAATTCCTGTATAGTGCAGGACTGATGCCATGTAACCTTTGGAATCAGTAACCCTAACTTTTTAGAACATTTTTTCTATATCTACTATGGTGTAACCACATCTTGGTTCACATACCCCAATCTTAGTGACTTACAACAACAACTTATTTTTATCACTTGTGTTTCTGCAGTTGAATGGCCTCAGCTGGTAATTCTAGCTTGGTTCTTCTTGTGTGTTGCAGTCAGATGGCACCTGGGGCTAGAGGCATCAGGAGATGTCCAACTGGGCTGGAAATTCAAGATGGCATTTTCCCTTATAGGTCAGACTTGTTACATGAGGCTTGCTCCCTGAGAGTAAGCATACCAGAGACCAAGGCAGAATCTGCAAGGCTTCTTATGACCCAGCCTCAGAAGACCTGCAGCATTTCTTGCACTATATCTTATTTATTTCAGGAAAATCAAAGTCCCAACCCAGATTCAAGGGGACAGGAACTCACAAGGGCATGGATACTGAAAGATGTGATTCATTGTGGGACATTTTTAAATACTAGCTGCTACCAAAAAAATTTTCTTTTTCATTTTTATGCTCAGGAAAAGTCCAGTTCCCCTTTGTGGTCTGAATCAATAGAATAACTGATCATTACTCAGTTGTGAAGCAAGGTTTGAGCACAAGTGGTTGAAAGAACTTATGGGGTTTGCGTACTTCTGACTGTAGCCCTCTCTTCACGTGGGTGTTACAGCCTTTCAACTCCCCTCTCCTGCAAGATTGCTTTTTGGCTAAAGCTTTTGTCATCTCTGGAATAGAACATAACATATTCTGAATCAAGGTCTGGATACAATATAAGCTGCTCTGAGGACGTGCTAGATATTTCTTTATAACCCCCACCCCTGTAGACTTCAGCATCGTTGTTTTTAGAGGAAATGTTTCCAGCTGGTAGATTATAAACCTCCTGGTACAGGTGGAAAAAACTGTCCTTGATCATAGAAAAAGAACTGGCTAGATTCTATGCTAATCAGAGCAGACCTCATTCTCTGTGTGTGGGGGGGAACCTCTCAATGAAACACTTGAGGCAAAAGCTATTTGAATGATTTTTCTGAATGACGTAAGGTTGGGCTCAGGAGAGGCAGATCAAATACGGTGAAAGAGACTAAGATGTTGAAGAAGCATGAATGTCCAGCTGGGATTCCTGCTAGTCACAGGCTTGCAATAGAAACTTTGAGAAAATATTGCCTTTTTGAAGTACAAGTTCTCTAGGGAAAGAAAAGCAATTTAAATTGAGACAATGAATAAAAGAAATGGTTCCCCTAATTAACAAATGGAGAACTTGATAATAGATTTATTATAAGTCTTTGTTCTCTTATTTACATCAGCTATCTGGAGCTAGAGAAACTTGGCATGCTTGGGAGCTCACCATTGAGAGATATCAGTTTGGGGACTTAATCGCTTTTAAAGTACTTAATAAAGTAGTCATCAATCTACTAATAAAGCTGTAATTTACCCAATTTCTGACTCTCTGTCTCACAGGGGCTCAAGCATGCCATGTTGGCCTTAGATTTCCAGGGGCATGCTGGCCAAGGTATTCTACCTGAGGTTTCATGAGGTGAGGGAAGTGAGTTGGGGTACATCTAAAGCAGATTTCATGAGGGAACTCAAAAGTCAGAATCCCAGAGATATCGGAGACAAATGTCTAGTCCAATGGTGCTAAGAACAGGATGAAAGCACATGTGGATTGAAATGAGGGAGAAGCAGGACGGGAAGCAGCAAGGAGACTTAGGATCAGTCCCTGAATGCAAGAAGTGCTTGTATCTCACTTCACACGCTAGCAGGTGCGTGAGCAATAATAATAATAGTTATTATTATATTACAATAGTAGCAAAACAACAACAGAATAACATTTAATGAGAAATTACTATGTGCTAGATACTGTTTTACATGCTTTAAATGGATTATCCCATTTAATTTTCAGAACAACTCTATGAGGAAGGTACCAGTACTATTCTTATTTTATAGATGAGGAAACTGAAGCCAAGAGGACTTAAGAAGGTTGCCTAAAGTCATACATCTTGTATGTGGGGAGCAGAGCTGGAATTTGAACTTACCTCCATGTGGCCACAGAGCCCAGGCTATTAACTGTATGATTTAGACACTGATCCTCAGATGATTAGATCCACTTACAGCTTGCACATGGACTTTGAGCTATGAAAGTAGATCTTAAATTTCCTGTGACAGCTCCCTTTGAATATTCTATACAATTGCCTCCATAAGTACCCTCATACTTGCTGGAAAATGCATCTTTACTTTTGATTTGCATAATGGGGTCACCTTTCTCTAAGGATCCTGTTCTATGAATGACAACCCAAGCCACCACATTGTTTAAGAAGACACCTATAACTAGTATGTTGCTGCTCGTTTACTTAGCGATGGGGCACATGCAGCCTTCCACTTCTCCATTATATTTACTTTTCTGATGATTCTTTTGTTATTTCTGGAGCCTGAATTGACTAGTCATTGTGCTGGGTCAACAGTTTCTAGATTTGACCTATTACCATAATCATCTGGAAGTCTGTAAAAAGTACATATTCTTGGTTCTCCAGGCCAGGCCCCCTGAATTTTAATCTCCAGGAGAGAGTATTGCAATCTGTATTTTTAATAGTTTTCCCTCTCCAGGTAATTATAATCTGTTTGATTTTTCTCCCCTCAAGAGCAGAATCTCACTCAAAATCTGTAAGTGTAAGAATAAGTGTAACCTGTAAGAATACTGTAAGTTATTGACTACATCAAGGCCTAAGGCAATATGGGAATTATCCTACAACCAGGCTGCATGGGAAAGTAGTTTGAGAACCAAGATGTCTCTGAGGATTAGTACCGTTCTAACAGCAGGATTCCCTCTGCCTCTTCCCCAGACTGATGGTGTACCATTTCATGACCCAACTTTCCTTGCACATGCCCCCTCTTTTTTGACTTTTCCTCCAGATATAAACTACTTACCTCTCTCTCTCTTACATTCAACGTTGTGAGTGAGAAGATCTGATTGGTATGTTTTGTCATTCTCATCCTCATGGCAGAACTCTTAAGTCCACCTCATAGCCCTCTAGTTGGCCTACATATTCAATGAACGTGGAAGAGCTGTCCCTCTCTGTTCCAGTCAGGTGTGACCAAAGTGAAATGGTGATATAGTAATGCACGTTGCCTCCTACTTTGAAATTAATGATACAAAACCAAACAAACACTCAAATAAAAATGACAACCTCAGTAGGAATAGTGGGTGGGAAATCTAGAAGCTGAGGCTTTTGCTGGTGTGCTGAAGCTTGATTTATCTGGTGTACACTATTCCTGCTTAGGAAATAAATTCCATGTTGATATCACCTCAAACAAGCAGCCTCTGTCCTGATGGTGGCAACAGAAATTTGGCCTAGGGAAATAAAAGGTATGTCTGGGACCCTTGCTCTTATTAAAAATGTATGGGTCAGAGCATAATCATTGGGTCATTGGATTCTGAGCCCATTACTCAGTGTTGACAGTGGAAATTAAATCCTTGGACCACCTGGACAGCATTATGCCTTTTTACCATGTTGAAGTTAATATTTCTTTCTTCTTTCTTCCTTTATCTCTCTTTTTTTCATTCTTCTAAAAGACTTCAATATTAAGAACAGACTTAGACACAGGAGTTTTTCTGTGCCCCCAAGAAAGAAAAATGTATACATATGGAACATTCTGAATGCCTTGTTGACCAGAACTTAATTCACTCCAGGCTAATTGATTGACTCTCTAATGGGGCACTGATCATTTATGTTGTATAGTTCATTTCTTCATGATGAGCCAACAAAAGATGGATTGTTCTGGAATCATTCCAGTGCTTACTGGTTCTACACCTGTGTGTTTCAGTTCCTCTGAGGAGCAGACACAAATACGGCATTAGATGAGTAAGACTTTTATTGGGAGAAAAACTGAGAGAAAACTGGGAGTCTGCGTTAAACTGGCTGAACAAGATGCAGGTCTGACCCTGGGTGAAAGAGAGAGGGAAGGTAGGAAAGTGGTGGAAACATCTTAGACTGCAGTGTCATCCAAATGAAAGTTAGGCAAGGCAGTCAGGGAGTCCTCAAGCCAAGGCTGACTGTCCGAGGAGTCCCTTGTCTCCTAGGAATGAGCCAGCCTTAAGGCCTCTTCCTTGCTCAGACCTCAGTCATTGGCTGCATGTAGCCCATGGGCCTCCATGCAAATGGATTGATGGAATTTAGAGCACAACATCTGGACCACCAGTCCATTGTACTTCCTTCAGTCAGAGATCTGAGAGGCACATTCTCATAGCCACCACAAAACCCATTCTTATAGGGCAAACCAGAGACATTTGTATTTTTTTTTTAGGAGAAGCCCAAGGGTATGGCAATCTTTGGGTCATTCCAAATAGAAAAAGTCTAAGGAAAGCAGCTCTGTTCAAGAACCATTGGTCTTAAAATACATATTTTATTGTAAGGCAGGCATGGCTGGGCCAAAAATCAGGAGACAGATGCCATAGAAAAAATAACTTGTTATACTCACAGATCCCAAGAGGAAGGGGCATGGTATGCCATGGGGTTCATATGGGGAAGCACCAGGATTGGTCAGGAGGCAGAGGGAATGAGGGGAAAATGTGGGCAAGAGCTTTTATTGTGGCTTCTGTGGCAAGGAACGGGCAAGAAAGGGTAAACAGATTTAGGGTTGGCTAGTTTGAATAATTTTGGTGGTCTGTGGAGCATAGGAGCTGGGCCTAGTTTTCTGTTACCTGAATCTGGGGTGATTAGGGCAGGGGCATTGTGGCCCTGAGTGCGAGAGCTTGACAAAGTAGGTGGTTGGGGGGGAAGGGTTCTGAATTGGTTGGTTTGCATATGAAAGCTGTGCTTGCAGGTCAGTCTTTTACTGTCTCTACGAGGTAGCTAATTCTGGGAGGGGCGATCCCTCTCCAGTCAGCAAAGCTCCAACTTGTTAAAGCATCAAATACAGAAAATAGAAAATGTGGTCATTGCCTCCTTCTCTTTAGAGATTTGGGTTTAATCTCTAACATCTCTGGTGAAGCCTGGGATTATAATGTTGTACACTGATCCAAACATTAAAAACATTGTACCATTCCCCATCCTGCTTACTCCTGTCCCTTGACCTCCCAGGTCTCTATCTTAGGTCAAGTTCTTGACATTTGTCTGTATCAAGCCTGTGATGATAATAATAATAATAATAACCACCACCAACAACAATAACAATAAACCACACATAGAGAAAGTCCATTAGAGGACTAGCTGGGGAGAGAGTCTCAAGGAGAGATTGGATGTAATTCCAAGGGCTAAAAAGCAAAGAAAATATTGTAGAGATCTTAAAGAGGAGAGAAAACAAAAATTCTGCCAAGTGCCAACAAAATGAAATAGGTTCTCCTGTAGTTGAAAGAGGAAGAATGAGCAAGAAATCCTTGTGAAGTTACAGCTAACACGGGCCTTAGAGAGGTCTGGAGACCAAGCATTCAGTGGAACACATAAATTTTTCCTTAGGTGTCTATTTTCCCTTTAGTCTTTGAGCTCCAAGGGGGTAGGCTCTAGATCTGTTTACCTGGTAGATCACAGTCTGGCACATCATAGGTTTTAAGTAAATGTGGGGGGATAAATGGATGAAGAAGCAGATGAGCTAAAAAACTGCTCCAAGATTTAAATTAGGAAGGAGAATGTAGTCTAAAATTCCTCCAGGAAATGCATGTAGTGCTATTGGATGAGGGTGATGTGAATGACATTCACTGAAATGAGATGAGATGAGATGGTTCTCAAATGGCTGGAAGTACCCATGTCTGCATGTTACATAGACACTATTGTTCAATGTATGGGTTACCTAGGAATTTCTTTCCCCCTGGTATTTTAATAGACTTTTCTGGAAAGAATATTTGTCTTGAATTACAATTATTCCCAGGAGTACCTGGAAAATGGTGCTAATGCCACCAACACTCATGAAACAAATCACCTGGGAGAATGCAGTTAAAATTGCAGTATCAAAAATGCTGCCTGTTAAACCAATCCTGGATAATTAGGGCTTCCTGTTTCTAGGGTGAGCAAATTGGATGATGTTGTTTTCCTGTCCATCAGTCAAGGAATATTTATTACATGTCTAACCTGTTTCGGCTGTAATGCCCAATGGTTGACAGATGTTCTGCCGTGCTCCACTCCAGCATCCATGGTAAACTTGGACATGTTCATGATATGAGTAATCATAGCTCTTTTCCTCTTAGAGCTCAAAAGAGGTCCCAGAATCCCTCTCACCATGGTATTTGGAGTATCAACTATGGGCCAATCAGAGTCAGGACTCAGAATGTCACCTGAAAATGGAATACAACATTCTTCAAAGACAAAGAATGACATTAAACTTCTCTGCAATTTCACTTTTGCTTCACCAAGCTTATCTTCTTTCTTGACCTGGCCTTACCCACTCAGCTAATTACACATTATACCCTGGCAGGGTGTTTGCCTTCTATCTCTGTTTGCTTAGTGAGAACCAATGTTTTGTTCAAGACTCAACTTCTCTGTATCACCTTCTCTCAAGTTTTAATACCACACCCTTTTCTTTTCCCTATTCCCACGCCACGGTGCAGAATTGACATCTTCTCTTCAGTGCCTCCACTCTACTTTTATGGAAGATTCTAGGAGCCTGTGTCACGTCTTTCCTTCTGTGTCCTCCCCAATAGCAGTGAGCTCCAGGGCAGATATGGTCACATACATAGAGAGAAGCACACATATACATGTGTATACATCCATATACACATATGTATGTATATATGTATGTATGTATGCTTTAGCATTTATGGAATAAACTACCATAGCATTGTGTGCTTTTCTAATTATTAGGGATAGATTTTATAAATATTTATTTCCATTTTTCTTATCCTGTCCTACCCCCTTGTGATAAATACTAATTTAAGGTTTCCAATCATAATTTTCCTTTCTTTAATCCAAAAAAATAACCAAAATTTTTTTATTATATTTTATAGCTTACAAAGCATTTCTATAATGCTCCTGTTAGGTAGCAGAACGAGTATGATTCAACTATTTGGTTTATTTTAAATAACAAATTTATATTACTTTTTAAAGAGTTTATGAAGTTTTTTTTCTAAAACTACATGTTAGAAGCACTTCTAAGAAAAATAGCAAGAGAACTAGATGTTGCAAAGTCCTCTGTAAAACAAGTCACTAAGACTACACTTGAAAAATGTGAGCAAGCCCCCTCAAAGTATTGTAGAAATAAATAGATATTCATGAATCTGGGTAGATGCATGGACGTGATAAAGTAAGCTCCTAAAGATAGCTGAAGGTGACCCAGGCAGCAAAATCCAGCTTTTCTGGCAGAATATTCACAAACAGCCTGACAGTCTTAAAGTAGATGGCAGGTTAGTAAGAGACGAAATTTTGAGACTCCTGTTCTAGTCTGCATTCAAGGATGATGCAGCCTGATAGGTCTTGCACCAAGAGAAGAGCAGATGATGTTAAAGTTCAGGCAAGTACTACGTTTTTATGAGAAAAGTTCATATTTGGTTTGAAAATGCTGTTGACTCAGAAATTCCCTGTATGGAGGATTTGGCCAGGCAGTAAAGGCTGAACTCTCCACGAATATGTCAAATGAGGGTAAGTGGTTTGTTGTGACAATACAATTTTAGACTCCTATACACTGTTGGTAGTATTTGATCACTGACCCTCCTGGGTCTCAGAATGAATGCCTCATATCTAACACATGGAGACCATGAAGGCAACACGACTAGCTGGAATTACAAAAGACCAAGGCGCAGAGTTCTTCCATCCCCTCCCTATGTCTTATTTAACAAGATTGTTTTGATAGCCAGAGGTAATTGAACTGGAGCTGGGTTAGCAAGAAGTCTGCAGGTCACTTAGCAGTTGTACTTCCTTTCAGGGACTGCAGCAAGGTCCAGAGGTTCTCAAAGTAGGTGGAAACCTTAAGGCTGCCTTGACTAAAACTCTGAATTGTCTAAGGAAACTTGCATGATCCTCTTAACCAACTTGGTGGTGAGAATAAGGTCACTTCTTATTCTTTTTTAATATTCAGGCTAATCACTGGATTAATTTGAGATTTTCCTTTATAAATTGTCCAAGCATTTTACTTACTCAGTCCAAGGAGTCCAGTCCTGCTTTTAAACTGCAGAAGAATAGAGACCTGGAAAAACGGTCAGTCCAGTCGCAGGACCTAGGTACTCCCTAGGTTGCTTCTGTCACAAGCACATGGTTTGCTATTGAAAAATGGTCTTCATAGTCTGATGCCTCCTTGCACCCTGCTGCAGTGATGCCATTGTGTGTCCAGATCCTTCTGCAGGCAGCTGTCACTCTTCAAGAGTGAATTTCTTCACTCCCTCTAGTGTTAGGCTCCGTGAAGAGTGCTCTTTTTTGGGCTCCCAATGTTGCAGTTCTCTCTAGTTGGTATTTTCTGTACTTAAAGAATTTCTTGGGGCCAGGGAGGCTGGCTGGTCAGGAGGGAATTCCAGTCTTGACCACGTGCTTTTCCAGAACCAATTCTTCCAGGATACCCTTAGATGACTCTCTCATTGCAGCTAATAAAACTGAGCTCCACAGAACTGAAGCGATTTGCCCATTCAGTGAGTGGCAGAGCAATGGAATGTGTGAGCCTGCCTCTCAGACCAGCGACAGTTGTTTCCTCCTGCTGCCATCCAGGCTGCCTGCCGTCCTCTGGCATGTGTACTTGTTGGGAAGCAGTGATCTTCAGCTGCGCTTCGTGCAGGAGCCCTATGCTGATACCTTCTTCTGTGCTCTGTTTGCCTCTGCAGAAACAGGCTTGCTGGGGGTAGTAGGCAAAGAAAAGAAAATGAATAATTTATATTTCACTTTCTCACAGAGGCTCCCCATTGGGTTGCTTTCTAGGGAAGATATTCCTGGGTTGCTGTCTCAGAGTGAGAGCACGTGCCAGGCCCAGCCCATTGTCCCCCTTTTCACCCTGAGATATTACCCAGACAGAAATATCAGGCTATGGGGTTTGATTATTGTCTTTTTATTTTGGTCCCTGGAAAAGGGAATGCTTTTTATCATTCATTGGTGAAACCTCACTTTCTTAGTGTTTAGTTGCTGTCAAAATGACCTAGATGGTGGGTAAGGCAATAGTGGTGCCTCTGACAGGACCACCAGAACTCTTACTTGATATTCTATATGAGTTTGCCTTCAGAACTTGGCTGTGGGGTGCTTGTATTCATCTTCCTTGCACACTAACTTCCAGCAGTCAGAATTATAGACTGAGTGTTGAGACAGACCTTAGAGACTTCTTTATTCCACTTTCTTCCTGCCCACTCTACTAAATGGGTTAATCAGGATACACACTATTCTTTCCTAAAAGAAACTATGTTGTCTGCAGAGCATGTTGAGTGCCCAGCTCTGGGCTGCTGTGTTCTTTACAACACGACCTCATTCTACTCTGGACACTGCTGCCAGGATCAGCTGTAAGGACCTGACCCAAATGTAGGCAAAACTTCAGCTAACTGGTGGTGTATGACATTGCTTAGTGCTGAAAACTCAACCAAACAATGATTTTTATGGGATAATCAATTCCTTTTCTGTACTGTACTTTACTGTGCTGTAGAACAAATCATTTTGCAAGCAGTGGGAACATAGAGAAGGACTAGAATAGACAGGAGTGAGCAAAGTTATGAGTAAGTTAAAGCTATGACAAAGTGGAAACTGTGGGTAAGTAGAGAATGGTATTGAAAAGAAAGTCAGGTGGTAGTAAGAGGAGATGCAAGAGACAGAGAAACAGGCAGGGAGGGTAGCTGAGAGCTTAGTCACACTAGTGACAGCCTACCTGAGATGAAAATCCCCAGACTTGTGCTTCTCAGGTCCCTAAAATTTCAACAAATACAGAAAAACTTTTTGTTCCAATTTCAAGTACGCCTATGTTGCAATTTCTTTTCTTGAATATCTGGCAAATTTTTCTTTACCTTATTGCCACAATAATCCTTATAACAAACACGAGTTAGCCTGAATGTGACTCTGTGTCTTGCCACTTAAAATAATATAACAGCCTTCATTTCTCACTTCATCCAACAGAAGAACATCCTCTGTAGCATTCCTGGCAAAAATTTGCCCATTTTTTGCTTAAAAACATATAAGACTGAGGTTGCTGTACATCACAAGAAGGCCCATCTCATTTTTAAACACTCTGGAGGGTCAATCCTGAGACCATTTTCCACTAACAGTCCCTCATAAATTTCCAGGTTCAGCTCGACCCCACTCTTCTTCATGGAATTTGTTGAGGATTAACCTCAAGCTGCTCTTAGCCTTCAAATTTATTTGCCATTTTCTTTTTTTTTAATTATCTTTTTACATCTTTATTGGAGTACAAATGCTTTACAATATTGGGTTAGTTTCTGCTGTACAACAAAGTGAATCAGCAATAGGTATACATATGTCCCCATATCCCCTTCCTCTTGAGCCTCCCTCCCACACTCCTTATCCCACCCCTCTAGGTGGTCACAAAGCACCGAGCTGATCTCCCTGTGCTCTGCAGCAGCTTCCCACTAGCCATCCATTTTACATATGGTAGTGTATACATGTCAGTGCTACTCTCTCACTTCGTCCCAGCTTCCCCTTCCCACCGCCCCCCGCCATGTTCTCAAGTCCATTCTCTACATCTCCATCTTTATTCCTGCCCTGCCACTAGGTTCATCAGTACCGTTGTTTTTTAGATTCCACATGTATCCATTAGCATATGGTATTTGTTTTTCACTTTCTGACTTCACTCTGTATGACAGACTCTAGGTCCATCCACCTCATTACAAATAACTAAGTTTCATTCCTCTTTATGGCTGAGTAATGTTCCATTGCATATATGTGCCACATTTTCTTAATCCGTTCATCTGTTGATGTACATTTAGGTGGCTTCCATGTTCTGACTATTGTAAATAGTGCTGAAATGAACATTGTGGTCCATGTATCTTTTTGAATTATGATTTTCTCAGGGCATATGCCCAGTAGTGGGATTGCTGGGTCATATGATAGTTCTAATTTTAACTTTTTAAGGAACCTCCATACTGTTCTCCAGAGTGGCTATAACAATTTACACTTCCCCCTACAGTGCAAGAGGGTTCCCTTTTCTCCACACCCTCTCTAGCACTTAATGTTTCTAGATTTTTGTTGATGGCCATTCTGACTTGTGTGAGGTGATACCTCATTGTAGTTTTGATTTGCATTTCTCTAATGATTAGTGATGCTGAGCATCTTTTCATGTGTTTGTTGGAAATCTGTATGTCTTCTTTGGAGAAATGCCTATTTAGGTCTTCTGCCCATTTTTGGATTGGGTTGTTTCTTTTTTTGATATTGAGCTGCATGAGCTGCTTGTAAATTTTGGAGATTAATCCTTTGTCAGTTGCTTCATTTGCAAATATTTTCTCCCATTCTGAGGGTTGTCTTTTGGTTTTGTTTATGGTTACCTTTGTTGTGCAAAAGCTTTTAAGTTCCATTAGGTCCCATTTGTTTATTTTTGTTTTTATTTCCATTTCTTTAGGGGGTGGGTCAGAAAGGATCTTGCTGTGATTTATGTCATAGAGTGTTCTGCCTATGTTTTCCTCTAAGACTTTTATACTGTCTGGTCTTACATTTAGGTCTTTAATGCATTTTGAGTTTATTTCTGTGTATGGTGTTAGGAAGTGTTCTAATTTTATTCTTTTACATGTAGCTGTCCAGTTTTCCCAGCACCACTTTTCCCCATTGTATATTCTTGCCTCCTTTGTCAAAGATAAGGTGACTATATGTGCATGGGTTTATTTCTGGGCTTTCTATCCTGTTCCATTGATCTATATTTCTGTTTTTGTGCCAGTACCATACTGTCTTGATTACTGTAGCTTCGTAGTATAGTCTGAAGCCAGGGAGCCTGATTCCTCCAGCTCTGCTTCTCTTTCTCAAGATTGCTTTAGCTATTCAGTGTCTTTTGTGTTTCGATACAAATTGTAAAATTATTTGTTCTAGTTCTGTGAAAAATGCCATTGGTAGTTTGATAGGGATTGCATTGAATCTGTAGATTGCTTTGGGTAGTATAGTCATTTTCACAATGTTGATCTTCCAATCCAAGAACATGTTATATCTCTCCATCTGTTTGTATCATCTTTAATTTCCTTCATCAGTGTCTTATAGTTTTCTGCATACAAGTCTTCTGTCTCCTTAGGTAGGTTTATCCTTAGGTATTTTGTTCTTTTTGTTGCAATGGTAAATGGGAATGTTTCCTTAATTTCTCTTTCAGATTTTTCATCATTAGCATATAGGAATGCAAGAGATTTCTGTGCATTAATTTTGTGTCCCGCTACTTTACCAAATTCATTGAATTAGCTCTAGTAGTGTTTTGGTGGGATCTTTAGGATTTTCTATGTATAGTATCATGTCAACTGCCAACAGTGACAGTTTTACTTCTTTTTTTCCAATTTGGATTCCTTTCATTGCTTTTTCTTCTCTGATTGCTGTGGCTAAAACTTCCAAAACTATGATGAATAATAGTGGTGAGACTGAACACCCTTGTCTTGTTCCTGATGTTAGAGGAAATGCTTTCAGTTTTTCACCATTGAGAATGATGTTGACTGTGGGTTTGTCATATGTGGCTTTTATTATGCTGAGGTAGGTTCCCTCTATGCCCACTTTCCGGAGGGTTTTTATCATAAATGGGTGTTGAATTTTGTCAAAAACTTTCTCAGCATCTATTGAGATTATCATATGGTTTTTTATCCTTCAATTTGTTAATATGGTGTATCACATTGATTGTTTTGTGTATATTGAAGAATCCTTGCATTCCTGGGATAAACCCCATTTGATTATGGTGTATGATCCTTTTAATGTGCTGTTGGATTCTGTTTGCTAGTATTTTGTTGAGGATTATTGCATCTATGTTCATCAGTGATATTGGGCTGTAATTTTCTTTTTTTGTGACATCTTTGTCTGATTTTGGTATCAGGGTGACGGTGGCCTCGTAGAATGAGTTTGGGAGCATTCCTACCTCTGCTATATTTTGGAGGAGTTTGAGAAGGACAGGTAAATGTTCTGTAAATATTTGATAGAATTCACCTCTAAAGCCATCTGGCCCTGGGCTTTTGTTTGTTGGAAGATTTTTAATCACAGTTTCAATTTCAGTGCTTGTGATTTGTCTGTTCATATATTCTATTTCTTCCTGGTCCAGTCTTGGAAAGTTGTACTTTTCTAAGAATTTGTCCATTTCTTCCAGGTTGTCCATTTTATTGGCATATAGTTACTTGTAGTAATCTCTCATGATCCTTTGTATTTTTGCAGTGTCAGTTGTTACTTCTCCTTCTTCATTTCTAATTCTGTTGATTTGAGTCTTCTCCCTTTTTTTCCCAGTGAATCTGGCTAATGGTTTATCAATTTTGTTTATCTTCTCAAAGAACCAGCTTTTAGTTTTATTGATCTTTGCTATTGTTTCCTTCATTTCTTTTTCATTTATTTCTGATATGATCTTCATGATTTCTTTCCTTCTGCTAACTTTGGGGTTTTTTGTTTTTCTTTTTTTATTCTTTAATTGCTTTTGGTTCGATGTTAGGTTGTTTATTTGAGATTTTTCTTGTTTCTTGAGGTATAAACTCTCCTCTTAGATCTGCTTTTGCTGCATCCCACAGGTTTTGGGTCATTGTGATTTGTTTCTACGTATTTTTTGATTTCCTCTTTGATTTCTTCAGTGATCTCTTGGTTGTTTAGTAATGTATTGTTTAGCCTCCATGTGTTTGTATTTTTTACAATTTTTTTCCCTGTAATTGACATCTAGTCTCATAGCATTGTGGTCAGAAAAGATGCTTGATATGATTTCAATTTTCTTAAATTTACCACGGTTGATTTGTGACCCAAGATATGATCTATCCTGGAGAATGTTCCATGAACACTTGAGAAGAAAGTGTATTCTCTTGTTTTTGGATGGAATGTCCTATAAATATCAATTAAGTCCATCTTTTTTAATGTATCATTTAAAGCTTGTGTTTCCTTATTTATTATCATTTTGGATTATCTATCCACTGGTGTAAGTGAGGTGTTAAAGTCTCTTACTGTTATTGTGTTACTGTTGATTTCCCCTTTTATGACTGTTAGCATTTGCCTTATGTATTGAGGTGCTACCATGTTGGGTGGATAAATGTTTACAGTTGTTATATCTTCTTCTTGGATTGATCCTATGATCATTACGTAGTGTCCTTCCTTGTCTCTTATAATAGTCTTTATTTTAAAGTCTATTTTGTCTGATATGAGAATTGCTACTCCAGCTTCCTTTTGCTTTCCATTTGCATGTAATATCTTTTACCATCCCCTCACTTTCAGTCTGTATGTGTCCCTAGGTCTGAAGTTGGTCTCTTGTAGACAGCATATATACAGGTCTTGTTTTTGTATCTTTTCAGCTAGTCTGTGTCTTTTGGTTGGAGCATTTAATCCATCTTCATTTAAGGTAATTATTGATATGTATGTTCCTATTACCATTTTCTTAATTGTTTTGGGTTTGTTATTGCAGGTCTTTTCTTTCTTGTGTTTCCTGCCTAGAGAAGTTCCTTTAGCATTTGTTGTAAAGCTAGTTTGGTGGTGCTGAATTCTCTTAACTTTTGCTTGTGTGTAAAGCTTTTGATTTCTCCATCAAATCTGAATGAGATCCTTTCTGGGTAGAGTAATCTTGGCTGTAGGTTTTTCCCTTTCATCACTTTAAATATATCTTTCCACTCCCTTCTGGCCTATAGAGTTTCTGCTGAAAGTTCAGCTGTTAACCTTATGGGGATTCCATTGTTGCTTTTCCCTTGCTGCTTTAATATTTTTTCTTTGTGTTTAATTTTTGTTATTTTGATTAATATCTGTCTTAGTGTGTTTCTTCTTGGGTTTATCCTGTATGGGACTCTCTATGCTTCCTGTACTTGATTAACTATTTCCTTTCCCATGTTTGGGAAGTTTTCAACTGTAATCTCTCCAAATATTTTCTCAGACCCTTTCTTCTTCTTCTTCTGGGATGCCTGTAATTCGAATGTTGGTGCACTTAATGTTGTCCCAGAGGTCTCTGAGACTGTCCTCCATTCTTTTCATTCTTTTTTCTTTATTCTGCTCCCCAGCAGTTATTTCCTCCATTTTGTCTTCCTGGTCACTTATCTGTTCTCCTGCCTCAGTTATTCTGCTACTGATTCCTTCTAGAGTATTTTTAATTTCAGTTATTTTATTTTTCATTTCTGTTTGTTTGCTCTTTAGTTCTTCTAGTTCCTTGTTAAATGTTTCTTGTATTTTCTCTATCCTATTTCTGAGATATTGGATCATCTTTACTATCATTACTTTGAATTATTTTTCAGGTAGTTTGCCTATTTCCTCTTCATTTATTTGGTCTTGTGGGTTTTTGTCTTGCTCCTTTCCCTGCAAGATATTTCTCTGTCTTGTCATTTTGTCTAATTTACAGTATTTGAGTTCTCCTTTCCCTAGCCTGCAGGGTTGTAGTTCCTCTTGCTTCTGTTCTCTGCCCCTGGTGGTGAGGTTTGTCCAGTGTCTTGCATAGGCTTCCTGAGGGGAGGGACTGGTACCTGCATTCTGGTGGGTGGAGCTGATTCTTTTCCCTCTGATGAGCAGGGCCGTGTCAGGTGTGTTTTGGGGTATCTGTGAACTTAGTATGACTTTAGGTAGTCTGTTTGCTGATGGCTGGGTTTGTGTTCCTGTCTTGTTTGTTGTTTGTTGTGAGGCGTTCAGTGCTGGGAGCTGTTGGCAGTTGGGTGGAGCTAGGTCTTGGATTCAGATAGAGGCCTCCATGATAGCTCTCAGCGATTAATCTTCCCGGGGACTGGGAATTCTCTAGTAATCCAGCATCCTGGACTTGGTGCTCCCACCCCAGAGCCTCAGGTCTGACCTCCGGTAGGGGAGCCAAGACCCTGCAGTCATCCTGGCAATAAAGGGGATTAAAAAAAAAAAAGACTAACAAAACCCCAGACAAATGGTAAAAAGTAAAATCAAACAAATAAAAACATAAACAAAGAAACATGCCCATACAGGAAAGAAACAAAAACAGAACCAAGTAAAACATAAAGCAAGAGAACAACCAGACAAACCAAAGAACCCAGGAATGAAATCCAGCAATTAAAGAGAAACCTGACAAAAACACAAAACCAAAAAACAAAACCAAAGCAGAGTGCCAACTGAAGAGTGAAGCAGAGACAAAAATGATTAAAAAAAGGGAGGGGGGGAAGAAGACAGAACAACAGAAAAGCAACATAGAAATATAAATATAAAAAAATAAAATAGAAAACATATTAAAGAAAAGACAAACAAAACCCCAGAGAAATGGTAAAAACAAAATCAAACAAACAAAAACAGAAACAAGGAAACATATGCACATGCAAAAGAAATGAAAGCAGAACCAAATGAAACAAAAAATAAGAGAACAGCCAGACAAGTAGAAGAATTCAAAAATGAAATCACACAATTAGGATCAAAACTAACAAAAACACAAAACCTAAAAAGAAGACCAAAGCAGTGTGCCAGCTGAAGAATAAAGCAAGGAAACAGACAAACCAATAAAAATTATTTAAAAATAATAATAAAATAAAATAAGAAGGGAATAAAACCACAGGATAACAGAAAAGTAAAGTAGAAATGGAAATATTAAAAGAATTAAAACTATATTTAAAAAAAGAAGAAGAAAAAAGTAATGGAAAAGAACACAGATCAGAAAGGCAAAGTAAAAATAGAAATATATTTTTAAAAATTTTAAATATATTTAAAAATGTAGAACCCAACAGACTAAATTAAAAAAATAGTAAAAAACAACAAACAAAAAATAAAGAAAAAACCCCAAAAATAAATAAATAAATAAAAAGCCAGAACCAACAACAGAATGAATCAAAACATAATAAAATTAATAGTAATAATTATGTTTCCCTGGGGTCTCTGCTGTAAGTGTCCTTGCACACGCAGTGAGCCACAGCCCACCTCCGCCTCCCCAAGAAGCCCTCCTCTGCCTCTGGGCTGGTCTCTGGACCTGCTGTGGGCCCTGTGGGAACCACTCAGACTCTGATGTGGCCCAGTTTCTGCGTGTGCTGCCCCCAAAGTCCACAGCTGCCAGAGCTAGACTGTTTTCATTTGTGAGAACACTCATTGTTGGCTCAGAAATTCCAGACACTACTTAGCTTATCGTGGGGATTTAATCTGCAGCTTGTACAGCTGATGGAAAGATTTTTGACCCTCTTCCTTAGTTGCCCCGTCCCTGGGGTTCAGCTTTGGTTTTATCCCCACCTCTGCCTGTGGTCCACCCGCAGTGGTCTGGTCCTGAGGCTGCCTTGGAGCTCTTAAAAGGGTATGCCCCAGTGAGGATCAGGCACAGAGGTGGTATGACTGCTTGGATCGTGGGAGCCCCAGCGGTGCCAAATGCACAAGGAAGGCGGCAGCCACAGCACAAGAGATATGGCCCTAGTGAGGGCCTTTTCTGGCCCCCGGCATAAGGTGCGTGAGGGCCATCCCTGGGGGGGCTTTTTCTATTGCTCGGCAGTCAGCCGAGCAGACTTCTTTTATTGTCCATAGGCAGGCACTAGTGTGTGGGGAGAGAGGCTACAATAGTGGCTCCTCCCCCTATGTGTGACTCAGCAGTAGCTCCTGCTTCCAAGGCAGTCCAGTCTTCCTCCATAGGCATTCCCTGCTACAGATTTCCTCCCTCCCATCCCCTCAGTCTGTCTCCCCACAGCCAACAGCAGTGCTCGCTCCAGGCCTCTTCTCCAATCCCCATGCTCCAGCTCCCAGCCCCCTTGCACACCTGTGAACACACATCCTACTCTAAGGCACGTAGGGCTGTGGTACAAACCGTCTGTGTATTTCTCACTCTGTCTTATCTGCCACAGATCGGCCGCTTCACCCTCTTGCAACAGCCTCAAATGCTTCCCTTCTGTCCCAATTGATTTCCCGTTGGAGAGGGGGTTTCCCCATTATAGAGGGAGTTTCCCCGTTGAAGACGGGGTTTCCCATTATAGAGGGAGTTTCCCCGTTGGAGAGGGGATTTCCCATTGTAGAGGGAGTTTCCCCGTTGGAGAGGGGGTTTCCCCGTTGGAGAGGGGGTTTCCCCGTTGGAGAGGGAGTTTCCCGTTGGAGCGGGGGTTTCCCCGTCGGAGAGGGAGTTTCCCCGTCGGAGAGGGAGTTTCCCGTTGGAGCGGGGGTTTCCCCGTCGGAGAGGGAGTTTCCCCGTCGGAGAGGGGGTTTCCCCGTCGGAGAGGGGGTTTCCTGTTGGAGAGGGGGTTTCCCCGTCGGAGAGGGGGTTTCCCCGTTGGAGAGGGGGTTTCCCCGTTGGAGAGGGAGTTTCCCGTTGGAGAGGGTGTTTCCCCCAGTGGAGAGGGTGTTTCCCCATTGGAGAGGGGGTTTCCCCATTGGAGAGGGGGTTTCCCCATTGGAGAGGGTGTTTCCCCCAGTGGAGAGGGGGTTTCCCCATTGGAGAGGGGGTTTCCCCCAGTGAAGAGGGGGTTTCCCCATTGGAGAGGGGGTTTCCCCATGGGAGAGGGTGTTTCCCCATGGGAGAGGGGGTTTCCCCATTGGAGAGGGAGTTTCCCCATGGGAGAGGGTGTTTCCCCATGGGAGAGGGGGTTTCCCCATTGGAGAGGGGGTTTCCCCATGGGAGAGGGAGTTTCCCCATGGGAGAGGGGGTTTCCCCATGGGAGAGGAAGTTTCTCCGTTGGAGAGGGGGTTTCCCCATTGTAGAGGGAGTTTCCCCGTTGGAGAGGGAGTTTCCCCGTTGGAGAGGGGGTTTCCCCGTTGGAGAGGGAGTTTCCCGTTGGAGAGGGTGTTTCCCCGTTGGAGAGGGGTTTCCCCGTTGGAGAGGGGGTTTCCCCGTTGGAGAGGGAGTTTCCCGTTGGAGAGGGTGTTTCCCCGTTGGAGAGGGTGTTTCCCCGTTGGAGAGGGGGTTTCCCCCAGTGGAGAGGGGGTTTCCCCATTGGAGAGGGGGTTTCCCCCAGTGGAGAGGGTGTTTCCCCGTTGGAGAGGGGGTTTCCCCGTTGGAGAGGGGGTTTCCCCCAGTGGAGAGGGGGTTTCCCCGTTGGAGAGGGTGTTTCCCCGTTGGAGAGGGGGTTTCCCCGTGGGAGAGGGAGTTTCCCCATGGGTTAGGGGGTTTCCCCATGGGAGAGGGGGTTTCCCCATGGGAGAGGGGGTTTCCCCATTGGAGAGGGGGTTTCCCCCAGTGGAGAGGGTGTTTCCCCCAGTGGAGAGGGTGTTTCCCCGTTGGAGAGGGGGGTTTCCCCGTTGCAGAGGGGGTTTCCCCCAGTGGAGAGGGTGTTTCCCCATTGGAGAGGGGGTTTCCCCATTGGAGAGGGGGTTTCCCCATTGGAGAGGGAGTTTCCCCATGGAAGAGGGTGTTTCCCCATGGGAGAGGGGGTTTCCCCATTGGAGAGGGAGTTTCCCCATGGGAGAGGGGGTTTCCCCATTGGAGAGGGGGTTTCCCCGAATTCGGAAATCTCTCCTCTGCTTCAGCTCCCCTGCCCCAAGGTGCAGGTCCCACTTCCTCTACTCCTCCTTCTCCCTTCCTTTTTTCATCCTACCCAGTTATGCAGGGATCATTATAGTCCTTTCCAGTGTCCAAGGTCTTCTGCCAGTGTTCAGCCAGTGTTCTGTGAGAACTATTGGAAAAATCTGAAACCTCTAGTCATTGATTAAGCTGTAGAGCTTAAAGCGATACTACCCTGTGAAGAAATTACCTTTGTCTTGCCTTGCTAAAAATGTTAACTATATACATTTTAATTCAAACTCTGGTTTTATCATCAATCTGTGAATCTAAAGACTACTCACAGAGATGGTAATGGGGGAGTCTGTACCTACCATGACTTTCTGCCTTTAAATTAGACAACCTGTCACCATATCATTCAAACAGGGCCAATAGAAGACAAATATTAGGTGGGTCTGTGGCCACAATTATGGCAATTATCTTGCCTCTCTTGATTTACATGTCTCTGTTGTTTGTGTTGACTATCTTTCAGTTTCTACCTACCTCCAGAGCCTCTTGTATTTGTCTCCAACTTTTCCATGTCCCAAATTTGCCAACAGATCTGGTTTCCCTCCTTTTGATGCTTGGGACACCTGGGAACATCTCTTGCATTCTCTGGCTTGTTCTGTTCCTGGATACTCATGGTAACCACCATTCATTCTCCAGGAACATAAAAACCATGAAGAGTTAAGTGAAACTGGTTACTTGAAGCAAGTTCAGTATGCTGTCATTGCTACTTTACAAATGAGCTTCAAATTCTTGGGAGTCCCCATGAGGCCATGGATGGCCTAGAATAGAAAAGAGTTTGGGTTTTGATTTGCCTTTGGCTTGTAAAAGTATTAAATCCGATTAGCTCCTACGAGGCAGCAAACAATATGGACCCTGCCAAGAGAGTCTACATGGTTAAGACTCAGACAAGGTAGGAAAACAGAACAGAGGTCTTGTGTTTGGCAAGCATTTTTATTACCTACTACAGGAATGTAAACTTGTGCTCTTTGAGCTCTACCCTTTTAAACTTTTGCTTATTTCTCTTGTGTGTGCACGTGTATGAGTCTATGTTTGTTTGCTTTTGTAATATCTTTACAAAATTCCAGCCATGAGCAGTTGAACTAAGAATAAAAGAAAGGGTCATGCTTCCATTTTGTTTTAAATATTGATTATTTAAATAAATATATGTTAATACTTGCTATATGTCATGGCTATACCAGATGCTAGGGTTAACAGGATGAATTAAACAGATACAACCCCTGCCCTCACAGGATGTACAGCCCATAAATGCTCTGTAGGACAAAGAGGAGGGAAAGCCAGATTACCCAAAAAACCAAAGCATGTAAAAGTTACAGAATCCAAAGAGGGAAGCGATATCTTAGAGGCTAAAAATGGAGGAACCTTTGTATATTCCCATTAGCTTCCTTTTCTATGAGAGTTGGCTTTCTCAAGAGCCCTCTTAGTTGGGCCCTGAGATTTTATTCAGTTATTCTTGTATAGTCTTGCATTCTGCCTGCTTTGCACACAGAAGGTTTTGTGATAATTCTAATATAGGTTCCGTCCAGTTTCCATCCAATCTCTTTTCCCTTCTCTAGGTCCATATTCACGAGCCTCTAGTAGAAATGAATGATGTGGCCTTAGAGTATTCTTTCTTCTTTGTAACTAGTCTTTGTGGGCAAGTTTCTCTTTCTGAAAGATGTAACCAGTGATGTGGCAGTAAATGTTTAATTACCAGCTCTACAAAAAGTGTGTGTGTCTGTACAAATATAGATATATACATGTTTATAAATTTATTAAAAATTTTGGGGGGGTGGTGGTTGTAGGATGAATTGGGATTGACATATATACACTAATATGTATAAAATAGATAATAAGAACCTGCTGTATAAAAAACAAATAAAATAAAATTCAAAAAATATTTATTAAAAATTTTACTGATACAAAGTATGGGCATTACAAATAATATAATATACAATCATCTTTATCATAGATTCCATAGAGTGAACTGATTCTCACAGTATTTTTCTTGATTTTTGCTGAACTCTTTTATCCTTACCTGATCTACTGTTGCAATTGAAGAATGAGTGTAGTTCTGACATGAATGTTGCTTGGTATTTTCATTTACATTAGCTAATAAGATGAAACTGAAGAAATGAAGACATATGTTGGAACTTTACTAATTGGCTAATGATGTGTACAACTTATTTGCTGAATTGGATAAAGGTTTTAGAATACAGGAAGGTTATTTCCTCAAACAATTCTAGACAACCTGCTTTAAAGTGTAATCTACAGTATTAACGTTTTCTCCATTACATTCTTAAGTCGAGATAGTCAGCAAAACAATAAATCAAACCCTGACTTCTCGCCTTTGTTGATTTCCGTGCCGTGACTATTCCCACCATGGCCAATTTTAAGTTACCAACATGATGACATGGGATGTAGAGTTGGGGGGGATGGTAGCAATGCACCATTACATAGTATTTCCACCTCACAACTGCAATAGATATAAATAACCTCGAGAACATATATGATATTGAAATGTAGTAAAATCATTCATTAGGAGTGATGGATTTTGGGAATGTATTGACTTTGTTTTTAATATTGCTTAGTTCTAAATTTATGTAATAAAAATTTTTATAAATTTTTACATATTTGGCGAGCTGTGTTTATGAGCTCACTGAATTCCTGGAAATTTAACAAGTTGGTTCCAGCATACCACTCAATGTAACCCTTTGATTTTAGCAGAGTATCCTCAGTCTTAATCCCCCAGAGCAAAATGAGTAAGGGTACTACAATCCGTGGTATGGCTTTGCAATCATTATTGTTTCACATCTTCATCCCTGTTTTGAGATTGAATATTTTAGAATTCCAGTTTTCAAGCTGTGAATAAATCTCATTTGAAGGCTAGGAAGAGACTGTGGATGTGCTTTCTTGGTGTAAGCTTTTCACCTTGCAACAGTTTCTGAAAGAAGGAAGAGATCCTGGGTCCAGTTTGCACACTCATAACTTCCTGATGCATAGGTCTTGTTCCCTGAAGAGATTCTTCTTTTTTTTTTTTTTTTTTTCGGTACGCGGGCCTCTCACTGTTGTGGCCTCTCCCATTGCGGAGCACAGGCTCCGGACGCGCAGGCTCAGCGGCCATGGCTCACGGGCCCAGCTGATCCGCGGCATGTGGGATCCTCCCAGACCAGGGCACGAACCCATGTCCCCTGCGTCGGCAGGCAGACTCTCAACTACTGCACCACCAGGGAAGCCCCCCGAAGAGATTCCTGAAGCTTTGTCCCTTTAATGGGAGCAGAGTCCCCAGTAATGAGTTGTGGCGTATGGGGAGGACAGGGCTTCCCTGGCCGAAGAGGCAAGGTTTAGGCAGGAAGAAGAGAGAGGAGGAATAAGTTTTCTTTTGCTAGTGTTTAGAATGTTTCCGTAATTTCAATCTTGAAAATGAGGGATCAAGGAATGTGCTTATGGATAGGTAGTTTTGGCGAGAGAGTATCACATTATTGATAGAATATAATCCAGATGTCAGCTAAGGTTAATACCCTTTGAACTATTTACATGATTGATTTAGGGTCCATGTGGGCAATAACTCCAGAAGGAGAGCAACCCTGCTGACACCTTGATTTTGGAAACCCATTTTGGTCTTCTGACTTCCAGAACTGTAAGACAAGAAACATGCATTGTTTAAGCCACTGAATTTGTGGTAATTTGTTGTTATAGCTCAAGAGGAAACTAATACACTTATTTTTCCATCTGTAGGGATTTCATGGAGAGATTTTCCCATGAACGTAAAAGGCAGCACAGGTTTCTGCTAGGCCACTGTCCAGCTGTTTCAATTGCTGGGAGCACCACAATGTCTCCACCAGACTCAAGTTGGATTTTACTCTCTGATCTCCCGCACATCAAATGAGACATCCCCCAAAGTCACTGAAGCGGCCAGGAGGATCTCCTTCCATCCTGGCCCAGAACAGCCCAAGCAAAAGCCTGGCAGTGGCGGATCTTCTTCGAAGCCGCTGCTCAGGCTGCTGTGCGGAGCCTGTGTGACAGCTCCATTAGAGGGGTGTGTCACACAGCCATTATCCAGTCACATCTTAAGTGCAGCCCGCTGGGCTCAAATACCACTTTGGGAAGCAACAAATAATTTTCTGTTATTGCCGAGGGTCGCTGCTAGTCTCCTTCTGCTCTTTGGCACTTGTTTCGACAGCCCATTGCCGTTAGGAAATGAAAACCCAGCATTAAACGTTTAATTCTGAAATATATTTTCTCAAGAGGTGTTCATTTGAGCTCCCTGGATTTTGAAAGTTTTTTTTTTTCACCCTTGGCTGCAAGCTCTCTCAGCCCTAGGCACCCCTGCTGCTGGTCATTGAAGGATGAAGGATGAAATGATTGCTTTCAAGAGTGGGTAATCACTGGTCTCAAGCACTCCATCAAATAGCATCATCAGCAGAGGGCAAGTGGGGAAGCTGTCTTCACTCCTCTGATGGCTGGAAGCTGTGGCTGCTACCTGTAGTCAGGATCCCCCACTTTCTCCTGCATACTGGATACGAGTTACTGTGTAAGCAATTTCTGGTAGAGTTAGGAGACTAATTAGGCCTATTTGAAGGATTTAAAAGTGTGCTTTGGCGACATTCTAATCTATGTCGGAATTGTAGTCCTTTTACTTCCTCGCTGTGGATCTCAGATAAGGTACCTCTCTGGAACCTCAGGGTTCTTGCTTGTTAAATGGTAATTTTATTTCCCTTGGAAGGTTGTTATGAAGATCAGAGGTAATGTGTGGTGTAAGATGCTTAGCACAGAACTGAGTAGCTGCTCACAAAATCCTGATTTTCCTTATTAGTAAATATTAAAACAACTTCTGCGTTAATCTCCTCTTCCATTGATTATTAGCTTATTAGCTCCATTTTTCAGATGAGAAACAGCCCAGGAAGTTTTAGTGACTTCTCAGGTTGTGAAGAGTGTGCCACTGACCAGAGCCCGTTCCTCTGGCTCAGTGCTATGCACAGCGCGGCTCAGTGTCACCTGGGAGTTTGATGGAAATGCAAGTTCTTCGGCCTTGTCTATAAAGTCAGCATCTCTGGGCACCGAACCCAGGAAGCGATGTTTTAACATGTTCTCCAGATAATTCTTAGGCACACTAAAATTCAAGAAGCACTGTTTGAGCTTGTGATTCAGATCTCTTTCCAATATAGCACGCTGCCTTCTTAGTTCCAGCTCCAAACTGGGCCATCATCCAGGACCATCTAATCTAAAGCTCATCAGATGGTGACCAACTTGGGACTCAATTGAGATCAGCCTCTCTCTCCATTTTCTCTCTCTTTCTGCTCACACATAGGCATACTCCAGTGAAAGTAAAAATGCTGCTGACCAGCCCCGAACCAGGAACTTTATTAGTTGTAGAAGAAGGGGCCCTAATAGGAATTTCTTCCCATTTGTTTCCAAGATTGGTGCTGCTGGAGCAATACAGTGGGCATAATGGGAACTATATGCTTTGAGCTCACTGCACGTTGCCTGGTGTTTGACAAGACGATTGAAGACAGCCAACCTATTTGGTGGGTGGCAATGGAGGGAAATGCTGCTGACTCATGGGCCTGATGTTGGATATTTTTATGACTAATTGATGTTCATAGCTCCATCTGCTTATTTCATCTAGCCTCGGAGACTTCCTCTTGGCCTTTATATGAAGACCAATAACTTTGGAGACTGTATAATAGTGGCTGAGAGCCTGAGCTTGAACTCAGGCCCACTTGGGTTTCAATCTTTTCTCGGAAGCTAGCTATGCAACCTTGGACCCAGCGTTTATTTCCAAGTCTCAGTGCCTTCATCTCTTGGGGGGAGGGGTCAGCAAACTTTTTCTGAAAATTGCTGTCTCAGCTAGTAACTGCCACCATAGCATGAACATAGCCATAGATAATACGTAAATGACTGGTGCAACTATGTTCTAATAAGACTTTGTTTGTAAAATAGGCAGTGGGCTGGATTTGGGCTGCAATTTATAGTTTCCTAAAGCCTACTCTTGAGGAGATGATACTAGTGTTTCTTTTTAGACTTATTATGAAGATTAAATGTCATAACATATGTAAATCTAGTCCCTGGTATCAAGTAGGTATATAAAAATTGGTATTTATTAAGCTGTATCAAAATGACACATCGGTACATATTTAAAATGAGAGTTCTAGATGATAGGACTGACCACTGGATAAGGGCAAGATTATAAATCTTGTTTTTAATTTAAAGATCCTAGCTCTTCCTCCCTGCTAGGATCTAGAGGGAGTTATATGCATATGATGATGATGATGATAAAATAGTAATAATAATGATGATAATAATAATAGTACATATTAAGTACTTACTCTAAATCTGGAATTATTCTAAGTACTTTACCTGTACTTTATTTATTTCTCACAAACAACCCTATTAAGTCTGTAGCAGTTTTAGCCTCTTTTATATACAAAGAAATCAAGGCACAACTTGAGTAATTTGCCCAAGATAGCACAGCTAGCGAACAGCAGGACTGAGATAGGAACTTAGGCAGTCTGGTGTCAGAACCAACCCTCCTAACCAATATGCAATACCGCCTCCCTAATGAAACTCAAAGGCACACTGCCCCATGATACACACTGAGTTCTATGGAGAAGAAATGCCCCAGGGGATGCTCAGCCTACCTGGCTTTCAGCTCTGAGCTCTCTGTGGAATGCTCTTGCCTGCGGTTTCCAGCTCCTTTGCCGCCTCACCCGTCCCATTCTCCATCCAGTCTGTACTTAGCCATCCAGTCTGATGTGCCTTTGGGGGATTTATTCATGGCTCTGCATCCTGGCTCCATTTGCCTTGGCTTCACAACATCACAGGCACTTTCATAATGACACTGACTGTCTTTGCCGGCTCCCACCAGCACACTCACTTCTTTTTTACCAGAACGTCCTGCTCTTCTTATTGGGAACTCAATAGTTCTGAGTGGAGATATGACAGACACAGAGGTGAGACTCAACCCCAAGACATCAACTAGGATTTCCCCAAGATACTTAGCAAGGAGTTTCTACAGAGTCTGGTGTCCTGCCTCAGGGTCTCCTGGCCACTTCCACTGGTGGTCCTGTGTCCCAGGTTAGTGCTCCACTGTTCATTGGTCTTAGGTATCTCTGATGGCTTATCGCTCTCTTCCAGGCAAATGGAGGGCTAAGCTGGGGCCTAGAGAGGGTCTATCCTTGAATTCTTTTCAGATTTTCCTTTGCTGTGGTTCTGGGTCCCTGGTATAAAGTTTGTCCTGGTATATGATATCTTACAATCTAAAGAGAAATTCTTTGTCTCCTTCTCCCCCCCCCACTCCCCCCTCTGCACCCACACACATCAAAGGGCCATAACTGGCATAGGCATTCTTGTTTCAGCCATTTATCTGGAGGACAGTATAATTAACTATGCCTACGCTTGTTGAATGCTAGAAAATAAAAGAAAAATAGTTTAATTATAACGTCAGGATGCTGAGTAGTAACAATGACAATAACTACATTTACAGGGTTCACTATGTGCCAGGAATTGTTATAAGGTACTGGAAGTCTTTTCTTACCAATGACAAATTCATTAGTCAAGATCAAGTGCGACTCAGCATTAAGAACATAAAAACCAAACGACCAAGAAGAGGGAACATTCAGAAATTCAGACTGGTTGTTAGGATGAGGGTGGCAACATTAAGGTCAGGGGAGGAGTGAGAAGAGGTAGGGGCAGAATAAATTATATTGTTGGAAACTCCAATACATGTTGGGCAAATACCTGGGTGAGAGGGTTACAGGGAGGACAGAGGGTAGAGAATAGGAAAGGTTTAAAGTTAACTTTATTGAACACGTAATGTATGGTATGTGTTTCCTATACAAATTTTCATTTAGTTCCCCCCTGACATCACTATCTTAGTCAGCTTGGGCTGTCATAACAAAATACAATAGACTGGGTGGCTTATACCACAGATTTCATTTCTCACAGTTCTGGAGGCTGGCAGTCTGAGATCAGGGTGCCAGCATGGTTGGGTTCTGGTGAGGGCCCTCCTGGCTTGTCGATGGCATCCTTCTCAATGTGTCCTCACGTGGCCTTTCCTCGGTGCGTGTGCATGGAGAGAGAGATTTCATTTTCACTCTTCATCTTCTGATAAGGCCCCCAAACCAATGGGATTAGGATCTCACCCTTATGACTCATTTAATTACCTTCGAAAAGCCCTGTCTCCAAATGCAGTCACATTGCAGGTTACAGCTTCAGCACATGAAGTTAGGAGGGACACAACTCAATCCACGGCAAACACTATGAGAAAAGTATTATTAGTTTTAGTTTATAGATGAGAAATGAATGCTTAGAGGAAGTGATAACTTGTCCATGGCTTCACATACATCATATGGTAAAACAAGGTTCAAACCCAGAAGCTCTGACTCCTGAGCATTCCTACATCCCAGGCCACTTGGGGGATGGTGCGGGCAAGTTCCTGGAGCCCTTAGTGGTCCTAGGGGCTGAGTTAGTCCTCCTGGACCTGCTCCTGTGTTAATCTTTCCCACCTGGGCTTGGCTTCTCAGGTGAGGAACTTGGGAATATTTTTTTCCTCTCTTTTCTTTTCTCTGCCCCTCTTAGATTATTGGTTCAGGCAGATGTCCTGTCACTTTGTAGAGAAATTGACAGGCCCTGGAGATACTGAGTGGACTTCTGTGAGTTTCTTCTGTCTCTGCCAATGAGAATGAGCCTTTTGCTGTTTCTCTTTCTCCCGATGCTGCTAGGATTGTTAACGAAGCCTGCACCTTTCTGGTGACAGAGGTAGCCATCTGCCCTCTAGGCCATCTATCTGGTTGTCTGGAAGTAACATCTCATTGTCTGTGGCAATAAATCCAAGCTGGGAGCCTCTCTGACTGAAAGAACTTTTACAATCTCAGCTGTCTTCTCCATAATATATCTTCAGAGTGTCTTTTTGCCAAGCCAGAAATTTGAGGGCAATAACTTATCTTTCTCTATCCATTCAGCTTGGAAGTATGCACATGGGCATTGTTCACCTTGTCAGGAAGAATCAGCTCTTTCATGAGAAAAGGAGGATGAGAAAGCACCCAGCTAGGTCATCCATGGCCACATTCTTTAATGCTAGCTGTAGACAGGCTGGCATGGAAGACTATGGATAGATCTGCAAATAGACCTCTAAGAAGGTACACATAAAATGTGAATTAACAGAAGAAATATAATGTCATTTCCCTTTATCTAACTGGCAAAGATTTTTAAAAAAAACACCCAGATCTCCAGTTTGGGCGAGATTACAGTGAAACACCCACTGCATTTATTTTCACAGCCCTTCTGGAGGGCATCATGTTTCAAAGGCCTTCAAAAGACACCTACCCTTTGAAACAAGTGAATCTACTTTAAAAAATGCATTCTAAGAAAACAGTCATTCATCTGCACAAAGATTTTACTAGGAGATATTCATGGCAGCATTTATAATAGTGAAATTTGGTATAACTAAATGCTCATATTTGCATAATTAAGCAGTTTATGGTACATTAATGCAATCAAAAATATGTCAGGTACATATTAAATATTTATTGACCTAGAAAGATATTTATGATATATTTTTAATTTAAAAAAAAGGTTACAAGTTAGTATACACAGTATAATCTATTGTACATAGTGTATGTGTTATATGTATTTAAAGTTATATGCTTAAGTTGTTCAGTAGTGATATATAGGTATATGATTGCAGTTTTCTTTGCCTTCCTATATTTTTATTAAAAATTTTAATACAGTAAACGGGTCTCACTTTACTAACAACAACAACAAAAAGCTTATTTTAAAGTTATAGAAAGAAACAATTGCCTAGAAAGTGGATAGGACCACAGGCATAGCTATAGAATCTACCTAATGCCCCATCACCACCCACCCACTTCTCTTTTCTCCATCTTATTCTATTCCTTCCTTCACACTCTAGTTCCTTTCCTTGGCCGTCTGTGGCATTGCTCAGTTGTACTGCATGAAATTTTAGAAACTTTTTGAAAAATTGTCTACAGTTTGGAAGAAGGAAGACATTTACTAAGACAATTGGAACCACAAGAAAGGAACAACTTATCTTTATTTGTATCACGAAAAGCTAGAATTTTTAACTCCTTTGGGTACAATGGAGAATCATAACTAACATCTGAACTCTAGCTATTATACACAATGAGGACAGGGCAAAAGGCAATTTCATAAATTATATTCTTACCTTGTCTGGTAGCCCTAACCTTATACACTTATTTACGTAAGGGTTAGCAACTTAGTAAATATGCTTATTTCACCAATATTTTCTTTTTTTTTTTTTTGGCCATGCCACGAGGCATGTGGGCTCTTATTTGCCCGACCAGGGATTGAACATGTGTCCCCTGCAGTGGAAATGCAGAGTGTTAACCACTGGACCGCCAGGGAATTCCCTCACCAATATTTTCATTTCCTCTTCCGGAACAAGTCTTAAAATGTTTTGAGGTTAAAGCAAAATAACTCGCTTTTAAAATTTTAGTTTTGAGAATAGAAGTTTAAAATGAAGCACTTTCATGAGCTAACTTGTGCTAATTCAAAATATTAAGTAATTGTGATAAAACAAGTGATAGCAAATTAAATTCTGTCACTGGCTTTTTCTATTCTTACATTTATTTAAAAATGATTTTGTGTCTCTGAAGGATAACACAAGCTACAGTTTTGCAATAAGAGTGTTGTGTTGTTTTCTGTCACTTCTATTTTCTCACCTGGAATTAATTTAAATGAGTATCAGTTTAGCTCTCCCCAGGATCTAATCTATTTACACCCACTAAAATTAACTGGGCTAATTTCATTATGTCATCATTGACACTATGATGCTGCGCCATTTGGGGAGTTGAATTCTCAGTTCTAAGATGGTCTCTGGAATGTGTAAATCTGAGATGCCTGAGCTGTGGTTGTGCTCTGTCCAGTTTGGCTGGATTTTGTATTGTAATGGAACTGTAATTCTTATGACGTGATTTCCATCCACTCTGATTGCGGTCCTTTAAGTCAGCCAGATATACCCAGATACTTCAACTAATTCTAAATAGCTCTGACCCCACAAGACTGTATTTGTGGGTATTCCTAGACCTACTCTCCTTATTCCCTCTTTTTTCCATCTCTTGCTTCTCTATCTTAACTCTGATCTGCTGGCTTTTAGGATTCAGTGTTTGTATTTGGTAGTGAATCAAATGCCAAGAAGACCTTCACTAAGAGATGTTAATGTGAATAAGTTTTGGGATAACAGCTACGTGGCATGACTGCAACCCTTCCTCCCCTTCCCTTACCCCGGGTAGACATTGCAAATCAAACACCGTATTCTTTTTCCTGCTGAGCCTGGATGCAGTCTCAGATCATTCCCAATAGTGCTCCTTAAGCAGTCATTACCAATACAGTGGGTGAGATATGTGAGATAAAATCAACTTGTCATTTCTGAACTGATCCTGCTAGCTCTTCTTGCTTTGGGCAGCTGCTAGTATAATATCCTTCCTAAATTTACAGCCTTTAAAACCCAGTTCCAGCACTGGCCTCTTGATTGGTGCCTCAGCCCCTTCCTATGCAGTGTATATCTTTGATTAATTGAACTTGTAATTTTAAAACAAGAGTTTCCAGGTCTCAAATCCTTTCCTCAAAAGCTTCCTTGGTATTTCAGAGCATAAATTGCTAAAGAAAATTGTCAGCTGTTGAAACACACACTCCTTCACTTCCAAATCCATTCAACTTTCACCTGTTATTGATTGGATATGTTCCATGCCAGATATTGTACTGGCACAATGGGGACACAAATAGACTGGATAAAGTCAGTACCTTTAGAAAGCCAAGCTCTCTAGGAGGGGGTTCAGAAATTACCACAACATGAACAGAACAGGACATGTGCTTGGAAAGGGAAACTGAATGTTGTGGAATCTCAGAGAGGGATATCACTTTCTACCAATGGTTGGGGATGTGGATCATGGGAGAAGTAGCAACTGAAGTGTATGTTGGCTCTCCTGATTATTAGGTGTATGACCTTGGACATGTTATCTCACATCTCTAAGCCTCAGGTTCCTCAATTCAAAGTGAGGATAATATTGGTAACTCTACAGAGGATTGCAGCAAGGATTAGATGAAGATGAGAAAATGAAGAGAAACTCAAGCTAGGATACTGTCAGTGCTCAATAAATGTTAACTCTCAGAATGCCTCCAGAATTAGACTAGGAGAAGAAAGAAAAGTGAACTTCTGTATACTGGTCACTCTCTGCAGTTGACCCTGCTCCTGACTTTTCCCCCTTCACTGTATGTCCCCTTTCAGAATTGCTAGCAGTTGTGCTAATAGTAGTAGTGGAAGAGGAAGAAGGAAGAGAAGGAGAGGAAAGAAGAGGATAAAGTCAAAGGAAGCTTGCAATGGATAAGGATCGAGGAAGAAGATCAGTTTTCTTGCAAAACTGTACTTATCTTTTCAGTGATGAGTAATGAGGTGGAAGAGCTGAGAGAGAGGTTTTTGAAAGGGGGCTGCCATCTGGTCCACGGGAGATGTCAACTTCTTCTCTTACATGCTCACATGTCTTTGCAGGTGTGGTGGTTTTAGAATTGTACCCTTCCTAAACCCCAAGAGACCTCTCAGTGATCGTTCATCTCCACCCAGTCATCATGATGGCTAAATGTCCTCTGTGGCCTTGGACCCTTAGGGTTACTTTTACATTAATTTCCCCCTCAAACCCATCTCTCTATAGTGCTCCCAGACCAGTTGCCCTACTGTTGGCCTCACGTATTTTGCAAGGATAATGTAAACATTTACTGCCATGGAAATAATTCTGGTGTCTTAATTGTGTATATCTCAATCTTGGCTGCACCTTAGAATCATTAGCAAGTCAGGGTCTCCTCCCTCCGGGATTTTGATTTAATGTATTTAAGGTGAGACCCTGGTTCAGTCATTTTAAAAGATCCCCACGTGTTTCTTGATGTGCCGTTAGGGTTGAGTGCCACTAAGTTAACTGAGAGGAAAACCTCAGCCATAATTTGCCTATTAATTCTAACATACAAAAAAATTGAAGAAAATTAAAGGAGGAAAAATGTCCTTGTTTTTAGAAAAATATTTGCCTTTTAAAATAGCAAGGCTAAAAAAACAGCATTCACGATCCAGGCTATGCATAAATAGATCATTTTTGTCGCAAGGCTTGGCTTATTTGGAGCGCTGTAGAAAGACAGAGATGCTCCAAGGATTTGAAACTGGTCCCAGGATTAGAAACTTGGAGGGATTTGTGTTGACTTATGAAATTAAAACATGGTCTGAGTTTAGCAAAGGTAATTTCCCAATGAGTTATTACTCAATATTATCTTCACACATTAAATCTTGGCCTGCCTAAAAGGGAAATTGAATAACCTTATGGAATTTTTAATACATAGGGGCTGGCCTGGAGATACACATAGGCAAACAGCTCAGACTTGACCTAAAAGGGGCTAGGGAGACAGATCGTCTGTATATTTTGGCCCACTTATTTTACAGATGAGTAAACCAAGGGCCAGTGAATAGGAGGAGTTGTGTAGTAATGCAACGCTGGGGCCCAGCTTTTACCTTCTGGTCCATTTTTTCATGTTGCTGAATTAAAGATTTAATGTTTATTGAATATCTGATATGTGCCTGATTCTAGCAGGGGCCCTCTTACTGAAACTGGGAGACAGGATAGGAGCTTGGATACAAAAATCAGAGAAAAAAACCCAGTAGTAATTAAGACCCTCATTCTTTCATATATATTACAAAACTTCTTTTGGTCATGCCGGGTGCATGGTCTGAGCAGGGCCAATGGCAAGGTCAGTGTTGTTGAGTCACCTGGGCTGTTGACTCTTCTGATAAAGAGTGATAGCATCAGAGCCTGGGTGGGTTTGAACCTGAAGGTCAAGGTTAAATGGCACCAGCAATTGTAAGGATGGAAGGACAGAGTCTGGCGGGTCCTTCCTATGTACAGTTAGGAGGCACCTCAGTCTCATCCTTACTAACTCAGACCTACAGGAGAAACATCTCCAACCTTTTCCCAAAGTAAGACTCAGCCAGGCAACTCCTTTAGGAAGAAGATTGCCACATATAATAAAGGATGTCTGTTAAATTTGAATTTCAGATAGACAACAAATACTTTTCAAAGTATAAGTATGTTTCATATTGGTCCCAAATACTTACACTAAAAAAGAGTATTTGTTGTATATTCAAAATCAGATTTAACTTGTGCCTTCTATTTTTACTTTCTAAATCTGGAAACCCTATCTGGGAAACTCCTCTGGACCTCCTTTCCCCATAATCAGGCTTATTTTCCTTTTTTCTTTATTCACACAGGATTGAGTACATGGTACCACTATTAGCTATTAATACTTCCCCTCTCCCCCTCATTTTGTTGTATAGAGTACAGGCTTCCAGGAGCCTGGCACAAGTTGGCATTCAGGAAAAGTTGATTGGATGGATAATGAATGGAACAAATGTGTCTGAACCCAAGAGTGTGCCGGCTCAGGGCAAACTCCTTCCTGATTTGGAAGAAGCAATTCCATGTGCAGCTGACACTGGTGTTACATGAAAATATTTCTGGGGCCAGCCTAAGTTTTGTTATTCAGAACCACCCTCTTAGTCTGGCTTCTAGAAGCTCCATGAAGCAGCTTGTGATGCCTCCCCACCCCATGGTGGGTCTGGGGTTGGCTTGTTAGGCCAGCAGAGTTGAGAAGCACATGTTGTGGCAGGCATTTCTCTCATTGCTCTTGAAATGTCCAAAGGCTCTGTCTGCCAGCTGAACCTCAAAGCTGCAAGCCATTGAATCAGATTCCGTGGGGGGTAGTGAGTGCGTGGTTTCCTTTGACTTTATGTTCTTGCTGTGTGACAATGTCAGAAATGTTAGAAAAGGGAACTGGAGACCAAAACAAACCAAAAAACAACACAAAACAAAACAAAAACAAAAAACCCTTGAATGTTGACCCCCATTGTCATGAGCAATTCGTGATTCACTTGCACTTTGATACCTTCTGGAAAGCCTATGTCATGTCTCCATTTGTGATTTTCAGAAATCAATTCTTAGCTTTTCACTTTATGAGTACAAATACAGGGTTCATGGGGTTCAGGGTTTACTCGCATTATCTGGGGACGAAGATAAAAATGTTAGTCCCTTCTTTGAGTAGAGAATGCTGTGATTTAATGTATGTAAAGCACCTAGCATGGTGTCTGGCTTCAGTAATTGGTAGCTGAAAGTCAGTAAGGAATTTTTAGGTACATCAGGTACTCGATGAGGTAGGCACACTATGAGATCGAGCAGCTCAAGTATACGTAGTTAGTATAAAGCAGAGCTAGAACTAGAACTCAGTTCTGCTGATTCTTAATCCCATAACTGTTTCTTCTCAACAGTGATGAGTCCTGAATCTCCTGAGTGATTCTGGAGTCTTTGTTGTAAACTAGGGGAGTCCATTTGGAAACCATTCTTGTAAGTTCACAAGCATAGACCTTCACTTTGGGCTGTACTAAGGACATAGGCATCTCCTAGTTCTCTGCTTCCCAAATCTGGCACCTCATGCCCTTCCTCTCCTTCTCCCACCATCCAATGTGAAGGAATGCTATGAAATCAGTCGATATTTGGACTCCGTGGTTTTTACTGTAAGCTGTTAAGTTTAGGGGTCTTGTGGACAGAATAGAGAGTGAGCCTCCCCAAGCTTAGTTCATCATATGGTCTCTGTTCATCATGTCGCATCTTAGCTTTTGGGCCCTGAAGACTAAGAATGGAGCATCAATAATTAAAGGTACAATCACAGCTGAAGCTTCCGTTAAGTTATTTTTCTCTAACCCTGACATTTTATGAGTCAACAAAGCCAAAGCCATCAATATGAAGCAGATTATTTTTAGCAGTTTCTTAACCAGTGTGCTCTAGCTTTAAATTAAACATTGACGTTGGTTATTATTAAAATTCTGAAACTTGGGCAGAGAGGAGCCCACGTTAGTACAGTAAACACTGGGCTTTCATTACCTTGTTTTGAAAAACATCTACTCACTTGCTGTTCGCACCAAATACAACTGCATAAAACTAAGAGATAGTGGATTTGCTAAGGATTAGTTGTTCAAGGTCAGAGTCTGAATGTGTACGTGTAGTTTGCAGGGTTGAATATTACTGTGGGCTTCAACCTTTTCAGATCTGCAATATACTAGCATTGGCATTATCTTATTATCATTCGATTCTGTGAAGTTTGTCCCATTTTCTGATCAGCACCAAAAATATGGTGTTACAAATTTTTAAAGTAAATTATCACTTTTGCTTTGAGAATTTTGTTACATCTTTCACAATATGAGATAACTAGGACAGCCTCTGGTAGCATGGAACTAGGGTTGGGAATCAATTTCTGTAGCATGATGCAGTGGAAAGAACACTGATCTTGGAGTCAGAAGACTTGGTTTCTGCCACTTACTAGATGTGTGTCCTTGGGTGAATGTCTTAAGATCCTAAATTTCTCATTGTTTAATTGAAGGGATCTGAGCTACAGCAGTAATACCCAAACTGAGTTCTACATATTCACTGAGATAACTGAGATCTCTCAAAGGAGATAACGTATGACAGGTCTTTGAGACGCTCTCAGTAGTTTAGAAGGGCTGGGGCATGGGTTGTAGGAGGACAGCAAAGGATAAAGGAGGGAAAGGGAAGACTGGATCTGGATCTTCAGTAACTAAAGTTGGGCTGGTCCCTCTAAATTGTGAGTTCTCCCCTAATGTGGACGCTGGGCTAGTGATGAGTGTCTTCATTGGCAAATCTGCCCCCCCCCCCCCCACTTCCACATCATTTCTGGCTTGTCCCATCCAATCATGAGGAATTATTCTGTACATCTTCTTTGCCAAGTCAGAGCCTGGAAGTTTATATTTGCTCGCATGTTTCAGTTATTCACTGAAAACTCAAGAATTTCGAATAATTTCCAGACAAATCCCTTGGAAAAAAGAGAGGGTGGGAGAAAAGCTCAAAGACCCATAGTCTTTGAGCTATCTCAAAACAAGCTATCTTTCTGAAAGCCAAGTGAGGCCCTCACACCAGAATCCCTGATGTCTTTAGTTAGAGAAAATCTTAGGCACAATCCAGGCCTAAAGAAGAGATTATGCCAGAAAGCTCAGTGAAAAGGAAAAATACATTTAGGCATGAAAAGCCTTGTTGAGAAATGAGCCCAAATATAGCAATACTTTCTCTCTTTTGGACTCTGCCCTTCTCCCCTTATGGCTCACCAATTCCTCAGACATTGGCTTCTGAATGCATGGGAGGCTCCAAAGTTTTTATTAATGTTATTTAGTCATGTGGCATAATTATTGATCCTGGCACGAAGTTGACTCTCAATACTGTGCTGCAAGAATGAATGAAGAATGAGTGAGCAAAAGACCAAAGGAAATCTAGAAACAATAAATGATGGAGAGGGTGTGAAGAAAAGGGAACACTCTTGCACTGCTGTTGGGAATGTGAATTGGTACAGCCACTATGGAGAACAGTACGGAGGTTCCTTAAAAAACTACAAATAGAACTACCATATGACCCAGCAATCCCACTACTGGGCATATACCCTGAGAAAACCAAAATTCAAAAAGAGTCATGTACCACAATGGTCATTGCAGCGCTACTTACAATAGCCCAGAGATGGAAACAACCTAAGTGTCCATCATCGGATGATGGATAAAGAAGATGTGGCACATATATACAATGGAATATTTCTCAGCCATTAAAAGAAATGAAATTGAGCTATTTGTAATGAGGTGGATGGACCTAGAGTCTGTCATACAGAGTGAAGTAAGTCAGAAAGAGAAAGACAAATACCGTATGCTAACACATATATATGGAATTTAAGAAAAAACAAATGTCATGAAGAACCTAGGGGTAAGACAGGAATAAAGATACAGACCTACTAGAGAATGGACTTGAGGAAATGGGGAGGGGGAAGGGTAAGCTGTGACAAAGCAAGAGAGTGGCATGGACATATATACACTACCAAATGTAAAATAGATAGCTGGTGGGAAGCGGCCGCATAGCACGGGGAGATCAGCTCTGTGCTTTGTGACCACCTAGAGGGGTGGGATAGGGAGGGTGGGAGAGAGACGTAAGAGGGAGGAGATATGCGGATATATGTATATGTATAGCTGATTCACTTTGTTATACAGCAGAAACTAACACAACATTGTAAAGCAATTATACTCCAATAAAGATGTTTAAATAAATAAAAGACCAAAGGAAACACAGGTGACTATCCCGGGGGCTATCTGAGCCACCACTAAATCTATAGGCTTCTTAGGGACAAGGGTTGTGAATTTCACTGACCTTTGTGGCAACCATGTGCTTTATGGGCACATGGTCAGTGCCCTGCTGGACACCTGTGGGGCTCAGCGAATATTCAGTGAACACTTCAATGTCTTGGTTTGTGTCCTTCCTGGGTTGATAGTTTCTACATTGAAACAGCACTAAGGGAAAGCCAGTACACTCGTTGTGTGCCAGTAGATAATGATGTAAACATGAAATTGAGTCTCAGCCAGTCCCCTGACTCTCTAGGCTGCCTTTACCTTTGTTTCTGATTTGCGCAATTTGCATACCTCTCCCTGAAAATTCAGGTCTTTCCAAAATATGAGCCTGGATCATTAAAACTGCAAGATTTATTCTAATCTTTCCTCATTCAGTTCCTCTGAACTTCCCTCTTCTCTGTCTTGACTGCAATTCCCATTTAAGTCAGTTCAAGGGAGCCAGTACCAGGCACTGCCTCTGTATTTGACATTGAACTGGGCATTGAGGGCAGTAAAGGGGAACATGAAGACTCAATCTCTGCTCTTCAGAATTTTGTAAACTAGTTTGGGGATGAATGACACAAAGTTAACAACTGGAGAACAGTTAGCAGGCACCATGATAAAAAGGGAAATTGTATTTTAGAGTTCAGAGAAAGGACAAATTGTAACAAAGTGGAGTGAAATCTTACTTTTCTTTAGCTTTCTACCATTCAGAAAGCTTCTCCTGGTGGCTCCAATGGATGCAAATATTAGTGTTTGCCTCATGCACTAAGATTTTTAACTATAATGACATTTTGTCACACAACATAAATTCTCAGTCCCCATGGAAACTGTAATATAAGGATGTGTGTTGGGGTGAGAGGAGCTTAATTTCAATCAGTGCCAAGAAAAAGAGGGAGAATGACATTCTATACACTTTGAATGTCCTTCCACATGTCCCTTTTTTAAAGAAAAAAAATTCATACCCTTTCTCTAAGGATATATATATATATATATGTATCTCACTGGATCATAAGCCCTTTGAGTGCAGGAACAATCATTTCTTATTAATATTTCTTCCAAATTCTCTTGCTCAAGGATCTGAAGATGTATTCAATAGTGTTGGTTGAATTATCTATATATCCAGAAACACTGAGCAACTATCTTAGTGATTATCAAAGAAGACAATTCCTCAAATCCCTCAAATCTCCTGCCTGACTCTATTTGTCCTTTTCCTTTGTATTGACCTCACTAAAATTCCTTCAGTTTGTCCAGATATCTTCATAACTTGGAGATTCATTCATTTATAAAAGCACTGCCTCCTTCCCAGTGTCCTTTCATTAGAGGCAACAGTTCTGGGACTAATGATCTATGAAATACCTAATATTCAATTATTGATGCATTTCAGATTCTTCATGATACAACATGGTACCCGCAAGCAAGGAACACTCATAGATACCCAGATATTGTGCATGGCCTACATCCTGCACTGTCTTGCCTTAACAATTGTCTTACTCCATTTCTCAACTTTTTCTCATCTTGGCTACTTCTTATTCCCTCTCTTATGACTTTGTATTCCGCATTCTAGGAGGTAGAGATATTCGGAGTGTTGGAGAGGGCAGGGTCTGAAGTCTGTCTGCTTGGTTTTACGTCTTGATTCTGCCATATAACCATGGGCAAGCTTGTCTGTTCATATGTCACAGGGTTGGTATGAGTAGTAGGTGAGATCCGGTATATGTTATTTTGCCCCTCATATGACCTCTGGCTCCTGTGATTCCTATTCATACCTGTCCTGTGGGTCTGCTCACCTCAAGCAGGCCTGTTTGATCCCACCCTGCCCTTGGACCCTTCCATAGTACAACTGACGTTCCCCCCAGGTTTTTCTTGTCCTCTCCAGCTAGGTAAAGTGGGAAAGTTTATGTCCAAGGTCACAAAGGGACCTTGAGGAGTGTTTCAGCTATTTAATGACTATACACACATACACGCAAACATGCTCACAAGATAATTGTCATTATAACTTCTAGGTGTGGCACTTTCATCCTTTCTTTTCCCTAATAATAAAAAGGTCTTTGTAACTAACTATGGAAATGGTGTGATTTCCAACCTAAAGAAACGTTAGAAATGTTTCAGCAAAAGCTGAAAAAACAGATATATTTTTTCCTTTAGTTCTCTTTACTTTCTGGATAATACTAGTCTTTCAATTCCCATGCCTAGATTTGACGCCAGTCAAAATTGTGGCCGGTCCCAGATTCTTCCCATGACCTGACTCTTGGTAATAGTTAGCATCATCATCTCTTCCCAGCATTTTAGCACTTGATAAAATAATTCTTAGAGTGACCACTGAATAAGTGACCAGACACCATTTTGAGTTGTGACTTCACAGTCTGGAGAAATTATGAAATAATCACAAAGAAAGACATGTTGGCAAGTTTCAGGGATCAGGAACTATAAATACAGGGGACCCTCCAGAACTTCAGTCTCTGGGTTCTTTGCATGGCTCAAGTCCGGGAACTGGGGCTAAAGCTTCAAAAATCATTTGGGAAAACTAAGAAGAGAGGGGAATTCGGTGAGATTCTGACAGTCTGCCAAATTAGAATCTAACTTTGCTGATGCATGTGGTATTCCAGGTAGAGCAATTGTCCTTTTAGTTAAAAGTAATAAATATATTTTTGTTTAAAGGACAGGTGGTTGGGTTTGCTATTTTTTTGCCTGTGGCCAGCCCATAATGTAAACCAATGTGGTCTGGATGGGAGAAAATAATCAAATACCACATGAGGTTCTAATCCCTTAGAAGCAGAGGCCCATGATATAGAAACTTAGGTGGTGGCTGTGAATGGTTACACACAGCTACTAAGTGGCAGAGCCAGGATTCAAATGCAGGGCCATAAGACTCCAGACAGTGTCTGCTTACTACTATTCTACACTGCCTCATTCTGAAATTGATTCTAGAGCTGAGAGTGACCTCAGTCAGCTTCCAATCCTACCACTTTACTTTAAAGAGAGGGAGAGATGGGCTAAGAAATGCCCATTTACTTGAATGAGAATCTCACCTTGTTAAATACCTACTCTACATCTGGAGTAGGAGAGGAGGCTTGAAGGTGGTCCCTCTGCATTGGCAGTAGGGTTTCCATATGTACTTTCTTATGCATTTTTCATGGATGCCTGATCTCTTCAAATCGAGTTGATCCTGTGCATTTGTATTGTGAACAACATTTTTTGAATGTGCTCTTCTCTTTTGCTTTTCAGTGTATATGACTTTCTCCCCAGGAAGCCCAAGAGCTACATCTATTACATGTTTCAGCAGGAATGAAAAGAAAGATAATATTCAGCTTCTGAATATCCCCAATTAGGGTTTTTCAAAACTTCAACAATACAGTAGTCCTTGTGCCCCAGTTTGTTGAGAGAAACTAATATACTAGATATCTTATCCTCACATTCCTTCATCTTGCCTTTTAATGTATTAAGAACATGGACTGGTAGGCTCAATTATAAAGTTGTATAGAGATTTATAGGCATCCTGAATATACAGGAAGAACAAGGTAGAAATACTCATATCAGCTAGAGAGATTTGGGGAGAGACAGAAGCAGCAGGTGGCCAGCCATATGTCCCACTCTCCCTCCTTTAGAATGAAATAGCAGAATATTAGATGAGTAGGAGGGAATGCTGAAGGGTGAGAGATTTCTGCTCCTTTTTCTACTTAGGATGGTGGAAGGTGACTTCCTCATAGGTCGTCTCCTCCACTTGAAACTAGGCATCACAGTATGGTTAAACAGAGGGAGAGCATGAATGCAGCCTTCTCAAAACATCCTTATTTCCTATGAAGCTTGCGTAGGACTCAAGGAATTTTCCACATGTCCCTGGGATCATATATGGAGGTTACTTGAGATTTTGTCTGGGGGGTTTGCCAGAAGGGATTCCTGGCATAAAGAAAAAGTGGTCCTGAAGTTGAGGACTGCATGGGAGTTCCAGCTGGCCCTCGATGGATTCTGCAAAATCATCTGTAGTCAAGTCAGCAGGGAAGGTACCATACGCTAACAAGCCAAAAGGAGAACAGACCATGAGTTTCACCAGTTGCAAACTTGAGAGTGAATTTCACAGAACACTCAGGAATAAGATGAGTCTCATGTCAGTGGTCATTAGTCTAGAGAACAATCCATACCAACCACTCTACAGTAGATATGAGCAAGAATCCAGAGGGTACCACATGCACCAAGGACCTGGTCTGTCCCCCTCTCTTTTTACCGTGGTTACAGAGACCACAGACTCTTTAAAACCAAGATATCATCTTGGAGCGGAGTTGAATGAAGAAAGAGAAATCTGAAAGACTAAGAATTCTATCCCAAAGGGACTGATCATTTACTTAAAGATAAAGTTTTTATCAGAGACCAGCAAACTTTTTCCACAGATAGATACTAAATATTTTAGACTTTGCGAACAGTATGGACTCTATTGCAACTACTCAACTCTGCTCTTGTAGCCTGAAAACATCCATAAACAATATATAAATGAATGGGCATAACTGTGTTCCAATAAAACTTTATTTAAACAAATAGTGGGATTACAGGTGCTAGTTTGTCAACTTTTGGTCAATAGTATTAAATCAAGTTAAATTTTTGGATTCAACTGAAGGTAATTTTCTCCTACTACCCAAAAGGGTAGGAACTTTGGAGAAAAATGAAATTAAATGTAGAATTAATTGGTATTTTCTTTGTACATGTCTGTGACATGTGAATAAAATTGTAATTCCTCTCACATTGAAAGGGGGGAGGCAGTCTTAGTGTAAAGAGGAATGATTTGTGTTTTCCCCTTCCCGAAAGACTTGTGATCACTAGGAGTGTTGAGGGCTGTGAGATGACAGCAAGTTAAGCTCAAAGTGGGTGATGAAATAGGGAGGGAAAGAGCAGCTGACCACGAAGGACAGAGAAGAGATTTTGCATCTCCTGGTCTCTTTGCCAGGAGCCCTGGAAATAAAGGAAAGGGAGGCCTGGCAAGGGAAAACACTCTGAGTAACAGTCACAAATTATGATAATGGTAGTGATAAAAATAATAATTACCACTACAATTTCAGTCAGGATGGGCTATGTTGCATTGCTGTAACAAACACCTCTGAAATCTCAATGGCTTAAAGAAAAATGTTTTATATCTCATTAATTCTCCATGTCTGTTGAGGGTCAGCTAGGAGCTCTCCTCCACATTTTCCTTGAGCTCCTTCCAGGACTTGGCATTGAATGGGTCGCTATCTGGACTATCATCAGTGGTCCAGGAAAAGTGGTAAAGTACAAACTGGCCATTCCTGGAAGTGACACACCTCACTTCTCACATTTCATTGGCTAAAACTAGTCATATGACTAAGCCTGACTTCAGTGGGGCAGAAAAAAGTCTGATCATTCTCTAGGGAGGAAAAGTTATTAATAATGAAAAGTAATTTAATATCTCTCAACTACTATTACTGGGTGACAACATACTGAGCATTGTGCTAAGCACAGCCTAATTTTGTCCTTATTCAGAGACCCTGTAAGATATTATCAACATTTTACTGACGAAATGAGGATCTTGGGAATTAAGTAACTCATTTTGTCCAACCAATAGATGGTAGAGTTAAACCCAGGTAGGTCTGATTCCATAGCTTGTACTCCTAAGTACTACATTATACTACCCTGATCATTTGTAGTATTAGATTAAGGATTGCAACCTCAAGTGTGTTCATGGGCTAGGCAGTTACTACAAATTTATGAAGCAGTTTGGATATACTTCAATTTTGGATTGGGCTGTGGCAAACTGGAGAGCCCATGCTGTATCTAAAAGGGGCAGTTGTAATTCGTTTTAAACGGTTGCTATGTAAAAATATGCTTATTCTTTTCAGATCTCCAGATTCTTTATTTTATTGTTTTTTATAAATTTATTTATTTATTTTTAGCTGCATTGGGTCTTCTTTGTGGCACACGGGCTTTTCTCTAGTTCTGGCGAGGGGGGGCTACTCTTTGTCACCATGCGTGGGCTTCTCATTTTGGTGGCTTCTCTTGTTGCGAAGTGCGGCCTTCAGTTGTGGCTCGTGAGCTCTAGAGCGCAGGCTCAGTAGTTGCTCCGTGGCATGTGGAATCTTCCCGGACCAGAGCTTGAACCTGTGTCCCCTGCACTGGCAGGCAGATTCTTAACCACTGAACCACCAGAGAAGTCTCCAGATTCTTTAAAAAGTCCTCAGAAATCTGGATTTTTATGTGTAATTTCCTGATTTCAAAATATTAAAGACAATCCAAGATTTTTAAAAATTACAGGCTAAATAAAATAAATCTGTGAGCCAAACATGCCCCATAGGCTAATAGTGTACACTCTTAACTAGGTTTTCTGGTGGAGTCTAATTGGTTCATTGGGGAAACACAAAACTGAGGATAATGTACTCAGATTATTAGTTAGTTTAGGCCCAAGTCTATGCGTGACCTCTGGTAAGCAGCAGAGCCAGTGCAGTGTGGAAAGGCTGAATACTGAATTCAACTGATTGTCATCAAGATGCATAAATGTGTATATATGTTGGGAACATGACTCTACACATATTTGATTTTGAACTAATTCAAATGTTTAAATAGCCATGGAGCAATTTTCATTTGTAAGCTGCTGTTGTGTAATGTACTAATTCCCTCTTTCTCTGGCTGGTGTGGAGCTGACATCATTCACTGGGGAGCCTTCCTAAGGAGGCAGATGTTCAGTGCCCTCCAGTTCAGTTCGGGCTGCACCACCAGACTAAGCAGGCTCATGGTTTGACATGCGTTAATTACAACAGAACAAATGGAAAGGCCATTCCCAGTTTCAGGTAAAGCTGATCACATTGGCTTCTGGTGTAAACACTCAGGACTAGGCTTGGTAGAAAGTTGGCTGGATATGGCTTTTCCTGGAAAGGTGATAGCTGGAGTTTTTGAAGGAATTAGGAAAGAGTGTAACTGGTGACTTCTTACCTGGGGATCCAGGTATATGTTTCTTGAGGGAAGATCTATCACTTTCATCAGATTCTCAAATAGGTCTTGCACCTCCATTATTCTCACAATCAAGACTTTCAAGCTGAAAAATCATCAAGAAGTGTATGGAAATACCACCCCCTACCCCCCGCCAACCCAGACCATCCTCCTTAAAAAAGCATCTAAGGCAGGAGAGTTCACTGACCCCCAAACATAAGCTGTAGTTTCCTGATGCTTTTCTTTATCTAGAATTCTCTTTCTGGCCAATTCCCCTCCTTAAAAAAAAACAACAACAAAAACCCAAAAACTAATCTATAAAGCATTTCCTAATCCCCTTACAGGATGTTTTCAATCCCTCTGAGCTCTGAGAATATTTTCTTTGTAGTTTTATGATGACATTACTATTCTGCCTTTTATAATTTTGTGTGTGTGTGTGTGTGTGTGCGTGCACACACACATGCATGTGTGCATCTATATCGTTTTGTAACATAATAGTAAACTCCATGAGGGTAGCAAGGATATCTTATTCATCTGGAAATCACAGGTGGTTGCTAGTACATGTTGGATACTCAATTTAGAATCTGCCAACTTGAATTGAATTTTGCTTTCTGGTTGGATCCGAAAGTCAGTTGGTTGGTGTGGCTGATTAAATACTGTAGGTCCTTGGCCTACAGAAATATGACTGGCTGACTAATGACAGTGGATTGGGTGTTTGTGTACTCCTAGGGTTTCCTTGAAGAGCCATGGGAAGAAGGTGCACACCTCTGTGCCTAACCCTTTGTCAGTTCCTGGCTGCAAAGCCAAGAGATGGTGAAGGACATGATGCCCTTTCACTCTGGTGAACCCTTCTTGCTCTGTGCATCTGTAGGAACCCTCACCTTGTTTCCTCACACTTAAGCCCTTCTAACTCACAGACTCAGTCTTGCTCTTGCCTCCTCCCTGCACTGCCACTCTGAGTTTAGTAATATTAGCGGATTAAATGAATGAAAATGAGTTCTTAGTGTGTGCTCTCCTCTTGTCCATGTCATTAAGTGACATAGGGTCTCCCTCACCGGGTGGGGGGAGAGCGCTCATCACCTCTATCTTATAGTTGTTTCTACTCACCATATTGGCTCAGTTTCTATTCTGACTTGGTCCCTATTCTTATATTTCCTTTGATATAATAGAATGATCATGGACTTTGAAGCTAAATGATTTTGAATTTCAATGTCACCACTTACTAGCTTCATAAACTTGGTTGCTGAAATCCTCATTTAATTCCTTATAAAACAATATATATAATACCTATTTTTCAAGCTGGTCATAAAGATTAAATGAAATCATGATGTAAATGGCACAAAATAAGCACTCAATTGGTGGTAGCTATTGTTGTGAAATCTCTGCCCTGTAACCCATTCCCCTTTCAATACTGAAGCATGACCTGACCTGACCTGAGGTACTAGTTTAAATCTTGTTGTATGAAGCATCTTTCTTGGGGTTAATGTATTGCTGCATGACTTCCTAGTAGCAAACATGACCCATTACCCCTTCTGCTGTACTCAAATTGGGTGAATCATGGGGTTTACTGGTACCTGAATTACTAACCAATCTCAGCATCCTTTCCCACTGAGTTCAAACTTTACTTCACAATCTTTAACACAGTGTTCCAGCAGCCACTACCAATCAATCAACATGTACATTTCTGACTCCCAAATCTCTGCCTTTAGACCATACCATTTCCCTGAGCTCCAGACATGTATCCAGCCACCTATGTGACCCCTCCTCTTAGATTCAACATACTCCTTAAACGTAATGCTTCCAATAAAGAAGTCTTGATTTCCATCTTCAAAAAATCTTCACCACTCTTTCCCATCTCTGAAATGGGGCCATTATTACTTTAGTTTTGCTTAGTTCCCAATCCTAGAAATAATCTTTGAATTACTCCTTTGCTTCATACCCAATACGTCAATATGTCCTGTTGATCCTTCCTCTGAGCACTTCTTACCCCTTAAATTGCTACTTCCCAGTTCCTGATGCCATCACTTCTTCCTCAGATTATCATAAACATTTTCATGCATTTCTCCCTCACTCCACCTGAGTTCTCCTCAGTCTGTTCTTCATGAAGCAGTCAAGGTGATGTTTTTAAATGTAAATCAGATCACCTAACTCACCTCTTCAAAATCTTTAATAGCCTCCCAGCTCATTATAAAAGATCCAAAATCCTTACCATGTCCCCTAAAGTGATATGTGGTCGGGTCTCTGCCCAGTCCCTCACCTCATCACCTACTACTCTTTCCCTGGCCTTCTCAACTCCAGTCATACAATAATTGTCTTTTGTGTGTGTTGAACAGTCCAAGCTTACTCCATCTTCAAGGCCCTGCTTCAGCCTGGACCTCTGCACTAGGAAGTCACCTTCTCAGAGAGGTCATCTAGAATTGCTTATGTCATTGCCTCCAGCTGGATCATCCTGTACCACCTGATTCTGCTTTATTTTCTTCATAGCACTGATTACCACATGAATTTTTATTTTAGTCAGTTTTTATTTTATGTCTCCTGTCAGTAGAATATAAGATCTATGAGGGACAGAACCTTGTCATGCTTACTGCTGTAGTTCTAACAAGAACAGAATCAATACATAGTAGCTCCCCCCAAAATACTGGTTCAGTAAGTGAGTGACTGACTGCATGAATGTAACCATCAGTCATCCCTGTTTTAGAATTTATCAACACTATCCCTTGTCACCACAGCTCTGTTCTTTTCCAGCTACCTACCTATCCGTCTACTCAAGGCACATTTATTAGTACCGATTTTTGCCCAGTTTAAAGTCTGATTAGAGAAACAGAATCCATTACAAAGTATCATGGCAGAACTGTACTTTCACTGATGTTTCCACATCTCTATGGGGGCTCTTTGTCCCTTATTCACTTCCCTTCATGGTCAGCAGCAAATAGGCTCCCTCTCAACTCTTGCAAGTCCTGCTGGGTTTAAGGCTGGATAATCATCAGATTGCTCCTGGCCTTGAGGAATGCTGGCCTGAGAATGGGGTACCAAGACTTCTTTCTTTAGCAATCAGTTGGAATCCAAGGATTCTTTCTAGTCAACGAAAAGTTCAACCAGAAAGGCAAAGGGCACCATTAGAAGATAAGACCAAAGTACCTGGTCCTGCTCTAGCAAATCAAATGAATTGGCATTAAGCCAAGGTGGACATGGTTCAGTGATGTTGACCTACATACACAACTTTTAATGTTTTACATAGAGGAGTCCTTTTTCATATTACTGGATCATTCTATGTACTGGCTCAGTTTCTTGGATCCCCTTTTTTTTTTGACCAACTAGCATCCACATTTTCATTGATGATAATAACATTAAAATGCCTCGCTGTACTTGTTTTGCAATTTCCACTGTTTCTCAGTATTGAAAACATCATAGATTTAAAATCAGGCTGCATCTGTTGCTTTTTAGGACTGTAAGTTTGCCATATGTTCTAAGGTCTGTGAAATAGAGAATAAATCCCTGAGAGATGGAGATTTTCATACTCTTGGCTCTCAGTCTGAACATAAAGGTGTTCTACTTTGCAAGAACTATGAGTGGCCTAAGTGATTTGACCACATCATCTTAGATCTCCAGGAGCCAGCACAGTACATAATACAGGGTCAGTGTGTAATTGGTGATGAGATCTTGCCAACTTTTCTGTAACTGGCTTGTCAGGTAACCAGTTTAAGACCAATCTGTCTTTTTCTTCTGCACTGAGTCTATCCTTTATAATTTAAAAAAATAAATTAAGATAGCAAAAACTCCAAAAGGTCTTTTGGATGGTTCCTCTATGCCCTTAAATCTCAGGGATAGAATGATAAGAAGAACGCTGGACAGGAAAGCAGTAGAGCTGTTTCAGCATGGGCCAATAACTGAGTATACTAACTGTGAAAGTTGCTTTACCTCTCTGGGCTTCTGTTTCTTTATTTGTAAAAGGGCTCAAGTTAGATTGCCTAAGAGCTCTTCGATGTTTCACATTCTGTGAATCTATAGCTGAGACACCCCCCAACCTTATGGTCAAGCAGGCTAAGTGAGAGCATATTATGGGGAGCTCATTGCATTTCAGGTGTTTTCCTCCATGTTGAATTAAATCCCTCATTTGTCTTTGCCTCTTCTTCATACTTCCCACAACTTTATTTTAGGTTGTAGAATTTGCTGCCAGGTTTTTCTTTTTTCTAAATTCTAGTCTCCTTGACCTAAGTAGTAAAAGGGTTACTATGACAACAGGGTAATTTTCCTGGATGGCCACATTCAATTTGCTTAAGTAGGTATTAGGGTTGCAACTGTTTCATTAGCTCTGAGGACCTTGGGATGTAACACTAAAATGCTGGGCAGACCAGAGATTCAGGTTAAGCCCATTGAAACCTGGGTCTATTGACTGTGTATAGATGACATTTTCTTTACAGGGCCTGTGTCTTAGTTGCTTAGATTTGGTAAGTACCGAAAGTAATTACTAAAGGAAATTGTAAAAAGATCTGCTACTTTAGCTAACAAAAAAAGAAATGGAAGAAAAACTTTAAGCACACTGCTGGATAGCATAAATCAGAAAGTAAATAGCCAAGATACTTAAAAGATATGTTTTGTATCTGTTTGTTTATTTTCCTGTTATATGAAAGAGGAAAATAGACCTTTATCTAAATTAAAGCTTAGATTCCCAAAGGCAGAATACGAAGCAGATGGAAATTATATGCAACTAATATCCAACAGTAAGGAAATAGAATGAATTTGGTCATTTGAATAAAATGCTAATTCTCCTTTTTTTAAATTGAAGTATAGTTGATTTACAATGTTGTGTTAATTTCTGCTGAATAGCAAAATGACTCAGTTATACACATATATACATTCTTTTTTATATTATTTTCCATTATGGTTTATTCCAGGGCATTGAATATAGTGCCCAGTGATATACCATAGGGCCTTGTTGTCCATCCATTCTATATGTAATAGTTTGCATCTACTAACCCCAAACTCCCAGTTCATCCCTTGCCCTTGGCAACCACAAGTCTGTTCTCTATGTCTGTGAGTCTGTTTCTGCTTCATAGATACGTTCATTTGTGCCATATTTTAGATGCCACATATAAGTGATATCATATGGTATTTGTCTTTCTCTTTCTGACTTACTTCACTTAGTATGATGATCTCTAGTTGCATTCATGTTGCTGCAGATGGCATTATTTCCTTTTTTATGGCTGAGTAGTATTCCATTGTATACATGCACCACATCTTCTCTGTCTATTCATCTGTTGATGGACATTTAGGTTGTTTCCATGTTTTGACTATTGTGAATAGTGCTGCTATGAACATAGGCGTGCATGTATCTTTTTGAATTATAGTTTTGTCTGGATATTTGCCCAGGAGTGGGATTGCTGGATCATATGGTAATTCTATTTTTAGCTTTCTGAGGAACCTCCATACTGTTTTCCATAGTAGCTGTACCAACTTACATTCCCACCAATAGTGTAGGAGGGTTCCCTTTTTTCCACACCTCTCCAGCATTTGTTATTTGTAGACTTTTTAATGATGGCCATTCTGACTGGTGTGAGGTGATACCTCATTGTAGTTTAGATTTGCATTTCTCTAGTAATTAGCTGTGTTGAGCATCTTTTCATGTGCCTATTGGCCATCTGTATGTCTTCTTTGGAGAAATATCTATTTAGGTCTTCTGCCCATTTTTTTATTGCGTTGTTTGTTTTTTTGTTGTTGTTTTGTATGAGCTCTTTTTATATTTTAGAAATTAAGCCCTTGTCAGTGCATCATTTGCAAACAGTTTCTCCCATTCCATAGGCTGTCTTTTCATTTTGTTTATGGTTTCCTTTGCTGTGCAAAAGCTTGTAAGTTTGATCAGGTCCCATTTATTTAGTTTTGGTTTTATTTCTATTGTCTTGGGAGACTGACCTAAAAAAACATTGGTATGATTTATGTCAGAGAGTATTTTGCCTATGTTCTCTTCTAGGAGCTGTATAGTGTCTTGTCTTATATTTAAGTCTCTATGCCATTTTGAGTTTATTTTTGTGCATGGTGTGAGGGTATATTCTAACTTCATTGACCTACATGCAGCTGTCCAACTTTTCCAGAACCACTTGCTGAAGAGACTTTTTCCCATTTTATATTCTTGCTTCCTTTGTCGAAGATTGACTGTAGATGTCTGGGTTTATTTCTGGTCTCTCTATTCTGTTCCATTGATCCATATGTCTGTTTTTGTGTCAATACCATGCTGTTTTGATTACTGTAGTTTTGTAATATTGTCTGAAGTCTGGGAGGATTATGCTTCCTGCTTTGTTCTTTTTCCTCAGGATTGCTTTGGCAATTCTGGGTCTTTTACGGCTCCATATAAATTTTAGAATTATTTGCTGTAGTTCTATGAAAAATGTCATGTGTAATTTGATGGGGAGCATATTAAAGCTGTATATTGCTTTGGGTAATACGGCTATTTTAACTATATTAATTCTTCCAATTTCAGAGCATGGGGTATCTTTCCTTTATTTCCTTTATTAATGTTTTATAGTTCTCAGCATATAAGTCTTTCACCTCCTTGGTCAGATTTATTCCTAAGTATTATTTTTTTTGGTTTGATTTTAAAAGGTATTTTTTTCACATTCCCTTTCTGATATTTTATTGTTAGAGTAAAGAAATGCAACTGGTTTCTGTATGTTAGTCTTGTATCCTGCTACGTTGCTGAATTTATTTATCAGTTTTTGTGTGGAGTCTTTAGGGTTTTCTATATATAGTGTCATGACATCTGCATAAAATGACAATTTTACCTCTTCCCTTCCAATTTGGATAGCTTTTATTTCTTTTTCTTGTCTGACTGCTGTGACTAGGACTTCTAATACTATGTTGAAAAGAAGTGGTGAGAGTGGGCATCCTTGTCTTGTTCCAGATTTTAGTGGGAAGGCTTTCAGCTTTTCACCATTGAGTATTATATTGGCTGTGGGTTTATCATAAGTAGCTTTTATTATGTTGAGATATGTTCCCTCTATACCCACTTTGGTAAGAGTTTTTATCATGAATGGATATTGAATTTTGTCAAATGCTTTTTCTGCATCTATTGAGATGATCATGTGATTTTTGTCTTTTATTTTGTTGATGTGGTGTATCACATTGACTGATTTGTGTATGTTGAACCATCTTTGTGAAGTTGGGATGAATCCCACTTGGTCATGGTGTATGATCTTTTTTATGTGTTGTTGGATTTGGTGTGCTAAAATTTTGCTGAGGATTTTTTGCATCTATACTCATCAAAAATATTGGCTTGCCTGTAATTTTCTCTTTTTTTTTTTTTTGGTGGTATCTTTGTCTAGTTTTGGTATCAGGGTGATGGTGGCTTCATAGAATGTCTTTGGGAGTTTTCCCTCTTCTTCAATCTTTTGGAAGAGTTTGAGAAGGATCAGTAAAAGTTCTTTGTACGTTTGGTAGAATTTGCCTCTGAAGCTGTCTGGTCCTGGACTTTTGTTTTAGTAGGAAGTATTTTTTATCACATATTCTATTGCATTTCTAGTGATTGGTCTGTTCAAATTATCTATTTCTTCTTGATTCAATTTTGGTGGTCTGTATGTTTCTAGAAAGTTGTCCATTTAAAAAAATGCTAATTCTAATTAGTAATTTTAAGTGTAAAAGAAATAAACATCAATATTTATTATAATAGAAGTAGCAGTGAAAATTTTTTGAGTGTTTTCAATACTCCATTGTGTTCATGACAACCATGTGGAATATACATTATTATTATTTCAATTATACAGATAAGAGGTATAGAGGTTTAGAGAGGTTAAAAACCTGCCCAAAGTCATGGTTCTTAAGTAGGCAAACTGAGTAGCAAATGTGGGATCAACTCACTTTCGCCTCTTGAACTTAGCCCTACACACTACTCACATACTCTGAACATACCTTGGAACTGTCCAGACCACTGAGGATGATGAAGTTAAAAACTGGAGAAGGTTTGAAGGTACCTTCTTCAGGGGATGTGTGTAAAGTGTGTATATGCATAGGCACAAATTTGGAAATGAGTTAGGCATGTGTCAGTACTGTGTAACAACCCCAGGATTGTATGGGATGCACTAGAGGGTTTCTGGAGGGAGGGAGGCTAGCCATGTGCCACAGACTTGTGAAGTCTTTTCACACTTAAAACCCATGCAAGACACCTACTGTTAAGATTTTTTTTTTTACATCTTTATTGGAGTATAATTGCTTTACAATGGTGTGTTAGTTTCTGCTTTATAACAAAGTGAATCAGTTATACATATACATATGTTCCGATATCTCTTCCCTCTTGCATCTCCCTCCCTCCCACCCTCCATATTCCACCCCTCTAAGCACTGAGTTGACCTCCCTCTGCTATGTGGCTGCTTCCCACTAGCTATCTATTTTACGTTTGGTAGTGTATATATGTCCATGCCACTCTCTCACTTTGTCCCAGCATACCCTTCCCCCTCCCCATATCCTCAAGTCCATTCTCTAGTAGGTCTGTGTCTTTATTCCTGTGTTACCTCTAGGTTCTTCATGACATTTTTTTCCCTTAGATTCCATATATATGTGTTAGCATACGGTATTTGTCTTTCTCTTTCTGACTTACTTCACTCTGCATGACAGACTTTATGTCCATCCACCTCATTACAAACAACTCAATTTCATTTCTTTTAAGGCTGAGTAACATTCCATTGTATATATGTACCACGTCTTCTTTATACATTCATCTGATGATGGACACTTAGATTGTTTCCAACTCTTGGCTATTGTAAATAGAGCTGTAATAAACATTTTGGTACATGACTCTTTTTGAATTATGGCTTTCTCAGGGTATATGCCTAGTAGTGGGATTGCTGGGTGATATGGTAGTTCTATTTGTAGTTTTTTAAGGAACCTCCATACTGTTCTCCATCGTGGCTGTACCAATTCACATTCCCACCAGCAGTTCAAGAGTGTTCCCTTTTCTTCACACCCTCTCCAGCATTTATTGTTTCTAGATTTTTTTGATGATGGCCATTCTGACCAGTGTGAGTTGATATCTCACTGTAGTTTTGATTTGCATTTCTCTAATGATTAATGATGTTGAGCATTCTTTCATGTGTTTGTTGGCAGTCTGTATATCTTCTTTGGAGAAATGTCTATTTAGGTCTTCTGCCCATTTTTGGATTGGGTTGTTTGTTTTTTTGTTATTGAGATGCGTGAGCTGCTTATAAATTTTGGAGATTAATCCTTTGTCAGTTGCTTCATTTGCAAATATTTTCTCCCATTCTGAGGGTTGTGTTTTGGTGTTGTTTATGGTTTCCTTTGTTGTGCAAAAGCTTTGAAGTTTCATTAGGTCCCATTTGTTTATTTTTGTTTTTATTTCCATTTCTCTAGGAGGTGGGTCAAAAGGATCTTGCTGTGATTTATGTCACAGAGTGTTCTGCCTATGTTTTCCTCCAAGAGATTGATAGTTTCTGGTCTTACATTTAGGTCTTTAATCCATTTTGAGCCTATTTTTGTGTATGGTGTTAGGAAGTGATCTAATCTCATACTTTTACATGTACCTGTCCAGTTTTCCCAGTACCACTTACTGAAGAGGCTGTCCTTTCTCCACTGTACATTCCTGCCTCCTTTATCAAAGATAAGGTGACCATATGTGCATGCTTTTATCTCTGGGCTTTCTATCCTGTTCCATTGATCTATATTTCTGTTTTTGTGCCAGTTCCATTGATCTATATTTCTGTTTTTGTGCCAGTACTGTCTTGATTACTGTAACTTTGTAGTATAGTCTGAAGTCAGGGAGCCTGATTCCTCCAGCTCTGTTTTTCATTCTCAAGATTGCTTTAGCTATTCGGGGTCTTTTGTGTTTCCATACAAATTGTGAAATTTTTTGTTCCAGTTCTGTGAAAAATGCCAGTGGTAGTTTGATAGGGATTGCATTGAATCTGTAGATTGCTTTGAGTAGTAGAGTCATTTTCACAATGTTGATTCTTCCAATCCAAGAACATGGTATATCTCTCCATCTATTTGTATCATCTTTAATTTCTTTCATCAGTGTCTTATAATTTTCTGCATCTCCTTATGTAGGTTTATTCCTAGATATTTTATTCTTTTTGTTGCAATAGTAAATGGGAGTGTTTTCTTGATTTCACTTTCAGATTTTTCACCAGTAGTGTATAGGAATGCCAGAGATTACTGTGCATTAATTTTGTATCCTGCTACTTTACCAAATTCATTGATTAGCTCTAGTAGTTTTCTGGTAGCATCTTTAGGATTCTCTATGTATAGTATCATGTCATCTGCAAACAGTGACAGCTTTACTTCTTCTTTTCTGATTTGGATTCCTTTTATTTCCTTTTCTTCTTTCCCCTTTTATGGCTGTTAGTATTTGTCTCATGTATTGAGTAGCTCCTATGTTGGGTGGATAAATGTTTACAGTTGTTATATCGTCTTCTTGGATTGATCCCTTGACCATTATGTAGTGTCCTTCTTTTTCTCTTCTAATAGTCTTTATTTTAAAGTTTATTCTGTCCGATATGAGAATTGCTACTGCAGCTTTCTTTTGGTTTCCATTTGCATGGAATATCTTTTTCCATCCCCTTACTTTCAGTCTGTATGTGTCTCTAAGTCTGAAGTGGGTCTCTTGTTAACAGCATATATATGGGTCATGTTTTTGTATCCATTCAGCCAATCTGTGTCTTTTGGTGGGAGCATTTAGTCCATTTACATTTAAGGTAATTATTGATATGTATGTTCCTAGTCCCATTTTCTTAATTGTTTTGGGTTCGTTATTGTAGGTCTTTTCCTTCTCTTGTGTTTTTGCCTAGAGAAGTTCCTTTAGCATTTGTTGTAAAGCTGGTTTGGTGGTGCTGAACTCTCTCAGCTTTTGCTTGTCTGTAAAGGTTTTAATTTCTCCATCAAATCTGAATGAGATCCTTGGTGGGTAGAGTAATCTTGGTTGCAGGTTTTTCTCCTTCATCACTTTAAATATGTCCTGCCAGTCCCTTCTGGCTTGCAGAGTTTCTGCTGAAAGGTCAGCTGTTAACCTTATGGGGATTCCCTTGTGTGTTATTTGTTGTTTTTCCCTTGCTGCTTTTAATATGTTTTCTTTGTATTTAATTTTTGACAGTTTGATTAATATGTGTCTTGGCGTATTTCTCCTTGGATTTATCCTGTATGGGACTCTCTGTGCTTCCTCCAGGGGGAGGGAGGGGTATGGAGTGCAGGGCGAGCCTGCGGCGGCAGAGGCCAGCGTGACATTGCACCTGCCTGAGGCGCGCCGTATGTTCTCCCGGGGAAGCTGTCCCTGGATCCCGGGACCCTGGCAGTGGCGGGCTGCACAGGCTTCCCGGAAGGGGGGTGTGGATAGTGACCTGTGCTCACACACAGGCTTCTTGGTGGTGGCAGCAGCAGCCTTAGTGTCTCATTCCCGTCTCTGGGGTCTGCGCTGTTAGCCGCGGCTCGCGCCCGTCTCTGGAGCTCCTTTAAGCAGCGCTCTTAATCCTCTCTCCTCGCGCACCGGGAAACAAAGAGGGAAGAAAAAGTCTCTTGCCTCTTCGGCAGCTCCAGACCTTTTCCCGGACTCCCTCCCGGCTAGCAGCCGTGGTGCACTAACCCCCTTCAGGCTTTGTTCACGCAGCCAACCCCAGTCCTCTCCCTGTGCTCCGCTCCAACCGAAGCCCGAGCCGCAGCTCGCAGCCCCGCCCGCCCCGGCAGGTGAGCAGACAAGCCTCTTGGGCTGGTGAGTGCCGGTCGGCACCGATGCCCTGTGCGGGAATCTCTCCGCTCTGCCCTCCGCACCCCTGTTGCTGCGCTCTCCTCTGCGGCTCCGAAGCTCCCCTCCTCCGCCAACCACAGTCTCCGCCCGCGAAGGGGCTTCCTAGTGTGTGGAAACCTTTCCTCCTTCACGGCTCCCTCCCACTTGTGCAGGCCCCGTCCCTATCCTTTGGTCTCTGCTTATTCTTTTTTTCTTTTGCCCTACGGGGAGTTTCTTGCCTTTTGGGAGGTCTGAGGTCTTCTGCCCGCGTTCAGTAGGTGTTCTGTAGGAGTTGTTCCACGTGTAGATGTATTTCTGATGTCTCTGCTAGTGTTGGGGGGTCTTCTGCAGAGGTAGGGGGTGGCTCTGTCTCACTGTGAGGACAAGGACACTGGCAGCAGAAGTTCTGGGAAGTGCTCCTTGGCGTGAGCCCTCCCAGAGTCCCCCAGTCTACTGTTAAGATTTTAAGAACACTGGGAAATAGAACATATGCACATGTGCACTCTCACATACACACATATACACACTTTCTATTCAATGCAAGGATTGTACTTAGACACCTAGATGATTAAAGGACCCAGAATACATTTTTTCAGGCACAGACTGTAGATTCTGTACTTATAGAAAACACTCAATGTAAGAAAGCAGAGCAGAGCCCACTGTTCAGATGGGACGTCTCCTAACATGGTAAGCTGGGCTGGGGTGATAATATCTTCCAACTTTGACCTATCATTTTGTTAGGGTGAGGGATATCATGGTGGGGCATGAGAACATGAAATTGAGTCAGGTGGAGCTGTGTCTGTACCCTTGCTGTACCACTCATTAGCTGCAACTTCTTAGGAGGATGACTTAACTCTGATTCTCAGCTCCTTCAGCAGCAAAACAGGGATGATTTCTTACTCGTAAGCCAGCAAAGCAGGATCTGGCAAGTTGGTGAGGTACAGTAGCATGGAATCTACTGTATGAGGACCTGAAGCATGCCCTGGGGGAGACTCTAGGAAAGGGACCAGATGTGTTGACCTTGACTTAGTGGGCTGGACATTGTGATTGCCTTTACAGATCCACTCCACCCCTCTCCTGTTATATGGTTAGTATGCAGATTGGGTGGGCCCTAATTAGAAAAAGTCAATCAGTATTTTCTCATCCCCTTTGGAACAGCAATTGTGTCAGGGACTAGCAATGACAGGTCTAACCAAGGAACATGTGCCATCTACCTGATCAAGTTAGTCAAGTCAGAACATGGGATTATTTTATCTATGATTGGAGAAAGAATAAAACCACTCCCTTACTTTGAATGGTGTGATGTACAGTTGTAAGGCCTGGGGCTGCTGCAGTGACATAGGGAGACATTTGGATACAGCTATAATATGTAGGACAGAGATAAGTGAATTGTAAGGAAATAGAGCCATAGCCCGGATCAAACTATTCCTAAACCCCATCCTAACTTTTTTCACTTAAATGAGATAACAAATGCCCTTTGTTGTTTAGATCTGGTTGATTTGAATTTTGAATTTGCTATTACTTACACCGAAATCCTGGTAAGATATACCCACTTACAATTCTTTAGTCATCAGGGGCAGGAACAATTATGAGCTTAGAGTGAGGATGTGTCTTCAACTTATTCCTGGCAAAAGTGTCAACCACTCCATCCCCCTCCCTTCACCAACTCCCAAATCTTCCCCCACTCCCTCCAGACTTTGGACACATGTTTGATGCCTAGGCTGAGATAGCTTTCTAATTAGAAGTTAAATGAGAATTTTACTACACGCCAGGACACATCAGGTTCAAGCGGCATAGCTTTAGGGCCCTCTAATGGACATTAACACAAAGGAAGGGGCTAGGCCTTTTACTTTTCCCACAGATCACCAAACAGCTTTGTCCATAGAGGACAGCAGTACCTTTGTGTGTGACATATAGTGGCTATATTCCTTTATCAGGTTATCTATGGCATCTTGTTACTAAGTTTAAAGAAATAATATGTATATACAGAGTTAAGTGTAGCCAGTACAGTATTAAAATAGACCTATGGAATAAAATATATCATGTTTAACCTCATTTTGATTTGACCATATAATAGAGTGTGAGATAGGGGTAGGAGAGTAGGAAGAAAAGCATGAGAAAAAAAATGATTCTAGGAGCCAGAATGGTTCAGAGAACAGGTGAGCAAGAGAACAAAATTTTGTGGCTTTGCCTTAAGCTCATCTTGGTGGCTTTTTAAAGTTTACATATTTAATTCTCATTTCTTTTATTCAACACTAGGATTATATGTTAGTAAAGGCAATACTAACTTATTTAATAAGTAAGCTCCAAAATTTCAGTGGCTTAACAAAGTAGAAGTTAGCTATTATACTCATGTAATAAACCAAGAGTGGTGATCCTGGTCTGTGTTGCTGCTTTCTCTCCATGTGGGATTCAGGTATTCAGGTTTCTTCCATCTCATGCTCTGCTGTCCTCTAAAGCAGGGGTTGGCAAATTATGTCGTGTGGGCTAAATATGACACTCCACTTATTTTTGTAAATAAAGCCGTGTTGGAATACAGCCTTAAATGTTTGTTTATGTGTTGTCCACGGTGGCTTTTGCACTATAAAGGCAGAATGGAGTAGCTGTGACAGATCATATGGCAACAAAGCATAAAATATTTGCTATCTATCCTTTTACATAGAAAATGTGCCAGACTTTGCTCTAGGGCCCTTTTGTCCTTTGCATTGAACCAGCAGGAATAAAAGAGCATGGAGAAGTTTTAAACACTTCTTCAAAGCCCTGAATTAGAGAAGCCATATGTTTCTTCTACTTCCATTTCATTGGTAAAAACTGGTCACATGGCTGCAATAGATTTGAAGGGTGCTGGGAAATGTAGTCCCTGGCTAAGAAGCCTCTTCCCAGCACCAACTTAACACTGTGAAGAGTGGAGCACACATCTTGGTAGATGATTATTCGTCTCTGCTACAAGGCATCTAATCATAAGCTTGAAAAGAACCATAGAAATTATACTTAACTTAATTAATTCCTACTCATCAAGTGTATCCTATATTTTAGACATTATGTTGGGTCCCTAAAAAAGAGAGATGAATAAGACTCCGTCAAATAAGTGAAACCATCGGTTGCAGATTCCTTTCATTCTTATTACAGGAAATTAAAATTTAAGACAGTCATTTAGAATCATTGTGGAGGGAATAATGAACTGATAGGGAACAGGAATGTGGTTTCTGTCTGGTCCTAGGTCAGTGCTGCCCTAGATGCCAGCTGTTGGATGTTACTGGGTGGTGGGAATATTGGAGAACGGTTTGTTCAGATTCAAAGATTGGAGCAGAGACTGTCAGAGTTGGAGTTCAGTGGGCACTGGGCATGAAGAGCCAGGCTACAGTGGACCATGCCATGAGACTTACCAAGGAACTGTGCTAGCATGTAGGGAAGACTGAAGATGAAGATGGCAGCAGCAAAGTGAGCTTCAGCTGGTGAGTTTGAGAGGCAAGATAGGCTTGCCTATCATGTCTTTGTCATTGGAGTTCAATGTTTTTTCCCTCTAGTACTTCATACTACTCTGTCTTTCTTTGATTAAATTCAATTGTGTCTTCTTTTTGCTTGGCAGTGGGAATAAGGCATCATCTTTGTCCTTGAGGAACACATGATTTAGTAGCAGAGATAAACACAAAAATAGTTTCAATAAAATATGGTAGTTCTCCTGAGGATGTCATGCCCAGGTGCCTAATCTCATGTGAGGGAGTGGTTTGGTGTGTTAAGAATGACTTCCTAGATGTGATGACACCTGAGTTATGTCTGGATAGATAAGTTGGATTAGGTACAGGGAAAAGAATGAGTAAGGGGAGAGGGTCGCCCAGGGAGATAGAATATCATTGGAAAACCTATAGAGGCTTAAAGTAGCACAATGATTCGGAGGAAATTAACGTTTCTGAAATTATTGGAACATGCAGTTCAAGAGGCAAAATATTAGTGCTTGGAGCTGGAACAGTAAGCAAGGATCAGATTATAGAGGTCCATGCAAACCATGTTGAAGACCTAGGATTCTATCGTTTTGGTTATTGGGAAACATTGAAACATTGTATCTATATATTGCCATTTTTTTACTAATGGGACAAAATCAGGGCATTCAGAATAGATACTGCTGGCTCATCACAATAACTATAATGTAAGCAGAAACATGGAAGATGCTGTATATTCCACTAAACAAATAAGCCAAGATCAAAAACGCAGAATCCCAAGTCCCTGATTAATAGCAGCATCCTTATTTTGGCCATGGCTCAGCTAAGGACAGGGGAAACCAAGGGTATTCTTGTTTTTAAGACCATGAAAGCTAGGGTTATATTTTAAGGGATCTTGTAGCTTCTCCTTTAGTATTATATATCCATTGTTTACCTTCAAACATGTTTCTCCCCATTGTTCTGTGCCTTGTCTTACCTACGAAGAATTACAAGGCAACCTTTTCCTTGTAGGAGGGAGTAGAAATCCACCCTGGAGTTCTGGATGAGCCACTTGTTATCTGTTTACCTTTAAAAATAATTTTGCTTTCGGTCCAGCTTTGCTGGAATATGAAAGGTACTTTGAGCTTTTAGAGAAGGAACTCCTTTTCCTTTTTAGTAACTTCTCTTGTTTAGATCAATGCCTTATTCCTATATTTCACTATGGCTTGCCACTCTTTCCATTCTCAACTGTCATTGCCATTTGCTTTAGCAATAAATACGGAATGAAAGGCAAAACAAAACAGCCCGCCACGGTTGCTGACAATGATAAGTCTGTGAGGAAAATTTTCAGAAACCTCAGAGAATAGGCTCCAGTGGTTTCTCAGCCCACAAGTTTCAGCTGCACTGGGAACAATGGCTCTTCTGCCTACCTCCAAAGGACAAGATGAGACATGGGCCTTGTTTTTTCTTTCTCTTCCAAGCTTCACACTTGAGCAAACAATCTTTGCTTAACCCACATGGAAAACTTGCAAACACAAACACATTCCTCCTCTCCTATTAGTGCTAGGATGAAAAGCAAACTTCAAATTAGTTAATGTTCACGTAGTTAAGTGGTTCCCTATTAACTGGGAATACGTAGGTGGGGGAGCTGACTTGGAGAGGGGCTTTAGCTGTTGAGCCAAAGGCAGAATGAAAGCCAAAATCACTCAAATTGCAAGAGGAAGTTTTTTTTTAAAAAAGAATAAAGAACTCATATAGGTAGTACAGCACCTTGCCTATGTTGTATGCTAGCGTTCCCACTCCACATGGCACATCTGGGTGGCACGTGGAAAATGGAGGCAGGCTTTTGGGAAAGGACCATCCTACTCCTGTCATGTCTGTGAATATTTAGGGATCAGCCCTTTATAAGGGTGCTCGGTGCCACCACACAGTTTTATTGGTTGGCAGGTTGAAAACTAGTCCTAAACTCATTCCTTGGTGCTTTGAAAAGAATGCCTGGGCTTTCAGCCATGAGGTGACCACATCATTCCTGTCAGAAGACATGACCCTTGTGTTCCATGGGCAGGATTGTCTGTGCATCCAATCTGAGAAACAAATCAATTGGGAACTGAATAGCCCTTACAGCAAGAATCTTGGAAATGTGTCAGCTGGTTTGCTGGAGTTTAGCCATTTTATCCTCATACCTGTAGTGAAGTATTTGAGAAAAATTCAGGCTGACACTATTCCTGCTAATTAAAAAAATTAAAAAACAAACAAAACCCAAAAAGGAAGTACTAAGCATTTTGAACAAGTTTGAATTTGGGTTAGAGGTTTTACGTTGGAGGCAACCTTTGGTTTAGTACAATATCAGCAACTAATAGTGTTTGATTTAATGCCAGAAGGGCTCCTTCTCTAATGAATCACCACATTCATCCTGAAATACCACTGTCAGGTCATGGATATCACAGGGGTTTTAACTATGGGCCCATAGAGTGTCCATGATGGATATCAAGGAGATACATAACTGGGTATTTAAGCTCGCTGTAATTCTAGACAAATTTCACATATGTGCCTGTGTGTGTGTGTGTGTGTGTGTGTGTGTGTGTGTGTTTGCAGTTTTCTCAGACAGAAGATTCATTTCTTTCATCAGATTTCAAACGGCTTTGTAAATCTTAAATATTGAGCAACACTGCTAGAATGTTGGCATAGAAAAAGATTTCAGAAATATCTGGTCTGGTGCTTTTCAACGTGCTCAAATTTTTGTGTTCATGAGATTCACCTGAGATGCTTGTTTAAAAGAAGATTCCTGAGCCCCAGCTCTACCCAGGCTGATTTAGTAGATCTTAAGTGTGGGACCCAGAGTTCTGCTTTTTAATCAGAACTTCAGAGATCATGAGCCACAGGCAAGGGCCAAAGGTAATACTTTGAATGCAAGGTGAACTTAAGAGATACAGGGAAGTGTGATGGTCAGGTGAACAGGATTGGTGGAAATTACCTTTTCCTCAAATCAGAGCAGCTCTGCCTTTTTCTGCTTCACATATTGAGCTTCCATGTAAGACTACATTTGAAAAAGGCTAAAAGAAATAGCCTGGAAGTCACTGACATTATCCAACACCTGCATGTTACAGAAGAAGAAAATGAGACACAGAGAGATAAAGTGATTATTCCAAGATCACAATTGCCTTTGGTGGCAGGGTTGAAGCAAGAACCTAATCCCCCTGATTCCTTGGCCGGGTCTTTTCCATCATGGATAAATCTCCTTAAAGCCACATACTGGAGTTAAAAAACCAACCGCTTTTTAGCATATTATCTAGGAAGGAAGATAGGAAGGTTAAGCTTTCTTATCTAACCAAATAAGGAAGTCTTCCTGCCTGGGAAGAGAACTGAGTTATCAGGGAGGCCTGGGTGAGGTGGCCCTGGAAGCCTCATGGAAGTTATCGAATATAAAGGCAACTGGATGGAGCACATGTGACTGAAAACAGCTTCACCATTTTGTCTAGTGCCAGACTTGGCACCCAAGAGACATTGCCTCCACAATGGTCCCAAGAAAATAATTTAGTGTTAGGCCACCCTGTGAGTTCTTTTATTCATCTATAAGCCTTTTCTTTGGTTGGAGCATTATCTGGTAATTAATGGCTTCAAGGTGATTCTTCAAACTTGACTTTAGAATTTCCAACATGGTATACAATTCCAATTCAGTGTAACGGGTGGGAGGGGGAACACTTAGCATTCTTCATGGAATTATGAATTGCATTCATTTAGGAAGGTGAATTTCAAAAGTTTTCAAAGCCCTGTCAAGGTAAATTTTGGTGGTGATATCAATTATGTAGGCTAACAGGAGTTGTAAAACCAGTCTAAAAATGTTTTCCAACCCCTTTCATAATTTCTGATGCTGCCTAATTCTGACTTGTGAGAACAGTTTCTTTTCTTTGTTTTCAGTTTCTATTTTGGGTTCTGGCCAGTATTAAGAACTAGGAATTTCAAGGCAGGTTTACAAAATTATCAAACTTTAAAAAACAAAACGAAACAAAGCAAAAAACTTCAGAAGCTGTTAATTTGGAGCATGTAGTGAAGTGCTATTAATCCAGGATGCAAATAATCAAACCCTAAAAAAAAAAAAACAGAATCATATTTTATACTGTTTTGTGCAATGACTATTGACATTGAGAATCCTGACCTGGGGCCCTGCAAAATCCTGAGGTATCTAACTCATCCAAGGAAGATTCCATTGTAATCAGTTGATTTTTAGTGCCAAGTACATATTTTATTGTGTCATGGAGGTCCTAGCATGGACATGTCCAGCCAATTCTGGCATGTCAGAACCTGTCCCAAGGCCTGGAGGTATGTGCACACTAGTCTCTTCCTATGAGTAAACAAGAAGGTAGTTGGGAAAAGAAAAGCACTGGACCAGGAGCAGGAGGATTTCACCCTGATGTGAAAGAGCTGAGTGTACAGGTTTGCGAGGTGGATGAGGCTATGAAAGAAGACAGGCTGTTGGCTTTACCCCAGGGCAACCATATGAAGTTAGTCCCTTCTGAGGCAGTGCCAGAGCTTTAGGAAGGTGGGGCAATGTGCCGGATATCTGATGTTCGTGGCTCTTCCCAGTTGACTCTCTACACTTTCCTGCCCTGCTCTGAACCCCAGAGCTGACCTTGGGCTCCTTTGTCCTCTGGCTTCTGGCTGGGTTTAGTTGGGGCATTAGCTGACCAGTAGGTGGGAGCAGAACGAGGTCAGGTGATTATCACTCTGGTTCTGTCCACAACCTCGGGCTGGGTATTTCCCTCAAGTAAAAGCTGTAGTTCTGTCAGTCATTCTTCTCCACCCCACTCCCTCTGTCTCTCCAGGTTCCCTCATGGCTCCCTTGTCATGCTCCTTCAGGCCTGGGGGTGGGCATTTTGATCCTCCGTCACTCAACTTGGGGTAGTGCACCACTCCATGTAGTTTCCCTATATGTTCTCCACCATTCTGGCAAGAATCCTTTTAAGTTCACTTTAATTTTCCCAGTCTGAGTGTGTCATCTGTTTCCTGCAGGTGTGTAGTCACTAATGAGTCAGTGAAATGAATGCTGTAACGTTAACAGTCGGGTCAGACACTGAGAGCATACGAGGTAGGGAAGCTCTGAGCCTTAACGTGGACAGGAGGAAGCAGTTTCTGGGGGATGTAGAGGCTCTGGCATTGATGTGAGCAGGTGATTTCTCTGGGCCCCACCCATCCATTATTTGTTAGAAAGTGTTTAGGGCACTGTCACTGTCCTTCTAGCTCTAGTATCTTTGGATAAACTGGTTTGCTCAAATGAGGGCCACCTAGATAAACATATCAAGTCCCTCAGACAACAATGCTCTGTTTTCAGAACTCATTTAGACCATTTTCTACTTGCCTGCTTCACTCAGATCCCAGTTTCTCAGCTTCCTCAATCTCTTCTTCTGTCTCAGCATTTACAGTGCAGTTTTGTTCTCAGCTTACCTTTTGATTAAAGACTGTTTGGACTGATATCCTGCCTTTGACCTTGGTACCTTTCCAGGATACAGTATGGGCATGTCTCAGAGTTATTGCAGGTTTAGATTCCAGACCACTGTAGTAAAGTGCATATTATAGTAAAGTGAGTCACTTGAAATTTTTGGTTTCCCAGTGCATATGAAAGTTATGTTCACACTATACTGTAGTCTATTAAGGGTTCAATAGCATTATGTCTAAAACAATGTACATACATTAATTAAAGAATACTTTAGTGCTAAAACATGCTAACCATTATCTGAGCCTTCAACAAGTTGTAAATTTTTGCTGGTGGAGGGTCTTGCCTCAGTGTTGATGGCTGCTGACTGATCAGGGTGGTGCTGCTGAAGGTTGGCATGGCTGCAGCAATTTCTTAAAATAAGGCAACAGTGACGTTTGCCGCATCGACTGACTCTTACTTTCATGAATGATTTCTCTGTAACATTAAATGCTGTTTGATAGCATTTTACCCACAATAGAACTTCTTTTAGAAATAGAGTCAATCCTCTCAAAACCTGCCTCTGCTTTGTAAGCTAAGTTTATGTAATATTCGAAATACATTGTTGTCATTTCAACAATCTTTAAAGTATGTTCACAGAAGTAGATCCCATCTCAAGAAATCACTTTCTTTGCTTATCCATAAGAAGCAGCTCTTCATCCATTAAAGTTTTGTCATGAGACTACAACAATTCAATTATATCTTCCAGCTCCACATCTACTTCTAGTTCTCTTGCTATTTCCATCACGTCTGCAATTACTTCCTTCACTGAAGCCTTGAACCCCTCGATGTCATCCATGAGGGTTGGAATCAGCTTCTTCCAAACTACAGTTACTGTTGATGTTTTGACCTCTTCCCCTGAATCACAAATGTTCCTAATGACATCTAGAATGGTGAATCCCTTCCAGAGGTTTCCATGTGACTTCGCCAAGATCCATCAGAGGTATCACTATCTGTAGCAGCTATAGCCTTATGAAATATATTTATTAAATAATAAGACTTGAAAGTAGAAATTACTCCTTGATCCATGGGCCGCAGAATGGATGTTGTGTTAGCAGACTTGGAAACATTAATCTTGTACATCTCCATTAGAGCTCTTGGGTGACCAGGTGCATTGTCAATGAGCAGTAGTATTTTGAAAGGAATCCTTTTTCTGAGTAGTAGGTCTCAACAGTAGACTTGAAATAGTCAGTAAACCATGTTGTAAACAGTTGTGCTATCATCCAGGCTTTGTTGGTCTATTTATAGAGCACAGGCAGAGTAGATTTAGCATAATTCTTAAGGGCCCTAGGATGTTTAGAATGGTAAATGAGCATTGACTTCATCCTAAAGTCACCAGCTGCATTAGCCCCTAACAAGAGAGTCAGCTTTTCCTTTGAAGCTTTGAAGCCAGGCATTGACTTCTCCTCTCTATCTATGAAAGTTCTAGATGACATCTTCTTCCAACTGAAAGGCTGTTTTGTTTACATTGAAAATCTGTTGTTTAGTGTAGCCACTTTCATTAATTATCTCAGCTAGACCTTCTGGATAACTTGCTGTACCTTCTACATCAGTGCTCGCTACTTCATTTTGCACTTTTATGTCATGGAGACAGCTTCTTTCCTTAAACTTTGTGAATTACCTCTGTTAGCTTCAAACTTTTCTTTTGCAGCTTCTTTACCTCTATCAGCCTTCATAGCATTGAAGAGAGTTAAGGCCTTGCTATGGATTAGACTTTGTCTTAAGAGAATGTTGTGACTGGTTTGATTTTCTATCCAGACCACTAAAAACTTTCTCCATGTCAGGAGTAAGGCTGTTTCACATATCATTCATGCATTCACTGGAATAGCTTGTTTAATTTTCTTCAAAAACTTTTCCTTTGCATTCACAACTTGGCTAAGTGTTTGGAGTAAGAGACCTAGTTTTCAGCATGTCTCAGCTTTTGGTGTGCCTTCCTCACTAAGGTTAATCATTTCTAGCTTTTGATTTAACGTGAGAGACATGTGACTCTCTTTCATTTGAACACTTAGAGGCCATTATAGGGGTATTAATTGTCCTGATTTCAATATTGTTGTATTTCAGGGAATAGGGAGACCCAAGAAGAGGGAGAGAGATGAGGGAACAGAAGCAGATAGGTAGAGCAGTCAGAACATATCCATTTATCAATAAGTTCACCATCTTTTATGGGCATGGTTCCTTGTGCCCCTAAATAATTAAAATAGTAACATCAAAGTTCACAGATCCCAAATCACCATAACAAATATAATAAAAAGAAAAAGCATGAAATAGCATGAGAATTACCAAAATGTGACACAGAGACATAAAACGAACAAGTGCTGGTGGAAAAATGGTGCTGATAGATTGGCTTGATGCAGAGTTGTCAAAATCCTACAATTTGTGATACAGAAAAACCCAAAACCCACTGCATCCGTGAAGTGCAATAAAGTGAAGTGCAATGAAACAAGGTATGCCTGTAATAGATATTACTATTTAATGTTAGATGGCAGAGGAGTAAGACGTGGAGATCACCTTCCTTCCCACAAATACATCAAAAATACATGTACATGTGGAACAACTCCTACAGAACACCTACTGAACGCTGGCAGAAGACCTCAGACTTCCCAAAAGGCAAGAAACTCCCACGTACCTGGGTAGGATAAAAGAAAGAGGAAAAAACACACAAAAGAATACGGATGGGACCTGCACCTCTGGAAGGGAGCTGTGAAGGAGGAAAAGCTTTCACACACTAAGAAGCCCCTTCACTGGTGGAAATGGGGGTGGGGTGGGGAGGAAGCTTCAGAGTCACAGAGGAGAGTGCAGCAACAGGGGTGCAGAGGGCAAAGTGGAGAGATTCCCGCACAGAGGATTGGTGCCGACCAGCACTCACCAGCCTGGGAGGCTTGTCTGCTCACCTGCCGGGGCAGGTGGGGGCTGGGAGCTGAGGCTCCATCTTCGGAGGTCAGATCCCAGGGAGAGGACTGGGGTTGGCTGTGTGAACACAGCCTGAAGGGGGCTAGTGCACCACAGCTAGCCGGGAGGGAGTCCGGGAAAAAGTCTGGACCTGCCTAAGAGTCAAGAGACCATTGTTTCTGGTGCTCGAGGAGAGGAGATTCAGAGCACTGCCTAAACGAGCTTCTGAGATGGGCACAAGCCGTGGCTGTCAGTATGGACACCAGAGACGGACATGAAATGCTAACGTTGCTGCTGCAGCCACCAAGAATCCTGTGTGCAAGCACAGGTCACTATCCACATCTCCCCTCCCAGGAGCCTGTGCAGCCTGCCACTGCCAGGGTGCCGTGATCCAGGGACAACTTCCCTGGGAGAACACACGGTGCACCTCAGTCTGTTGCAACATCATGCTGGCCCCTGCCCCCATAGGCTTGCCCCACATGCCATACCCCTCTCTCCCCCTGGCCAGAGACACCTAATCAGCCGCTCCTTTAACCAGCTACTGTCTGGGCAAAGAACAGATTCGAGGGCGACCTACATTCAGGGGTGGGGCCAAATCCAAAGCTGAACCCCAGGAGCTGTGAGAACAAAGGAGAGAAAGGGAAATTTCTCTGTGCAGCCTCAGAAGCAGTGGATTAAATTTCCATAATCAACTTGATGTATCCTGCATCTGTGGAATACCTGAATAGACAACAAATCATCCCAAAATTGAGGTGGTGGACTTTGGGAACAACTGTAGAATTGGGGTTTGCTGTATGTGACTGACAAGTTTCTGATTTATATGTTTATCTTAGTTTAGTTTTTAGTGCTTGTTATCATTGGTGGATCTGTTTATTGGTTTGGTTGCTCTCTTCTTTTTTTTATTACTATTTTTATTTTAATATTTAAAAAATATTTTTATTTAAAAAATTTAATTTATTTTATTTTTTCTCTTTCTTTCTTTCTTTCTTTTCTCACTTTTCTTCTAAGCCATGTGGCTGACAGGGTCTTGGTGCTCAGGCCTGGTGTCAGGCCTGAGCCTCTGAGGTAGGAGAGTTAAGTTGAGTTGAGGTAGGAGAGACCTCCTGGCCCCATGTAATATCAATCAGCTAGAGCTCTCCCAGAGATCTCCATCTCAATGCTAAGACACAGCTCCACTGAATGATCAGCAAGCTCGAGAGCTGGACACCCCATGCCAAACAACTAGCAAGACAGGAATACAACCTCACTTATTAGCAGAGAGGCTGCCTAAAATCATACTAAATTCACTGACACCCCAAAACAAACAAATGGATGTGGCCCTGCCCACCAGAAAGACAAGATCCAGCCTCATCCACCAGAACACAGGCACCAGTCCCCTCCACCAGGAAGCCTACACAACACACTGAGCCAACATTATGCACTGGGGGCAGACACCAGAAAAACAGGAGCTACTAACCTGCAGCCTGCAAAAAGAAGACCCCCAAACACAGTAAGTTAAGTGAAATGAAAACACAGAGAAATACACAGCAGATGAAGGAGCAAGATAAAAACCAACTTAACCAAACAAATGAGGAGGAAATAAGCAGACTACCTGAAAAAGAATTCAGAGTAATGATAGTAAAGATGATCCAAAATCTGGAAATAGATTGGAGAAAATAAAAGAAACATTTAATAAGGACCTAGAAGAACTAAAGAGAACATAATCAATGATGAACAACACAAGAAATGAAATGAAAAATTCTCTAGAAGGAATCAATAGCAGAATAACTGAGGCAGAAGAATGGATAAGTGACCTTTAAGATAAAATAGTGGAAATAACCACCACAGAGCAGAATAAACAAAAAGAATGAAAAGAATTGAGGACAGTCTCAGAGACCTCTGGGACAACATTAAATGCACCAACATTCAAATTATAGGGGTCTCAGAAGAAGAAGAGGAAAAGAAAGGGACTGAGAAAATACTTGAAGAGATTATAGTTGAAAACTTCCCTAATATGGGAAAGGAAATAGTCAATCAAGCCCAGGTAGTACAGAGAGTCCCATACAAGATATATCCAAGAACTAACACACCAAGACACACAAAACTATCAAAAATTAAGCACAAAGAAAAAATATTGAAAGCAGCAAGGAAAAAGTAACAAATAACATACAAGGGAATCCCCATAAGGTTAAGAGCTGATCTTTCAGCAGAAACTCTGCAAGCCAGAAGGAAGTGTCAGGACATATTTAAAGTGATGAAAGGGAAAAACCTACAGCCAAGATTACTCTATCTGGCAAGGATCTCAGTCAGATTTGACAGAGAAATTAAGAGCTTTACAGCAAAAGTTAAGAGAATTCAGCACCACCAAACCAGCTTTACAACAAATGTTAAAGGAACTTCTCTAGGCAAGAAACACAAGAGAAGGAAAAGACCTACAAAAACAAACCCAAAACAATTAAGAAAATGGTAATAGGAAAATAAATATCTATAATTACCTTAAAGGTAAATGGATTAAATGCTCCAACCAAAATACATAGACAAGCTGAATGGGTACAAAAACAAGACCTATATATATACTGTCTACAAGAGACCCACTTCAGACCTGGGGACACATACAGTCTGAAAGTGAGGGGATGGAAAAAGATAGCCCATGCAAATGGAAGTCAAAAGAAAGCTGGAGTAGCAATTCTCATATCAGACAAAATAGACTTTAAAATAAAGACTATTAAGAGACAAAGAAGGATAGTACAGAATGACCGAGGGATCAATCCAAGAAGAAGATATAACAATTGTAAATATTTATGCACCCTAGGAGCACCTAGGAGCTCCTCAATACATAAACTAGGAGCACCTCAATACATAAGGTATATGCTAATAGCTATAAAAGGGGAAATTGACAGTAACACAATAATAGTAGGGGACTTTAACACTCCACTTTCACCAATGGACAGATCAACTGAACAGCGAATAAATAAGGAAACACAAACTTTAAATGAAACATTAAACAAGACGGAGTGAGTTAATATTTATAGGACATTCCATCCCAAAACAACCGAATACACTTTCTTCTCAAGTGCTTATGGAAAATTCTTCAGGATAGATCATATCTTGGGTCAAAAATCAAGTGTTGTCACATATGGACACCTTATCTTTGATAAAGGTGGTAGGAATGTACAGTGGAGAAAGGACAGCCTCTTCAATAAGTGGTGCAGGGAAAACTGGGCAGATACATGTAAAAGTATGAGATTAGATCACTCCCTAACACCATACACAAAAATAAGCTCAAAATGGATTAAAGACCTAAATGTAAGACCAGAAACCATCAAACTCTTAGAGGAAAACATAGGCACAACACTCTATGACATAAATCACAGCAAGATCCTTTCTGACCCACCTCCTAGAGTAATGGAAATAAAAACAAAAATAAACAAATGGGGCCTAATGAAACTTCAAAGCTTTTGCACAGCAAAGGAAACCATAAACAAGACCAAAAGACAACCCTCAGAATGGGAGAAAATATTTGCAAATGAAACAACTGACAAAGGATTAATCTCCAAAATTTACAAGCAGCTCATGCAGCTCAATAACAAAAAAACAAACAACCCAATCCAAAAATGGGCAGAAGACCTAAATAGACATTTCTCCAAAGAAGATATACAGACTGCCAGCAAACACATGAAAGAATGCTCAACATCATTAATCATTAGAGAAATGCAAATCAAAACTACAATGAGATATCATCTCACACCAGTCAGAATGGCCATCATCAAAAAATCTAGAAACAATAAATGCTGGAGAGGGTGTGGAGAAAAGGGAACACTCTTGCACTGCTGGTGGGAATGTGAATTGGTTCAGCCACTATGGAGAACAGTATGGAGGTTCCTTAAAAAACTACAAATAGAACTACCATATGACCCAGCAATCCCACTACTGGGCATATACCCTGAGAAAACCAAAATTCAAAAAGAGTCATGTACCAAAATGTTCATTGCAACTCTATTTACAATAGTCCGGAGATGGAAACAACCTAAGTGCCCATCATCGGATGAATGGATAAAGAAGATGTGGCACATATATACAATGGAATATTACTCAGCCATAAAAAGAAACGAAATTGAGCTATTTGTAATGAGGTGGATAGACCTGGAGTCTGTCATACAGAGTGAAGTAAGTCAGAAAGGAAAAGACAATACCATATGCTAACACATATATATGGAATTTAAGAAGAAAAAAAAATGTCATGAAGAAACTAGGGGTAAGACAGGAATAAAGACACAGACCTACTGGAGAAAGGACTTGAGGATATGGGGAGGGGGAAGGGTGAGCTGTGACAGGGCGAGAGAGAGTCATGGACATATACACACTAACAAACGTAAGGTAGATAGCTAGTGGGAAACAGCCGCATGGCACAGGGATATCAGCTCGGTGCTTTGTGACCGCCTGGAGGGGTGGGATAGGGAGGGAGGGAGGGAGGGAGACGCAAGAGGGAAGAGATATGGGAACATATGTATATGTATAACTGATTCAATTTGTTATGGGGCAGAAACTAACACACAATTGTAAAGGAATTATACCTCAATAAAGATGTTAAAAAAAAATCAAGCGTTGGTAAATTTAAGAAAATTGAAATCATATCAAGTAGCTTTTCTAACCACAATGCTATGAGACTAGATATCAATAACAAGAAAAAAAGCTGTAAAAAATAAAAACACATGGAGACTAAACAATATGCTTCTAAATAACCAAGAGATCACTGAAGAAATCAAAGAGGAAATCAAAAAATACCTAGAAACAAATGAAAATGAAAACACAACGGACCAAAACTTATAGGATGCAGCAAAAGCAGTTCTAAGAGGGAAGTTTATAACAATACAATCTTACCTCAAGAAACAAGAAAAATCTCAAATAAACAACCTATAGTTACACCTAAAGCAATTAGAGAAAAAGAACAAAAGAACCCTAAAGTTAGCAGAAGGAAAGAAATCATAAAGATTAGATCACAAATCAATGAAAAAGAAATGAAGGAAATAATAGCAAAGATCAATAAAACTAAAAGCTTGTTCATTGAGAAGATAAACAAAACTGATAAACCATTAGCCAGACTCATCAAGAAAAAAAGGGAGAAGACCCAAATCAACAGAATTAGAAATGAAAAGGAAGTGACAACTGACACTGCAGAAATACAAAGGATCATGAGAGATTACTACAAGCAACTATATGCCAATAAAATGGACAACCTGGAAGAAATGGACAAATTCTTAGAAAAGCACAATCTTCTGAGACTGAACCACGAAGAAGTAGAAAATATAAATAGACCAATGACAAGCACTGAAATTGAAACTGTGATTAAAAATCTTACACCAAACAAAAGCACAGGACCAGATGACTTCACAGGCAAATTCCATCAAACATCTAGAGAAGAGCTAACACCTATCCTTCTCAAACTCTTCCAAAATACAGCAGAGAGAGGAACACTCCCAAACTCATTCTATGAGGCCACCATCACCCTGATAACAAAACCAGACAAAGATGTCACAGAAAAGGAAAACTACTGACCAATATCACTGATGAACATAGATGCAAAAATCCTCAACAAAATAATAGCAAACAGAATCCAACAGCACATTAAAAGGATCATACACCATGATTAAGTGGGGTTTATCCCAGGATTGCAAGGATTCTTCAAAATATGCAAATCAATCAATGTGATCCACCATTTTAACAAATTGAAGGATAAAAACCATATGATCATCTCAATAGATGCAGAAAAAGCTTTTGAAAAAATTCAATGCCCATTTATAATTAAAACTCTCCAGAAGGTAGACATAGAGGGAACTTTCCTCAACATAATAAAGGCCATATATGACAAACCCACAGCCAACATCGTTCTCAATGGTGAAAAACTGAAGTCATTTCCACTAAGATCAGGAAAAAGACAAGGTTGCCCACTCTCACCACTCTTATTCAATATAGTTTTGGAAGTTTTAGCCACAGCAATTAGAGAAGAAAAAGAAATAAAAGGAATCCAAATCAGAAATGAAGAAGTAAAACTGTTACTGTTTGCCAATGATATGATACTATACATAGAGAATCCTAAAGATGCCACCAGAAAACTACAAGCGCTAATCAATGAATTTGGTAAAGTATCCGGATACAAAATTAATGCACAGAAATCTCTTGCATTCCTGTGCACTAATGATGAAACATTTGTAAGGGAAATTAAGGAACCACTCCCATTTACCATTGCAACAAAAAGATTAAAATCCCTAGGAATAAATCTACCTAAGGAGACAAAAGACCTGTATGCAGAAAACTTTAAGATACTGATGAAATAAATTAAAGATTATACAAACAAATGGAGAGACATAACATGTTCTTGGATTGGCAGAATCAACATTGTGAAAATGACTTTACTTCCCACAGCAATGTAGAGATTCAGTGCAATCCCTATCAAACTACCAATGGCATTTTCCCAGATTTAGAAGAAAATATTTCACAGTTTGTATGGAAATACAAGAGACCCCGAATAGATAAAGCAATCTTGAGAAATATAAACAGAGCTGGAGGAATCAGGCTCCCTGACTTCAGACTATACTACAAAGTACAGTAATCATGACAGTATGGTACTGGCACAAAAACAGAAAGATAGATCAATGGAACAGGATAGAAAGCCCAGAGATAAAGCCATGACCATCTGGTCACCTTATTTTTGTTAAAGGAGGCAAGAATATACAATGGAGAAAAGACAGCCTCTTCAATATGTGGTGCTGGGAAAACTGGACATCTACATATAAAAGGATGAAATTAGAACACTTCCTAACACCATACCCCCAAAAAACTCAAAATGGATTAAAGACCTAAATGTAAGGCCAGACACTGTAAAACTCTTAGAAGAAAACATAAGCAGACCACTCTATGACATAAATCACAGCAAGATCATCTTTGACCCACATCTTAGAGAGATGGAAATAAAAACAAAAATAAACAAATGGGACCTAATGAAACTTAAAAGCTTTTGCACAGCAAAGGAAACCATAAACAAGACAAAAAAACAACCTCAGAATGGGAGAAAATATTTGCAAATGTAGCAACTGACAAAAGATTAACTCTAAAATATACAAGCAGCTCGTGCAGCTCAATATCAAAACCAAACAACCCAATCCAAAAACGGGCAGAAGACCTAAATAGACATTTCTGCAAAGAAGATATACAGATTGACAACAAACACATGAAAGGATGCTCAACATCACTAATCATTAGAGAAATTCAAATAAAAACTACAATGAGGTATCACCTCGCACCAGTCAGAATGGCCATCATCAAAATATCTACAAGCAAAAAAATGCTGCAAAGGATGTGGAGAAAAGGGAACCCTCTTGCACTGTTGGTGGGAATATAAATTGATATAGCCTCTGTGGAGAACACTACTGAAGTTCCTTAGAAACCTAAAAATAGAACTACCATATGACCCAGCAATCCCACTACTGGGCACATACCCTGAGGAAACCATAACTCAAAAAGAGTCATGTATCACAATGTTCATTGCAGCACTATTTACAAGAGCCAGGACATGGAAGCACCCTAAGTGTCCATCGACAGATGAATGGATAAAGATGATGTGGCACATATGTACAATGGTATATTACTCAGCCATAAAAAGAAATGAAATTGAGTTATTTTTATTGAGGTGGTTGGACCTAGAGTCTGTCATACAGAGTGAAGTAAGTCAGAAAGAGAAAAATACTGTATGCTAATGCATATATATGGAATGTTAAAAAAAACAGGTTCTGAAGAACCTTCGGGCATGACAGGAAAAAAGACTCAGATGTATAGTGGACTTAAGGACAGAGGGAGTGGGAAGGGTAAGCTGGGACAAAGTGAGAGAGTGGCATTGACATATATACACTACAAAATGTAAAATGGATAGCTAGTGGGAAGCAGCCGCAAAGCATAGGGAGGTCAGCTCAGTGCTTTGTGACCACCTAGAGGGGTGGGATTGGAAGGGTGGGAGCGAGATGCAAGAGGGAGGGGATATGGGGATATAAGTATAAGTATAGCTGATTTACTTTTTTATACAGCAGAAACTAACACAACAATGTAAAGCAATCCTACTCCAATAAAGATGTTAAAATAGAAAACTACAGAAATGAAGGAAATTATATCTCTGACATACACATTCAAAAAACAGAAACTTAATGTTAGATGCACTCTTGCTTTGGCCAAGCATTTTGATAAATGCTTTATTTTATTTTATTTTATTTTATTTTGCGGTACGTGGGCCTCCCACTGTTGTGGCCTCTCCCGTTGCAGAGCACAGGCTCCGGACATGCAGGCTCAGCAGCCATGGCTCACAGGCCCAGCCGCTCCACGGCATCTGGGATCTTCCTGGACCAGGGTACGAACCCTTGTCCCCTGCATTGGCAGGCGGACTCTCAACCACTGCGCCACCAGGGAAGCCCAATGCTTTACATTCTTGATCTCATTTAATTTAATCCACATTGAGACCTATATTTTAGCACGTAAGTATTGAGCCATTCATTCGTCTATTTATTTAATTCAGCACACTTTCTAAAATCTTCTACTATTGGCTGGATGCTAGGAATACAAAGATGGATATAATATAGTGTTTGCACTCAAGATGCTTAAAACCAAGTAAAATTAATAAATTTGGGAATAGATAAGTGAAATCTAATACCTACAGTTTTAGAGACCACTTTCCATTTCAAACATGAGTGCAACTCTATGCAAACTCTTTGAAAGTAGGTATTCTTGTAAAGCATAAGGGCAATACTGTTATTTAGAGTGAAGTCTGGAATCAATGTATTAGAGTGTATTACACTCTACATGGGCAGTGTGTTTGACTTTACCATCAAACAGAACCAATAGGCTACTGTAAGATTTATTTTCTGTAATTGGCTCACATGATTATGGAGGCTGGCAAGTCCAATAAATGAAGGGTGGATGGGACAGACTTGAGGCCCAAAGAAGACCCAAGGCTGCAGTTTAAGTCTGAAGGCCCTCTGCTACAGAATTCCCTTTTGTTTAGGTGTGGTCAGTCTTTGGTTTCATTTAGGTCTTCAACTGATTGGATGAGGCCAGCCATGTTATGGAGGGCAATCTGACCACCATAAAGTCTCTCATTTTAAATGTTAATCTCATTCAAACACAGCATCACAGAAACATCCAGAATAATGTCTGATCACATATCTTGGCACTATGGCCCAGCCAAGTTGACACATATAATTAACCATCTCAGCCAGCAGAAGGAGCCTCAGAATCCAACATGATCAATAAAACCTGGGCCCTGGAAACTAAAGAGCCCCTTTTCTCCTTGCCAGAAGGTGGAGATCAGAACCAGCTGTAAATGCTCTAACTAAGCAGGGTAAGCATGAGATCATGTAATCAGGAGAGAAAACTCTTGACTACTGCACTGAATTCTAAGTTTTGCTTGCTTCTTGCATCACCATCCTTACCGTCCCTCATTAGGATATTCTGCTGTCCTGTCAGCCATTATCTCTTGTTGACCAATGTCCAG